>NW_027094114.1:1616664-2216664 GCF_029207755.1 Chamaea fasciata | reverse complement strand
CTCTCCCTGCTCTCCTTGTTTCTTGAGGTGTTTTAACAGTGGAACATTGTGTCCAAGATGCAGGATGGAAACAAGCTGTCTGTAGCCCTTGTAAATCTCTTCTTTCCCTTTGCTCACAGCTGATGACTCTTGGCTAACAGGGACAAGCTGTAGTCTCTGACTGCTTTGTTCTTTTTGACTCGAGGTGGAACTGTTGACATCTGGCCAGGCAGCCTGCAAAGCCTTCCAGCAAATGACTGGCAAGAAGGAACCCCAAGGTCAGCATGAGGCACAGGAACTGTCTCCACCAGAAGTGCTGCCGGTTGAGCATGACCTGAACGTGGTGGAGGACAAGAGCACTCTGTGGGAGGAGGTAGAACATTTGAACAAGGAACTGCAAGAGTGTCTGCAGCCCTTGGAGGGGGAAAAGAGCCCTTGGGAGGAAGTGGAATGGTCCTTGTGGCAGTCCTCCTTCAGAAAATCCCTGAAAATGGAAAATAAATCTGACCATGAACTGCAGTGACACCAGCCTTTGGCTTTGGCCCATCCAGTCAAAGGGAAGTGGACGTGCAAAAAATCCATTTGAAGAGCCCTGCGTGTGGCAGGCTGACAGCATCTTCCTAAGGGCTGGCATTTGGAATGGCATCTCAGAGTCATCTCTGCCAGCCACTTTTCTGAACCAAACTCATTTCTTCTCCCAGATCTACACAGGCTCTTGCACCAAACCAGCTGCAGCAGGAGCATTGTGTCAAGGAGCCTTAGCTCCCCAAGCTGAGACGGTGATCCTGGGCAGTCGGTTCATCTCCTGCGCTGACACAGCTGCTGCTCAGCAACAGCAGATCGAGGAGGACTCCCTGGAGCTACAGAGTACGTCTTGTGTATTTGTTGTCTGGAGGATAGCGTATTGTGTGCACGTGGCAGCGTAGCTGGACCAAATGTTCTTCCTCAGTTTGATATCACAGGGACATTTAAGACTCCCCACAGGAACTTCTGGAGAAAATCAGTCTCTGCTGGCCATTTCTGCTTCAGAGCTGTCTGGTTGTTTTGTTGTTGTTACCCAGCTGACCACAAAGTTTTCAGAGCCCCAGCAATGGGGCTGCCTTTTTAGGTGTCTCCTGGAAGCTGGGATCTCTGCTTCAAAGCGAGTCTCTTGAATTTTGTTTTTCTCAGAGACAATTGTGAGCATGGAAAATCCCATGACAAAATCCATCAAAGTCAAAAATATCGGCAGCGGGTGAGTCCAACCACAAAACCATGGGCCAGGTGTTTTCCTGGTAGAATATCTATCAAGTCTGAAGTCAGGCAAGCTGCAAAAATGTTCAGACACTGAGGCTAGACTGTCCCATCTCTCAGTACCAGTCAGAATTTGTAAGCGTGGCCAGAAGGCATTGTCAAATTGTCAAATGGTCACACTGCCAAGGTGTTGCCCGGAGCAAGGAAAATGACCTGGTAGATCTCCTGGTCTCTCAAGCGTGAGACAGCAGTGTGTTTATTTCCTCTGCATTTTTGTATAGGTATAATCAGCTGGCCACACGTACAGAGGGAGAAGAATCTTGCTTGCCTGAAAGAGAAACCTACCTCCTATCATAACTTTCTTTCCAAGAATTTGCTGAAGGAAATACTCCATGGTCAGGATTAGAACTGCATAATTTAGAGACTGAAACCCGAGAAGAAAGAAGAAACTCTCTTTCTGAGCTGAGGCAGTCATCCTCAATGCTTCAGGCCCAGTGGCCATGCACTTGAGAGCAAAATGCCTCATCTGCCTTCTGACAGAGCCCTTCTGCATCCTGCAGGTTTTAGGCATTTCCAGCAGAGATCTCCAGTCTGGGCTGGCTTGCACTCCAAGATCTAAACGCTTTCTCCTTTCTTTGTGGCTCTTTTGTTTCTCGGACTTTTGGAGAGGTTTGTAAAGCACTCGACACTGCCACAGGAGGAGAGGTAAATGCCAACAGCCCCCACAGACTCTGCTGCTCTCAGGGGCTTTCCTCTCCGGTGTCAGCTGTGGCTGCAGCTTTGGGTAGAGCTGTGTTGAAAAGACACAAGAAGCACAGACTTGTGGCAGCCTGCAAATTGCATTTGGGACAGTCTTTGTCCTTCTCAGGTGCCAGAAAGAAGGCAAGTAGGGTAGTTGTTCCTCTCACAGAAGGACTCGCTCACTTGCTGAATTGCTAAAACAAAGGTGGTGCCTCCTCGAGCATCTCCCTGCTCTTTCGGGCTCCAGCTTGAGTCCTGAATTTTCATTTCTGCCTGCCAGCAAATACATCTGAATGATACTTGTGGGAGCTCGGTACCTCTGAATGACAGAACCGATAGGATTTCTGCAGAAGCCATTTCATATTTACATTACACTATGTTTATAGATTGTAAGACCACTGTTCACACCTTCATGCCTTTCTTGATTGGTTCGTCTGCTTTGTTGGCTCAGCACACGTCCCTTAGGCAATTTGATTGGCTATAATTCCAATCCTTCATGACCTCTAGCTCATTCTTTTTGTCCTGGTATTCAATTTCCCAGGCTCCTCTTCTTTTTAGACCAGTTTGTGTCTCTGTGGCCTTGATATATTCCCAAGGAGCTGCTACTTGTAACTAATATCTCTAGGTGGTAGTTGGGCTTGAGCACTTTGTATTCCAAGTTATGCAGATACATTGCTGCAGATACATTGCTACAGTTAGTGGTAGCTCCTCAGCCACCTGCAGTGATGATGGCTCTCTCTTCTGCTGGAGAAGAGGCCAAAGAGGAGCAAAATGAGCAAAGTTACCACAACCCTACAGCTATGGGGACAGCAGACTCAGATTTTCCTGAGATAGTAATGCCAATTCTGGAGGGTGCTGTCTTTAGTGCAAGGCAGAGGTGCAAGTTTCTGTCCAGCCAGCACTTGCTGCTGCGGGCTAAGGATGCTGAGTGCTGCAATCCTGCCAGGACCTAGCATTTGCCCCAGCCAGTGACAGCTGGGAAATGGGCTTTGATCTGCCATGTTGAGGCACCAAAGGGCTGGTGCTCCAGGTGAGCATCTGGCTCAGTGAAGCTCTATGTCTTGGCTTCTGCAGCGCTCTAGCCCAAGGGTGCATGGGCTCCTTCTGGAGGTCACAAGGTTTTGTTTGTTTGTTTTCCCATTTGGGACCTGTGTTTGGCTTTGGAAGTGTTCTGCATTTTTCTCGAGTCGTTCTTCACTTCCACAGAGACATCAGGCTTTTGATAAGTCCCAGCTATTCCTTCTGTCCTCCATAACCAAAGCTGTGCCATACCACAGATGGTGCCTTCAAAGTGACTCCAGTTCCAGCCTAGGTTTCTCATCTTCCAGACAACTCCTTCCCCAACACGCCCAGCAACACCAACCCCAGCTCAACGCCCTGCCAAGACCCGTAGCTGTCCCCATCCCTCCGCAGAGCTTTCCCACCCCCTGGTTCCCTGCACATGCCGTGGGATGGCACTCAGGAGGATGTGCTCCAAGGCCTTCCCCGGCAGCAAGCTCAGGCTGCCAGGCCTACGGTTCCTGGATCATCCTTCCCACCCACCCTTCCCGTGCACGGCTGTTCCATTTGCGCTCAGCTCGGACTTGTCCGCTTAAGCGGGACTGCTGGTAAAGGATGGAGAGCAGCCTGGCAAGCTCCTTCTCCAGCTCCCTCTTTAATCTCAGGGGAGGTAGAGCAAGCCACAGGAAAGCAAGCAGTGCCAAAAGACTTGGGCCAGCATCAGGCACATTTAGGAATGAAACAAGGCCTTTGTTTGATGTAAGGAAGCACAGGCAATTGACAGAAGGAAAGAGTACTTAGCACACATATCCAGAAGTAGGTAGCACCAGTTAACATAAGAAAAACCTGGAAGCCTAACTTGGCAAGAGAGTGACTTGACAAAAAGCTTTAGACATAGCCTTCGGGAAAGACCTAAGGGCGGCTACGGAATCAGCCCTGTGCAGGGAAGGGGTGAGGAAGATGAGCTGCTTTGGTGCACTGACACTCCTCCTGGCCAGCAGGTGGACATTAGCTTCAAGTCTAGGACTCTGATGCAATGTGTTTCTTTCTAAGCCCCTGCCTATGGAATCACCTCAGCAGTCTAAAGACGGAAGGTATTTTTGATAGAATTCCTACAGAAACCCACTGCAATTTGGACGTGGCAAAGAAGCCTTGTGGTGGGGTGCAGAGCCCTAACCTCCTGCCAATCAAAGAGCTTTTGGTGGACAGTGCATTTGTCTGCTGATTTCTTTGAATTCTAGAGACCTCTCAGGACTGCTCTATCCTGAGGGAACGCCCTTGGCCTTGACCTGTAGGCACCCGCTCAAGCTTCAAATCAGCTCCCTCAGCTTCCAGGACCTTTCTTGGCCGGCATCCTGACGGGGATGCAGGACTGCTGTGAGGCACAGCTGGGACCCGGCAGGACAGGACCAGCTGTCTCGTGTCCACGTAGCAGCACCCCCTGACACAGCCGGGGTCATCCCGAAAGCAGAAAACGCTCACGAGTCTGCGGAGAGGGGCAAGGAGTGCTGGGCTCCTCTCAGGGTGTCTCAGCTGGGCCTGCTCCATAACACGCCCCCATTTGAAGGCCTGCTAATGCCCAGCTGCCAGAAATGCCTGCCTTGTTCTCTCCAAGATGCACAGGAAGAGCCAGTGAGCAGGGCGCCTTGGGAGGCAAACCTTCCAAGCTTTTTCTGAGGCCATGGACACCCCAGGATCTGCCAAGACTCCCCGTGCCGTCTGGCCCACACAGCCCATCTCGGTGCCGGCCCTCTGGGCCACAGCAGCTTCCAGCAAGCAAGAGGCAAATGCATATTGCCAAGAGTTGAAACACAGCAGACAGGTAAGATGTGAGAGGTGTGTACGTGAAGGCCTTTGAATTCACAGCTCTCAAAGACAGCCTTGGGGCTGGCAGCTGGACAGAGATGCTCCTGCTCACACCTGTGTCCAAACGGGGGGGAACACACCCTGCTGTAGGTGTTGGCCTTGGTCTCCGCAAGTCCAGGTGGATTCCAAACCTGCTCTTCACAGCCTTCTCCCTTCCCTTGTCCATCTGCCAAGTGCAACGGGCCTCAAGGACTGAAAGGACCACAGAGAGCCAAAGGGGGACAGTTGTTCCTACAGCACTGGGAGCTCCTAGGAAAGCGCTTTCCTTCCGCAGCAAGCCCCTTTCCCCCAGAGGCGTTTCCCCAAATGTGTACCTTTCCTGGGGAACACAAACACACTCTTAAGAAACCCTGGCAAGGCTGAATTCCTTCTGGTGCTTTCTGGACAGGCGCTCCAGCTCTAGCTGGGATTTCCCCCAGAGTGGTTCCAGGTGGAGGTTCGCACATGCAGCCCCAGGCCCTCTACAAACACAAGCTGCCCGCTGCCTCTTCACCTGCCTCGCCGCCTGCCTGCGCTCACAGCAGCAAAACCAGGCTCTTCCCGGCCGGAGACCAGAGCCCTGTTCCTGCAGGACGCTCTTGCCGGCACCTTCCAGGACTCTCCGCTGTGCACCCCGCACTTTTCATGCCCGCTCTCCATAGCCTTTGGAACACAGAGCACAGCCTGGCTGGCGCTGCCATCAGCACACCCCAAACACAGGTGGAGGAAGGAGAAGCAGGGGCTGCTTTGTGGCCTTGCCCAGGAGGGACTGGAAGGCTGCCCTCCCTCTGCTCTCACTTGCTTGGCTTTCTGACAGGCTCTGAGGCAGGAGCTGTGATTCCTCAGCTCTGGGGACCAGAACCGCAGTCGGGATCTCGGCACTGCCTGACGGCGCTCGGGCCATTGGCTCAGTCACGCGTCCGAGTCTCGGCCACCGTGCTGCTGCTGCTTCACTTGCCCTTAGGCACACCCAAAGCTCCCTGTTAAGGCCTGATGGTCTCTGCTTCTGCCCTCTCCTTGACCCTGTGCAGGGATGGAGCACTTCTGTGCTTTCAGGTAGCTATTCTTGAAAGCTTCCAGCATTCCAAGCTCCTTTGCCCTCTGTAGATGCTTGCCATGGAATCCCTCACAGCTGGGTTCAGAGCATACTCAGGTTGGTTCTTCCAAAATCCAGGAGCTTCAGGCTGCTCAGTAGGACCTTAAACTCCACAGTGTTGTATAACTGGACATTCAGCACAGGCACCTTTCCAGCCTGACGCGGCCTCGCTCCTCTGTGTCTCTGCACAAAACACGGCGCGGAAGAGAACGGCAGCAGGGGCCTGTGTGTCCCAGGGCTCAGGTTTTTACGCCGCTTCAGCTCCACAGAGACCCAGGTAAAGTGAAGAAGCCAAAGTGTTTATTAATGGAAGGCAAAGCAAAGGGATGAGCTGGGAGGGAATAAGGGGGGATGGGCAGGGTTTGAGGGCTGGAGGGAGGGAGCTGTCAGCAGGGAGGGAGAAGGCAGGAGCTATGGGAGCTCCCCACAGGCTGAGCTGTGCCCGGCATCAGCCGTGCCTGGAGTGACACTGAGCGATGTTCTCTTCACTGGCTCCTGCTACTGTTCTTGGGACGCTGGTTCTCCAAATCCAGCAGAAGACCTTAGTTCTGCAGATCTTTGTCCAAAAATTGCTTGGATTTCCAAGTTAGTGGAGGATGGGCTGTCGTCTTTGCGGAGAGGAGGCGCGCTGGGTTGTCGGTTTGATGGTTCCAATACAATATGTTTGCGACAGAGCCAATTAGAAATTATTTTAGCCAATTTCTCATATGGCAATTTATCCATTACTTCTCGTGGCACTCCCCTTTTCAGTCCTAGCCACCACCGTTGCTGCCAGTTGGAAATTTGTTTTCCCTTTTCTGATTTTTCATTAGGAGAGGCAATGTGCCTGACTCCTCTGGGTTTTTCTTGTTTGTCCTCTGAGTACTTCACTGGTCCATATTTTCTACTGTGACTTATTACCTCCTCTGCTACCTCACTCCATGTCCAAAGTTTATGACTGCTGTTATATTGTGTGCTAGGCGTTATAAAAGGTGAGGAGTCAGTGGAGTCAGTGGAACCAGTTTGATCTCTTGTATGGCCAAGAAATCTTTTAAGTCTATCTACCAGAGAGATAGATGCTCTTGTTTATTGAAGAAGAATTGCTGTTGGTTTAAGAGACTCTGGCAAACCTCGAATTAGGGGGGTCATGATCTCAGGTTTGGCAGGCTGTTGCATTGGTGACTCATAGCCAGAGATTAATTTCCTTTCATGTATCATTTGCAAGCATGCAGCTTTGTGTATGTTTTCTAGGAGTTGGTCTGGAGTGCCGACTATTGCCAGAGGGTCACCCCTCTCTAGGGGATTTAACCCCCCTGCCCAGTAAGCTGCACGCTGTGTCAGGGACCATGGAGCACGTGTATTACCTGTTGTTAAGAAAACTCCATGTCCCCAATAGCCACTTGCTTCTTGTTCACTTAATTGAATTTGGTCACCCCCAGTGAGTGAGACTCTAAACACATACTCTGTCTCTGATTCACTTGGGAGGCGGGAGTATTCTTTCTTTAATTTAGCTAATTCAGTGGCCGTGTATGGTATTTCTTTGGTGGTTATGTGGGGATCACGATCCTCTTCATTTATAGAATTATATTCTGTTTTGATGAGAGGTCTCAAGTTGGAGCAACAGTGTTCCCCACAATTTTACATGTGTTCTAATTCTTTCTGAGGGTATATTTGTTTAATGTTGCATGTCTCCTTTCCTTCTATTTCTGTAGGTGAATCTGCAGATTTTAAGTTTTTACTTCGCCCTTCTGCAAGGGAAGTCTGCAGCAAATAATTCTTTCCTGTTCTAATTGTGTTTGCAAAGCTTCTACCAAATTTTGCAGGGATTCTATTACTGCTTTTTCTTCACTTACCCGTTTAAAACGGGTTGCTATGGCTGCCGAGAGACAGGCCCCCCAAACTGAGCAAAAAATGGTTTTATTTCTGCCCAGTTTATATCTAACATCATGTTGTAAAGGATATATTCTATTTACTATGTTTTCAAAGTTAAAACAATTATTCTGTGCCCACTTATCTCCATCTGGAGAAGGTCTAGCGCCATATTTCGCTAACAAAGCATAAAATGCATTCTTATCTTTTTCAGTCATTTTGTGAAGGGACCAAAACCACTCTCAGGGAGGTATTCTTAAAGTTGCACCAAAAGCACAGCTACAACTGTGTTTCCCTTCGCTTCCCTGGAATGGGCGAGGAGACCAAAACTGCCTGGGAGGCTCACCTTAGTTACAAATAGTTGTCTCCTCAACTACACCAAGCAGCCCAAAACACACAAAAAAACCTAACTACAGTCCCATCTTTTGCACAATGAGATCTTTTTGTGAAATCCTGATGACAGGGAGTGCTATTCGCCTGGGCGTATAGAGTTTGTGGGAATTTTCCCTCGCCCCCCTTGCTTTCTAACAGCGCTCACCAAAGTGGCGTGCTAGGTGCGGCTGAGACGAGCGTCCTTTCCCTGTAACAAACTATATAAAACCCGCAACCCCTTTGTCCATCAAGATCCTGTCCATGACGCCAATTTAATGTCAGGGTCCGCAAATATATGCGGGGAACCTGATAGTTTGTTTTAAGGATCTCAAGGCGCAAAAGACACAGCAGGGGACAACTCAGTTTACTCAATCAAAAATGCACCTTTATTTAGTGCCAACAAATGCGATAGTGGGGATTTGAAGAGAAATAAAGGATCGCATGAAAAGAGAAAGAGGAGGTGGGTTATAGCTACCAACGGAGAGACGAAATCCTCGTGGTCTGGCCAATAGATCCGTCTTCTTCTGTGGGGAGATCTCAAAGTCTGTGGTTAACTCAGGGGTCCTTATAGTTCTCTCCGAAGCCACAGGCAGTGTGCCAAACAGGTGGGGGAAATCATTACAGTGTGTTTGTTTTGCGAACTCAGAACAGGTCAGCCGTCAGCAGGTACAGTGTCAACCAGTACAAGTCAGCAGGCGCAGTCACTTCACCGTGACTTGCCCATTGTTTCTGCTCAGGTTCTGATGTTCCGATAGAAATGCGTGCTGCGGTTTTTCCATCAAACACACCAGCAGGCAGCACTTGGTCAACATCCCACCTCAGCCAAGCCAGAACTCCTGTGCTGAGATTTTAAAGTCCCTTTTAGGGGTTTCAGTCTCTGTCCTTGACGATGGTTGTGAGGCAGATGAGGGATCTTTGGACTGTCTCTTACACATGGGGCTCTGCAGTGTCACAAGGGCCCTTTGGTTCCATGATGCCCTACAGTGTCACAACGGTGGCCTTGGTCCAATGGGGCCCCAAAGTGACACAATGGCCACTTGGTTCCATGAGACCTTGTAGAATCACAATGATCTCTTTGGCTCTGCAGTGTCACAATTGGACTCCTGGTTAAAGGAGACCCCAAAGTGTCACAATGGATCCTTGTTGCCATAAAGTCTCACTGTGTCACCATATTCTCATCAGTTCCATCAGGCCCCACAGTGTCCCAATGGTCTACATGGCTCAGCAGTTTTGAAATGGCCTTGGTTCCATGAGGCCCTGCTGTGCCACACAGACTCTTGGTTACACAAGACCCCACAGTGCCACAAGGATCCCCTTTGCTTTCATAACACCCAAAAGTGTCATAATGGCCCCTTGGTTCTCGGAGGCCCCTCAATGTCACAATGGACCACTTGGTTTCCTTGGCCTCCCCTGTGTCACAAGGGTTCCTTTATTCCATGAGCCCTTGTAGTGCCACACTGCTCTCCTTGGTTCCATGAGGGCCTGAAGTGTCACAACGTCCCATTGCTTCAATGGGGCCCCAGAGTGTCACAAAGGCCCCTTGGTTCCGCAGTATCGCAAAGGACACTTATGGTTCCTTGAGGCCCCAAAGTGTCACAGTGGCCCCTTGTTTCCATGGGGACCCCAGTGTCATAAGGGTCTCCTTGGTTCCACAGTGTGACAATGCACCCTTGGTTACAGGAAGCCCTGCAGTGTCACAATGGACATTTGCAAGGCTGGAACTGCTCTGGAGCCAGGCTGAGAGAGCTGGAGCTGTTCAGCCTGGGTGTGAGAAGGCTCCAGGGAGACATTGGAGTCCATTCCAGCACCTAAAGAGGCTTTGAGAGAGCTGGAGAGGGACTTTGAACAAAGTGACAGG
This sequence comes from Chamaea fasciata, assembly GCF_029207755.1. NCBI lineage: Eukaryota > Metazoa > Chordata > Aves > Passeriformes > Sylviidae > Chamaea > Chamaea fasciata. The sequence continues at coordinate 2,206,693 of NW_027094114.1, read as the reverse complement.
AAAAGAGGGAGTGGCTTTCAGAGTGACAGGACAACAGGGAATGGCCATGAGGGGAAGGAGGGCAGGTTTAGATAGGATATTGGGAAGAAATTCTTCCCAGTGAGGGTGGTGAGGCCCTGGCACAGGTTACCCAGAGAGGCTGCAGACTCCCCACCTCTGGCCGTGTTCAAGGCCGGGTTGCATGGAGCAATCTGGTCCAGTGGAAGGTGTCCCTGCCCATGGCAGGAGATTGGAACTGGATGATCTTTAGGAGTCCAACCCAGGCCATTCCATGATCCTAGATTTGCCCCTCCTGCTCTCATTTAGCAGCAGGTTGACATGTTCCTTTTGCAGCCATTTCCTGCAAATACAGCAGCAGAATTAACCGTGCTCTGGATGTTGCCTGAGGCGTCCATCAGCTCCAGCTGAGCTTTGGCTTTCCTAAACGCATGAACACACGCTCAGGTCAGATCTCTGAATCCCTCCGCCATAGCTTGTCCTCACTTCCACCTCCTGGTTGTTTTATTGTGGCTCATCCCTGTCATTTGTCCCTGAGGCAGCACAGCCCCCCTGCCAAGCACAGGCTCCACATCCCCCTCAGCAGACACAGCACAGCACAGCACAGGGTGTGTTTTGGGTGGGCAAATGTTCCAACCAGAGTGTCCATAGCAGTCCTCAGTGTCCAGTTCCAACACCCACATCCCATGCCAGGGTTCACAGAGAGCCCTGCCCTGGGGACTGCCAAGTGCGGGGTGAGGAGGGAGCCTTGGCAGGGCTAATGCTGCCCCTACACCGGTGCTGAAATCAGCAGGAGGAAGAAAATAACCACAGAACAAATAGACAATAAACTGGGGTGAGTGCCCAGGTGTGCCAGTGGCTGATGGAAGAGGCTGGAGGGATGGTCAAAGCCCTGGGGCACCTTCTCACACTGGCCATGCCACCAAGGCCACAGACCAACCTCCTCAGTGGTGCACCTGCCTGTCTGAGATCCCTGCCAGGGGACTGGCACAGCACCACACACCTGCTGGAACGTGTCCTGGCCCTGCAGAGTCACACAGCTCAGCTGACATAGGTGGGTTTTATCTCCTGGACACTTCCAAGTGCAGCCCAGCCCAGCCCATTCTGGGTGAGCCCCACGGCAGTGCCTGCTCTGGGCTGCTCCAGCATTGGGTGCACTCACCCAACAGCCCTGGCCCCCTAGAAGGGATCAGCTGATGCTGAGGGGCAGAGAGGGAGGTCAGCCCCCACATCAGCCCCAGGGCTGGAGCTCCCCATGGCAGGGAAATGGAGCTCAGTGACAGTGCAGAACTCCTGCTCCTGGCTCCAGGAGATGCCCAGCACAGGCTGCCTCTGCCCACTCAGTGCCAGCCCCTCTCCCCAGGCCAGCACAGTAGCCCTGGGCAGGGGAGTAAGGGGCCTGGCCAGAGCTGGTGCCTGCAGCAGCAGCAGCTTCCTCTGGATTCCTCCCTGCAGGCACAGAAACTCTCCCTTGCTCTTCTCCCTGGACATCCCTTTCCCCAGCTGAGTGTGCCCTGGCTGGCCGGGCTGGCTTGTCCTGCTGCCCCAGCCCCTGCTCCCCACAGGGCCTTGAGCTGGCCCTGCTGCTCGGGACACACCAGGTTCTGCTGCTGTCCATTGCCGGGGCTGCAGGGAAGCAGCAGCTCCAGGGGAAGGTTGCAGAAAGGCTCTGGGCACTGAGGCTGAAAGGGGCACCCCAGGGTGTGCAAGTTCTCTGTGTGGGAGCTGAACCTGTGACCCCTTGAGCCCTCCCACGTGCTGGGGCTGCACCTCCAGCTCCAGAGATGTGACAGATGGGAGCAGAGACAAAAATTCCTGCAGAATTCTTTATTGTCTTTGCTTCTACACGTGACCTGGATCCATATGTAGAGGAGGGGTTTTGCATCAGTTCACACTGACAGAGTTAGAAGAATAACATTATTTAGCTTAAAAAATATGTCATGCATAATACACAATGAGAAAAAAAAGACACCTCTGATCAGAAGAGCATCTGAGCTTTTCAGATGATAAGAAATTCATTGATGTTCCAGTAATCACACCTATTTAAATACTTCCCTCAGGGCTTCCTTGAGATGACAGGTGACCAGCAGAGGCCAAAGCCAGCCTGAGCTCTCTGTCCTGGCAGCTTTTGTCTGGAAGAACCCTTGCATATAGGGAATTTTTCAGGGGGAGTATCAATTTTGGCCATGGGCACCTGGAAAGACAGATGGTTCTTTTCCATCCCATGGTAACTCATAAGGTTCCATGGACATGTGATTCTAAAAGAGTGTTACTTATATACAGTTGCTACATGTGTATTACAATTTACCCATTACCGTACCACCCACCCCAAGTTCCCAAATTCACTCCTTGTTTCTTCTATCCCTGCACTCTTGAGCCAGATGTCTTCTACTTGTCTTACAACCATCCTGGCAGGGAAAGGAGGCCCTGCATGCCTTGTTCCTGTGCTAAAACATCACAGGCACAGGAAAAGTTGAATTAAGCCTTCTGGTTTCAAGCGCAAGGCTCTGTGTGGCCAGGCAGAGGCAGGCAGGACACAGAGCTGTCAGCAAAGGAAGGGCCCAGCCAGGTGGGGCAGCCGGGGGATGACGACAGCCTGCAGGGACACAGGCGCAAAGCACAGACACCGTAGGACAGCCTGGGCTGCACAGGGCACAGGGATGGGCAGCAGCTGCAAGGCCCTGACAGAGCCAACTCCTGCAGCACTTTGGCCATGGCTGCTGGGCCTGGGCCTGAGCCATGAGGAGGAGACAAGTGACCCTTGCAGGCCTGGGGCCTCATTGCCTCCTTGTCCCTGCTCAGCAGCCTGGCAGGGGCCGCCCCATGCTGCTGCCCTTGGCATTGCACATCCCCACATCCCAGTGGGCCGGGAAGAGCCCTGAGCACTGAGGGAGGGACAGGATGTGCCATGGCAGGGACTGGGGCTCGGGCCTTGGCCCTTGGCATTCCTGAAACACATGCAGGTTTGCTCAGCATCAGAGACACCTTTGCCTTGTTTGTCCCCACCTGTCATCACTGCCTGCAGTGATGGAACCTGGGGACACTTTCTCCATTTGGTCTCTCTGTGGGTCCCATTAAAACTTCAAGAAACTTCAGTGTTTCAATTTAACTTTGAGTTCTTGAGAAGTTTTTTGAACACTCTCTCAGGGACAGAGTTGAATGTAAACACCAAATCCACGGGAGAGTCATAAAAGTTTTTGTGCTGTGTCTGTGCTGCTGAGCTGGGCTGGGCTCCTGCCACAGAGGCAGCTTGTTGCAACAAAGAAAAGTTTTAGAAAGACATTTATCCTGAGGAGAAATCCTTCTTCAGATGGCTCACCTTTGTTTGCTATTTGAAATGTAGACTCAGAGTCAAAGTCTACAGTGGCAAACAACCTTTCCTGTTCCTTTCTCATCAATCGTTAACACTATATTTTTTGTTTGTGTTGGTTAATTTTGCTTTTAACAATAGAGAACATCATTCTGTTACATGGAACATTTGCTTTTGAACTTAGACCTATTGAGATCTATGCCTATGGAACCTACGCCTATGGAATATTAAGTTTTAAATACAATATGTTTGTTTCACGAGCAAAGAAACACGTTGAAGTGAAAAATTGTCCCCCAGACGCTCCATGATCCCTAACTGTTCCCTCAGCATCCATTTAGCACCCCCTTCCCCACCAAAAGCATCCCTGGATCCCCTGAATGCTCCAACCCCACCGCTTCCCGTGTGAACGACTTCAGGGAATTCATCTCCAATCATCCCCCCTGGCTTCGGAGCCCCTCATAACACGGTTCTGCGCCTAAAATTCCTGCCATGCTCTGTGGTTTAAAGAGCCCAGTTACAGCTCCCCAAGTTCCCCCCAAGTGCTCCCAAACCGTACACGTTCCCTCCGAGGACCTCAAGTCACGGTTCGGACACAAAAGTGTCCCCCAAGTGCCTTCCCGGACCCCAAACGCCCCGTTCAGGCCACTTCCGTGACTACAGCTCCCAGCATGCTCCGCGGCGCACCCAGAGCCCTATTCCAGCTGTGACTCCATCTCCCGCCATACCCTGCGCCCCTCCGACAGCCATTGGAGTTGCGCCTCAAACTCCCGTGATGCTCCTCGGCCCCGTTACACCGTGTTCTACCCGCGCCTACAACTCCCATCATCCCCCGCGCCACAGAGAGTCCCCTCAGGGCCCCCCAAGTGCCCGCCCGGACGTCGAATTATCCGACAGAATCCTTTAGTGCCCCGCCAAGGGCCCACGCGGTACCCCCAAGTGTCCTCCAGACCCTTAAGTTCTCTAGAAATTCCTTCCCCAGCTCCAAAACATCCCCAAATGTGCCCCAGAAACGTCTCCGTGGACCCCAAAGTAGCCCCTTTTACCCTCTCTGAGAAAATGATGAATACGGTTACAAAAGGACTAAAACCAGGACTAATTAGCATAAGAAGGGACAAATCAATAGCCAATAGAGGTCAATGAATTAATGAAGGGAATTGTGTTACTTAGAACAAATGACCAATATTTTTTTAGTTGCTAAAAATGTATACCTTTTTCAATATAAATATAAAATTAGGCATGTAAAGAACAGTAATAACATTATAAATCTGGAAAATATAATTATATTTTAAAACTAATTACATTTTATTTTTTAAAAAACATAAATTTTATATGTTTTGTGATGTCAGTCCTTGGTGGGTGAGGTTAGATAAGGTGAGGTTGGGGTGAGGAGCAGGTGTTCCAAACAAGGTCAGCCTGCAAGGGGCTCATTCTTCACCATGCCCAGACCTCCTAAGGAGACATTCCGAATTAAGATCACTTGGGGAATGCTTCTGTCACTTCTTCAATGAACTGAAATATTAAAAATGTGCCCTTGATTAAAAAAAAAAAAAAAAGAAAAGAAAAAAAAATCATGAGATGCACTTGGAAATCTTCCTCCATAAGAGAACTCCAAACTGACTCCAAGCAGCTGCACAAGCCCTGGAGACTTGAAGACAAATGAAGAGAGAGAAAGAGCTCGTGAAGGTATTCTGTATTTTCATGAGCCCCACATTGGATTTGGGGCTGAGTCCAGGAAACTTAGGCATGGAGAGAGGGTTGAAGAAGCTGCTCAAGGAGGCAGAAGCAAAACTCCAAGTCCCCTGGAGCCTCCCTGGGCCCCACTGAGGGCAGGGAGTGCCAAAGGCTCCCCAGGGACTGCTGAGAGCAGATCCTTGAGGCCAGGATTGCAGGGAGCCGCAGGCTGTGAGCAGGGAACTGCAATGCTGAGCAAGGCCTGGGCTGGTTGGAGGGAGCAGAAAGGCCAAGCCCTTAGCCCAGGCCTGGCACAGCAGGGCCTGTCCCTCCCGGGTGGCTCGGGGCTGGTTGTGGGGCAGTGGGATGGGAGGGGCAGCAAGGACAAATGGCACAAAGCTGCAAGGCCTGCCAGCCTCCTCAGGGAGGGGCCGGGCAGGAGCAAAGTGCAGGCCCTGAAAGGAAAGTTCCTTCTGTGGGGCCTGCAGAGGTGCTGGCAGAGCCCAGGGGACAAAGGCCTGGGTGCCTGTGGCCCTGCCAGCCCTGCCCAGCCCTTGGCCATGTGTCCTGCAGGCTGTGCCCCCTGTGCGTGCTGCTGCTGTGCCCTGGCTGGCTGCACACGCCCATCTCGCTGTCCCCCCAGCATTTCTCAGCCCAGCATTTCTGTGCCCTCCCTGGGCTCCCTGCACCCAGCGCTGCTGGCTCCTGGCACACAGAGCCAGGCCATGGCCCGGCCTCACGCTGGGACACCTCCTGCACCAAAATTCTGCCCTGGAGGTTTCCTTCTCATCCCAGTGCCAAGGAAAACTCTGTCTCCTGCTGTTCACAAATAGAGAAGGGCTAGTGGGAGATGTGCTGATCAGAAGCTGTTTGGGGTACAATGACCATGAAATTATAGAGTTTTTATATATTCTGTGAAAGAAGGAGGGGCATCAACAAAATTCTGCAGTGGATTTACAGAGGGCAGACTTTGACCTATTCAGGATGCAGATTTGGGGAGTGCCAAATCAAGTACTGACATTTTTAAGGGAAACAGCCCTGAAAAACAAAGGGGTCCAGGAAAGATGGACACAAATCAGGAAAGAAATCTGGAAGGAGCAGGAACAGCCGGTCCCTCTGTGCCAAAATATGAGCTAGCAAGGAAAATGACTGACCTGCTTGGACATGGGGCTTCAACAGGAACTCATGGGAAAAAAAAGGAGGGTTCATTGCTATTGGACAGAGGGGCAGGAAAATCAAGAAATGTTGAAGGATGTTGTTAGGTCATGCAGAAAGAAAACTAGAGAGGTGAAAGCTCAATTAGGACTTAACCAGGTTGCTTCTGTAAAGGATAATACAAATGGTTTTATAAATATATTACTGGAAAAAGGAGGTATAAAGACAACCTCCATTATTTATTGGATATGGTTGAGGGGGAATATAGTAACTAAATTGAAGGAAGGGCTGAGGTACTTAGCCCTTTCTTTGCCACCATTTTCAACAATAAGACACGTCCTCAGGACAAGTGTTCTCCTGAGCTGGTAGATGGGCAAAGAGAGACGGACAGCCTGCCTGTAATCCAGGAGGAAGCAGCTGCTGACCTGCTGAGCCACTCAGATGCTCACAGGTGTCTCAGGGACCAGACAGGACCCCTTCTAGGGGGATGAGGGAGCTGGTGGATGAGCTCCCCAAGCTGCTCTCCATCATTTCTCATCAGTCCTGGCTCAGCAGGGAGGTCCCAGAGGACTGGAGGTGCCAATGTGAGCCCATCCCCAAGAAGGGCTGGCAGGAGGATCTGGGGAACCCCAGGTCTGTCAGCCTGACCTCGGTGCCCAGCAAGGTTATGGAACAGATCACCTTAAATGCCATCACACGGCACCCACAGGATGGCCGAGGGATCAGACCCAGCCAGCGTGGATTTCAACATCTGCATTGATGGTCTGGATGAGGGGATTGAGTCCACCATCAGCAAATTTGCAGCTGACACCAAGCTGGGTGTGAGTGTGGATCTGCTGGCGGGTAGGAGGGCTCTGCACAGGGCCCTGGACAGAATGGATCCAGCGCCCAAATCCCACAATGGGAGGTTTAACAAGACCAAGGGCCGGGTCCTGCACTTGGGCCACAACAACCCCTGCAGTGCTACAGGCTGGGGACAGAGCAGCTGGACAGTGGCCAGGCAGAAAGGGACTTGAGGGGACTGCTGGACAGCAGGCTGGACATGAGGCAGCAGTGTGCCCAGGTGGCCGAGAAGGCCAATGGCTCCTGGCCTGGATCAGGAATGGTGTGGCCAGCAGGAGCAGGGCACTGATTCTTCCTCTGTGCTCAGCACTGGTGAGGCAGCACCTCGAGTGCTGTGTCCAGTTCTGGGCCCCCAATTTAGGAAGGACATTGAAGGGCTGGAGCATGTGCAGAGAAGGCCAACAAGGCTGGTGAGGGGTCTGGATCAAAAGTTCTGTGAGGAGTGTCTGAGGGAGCTGGGGTTGTTTATCCTGGAGAAGGATCAGAGGAGACAAGGTGGTGTCAGGGCACAGGTTGGACTTGATGATTTCCAAGGTCTTTTCCAACCTTGCTGATTATGTGATTCTCTGAAACCACCCTTGGATCAGTTGCAGGATGAGCTCTGGGCCTCCTCTTCCGAAGGTGCAGCAGCCCAGGTCCCTCAGCTTCTCCTCACAGCCCCAAAGCCCATCCTGTCAGTCCTGCAGAGCCTCTGCAGCCCCTCCTCATTGCCCAGAACAGGGAACCCCACAGCCAGACACAGCAGCCCAGATGTGCCCCCCTGGCCTGTGGTGCCTCTGGCAAGGGAACAGCACCAGGCACTGCAGGAGCCTGCAGAGAATTCCTGAAGCACTTGTAGGATGATCCTTCTCCCCAAGGGATATGCCCATGGTGTGATGCTGTTTGCCCCCAACCTGCCCACAGCCACCCTGGGGCTGCTCATGGGGCTTTTCTCTACTGAGCTTTGGCCTGGGCGTGTTCTGGAGAGAGCCTGGGCAAGGAGCCTGGAGCCCCCAGGCCCTGCCCTGAGGCGTCAGCGCTGCCCCAGCGGTGCCCATGGCCTGTCCCTGCTGCAGACCCGGCACTGCCACCCCCAGCCCTGTGCCCGGCCCCGAGAGCCCTCAGGCCCTACAGCAACACCAGGGCCAGGAGGGCAGCAGGGCAGGGCCACGGGAGCAGCACTGGCAACACCAAGGGCTGCTGCTCCTGGGCACAGCTGCTGTGCCTGCCCTGATCTGCCCCCAGCTCTGCACACAGACATTGCTGCTGCAGCTCCAGAGAAGGGAAAAAACCTCGGGATCTCCAGTGAAAACTCTCCTGGGAGATCCTTTAGTTCCTTTAAAAGCCACTGGGAGCGCAGTTCTTCACTGACACAGTCTGTGGCCACAGAAAACTTAGAGAGAAAGAAAAGAAGAAAGGACACAATGAACATCATTGCTTTGTGAACATCACTGAAAACTAAAACAAAGGAAAAAACTGACAATCAAACCAACACTATCAAAGATGACACAATCATTACAAGTTTATTACAAGTGATTTGCAGAAACTGGCCAGCAGTTTAATGTTTCTGAAATCGTCCAGTGATCAGTGTCCACACTGCAGCCTTGAGCTTCTGGTTCCTCAGGCTGTAGATGACGGGGTTCAGGGCTGGAGGCACCACCGAGTACAGAACTGACAATACCAGATCCAGGGATGGGGAGGAGACTGAAAGTGGCTTCAAGTGGGCAAAGGCTACAGTGCTGACAAACAAGGAGATCACAGCCAGGTGAGGGAGGCAGGTGGAAAAGGCTTTGTGCCGTCCCTGCTCAGAGGCAATCCTCAGCACGGCCCTGAAGATCTGCACATACGAGAAAACAATGAACACAAAACAGCCAAGTCCTAATGAGGTAGTGAAAACCAAAACCCCAAATTCCCTGAGGTAGGATTTGGAGCAGGAGAGCTTGAGGATCTGTGGGATTTCACAGAAGAACTGGCCCATAACATTGCCCTCGCACAGGGGCAGGGAAAATGTATTGGCCGTGTGCAGCAGAGCATTGAGAAAGGCACTGGCCCAGGCAGCTGCTGCCATGTGGGCACAAGCTCTGCTGCCCAGGAGGGTCCCGTAGTGCAGGGGTTTGCAGATGGACACATAGCGGTCGTAGCACATGATGGTCAGGAGGGAAACCTCTGCTGAAATGAAAAACACAAATAAAAAGAGCTTTTCAGCACATCCTGCATAGGAGATGGTCCTGGTGTCCCAGAGGGAATTGTGCATGGCTTTGGGGACAGTGGTGAGGATGGAGCCCAGGTCGGTGAGGGCCAGGATGAGCAGGAAGAAGAACATGGGGCTGTGCAGGTGGTGGCCGCAGGCTATGGCTCTGATGACGAGGCCGTTGCCCAGGAGGGCAGCCAGGGAGATGCCCAGGAAGAGGCAGAAGTGCAGGAGCTGCAGCTGCCACGTGTCTGCCAATGCCAGCAGGAGGAAGTGGCTGATGGAGCGGCTGTTGGGCATTTCTTCACCCTGGGCATGGTGGACTGTTGAAAGAAGACATTGAGAAGCTGTGACAGATTTCCTTGATTCAATCCTATTTTATTAGGAATTCCCTCAAAAGTATTTCTGTTGTTTTGCAGAAAATTCAGTAAAGTTTTATTTTTGAGTTCATTTTTGTGCTGCTTAGTTACTGCCACATCTTCAGCATTGCTCTCAGCCTGAACACTGGGGAGCCCAGAGGGAAAACAGAGCCTGTGCCCCAGTGCAGTCAGACCAGCTGGTCCTGCACAGATACCCTTTGCTCATTACACCTCCCTCTACATCAGGGTGATTGGACTTAAACCTTTCTTGAAAACTAAAGTGGACTATCTGTAAGCTGCAATTTCAAAATTAATTTCCCTAAACTTTTCTCTCCCTTTTTTTTCTGTGTTGTTGTAAAGGAAGGGATATCCAGGGCTTGTCTTGCTCTCTACTACCTGGAGTTGTGCCTACTGGGAGCTGTTTCACTGTATCCAAGCCTTGTCCCTGCCAGTGCTCCCAGAGCCCAGCCCAGCCCTGGGGGCTGAGCTCTGCCCTGCACACCCCTCCCAGCCCAGGCCACTGCCCAGGGGCATCTCCCTGGCAGCAGGGCCTTAAGGGCATCTCAGACCAACAGAGATGCTGCAAGCCAAGGTGCTGCTGCTGCTGTCTGTAGGTAGAGGAGGGTGAGGAGGCACTTTCTGAGGGAGATCTGAGACAGATCTGCTGATGCCAAGGGTGACAGTGCAGGAGTCTCAGTGACACAGACAAAGCTGACAGCCCTTTCCCTTTCCTTTAGGACAAAGCTGAGAGCAGTCCTGGCCATGCAGCACCCTTTCCACAGCAGGAGGAGTCTGCCCTGCCGGGGTCACTCCTTCCACCTCCAACTTCACCCCACGGTCCATGAGGATCTCCAGGCAGGCTGAGAGCTGCCCTTAGCAGGTGGCAGATCCCCTGGCCTGGCCAAGAGCCCTCAGGGCTGCAGCACCTGCTCTGCACAACAGCCATATTCCTAAGGAACCAGCAGCCCATCCCAATGAATAGGGTGAGTTACACTGATGGTTGTCAATTCCATTTCCTGCCTAGAAATCCTGAAACTGCTTCTGAATGCTGTTCCCCTCAACTCTTGGACACCGACCCACACAGAGCTGGGAAAAAAATCCCCTGGCCACTGGCTTACAAGTGAGTTATGTCAAAGTTAGAGCTCTGTGGGAAATCTCTATCCATCCCTATCCTTTTAAAATATCTGTATGTGGAGGTGTGCATAGATGTGTCTAGTATGGAAAGGAAGGAGTGCACAAGCAACATGACTGAAAACTTCACCCTGTGTTCATTCCATACCCAAGGGAACAAAGATGTTATGGAAACTCTTGTATAGATAGACCCTTCTGTCCATGGGTACAGAGACATCCCAGAGCCCCTGGCACACACAGACCCTTCTGTCCATGGGTACAGAGACATCCCAGAGCCCCTGGCACACACAGACCCTTCTGTCCATGGATACAGAGACATCCCAGAGCCCCTGGCACACACAGACCCTTCTGTCCCTGTAGGACGGAGCGTGGCGGGTGGGGGGCGGTTGGTGGGCAGCGAGTCCCGCACAGCAGGCAAGACCCGGCTCCAGCCCTGCCAAGGCTCAGTGCCGGCTCCTCTGGAATGGGAAAGCCCTTCAGCCTTGTCCCTGCACAGAGGGGCACTGCTGGCCTGGCAAAACTTGTTGTCTTCCCCACGAGCTGCAGGAGATGAGAACACAACACTTGCAAACACTGACTGCAAGCCACAGCTCTGGCTGCTCCCCATGAACCTCGGCTCTGGCACCACTGTCTGCCCCAAGCTCCAGGGGATGCAGTGCAAGCCCGGCTGGGCTCTGCCCTAGGGCCATCCTGCAGGGACAGCTGCAAACAGGGAGCATTTGGCTGCCACAAACAGCCAAGCCAGGGGTGGAGGGCAGCTGGTCCAGCCCGGACTGCACTGCTGTGTGCTGTGCTCTGGGCTCCCCGCAGAGGGGACTGCACTGGTGTGCCAGAGGAGACAAAGAAGCTTCAGCTTCAGCCTAACTGAGGTGGGTGGGTGGGCTGGGAAGAGTGGGGTGGCTCACGGGACTTCACAGAGCTCATCCTGCTGGAAGGATGAGGAAAAGGGAGCGGGAACTCAGCAGTGAGGAGAGCTGAGGGCAAGAGAGCAGCTCTGAATGACACTAAAATGCCACCAGACCTCTGAGGCATTGCTGCTCCTCAGCCAGTGACAGGATGAGTCCCTAAGCCTGGGGCACGGTCTTCCTCCTGGTGACAGGCACCAAGGATGGCAATAATGTGATGGAGACTGCAATTAGCTGGGCACTCACTGGGGGAAAATAGGGAGCAGTTGTGAAGGAAAATGCAGGTGGGGGACAGAACTGTTCAGAGAAGGGCTGAGCTACAGCTTGAGCAAGCTGAAAAATGTCATTTGGCGTCACCCCAGATTGATTTCATTTCAGAAGGTATTAAACAAGTTTATTTTGGGGGGGTGTCATGTTTTTCCTTGGAGATGCACTCTCTGCAAACTTGAGCTGCATTGCCAAAATGCTCAAGGCAAGTCTGCTGCAGGTCACACCGTTTCTTCTTTGGCTGATCCCGGCCCAGTGCTGAGCTCCAGCAGAGCCCTGGCAGAGCCCAGAGCAGCCTCAGCATCCGCAGAGCCCGGCTGCAAGGACAGAAACCAGAAACCGCCCGTCAGCTGAAGGCTCCTGTGCCCTTGTCCCAGCCGCCCGCAGTGCACAGGCCATGCTGGCCGTGCTCAGAGCGGGGCCCAAAGCTGCCCATCATTGCTGCCTTTGGCAGCAGAGCAGGAGGGCAAGACACGTGCCCAGCCTGCAGCCAGCCAGGGCAGATCCACCTCCCCAGCAGCTGCCCAGAGCAGGATGCTCCTGTGCTGGCTGCCATCTCCCAAAAGCTCTTACACCACCCGTGCCAACAAGATGGGGACACACCTCACGCCATCCGCCGCGGGAATAAAAGCTGCTCCCAAACCACGTCCTCAGCCTTCTCCTTCATCCACTCCACAGCTGGTCACAAGCACTTCCCAGTCAAGACTGGACACCACCTAGAAGACTTCCTTTAGATAAACAATCATCAAATTAACAAAAAGAGATTACAGACAAAAAATGGAAAAAAGGGAAAAGGTAAAAGATCCTATCTCTGTCAGAGGTTGAGGAAGCCCCCATGCCCTGCATGCTAGGGAAAAACCCACCCACCAGTGAGGGAAGCCCATGCTTTCACTCTTCCCCCCCTACATTGCCCCCCAAAATAATGGTGATCCCAAAGAGAACAAAGGGAGTGGAGCAGCCCAAGTCCTTCCTTGCCGGCAAAGCAAAGCAGCCGAGCACAGGTTCTGGAGTCCCACCTCTGCTCCCACCTTGGGGCTTTGTTTGTGTCGCGCTGGCTGCCCCAGCCCCAGCCCAGGGCATGGTGGGGGGTGGCGGCTGTTGGCAGGGCCAGGAGCCGACTCCCATTTCAGAACCACCCCAGCCCGTGCCCCCAGCCCTGCCAAAAAGCAGCTTGGCAGCCCACTGAACAATCAGTTGCATCAGCCCCAGTAAAGGGGGGAACCTTTGGTTCCTGGCCAGGCTGTGCAATGCCCAAATCTGGGAGCATCCCCCTGTGTGTGAACTCATCTCCAAATTGGCTGTGGAGCCTGGCTTTGAAGAAAGTGCCAGAATTGAAGTCCATCACCTTCAATTGCTGGTGGCCAGGTTCAGGAAGAGGTTGTCATCCTTGTTGTCGTCCTCGCTGTCTCCAGCAGCAGCAGCCCCACCTGGTCCAGCTTCTCCAGTGGCTCCTTCTCCTTCCCTGGGGGTGAGACCAGGCTGTCAGTGTTCTGCCCAGGGCCCCAGCTGTCAGTGAACCAGCACAAGCCAAAACAACTCGCATGGCAGCCACCAATGGTGGGCAGAGCAGCTCAGCTCCAGCAGAAGGGCTGCCTGTGCCCACCTGATGACCCCTGTGCAGTGACACAGGCAGCACAAAAAAGTCTGGGTTTTTTTGCTTCTGATTACCAAGGCATGTGTGCAGCTGGAACTTACCAGGGCCCTGCATCAAAATGAGCCTCTGGCTCTCTCCCTTCTTCTACTCCAGATGAATATCCTGCATCCAAGGATCACCAAAAAGGTCTTCTAATGAAGGCCTTTCCATGTCATCCACGGATAAACAGCACCTGATGAGATCCTTGCACTCTGTGAAGAGAAACCAGAAACTGCCAGTCAGTTGGAGAAGGCCCCTGGCTGCTTTGCCCCATATTCCCATGCCCAGGCCATGCTGGATGTGCTCAGAGCTGGGCCTAAACATTCCCATCAATTCCCTGCTTTGGAGGAGAGCAGGAGAGCAGGACATGTGCCACCTCCTCAGCAGCTGCCAGAGCAGGATGCTCACGAGCCAACTGCTGTCTCCCAGCACTGGTAATCCCCCCTGTGCCCAGAGATGAGGATCCACCTTGAGAGAGCCGTTGTGGCAGCGGGAGCTGGCCCCAGCTGATGTTCCAGCCACTCCTGAAAGGGTGCTGACCGCAGACCATCTGGTGCAGGAGCATGCCCAGGGACCAGATGGTAGCTGGCTCACCATAGTACCAGCCAAAGTCGGTCCATTCTGGGGGGCTCTATGCTGGTGTTCCTATGGAATACAGATGGAGTTCATCAGGGGGATGCTGCTGCTCCCAGAGCCTGGCCCCAGCATCCCTGGGCATGTGGGGACTGCCCCAGTGGCACATGGTGTGACCCACTGCCCTCCCACCAGGACCTGGGACTTGTGTGAAAAATTGCCATTGGAAAAGAAACTACTGGTGTTGGAAAAGGGCAGCAGAAGCCCTGGAAAGGCCTGACCAGAACAAGAAAAAACCCACTCAGAGCAGGAGGAAAACCATGCCTTCCTCCTCCCTGCCTGCATTGCCCCAAATAACATTATGAAAACAAGACAAAGAAGGCCAGAGGAGCAGTCCAAGCCCTTTCTTACCTGCACACCAAACTGGCTGGTGCACAGGTTCTGACTCCACGCTCTCTGATACCCCCACCCACGGGTGTTTTTGTCGGGCTGGCTGCCCCAGCCCCAGTCCTGGGCAGAGTGGCTTGCAAAGGCTGCCAGCAAAGCTGGAAGGTGGGCCCCAACCCACCCCTGCTCAAAAGCAACTCAGCTGAAGCCTCAGTGCCATGACTGGCAGCAAAAGGGAGAATCCCCACTGCCACACCCAGGTTGGGCTGTGAGATGTTGGGCCATCAGATGTAAGCAACTGGGAGCACGTCGTTGCGTGGGCTCACCTGCAAACTGCGTGTATGCCGTGTCTTGAAAGTAGGTGCCACAGCCAAAATCGATCAATTTGGCCTGCCCAGTGGCCAGGTCAACCAGGATGTTCCATGGTTTGATGTCTCTGTGCAGGACCCCGCAGCTGGTGCAGTGCCGCACGGCCTCCAGCACCTGGTGGAACAGCTCCTGCGCCACCTCCTTGGACAGGAACCACCGTGCCCGAATGAAATGCTGGAGGTCCTGACACCGCTGCGGGCACTCCAGCACCATCACGATTTCACTGGGGAGCTCAAGCCACTCCAGCAGCTGGACGACACCAGGGAAGCCAGTGGAGACCCTGTCCAGCAGCACGATCTCCAGCGGTGCGCTGGTGCCATTGGGCTGTGGGAGGATCACGATGCCGTCAGTGGGGCTGAGGCCGTGCCAGGGGTGGGGAAGCCCTCACCCAGCCCGGGATGTTCTGCACCCTCCGCTGGCCCCACGCCTGCTCTCCCTCGAGGCGTCCTGGCGGCTTCCATCTTGCCGGGCCTCGGCTCGTCCCCGCCCGGCATGCCCCGGCTTCTCCCGCTGGCCTCCGCTCACTCACCAGCTCTCCCCAGTGCCGGACGCGGCTCCGTGGCACCCTTTTGATGGCCACCTGCAAGCCAAGGGGAGCAGCGGGCTTAGCTCGCTGCCCACGTTGCCCACGCTGCCCAGCCCCATGGTCTTCCTCCTCCGCCCTCCTCCTCTTCCTCCTGTGCCTGCCGCCAGCCCTGCCGCTCACCGGTGCGCCGTCCGAGAGCCGCGTCCCTGCGAAGACTCTTCCGAAGCCGCCGCGCCCCAGCAGCGAACCCAGCCGGTACTGCTCCTGGAGGCCCTGCTGCGCCTTCCCTGCCGGCGAGACCTGGCTGTCAGTGCTCGGCCCGGGGCCTGCAACGGCCCCCGAGCGCCCCTCAACCGCCCCGGGCCGGGAATCCGGAGGCATTCGCTCCTGGCAACGCGACAGCGGCAGCTCGGGGCCGGCGGCCACGCTGCTGAGTGGCGGAGCTCGGGCCGGGGAAGACGCAGCGGAGGCGGCGGGAGCGGCCGCGCCGCGTGTGTCCTTCGCGGGGCCCGGGAGGGGCCGGGGCCGGGGCCAGGGCTGGGCTCGGCATAGGTGGAGGCAAAGGGCGGCAATTCTGCCGCAGCCCCAGGCACTGACCCTCGTCCGGTACCGCCATCGCCAGGACAGCCAGAGCCCGGCGGAGGCGAGACCGCGGCTAGAGGCCCAGGGCCGGGGGCGGGGACGGAGCAGCCCCGCCCGGGGCTGGGGGCGGGCCGGGGGCATGGCCCGGCCCTGCAGGGGAGAGGGAGACTGCGAGAGGACTGGGACACCGGGACAGGGAGATCAGGAGAGGGTGTGGGACGGCGGGAGAGGGAGAGGAAAAGCAGGAGGAAGTCGCCAAAAGTCGCTTTTTCTGCTGCTGCTGCCGCTGCTGCTGCTGCTGCTGCCGCTGCTGCCACTGCTGCCGCTGCTGCCGTAGCAACTGAAGCCCCGGGGCCGTTTTTCCCCGGGTCCGTTTGTCCGTTGCCCGCTCAGCCCCACGCAGAGCCCCGCGCTTCCCGGTGGCAGCCCCGAGCCTGTCCAAACACGGGAACTTTGCCCACAGGAGCCAAGACCCAGAGTCTTGACTCCTGCACTGTGGCAGAGCAATCCCCTTGGTTGCTGCTGTGCATTGTCCCTGCTGAGGGTCAGACACTGTCAGAGCACGTTCCCTGAATGCAGAATTCGTACCTGGCCCAAGCACTGCACTTGTGTCTCCAGCATTGCTTTCCAAGAAAAACAGGGGAAGGCAAATTGTGTGTAGCTCATGGTATTTTACAGCATCTCCAACTTGCCAAATCATGGATCTTAGAGGTGAGATCCATTTGTAGTTCATGGGATGGAGAAGTAGTGCAAGATGGAAAAGGGGAGCATCAAAATCATTTGACAAGGACATCTTTGATTGCTTCTTTACAGTTGCATTTCATTTCTTAAAAGCTCCTTCAGTTTTCCCAGAATCTTCTCCACACTCCTGTCTGCTCTTTCCAAGAACACTTCCTGGAGAACGAGGTGCAGCTTCTGTCACAAGACGTGCCACCAACTGCAGCTTCCCTTGGCTTTCCACACCGTGTGTGCAGTAGGAGTCTTGCAGCAAAGCAGGACAAATATTTGAAGAACTTGACAGCTTGTCTGTTCTTTTCCTTGTGGACTTGGGAGTTGTGCCCTTGGTAAGGTTTTCATTGTTACTGTTGTACCCTAAGAAAACAGGACGGGGTACCAGGGGAACCTGCTGGGAGTCTGTTATCATCCACCCAGCCAGGAAGAAGAGGTGGACAACTTAATCTATAAGCAGCTGAAGAATGTTTCAGGATCACCAGGCCTTGTTCTTGTAGGTGACTTTAAGCTGCCAGATATCTGCTGGGAACTTAATACAGCAGGAAAGAGGCAGTCCAGGAAGGTTTTGGAGCGTATGGAGGACAAATTTTTGTTGCAGCTGGTGAGTGAGCCCCACCAGGGGAGGGCCTATGTTCGACCTGTTGTTTGCAAATAGAGAAGGGCTGGTGGGAGATGTGGTGGTTGGAGGCTCCTTGGGACACAGTGATGATGAAATTATAGAGTTCTCGATATTTGGTGAAATCAGGAAGAACATCAAGAAGACTTTTACACTGGACTTCCAATCAGCAGACTTTGGCCTATTTACGAGACTTATTCAGGGAGTTGCTAGGGAAGCAGCCCTTAAAAACAAAGGAGTCCAGGAAAGGTGGGCGTGCTTCAAAGCAGAGATCTTGAGGGCAGAGAAACAGGCTTTCCCTGTGTGCCAAAAGATGAGCTGACGAGGCAAAGGTCCAGCCTGGATGGGCAAGGAGGTTTTGAAGGAACTTAGGAATAAAAAGAGGATGTATCATCTTTGGAAGGAGGGTCAGGTCAAGGAGTATTTAAGGGGATTGCTAGGGCATGTAGGAAAAGTGTTTGGGAGTCCAACGCTCAATTCAAACTTTATTTGGCAATTTTGTACAGGATATTAAAAAATGTTTTTCAAATATATTTACTGCAATAGGAAGACCAACCTTTGTTCTGTACTGGATGTGGGAGGGAACTTAGTATGCAGGAGGAGGCATTCAGAGAACTGCTGAGCTGCTTGGATGTTCATAGATCTATGGGCCCAGGTGGGATCCATCCCAGGGTGATGAGGGAGCTGGCAGATGAGCTTGTGAAGCCACTCTCTATCATTTACCAACAGTCCTGGCCCACTGGTGAGATTCCAGATGACTGGAAGCTGGGCAATGTGACACCCATTCACAAGAAGGGTGGGAAGGAGGATCCTGGTAATTATAGGCCAGTTAGCCTGACCTCAGTACCTGGTAAAGTTCATGGAGCAGTTTATATTGTGTCATGGCCAGGGTATCAGAGCCAGCCAGCATGAGTTTACGAAGGGTAGGTCATGTTTGACCAGTTTTTACGTCTCCTTTTATGGCCAGGTGACCTGTGTGGTGGATGTGGGAAAGGCTGTGGATGTTGTGTGTTTGGACTTCAGCAAGGCCTTAGGCACTGTCTCCCACAGCACGCTCCTGGAAAAGCTGGCAGCCCATGGCTTGAACAAGAGCACTCTTTGCTGGGTTAGCAACTGGCTGCATGGCCGGGCCCAGAGAGTGGTGGGGAAGGGTGCTGCATCCAGCTGGCAGACAGTCACCAGGGGTGTTCCTCAGGGGTCTGTGCTGGGGCCAGCTCTGTTCAACATTTGTATTGACGACATGGATGGGGCTATTGAATCTCCTATTAGTAAATTTTTAGATGACACTAAGCTGGGAACATTTGTCAATCTGTTGGCAGGTAGGAGGGCTCTGCAGAGAGACCTGGAACAGTTGGATGGGTGGGCAGAGTGCAACAAGGTGAAGTTTATTAAGTCCAAGTGCTGAGTCCTGCATTTTGGCCACAATAACCCCTGCAGTGCTCTATGCTGGGGACGGTGTGGCTGGGCAGTGCCCAGGCAGAAAGGGCCCTGGGGGTTCTGGTTGACAGCCAACTGAACAGGAGCCAGCAGTGTGCCCAGGTGGCCAAGAATGCAAATGGCATCTGGCCTGGATCAGGAATGGTGTGGCCACCAGGAGCAGGGAGGTAATTCTTCTCCTGTACTCGGCACTGGTGAGGCCACACCTCGAGTGCTGTGTCCACTTCTGGCCCCTCAGTTAAGAATAACCTTGAGATGCTTAAATGTGTCCAGAGGAGGCAACAAGGCTGGTGAGGGGCTTGGAACATAACTCCTGTGAGGAACGACTGAGGGAGATGGGGTTGTTTAGCCTGGAGAAAAGGAGACGCAGAGGTGACCTTATCCCTCTCTACAACTCCCTGAAAGGTGTTTGTAGTCAGGTGGGGCTTGGTCTCTTTCTCCAGGCAGCCACAGACAGAACGAGAGGACAGAGTCTTAAGGCTGCACAAAGGGAAATATAGGTTGGAAATTAGGAAAAAGATTTTTACGGAAAGGGTGATAAAGTTCTGGAATGATCTGACTGGAGAGGTGGTGGCATCACCATCTCTGGATGTGTTTTAAAAAAGACTGGATGTGGCACTAGGTGCCATGGCTTAGGTGAGGTGTTGGGACATGGGTTGAACTCAGTGATCTTGGAGGTCTCTTCCAATCTAGTCATTTTGTCATTCTGTAATTCTGTAAAGGTTTCCAGATCAAATGGGCTAAGTCAATGAAGCTTCTGCTATGATAAGAGTTTTATTTTGAGTTGGATGTTTTATTAAATAGTTTTCCAAGTTCCTTGATTTTCTATATTTTGCCAGTAGAGCTGTGTGTTGCTTTGACCTCTTAGCTCAGTTGGTTAAAGTATGGTGCTAATATCACCGAGGTTTAGGGTTCCATCCCTCTATGGGCCATTAACTTCAGAATTGGACTTATGATCCTTGACTGTTCCTTGCAAATAAGAATATTCTGTGCATCTGTTCATCCTGAGACTATCTGGTTGGCATTTCTCCTTGTGCACCAAACACGAGTAAGACAACCTTTGGGTACCCCCATTATTTCAGTGTTCTGGGGTGTTACAGCCCCGCAGGCTCATTATGGCCTCTTGTTTCCATGAGGCCCGGCTGTGTCACACTGGCCCGCAGTGCCATGAGGATCGGGAGTGTCACACAGCTTTGTGCCATTTGTCCTTGCTGCCCCTCCCATCCCACTGCCCCACAACCAGCCCCGAGCCACCCGGGAGGGACAGGCCCTGCTGTGCCAGGCCTGGGCTCAGGGCTTGGCCTTTCTGCTCCCTCCAACCAGCCCAGGCCTTGCTCAGCATTGCAGTTCCCTGCTCACAGCCTGCGGCTCCCTGCAATCCTGGCCTCAAGGATCTGCTCTCAGCAGTCCCTGGGGAGCCTTTGGCACTCCCTGCCCTCAGTGGGGCCCAGGGATGCTCCAAGGGACTTGGAGTTTTGCTTCTGCCTCCTTGAGCAGCTTCTTCAACCTTCTCTCAGTGCCTGGAGCTTGTGGACTCAGCCCCAAATCCAGCATGGGGCTGATTCAAATCCAGAAAGCAGTCACGACCTCCTTTTCTTCCTTCACTTGTCTTCAAGTCTCCAGGGCTTGTGCAGCTGCTTGGAGTCAGTTTGTAGTTCTCTTATGGAGGAAAATTTCAAAGTGCATCTCCTGATTTGCTTTTCTAACCAAGGCTGCATTTTTTTTTATTTTTCCGTCTGTTGAAGAGGTGAAAGAAACATTCCCCAAGTGATCTTAATGCTGAGTGTCTCCTTAGGAGGTCTGGGCATGGAGAATGATCCCCTTGCAGGCTGACCCTGTTTGGACAACCTGCTCCTCACCCCAACCTCACCGTGTCTGAAATCATCCACCAAAAACTGACATCTGAAATAATTTTTGTAAATTATGAATTTTTCGTTTTTAAAAAAAATTATAAGGAAATTATAATAATATTTTAAAATATATAAAATATTATTATATATGTTTTAACCTAAGTTTTACATGTATTTTAAAAAATCAATACATTTTTAGCAACCCAAAAAATTATTGGTCATTGGTTCTAAGTAACAGAATTCCCTTCATTAATTCATTGACAACATCTGGCTATTGATTCCTCCCTCTTTATGCTAATTAGTCCTATTTTTACTCCTTTTGTCATCTTCTTTATCGTTTTCTCAGACAGGGTAAAAGGGGCCACTTTGGGGTCCACGGAGACATTTCTGGGGCACATTTGGGGCAGTTCTAAACCTGGGGATGGAATCTGAAGAAAATTTGGGGGTCTAAAGGACACCTGGGGGAGCCGGGTGGGCACTTGGAGGTCAGGGAGGGGAATCTGGGGCCCCTTCGAAGTCCGGGGGGGCACTTGGGGGGCCCTGAGGGGACTCTCTGGGGCGCGGGGGATTTTGGGAGTTGTAGGCGCGGGTAGAACACGGTGTAACCGGGCCGCGGAGCATCACGGGAGTTCGAGGCGCAGCTCCTATGGCTGTGGGAGGGGCGCGGGGCATGACGGGAGATGGAGTCACGGCTGGAATAGGGCTCTGAGTGCGCCGCGGAGCATGCTGGGAGCTGTAGTCCCGGAAGGCAGTTGGCGGACACTTCTGCGTCCGAGTCGCGACTTGAGGCCCTCGGGGGAAACGTGTGCGGTTCGAGAGGAATTGGGGGGAACTTGGGGAACTCGAAGCAGGCACTTTAGGACACGGGGCACAGCAGGAATTTTCGGCGCGAGACTGTGTTAGGCAGAGCTCTGAGAGCACGGGGGAGGATCGGAGATGAATTCCCAGAAGTGGCTCTAACGGGCATCTCTGGGGTTGGGAGCAGTCAGGGGAGTCACGGACGATTTGGGGGGGTTCCAAATAAATACTGAAGGGGCACTTAGGGATCCTGGAGGGTCTGGGGGAAACGTAGGGTACACATGGGGGGGAGGGAGGATACAGGGGCGGGGTTCTGTGGAGCGCGGGGCATGACGGGCATTGTTTTCCGGGGTGCAATGGGGCACAATTGGGCCGTGGTGCATGACGGGAGTTGAAGGCAAAACCGAAACGTGGCACCGACACCAGGCACCGCCCCGAGGCCCCGGTTTCCTGGCACTGATTGGGTGCTGGCGGTGACGGGCGGGAGCCTCGGCAAATGGGAGTTTGCGGAGGCGGGAACAGCCGATTCAACCCCTCTAGTCCTTCCCAGTATAGCCCAGTTCATCCACAGTACAGCCCAGTTCTACCCCAGTGCCCCTTCAGTCCCCCCCTTTACAGCCCATTTCATCACCAGTACAGCCCAGTCCCTCCCAATACACCTGAATTCACTCCCATTCCTTTCCAATTCCCCCCAGTATCTTCCATAGCACGCCCCAGTATTCCCCAGTCTTCCCCACAGTGTTGCCATTGTCCCCAGTTTGTCCCAGTGTGTCCATGGCCACAGTCCCTTGCAGTGGCCCAGGGCAGGTTGGGATGCTGATCCACCCTCACAGCTGGCCCAGGGCAGGGCTGGAGTGGTTTTGGTGGCCCCTTGGACTGGCACACACTTGAGGAGTGTGTCTGTTTTCAGTGGGGAAAATTACGAGTTTTACGTTGCTTCAAAAATAGAAAACCCCTTTTTTGCCTGAGTGCAGGCAGCTCTCTGAGCAAAGCAGGTCCCAGGTGAGTGAGGACAGGCAGGATGGGCTTGGGCCTTGGCCCTTGGCATTCCTGAAACACATGCAGGTTTGCTCAGCATCAGAGACACCTTTGCCTTGTTTGTCCCCCACCTGTCATCAGTGCCTGCATTGATGAAACCTGGGGACACTTTCTCCATTTGGTCTCTCTGTGGGTCCCATTAAAACTTCAAGAAACTTCAGTGTTTCAGTTTAACTGAGTTCTTGAGAAGTTTTTTGAACACTATCTCAGGGACAGAGTTGAATGTAAACACCAAATCCACGGGAGAGTCATTAAAGTCCTTGTGCTGTGTCTGTGCTGCTGAGCTGGGCTGGGCTCCTGGCACAGAGGCAGCTTGTTGCAACAAAGAAAACTTCTAGAAAGACATTTCTCCTGAGGAGAAATCCTTCTTCAGATGGGTCACCTTTGTTATTTGAAATGTAGACTCAGACTCAAAGTTTGAAGTGGCAAACAACCTTTTCTGCTCCTTTCTCATTGTGATAAATAAGAATGGTGATGAATTTATATGTTGTTGGTTATAGAGTTGTAATGTTTTGTTAAATTTAGTTCAAGAGTTATAATGCTGTTTGGCAGTTTTGTCCACTCTGTATCCCCTACCCCAAAATCCCACTTAGCCTTTCCATCAAGTCAAGCTGTTGCTGCTCCCTGGCATCACTGCTCCCTGGCATCACCCCTCTCCATTTCTGCTGTTTTACTTGCCTGCACCCAGCATGTCCCATCGGCTTGTGCCCTGCTTGCTCCACTTCCTGTCGGATCTTCTTCCTACTTCCTGCTGACAACCGGCCTGTCAGTCAGGCTGCTGCTGCCACCCTTATGGTAATTAGAAGAGCCCAGCTGCATGATGGGACCATATCAATACCAAGAGCCCCTAGCCAAAACGAGCCAGCTCAAAGTTAAAATCTGCCAAAAGACAGCACTGGACTTAGCATATACAAGGGTATTTATGCCGAGGGTTTTCATAAGCTTTTGTATCTCGCCATAACTTACAAAGTACTTAAAGAGCAAGACACACCTGGACTCCATGAGCCAAGAGAGTTCTTTGGAACGCCCGCGAGGCAAGAACTCCCACTCTGCAGCACGAGCAGCAAAGTGGATTGCCCCTCCTCCTCAGCGGTGTGGACGAAAGGGAGCAGCAGCGGCGTAGGCCACCCCTCGAGACCCTGTTTATTAATAAAGGCATTTAAAGGAGGAAACTGTGTCTCCAGCCCTTTTATAACATCATCAATTGTTAACACTCTCTTTTTTGTTTGTTTTGTTTAATTTTGCTTTTAACAGTAGAGAACATCATTCTGTTACATGGAACATTTGCTTTTGAACTTAGACCTATTGATATCTATGCCTATGGAACCTACGCCTATGGAATATTAAGTTTTAAATACAATACGTATGTTTCACGAGCAAAGAAACACGTTGAAGTGAACAATTGTCCCCCAGACGCTCCAGGATCCCTAACTGTTCCCTCAGCATCCATTTAGCACCCCCCCCCCCCAAAGCATCCCTGGATCCCCTGAATGCTCCAACCGCACAGATTCCCGTTGGAGCGACTTCAGGGAATTCATCTCCAATCATCCCCCATGGCCTCGGAGCCCCTCATAACACGGTTCTGCACCTAAAACTCCTGCCATGTCCCGCGGCCTCAAGAGCCCAGTTACAGCTCCCCAAGCTCCCCCCAAGTGCTCCCGAACCGTACACGTTCCCTCCGAGGACCTCAAGTCACGGTTCGGACACAAAAGTGTCCCCCAAGCGCCTTTCCGGACCCGCCACTGCTCCGCTTTATGCACTTCTGGGACTACAGCTCCCAGCATGCTCTGTGGCGCACCCAGAGCCCAATTCCAGCTGTGATTCCATCTCCCGTCATGCCCCGCGCCCCACCGACCGCCATTGGAGCTGCGCCTCGAACTCCCGTGATGCTCCGCGGCCCCGTTACACCGTGTTCTACCCGCGCCTACAACTCCCATCATCCCCCGCGCCCCAGAGAGTCCCCTCAGGGCCCCCCAAGTGCCCGCCCGGACCCCGAATTATCCGACAGAATCCTTTAGTGCCCCGCCAAGGGCCCACGCGGCTCCCCCAAGTGTCCTACAGACCCTTAAGTTCTCTAGAAATTCCTTCCCCAGCTCCAAAACATCCCCAAATGTGCCCCAGAAACATCTCCATGGACCCCAAAGTAGCCCCTTTTACCCTCTCTGAGAAAATGATGAATACGATTACAGAAGGACTAAAAACAGGACTAATTAGCATAAGAAGGAACAAATCAATAGCCAATAGAGGTCAATGAATTAATGAAGGGAATTGTGTTACTTAGAACAAATGACCAATATTTCTTTAGTTGCTAAAAATGTATACCTTTTTCAATATAAATATAAAATTAGGTATGTAAAGAACAGTAATAACATTATAAATCTGGAAAATATAATTATAATTTAAAAATAATTACATTTTATTTTTTAAAAAACATAAATTTTATATATTTTGTGATGTCAGTTCTTTGGTGGGTGAGGTTAGATATGGTGAGGTTGGGGTGAGGAGCAAGTGTTCCAAACAAGGTCAGCCTGCAAGGGGCTCATTCTTCACCATGCCCAGACCTCCTAAGGAGACATTCCGAATTAAGATCACTTGGGAAATGCTTCTGTCACTTCTTCAATGAACTGAAATATTAAAAATGTGCCCTTGATTAAAAAAAAAAAAAAAACAAAACAAAAACAAACCAACAAAATCATGAGATGCACTTTGAAATCTCCCTCAACAGAATTCCAAACTGACTCCAAGCTGCTGCACAAGCCCTGGAGACTTGAAGACAACTGAAAAGAGAGAAAGAGCTCGTGAAGGTATTCTGTATTTTCATGAGCCCCACACTGGATTTGGGGCTGAGTCCAAGACGCTTAGGCATGGAGAGAGGGTTGAAGAAGCTGCTCAAGGAGGCAGAAGCAAAACTCCAAGTCCCTTGGAGCCTCCCTGGGCCCCACTGAGGGCAGGGAGTGCCAAAGGCTCCCCAGGGACTGCTGAGAGCAGATCCTTGAGGCCAGGATTGCAGGGAGGCGCAGGCTGTGAGCAGGGAACTGCAATGCTGAGCAAGGCCTGGGCTGGTTGGAGGGAGCAGAAAGGCCAAGCCCTGAGCCCAGGCCTGGCACAGCAGGGCCTGTCCCTCCCGGGTGGCTCGGGGCTGGTTGTGGGGCAGTGGGATGGGAGGGGCAGCAAGGACAAATGGCACAAAGCTGCAAGGCCTGCCAGCCTCCTCAGGGAGGGGCCGGGCAGGAGCAAAGTGCAGGCCCTGAAAGGAAAGTTCCTTCTGTGGGGCCTGCAGAGGTGCTGGCAGAGCCCAGGGGACAAAGGCCTGGGTGCCTGTGGCCCTGCCAGCCCTGCCCAGCCCTTGGCCATGTGTCCTGCAGGCTGTGCCCCCTGTGCGTGCTGCTGCTGTGCCCTGGCTGGCTGCACACGCCCATCTCGCTGTCCCCCCAGCATTTCTCAGCCCAGCATTTCTGTGCCCTCCCTGGGCTCCCTGCACGCAGCGCTGCCGGCTCCTGGCACACAGAGCCAGGCCATGGCCCGGCCTCACGCTGGGAAACCTCCTGCACCAAAATTCTGCCCTGGAGGGACTTTTCTTTTTGCTCAGCTCCAGGCTGAACCTTTCAAGCTTTGGGGAGGTTTCCTTCTCTTCCCACTGCCAAGGAAAGCTCTGTCTCTTGCTGTTCAAAAAGAGAAAAGGGCTGGTGGGAGATAAATGGTGGTCAGAGGCATTTTGGGGCAAAGTGACCATGAAATTATTGAGTTTTAAATAGTCTGTGAAAAAAGGAGGGGCATCAAAAAAACTTGTACACTGGCCTGACAGAGAGCAGTCTTCAGTCTAATCAGGATGCAGATTTGGGGAGTGCCAAATCAGGTACTGATATTTTTAAGAGAAACACCCCTTTAAAACAAAGGATTCCAAGAAGGATGGACACACTTCAAGAAAGAAATCTGGAAGGAGCAGGAACAGCGTGTCCCTGTGTGCCAAAATATGAGCTAGCAAGGAAAATGACTGGCCTGGCTGGCCATGGGGCCTTTTCAGGAACTCATGGGAGAAAAAGACAGTGCATCCCCTTTGGACAGATGAGCAGGACACTCAGGAAACGTTTAAAGATGTTGTTAGGTCAATGCACAAAGAAAATTAGAGAGGTGAAAGCTCAATTTGAGCTTAACCAGGCCACTTCGGTGATAGACAATAAAAATGTTTTTATAAATACATTAATGGCAAAATGAGAAAAGGAGAGGTCAGGACAACATCCATTCTTTATTAGATATGGTCAGGGGAATATAGCAACTAAAGATAAGGAAAAGGCTGAGGTATTTAACCCCTTCTTTGCCTCAGTTTCCAACAATTAAGACAGATTGTCCTCAGGACAAGTGTTCTCCTGAGCTGGTAGATGGGCACAGGGAGCAGAACAGCCCCCCTGTAATCCAGGAGGAAGTAGCTGCTGACCTGCTGAGCCACTCAGATGCTCACAGGTGTCCCTGGGACCAGATGGGACCCCTCCTAGGGGGATGAGGGAGCTGGTGAATGAGCTCCCCAAGCTGCTCTCCATCATTTCTCATCAGTCCTGGCTCCCCAGGGAGGTCCCAGAGGACTGGAGGTGCCAATGTGAGCCCATCCCCAAGAAGGGCTGGAAGGAGGATCTGGGGAACCCCAGGTCTGTCAGCCTGACCTCGGTGCCCAGCAAGGTTATGGAACAGATCACCTTGAGTGCCATCACACGGCACCCACAGGATGGCCGAGGGACCAGACCCAGCCAGCGTGGATTTCAATATTTGCATTGATGGTCTGGATGAGGGGATTGAGTCCACCATCAGCAAATTTGCAGCTGACACCAAGCTGGGTGTGAGTGTGGATCTGCTGGAAGGTAGGAGGGCTCTGCACAGGGACCTTGACAGGCTGCTTCTAGGGGCCAAATCCCACAATGGGAGGTTTAACAAGACCAAGGGCCGGGTCCTGCACTTGGGCCACAACAACTCCTGCAGTGCTACAGGCTGGGGACAGAGCGGCTGGACAGTGGCCAGGCAGAAAGGGACTTGAGGGGACTGCTGGACAGCAGGCTGGACATGAGGCAGCAGTGTGCCCAGGTGGCCAAGAAGGCCAATGGCTCCTGGCCTGGATCAGGAATGGTGTGGCCAGAAGGCCAGAGCTGCTGTGCCATCACTGATCTGTCCCCAGCCCTGCACACAGACATTGCTGCTGCAGCTGCAAAGGAAGGGAACAAAACAGGGGATCTCCAGTGAAAACTTTTCTGGGAGATCCTTTAGTTCGTTTAAAGCCACTGAGTGCACAGCTCCTCATTGACACAGTCTTTTGACCACAGAAAATATGGAGTGAAACAAAACCAGTCAGAGCACAAAAATGGCCTTGCTTTGTGAACATAATTTAAAATTAATCATAGGAAATTAAAAATAAAAAAACTGCAAGCAAAGCAACAAGATCTATCAAAGATGACCTTTATTACAAATGATTTGCAAGAACTGGGCAGCAGATTAATGTTTCTGAACTTGCCTAGTCATCAATTTCCACACTGCAGCCTTGAGCTCCTGGTTCCTCAGGCTGTAGATGAGGCGGTTCAGGGCTGGAGGCACCACCGAGTACAGAATTAACAGGGCCAGATCCAGGGATGGGGAAGAGATAAAGGGGGGCTTCAGGTAGGCAAATGTGCCAGTGCTGAAGAACAGGGACAGCACGGCGAGGTGGGGGAGGCAGGTGGAAAAGGCTTTGTGCCGTCCCTGCTCCGAGGCAATCCTCAGCACGGCCCTGAAGATCTGCACATACGAGAAAACAATGAACACAAAACAGCCAAAATATAGAGAAGCACTTAGCACAATGAGCCCATGGTCCCTGAGTTTGGAGTGTGAGCAGGAGAGCTTGAGGATCTGTTGGATTTCACAGAAGAACTGGCCCAGGACATTGCCCTGGCACAGGGGCAGGGAAAATGTATTGGCCGTGTGCAGCAGAGCATTGAGAAAGGCACTGGCCCAGGCAGCTGCTGCCATGTGGGCACAAGCTCTGCTGTCCAGGAGGGTCCCGTAGTGCAGGGGTTTGCAGATGGACACGTAGCGGTCGTAGCACATGATGGTCAGGAGGGAAACCTCTGCTGAAATGAAAAACACAAACAGAAAGAGCTGTGCAGCACATCCTTCATAGGAGATGGTCCTGGTGTCCCAGAGGGAATTGTGCATGGCTTTGGGGACAGTGGTGAGGATGGAGCCCAGGTCGGTGAGGGCCACGATGAGCAGGAAGAAGAACATGGGGCTGTACAGGTGGTGGCCGCAGACTACGGTGCTGATGACGAGGCCGTTGCCCAGGAGGGCAGCCAGGGAGATGCCCAGGAAGAGGCAGAAGTGCAGGAGCTGCAGCTGCCGCGTGTCTGCCAATGCCAGCAGGAGGAAGTGGCTGATGGAGCTGCTCTTGGACATTTGCTGTGTCTGGCCTTGGGGGCCTGTTCAAGGAGAAAAGATCAGTGACAGGTTAGGAGAAAGTTCTTTCAGTAAAATCAAAGCCTTTTCCCACAGACCATTCTTCTGTATCACACTGACAGCCTTTTGATTTTCTAGCAGATTTTCCTTAAACTCCAACTGGGGAGCCCTGGTTGGTGCTGGCTGACTGGGTCTTCAGGTTCAGGGCAATTACATGCAGGGTTTTTGCAATTCAGCCTTGCCGTGCTGACGTGAGAGGGGGACAGGGAACCTGTCCTCGTGTTCCACTTTGAAACCCTGTTAATACAGAAGTCTCTGTCAGCTTGTACTCCCACTGCCAGTGACCAGGAATGGTAAAGTCTGTTTAAATGTTCTAGAGTTTTTTCAACAGCTTTTCTTCATCTCCACTTGACTATTTTTGATGTCAAAAACTCTCAGCATTTCTGCTGCTGCGCTCAGGGAGAACAGAGCAAGTTCTCTGAGGCAAGGTGGTGCATGGAGAATGAGGGGAGGAGGTCTGTAACCTTGTCCTGTTCCAGGATTCTCTGGGCTTTCACCTGTCCCCTACACAGGATGATCACCCTCCCATGTTTCCTTTAAAAACCATCCTGACACTGCTGAGAGCTGATGGATCCACCACAGTCCACCCAATGTCCATCCTCTTCTCAAGGGCTCAGCCCCACATTTGTACCCAAGGACACACGGGACTCATTCCACCAACCCAACAGCATTTTCTCCGTCACAGAACTTGTGTGTCTCCCCGTGGGGCTTTCATATAACACAAAGATGCTACAGGGCAGGTTTGCATTGTGGAGGGAAGCTGGAAGCTTGGAAGGAAATCTCAGGGAGACTTTCAAGTGTCCTAATGATGGCACTGGATTCAATGAGATGGAGCTCCTTCCCTGGCTGCACTGACAGCATTGCCCACAGCCAGGCACTGGGGACAGGGTCACCCTGAGCCAGCTGTGCCCCCTCCCAGAGCCCCCCAGTGCCAGGCAGCTGCTCCCAGCCCTGTGCTCTGCAAAGGGAACTGGGCCCGGGGCTGCAGAGCTGCCCCACGGCTCTGCTGCAGCTCTGCCTGCACAGAAGGGGCTTCATGCCTTGGACCCCCAGCCCTGAGGGCAGAGGCTTGCCTGGGGGACAAGAGGGAGGGGGCTTGTTCCGAGGGAGGGGCTGCACTGGAAAGGATCCTCTGGAGATCTCTCCCTGCCACAGCATTTCTTGGTTTTGTTTTCTCTCATTGCCTGATCTTCTCCCTGCTTCCTGGAGATTTTTCTCCTGGAGGTATTTCCCTGTTCCTGATCTCTCCCTGCCAGCACTCACAGACCCCAAATCTCTGTGCACTCTCCTTGGCCCTACAGAAACCTGCCTGTTTGCAGGGCACTGGCTGGGGGCAGGTTCTGTTTGGAGCTTGGAGAAAGGACAGGTCAGACTAAGCCTGATGGCTCCAGTGAAGGCGATGCTGGTGCTGTCCATGGGCAAAGGAGTGGATGAAAGCACTTTTGGGAACCCATGAATAGCACTGGAGGTATAGTTCAGATGCCTTAGGGACTTTTAAACATGAAGTTGTTTATTATTTATCCCCCCCGTTCACCAGGAGTAAGAAACTGAAAACAATGACTGAGTAAATTTTATCTTTATAAAAATTATTGTCCTGGAAATATTCCTGGAGTGAGCAGAAGCCCTGAGCATGTCCACATGCTTACAGCAGAGATAGTCTGAGTTGTACTTACAGAATCCATAATGGGATGTTCCTGCTTTAGGAGATCATTGCAGGAGCTGCAGCTGCATTGTCCTGCAGCCAGAGGCTTCCAGTGTCAAGGGCTGGAAATGGTTCTCGCCCAGTCAGTCCTCAGCATCTTCCCAGCCCTGAGTGATTGAAGCTCTCTGTGCCTGTGTGCTGTGCCCAGGGTGGCTGCAAGCAGTGCCCCAGCCCTGCTGGGCTGTGCACAGGAGCCACTTTGATGGAGAAATGCCTTTTTGAAGCTCATCTTGGTTGCCAGGAGGTGCCTCTGTGTCAGGAGCCCAGCCCAGCTCAGCAGCACAGACACAGCACAAGGATGTTAAATGAGCCTCTTGGGGATTTGCTGTTGTTTACATCAGACTCAGTCCCTGAGAGAGTGTTCAAAAAACTTCTCAAGGACTCAAAGTCAGATTAAAAACGCCAAAGTTTCTTGAAGTTTTAAATGGGTCCCATTGAGGGACACACCTGAGAAAGTGTCCCCAGGTTCCAGTTAGAGCAGAACACCGCAGGCACTGATGACAGGTGGGGACAAACAAGGCAAAGGTGTCTCTGATGCTGAGCAAACCTGCATGTGTTTCAGGAATGCAAAAGGCCAAGGCCTGAGCTCCAGCCCCTGTCAAGGCAGATGCTGTCCCTTCCTGTGGTGGTTTTATGTTTGCTGAATTTTGTTTACTAGCTGGGAGATAAGATTTTGGGAGAAAAAGCTGAAACAGGCTCAGCCTAAAAGTAAAAACAAATAGATTTTATTAGCATACACTAAGAGAAGAGAAAAAGGAAAAATGAGACATTCAAACATCTTTCCACTTACCACAAACCGTTCACTTTCCCACTCAACAGAGAGAAAACTATGATTTTTAGCCAGTTGCAACTATTTAAACACAATCCTGCATCACCTTGGGAGAGGAGCCTCTCTAGAGTTTATGGAGATACGTGCCACAGGAAAAGGTCTGGTGGTTCTCATGGTCACAAATCTGCAACCACACGGAATTTTTGCAGATTCTGTGCAGTCCCACCCATATAAGAGTTTCCCAAGCTGCTTATGGGCCTCTGCATGTTTGGGGTACCATTTTAAGAATGCTTTTCTAGTATAAAGCAAGGATTCTCTTCTTCTTTCTCTAAAATCATCACTATCTCAAAAGAAATAGAGACCTCCTTTTATGCCTAGGAGCCAGAACTTCAAAATTACTTCCTTTCTAGAAGCATCTTTGTCTCAAAGGCTGAGACTTCCTTATTTTTTCCCAGGAGCCGGGTATATTTTCTATTCAAAATCTTAAATTAAATCTCATTCATATCAGTACATACAACTGTTTGACTAGAACTTGCGTTCTCCCAAACAGCATTATAATAATCTTTTTTTCTGTAATTCACATCCAGAGAAGTCTGGTCAGAAATATCCACTTCTTCCAATAGTCTTTATCAGTTCTTTTGCTAACTTTTGTCTCATACTCTCTCCTTACATTTCAAATCACTCTGTCTTCTATGAAGGAAGGAAAAAGGTTAATGTCTTTGCCTAAAGTCTTTTTTTTTTTTTCTCCTTCTCCAGCTTACTCCCAGAACTTCAAGGCTGAAAGTGATAGCAGGGGGAGCATGGAGAAGAATCATGCTCAAGAACACTGATGGATGACCCTCCTCCAGCCCTGGTCTGATCTAAAGCAACTCAAACTTGGATTAGCTCCCTGGAGCTCCAGAGAAGAATTTTCAAAATTCTCTCCTCCATCAGCCAGCACGGGTTTAGGATAGGTAAGTCATGTTTGAGCAACCTGATCTCCTTTTATGACCAGGCGACCCGCCTGGTGGATGTGGGAAAGGCTGTGGATGTTGTCTGTTGGGACTTCAGCAAGGCCTTAGACACTGTCTCCCACAGCACGCTCCTGGAAAAGCTGGCAGCCCACGGCTTGGACAGGAGCACTCTTTGCTGGGTTAACAACTGGCTGCATGGCCGGGCCCAGAGAGTGGTGGGGAAGGGTGCTGCATCCAGCTGGCAGCCAGTCACCAGGGGTGTTCCTCAGGGGTCTGTGCTGGGGCCAGCTCTGTTCAATGTTTGTATTGATGCCATTGATGAGGGTATCGAATATTTCATTAGTAAATTTGTGGACGACACTAAGCTGGGAGTGTGTGTCGACCGCTTGGAAGATAGGATGGCTCTGCAGAGAGACCTGGAACAGTTGGATGGGTGGGCAGAGTCTAACAAAATGAAGTTTAATGAGTCCAAGTGTCGATTCCTGCATTTTGGCCACAGTAACCCCCTGCAGCATTATAGGCTGGGCACGGCATGGCTGGACAGTGCCCAGGCAGAAAGGGTCCTGGGGGTTCTAGTCAGCAGTCAGCTGAACAGGAGCCAGCAGTGTGCCCAGGTGGCCAAGAAGGCCAATGGCACCTGGCCTGGATCAGGATTGTGTGGCCAGCAGGAGCAGGGAAGTCATTCTTCCCCTGTACTCAGCACTGCTGAGGCCACACCTCGAGTGCTGTGTCCAGTTCTGGGCCCTCAGTTTAGGAAGGACATTGAGATGCTTGAACGTGTCCAGAGGAGGCAACAAGGCTGGTGAGGGGCTTGGAACACAACTCCTGTGAGGAACGACTGAGGGAGCTGGGCTTGTTTAGCCTGGAGAAAAGGAGACTCAGAGGTGACCTTATCCCACTCTACAACTCCCTGAAAGGTGTTTTTAGTCAGGGGGGTTGGTCTATTTCTCCAGGCAGCCACTGACAGAACGAGAGGACACAGTCTTAAGCTGCATCAAGGGAAATCCAGGTTGGAAATTAGGAAGAAGTTTTTCAGTGAACGAGTGATTAAAAAGTGGAATAGTCTGCCCAGGGAGGTGGTGGCATCACCATCCCTGGATGTGTTGAGAAAGAGACTGGATGTGGCACTTGATGCCATGATCTAGTTGTTATGCTGGGTTGGACTCGATGACCTTGAAGGTCTCTTCCAGCCTACACATTCTGTGATTTTGTGCGACAAGAGGTTCCGGCAGTCAAGCCCAGAGCAGGGCCACCGGCCACCGCGGCCCCTGGCACAGGGCCAGCACTGCCGATCTGCAATCCTCCTCCTCTCCCCATCAGAGGAGCTGGAAGAAAAAGGGGACAGTGCCGGCCCAGGCAGCTCTCCTACAGGCAGTGGCCCTCCCAAGGCCTTGCCGGGCCTGGCTCTGGGGAGGCCTAGCCTGAACCTCTGACTTATGAAGTGGTCTTAACTCCTTGCCAGCCAGAAATAGAAAGACGACTGAGTCACTTGGTACCTTTGATTCAAGACTGGGTCCCAAGAGACATGTACAACACTCTTATTTGTCAACCAAGCTGTCAATCCATACTATTCCTTCTAAAAAAAAAAAAAAAAATCTTTCACATTCATGCTAAACCACCACATTCCCTCAGTGCTCAGGGCTCTTCCCGGCCCACTGGGATGTGGGGATGTGCAATGCCCAGGGCAGCACCATGGGGCGGCCCCTGCCAGGCTGCTGAGCAGGGACAAGGAGGCAATGAGGCCCCAGGCTTGCAAGGGTCACTTGTCTCCTCCTCATGGCTCAGGCCCAGGCCCAGCAGCCATGGCCAATGTTGGGGGTTGGGTTTGTTCCTTCTTTCTCTGGGGAATTTTTTCCCCACGGGTTGCCAAGGGGACCGGGTGTTGGATACTTGAGAGTGCTTGGCTGAAACAAAGAGATGGACAAAAGGTGGAAGGGGGAGATAACGCAGGTAAAAGACACAGCTTGAGGCAGCTGCGTGCTTTTCTGCTTCTGGCGTTCGGGAGACGCGTGTCGGCCGCTCCTCGAGGATCTCAGCCGCCGCAAAGCACGCCGAGGAGACGCTGGGCGCTTTCTGCCTCGCCTTCAAGCTTCTTCGGCGCTGCTCCTCTTGCTGCAGCGTGACCCTGCACCCCCTGCGCTGCCGGGACATCCTGCCCCTGCCTGCCGGGACACCCTGCAATCCCAGCTACCAGCCCGGGACTTTTCCACTGTTCCAGCTTGGTGCTCTGAGGATCCTGCAGGGACACCGAAACCAAACTGCCCTGGGTTTTGTGAAACAAAGCCCTCAAGGTTCTTGGTACTGTTGTCGTTTGTCATTAATGCTGTAGTTGTTTGGTGGGGGGGAGTTTTTTTTTTTGTGTTTGTTTGCTTTGTATTACATACTAGTAAAGAACTGCTATTCCTATTTCCCAAATCTTTGCCAAAGAGCCTCTGATTGTAATTTTACCTAGCAGATACCTGTCTTCCTAAACCAAGACAGATTTTGGCGCCCAAGTGTGGGGCTTGAGGGCACTGAGAAAAGAAAAGGGAAGAGAAATAGCAGTTCTTAACTAACCTAGTACTTTCTTTTGTGTGCGTTGGATATAAAAACCTCATTAGGCTGCATCATGTGGTCTAACTTAGCCTGGTTTGGGTGGCATGTGGTTGTGGCTGTATTCCTTCCATTTGCAGGCCCTTATCTAAACATGGGCCCTATAACTAAGGCTACTGTGACTGTCATCCAGTTTATTTTATGGCTTAATAAGGTGAAGAACTCATGGATTTTTAATTTCCTCTGGAAGGCAGGCACATGGATTCAGGGCTATCGTACACTAACTGTGTGTTTTTGGAGTTACTTTAACAATGGTACCTACTGTGAGGAAATGACACCGGGGGAAGTTTCTTTTTCCCAACCCTTTACCCATCTCTTTGGGTCTGCCCCACCAGTTTTTGAAGGGTTTAAATCCTCTCTGAATGCTAATGATATCATACAATGGCTGGTGCTGCTAATATGCGTATTCTGTTTAGCATTCAGAGATAAGGGAAGATTGACCTGGATAACCACCCTGATACCTAGCCCACAGAATAGGGATGATACCCCAGAGCCTGACTCTGCCCCACAGCCTGCCTCAGAAAGGACCCACCCGGATTGGGTTGAGGCTCTGGTAAAAGAGATACATGAGATGGGCCAGATGCTGAGGGAGTACATTTCCCCAGCTCATGAAAAACCCTCCCCCTGCCCCGAGAAGGCAGAGACTGATGGTGCAGCAGTGGAACCCACAGATGTTACAACTGTCCAGGTTCCAGCTGAACCACAAGGGCAGCCACAGCCAGCAGCAGTCGCCCCTGTGGAAACAAGGAAGTGTAAAGTGAAATCGTCAGATCCTGATATTAAGGGTAAGAAAGGAGGGTCCTCACAGTCCACAGAAGAGCCACAGGTTGAGATCATCACTGAGTCCCTGACATATGAAAGTCTACGTAATCTGCAAAAAGATATTGCACGACGAGGACGTGAGGCTTATACAGCCTGGCTACTTCGAGTCTGGGACCTTATGGGTACAGGTGTGCAACTGGATAGTGCTGAAGCAAGGAATTTGGGACCCTTGACCCAGGACTCAGGTATAAATCAGGTATTTGTAAGAGAGCAAAGGCCCCTTCCCCTTTGGGAACGACTTCTAATGAGTGTGAGAGAGAGATTTGTCCACAGAGACAGAATGCAAGAGCACAACAATAGAATGCGATGGAAGACCCTTGAGGAAGGAATCCAACAGTTGAGAGAAGTGGCAGTATTGGAAGTACTTTTTGGGAGGACCGGACAGCATGATAATGACCCCGACAAGGTTAAATGCACAGGGCACATGTTGTGGAATCTGGCAACTCATGGACCATCCCAATACGCCACATTCATCGCAACAATTAATGCCGAGGATAACCGAGAGACAGTGGGTTCTGTTGCCAACAAGCTCAGAAATTATGAAAGTATGATCAGTGGTCCAATGCAGGCTCATGTCTCTGCGGTGGTGAAGGAACTCAAAGAGGAGATGAGGAAAATGAGAGAGGAGATGAGAAGGAACAGTTCCCATGTAGCACCGGTGCGACTCACAGGCCCCAGAATCAGAGCCCAACATTCCCCAGCGAGAGAGAGAGGGTACACCCCTCGAGCTGACCTGTGGTTTTATCTGCGGGACCATGGGGAGGACATGGGAGCGTGGCATGGGAAACCTACTTCTGTCCTGGCAGCACGGGTACGTGAGCTCAAGGAGAGAAACGCTAACAGAGGGAGTTCCACTAGAATGAAGGTAGCCTCAGCCTCCCATGAGCAAGCTGCCAGGTATTACGGAGGTGGGAATGCTGTGTCAGATTCCCTCGAAGGAACCTCTACCATGTATGTCCAAGAAGGGAATAATAACCAGTGCTAGAGGGGCCCTGCCTCTAGCCAGGAAGAGGCACGGGAAAATCGGGTTTTTTGGACTGTGTGGATTCGATGGCCTGGCACATCAGAGCCACAAAAATATGAAGCTTTAGTAGATACTGGGTCGCAGTGTACTCTAATGCCATCAGGACATGTGGGGGCAGAACCGATTTCCATTGCCGGGGTGACGGGGGGATCACAGGAACTGACTCTGGTTGAAGCCGAGGTGAGCCTGACCGGGAAGGAGTGGCAGAAACTTCCGATTGTGACCGGCCCAGAGGCTCCATGTATTCTGGGCATAGACTTCCTCAGGAATGGATATTATAAAGACCCTAAAGGACTCAGATGGGCTTTTGGAATAGCTGCTGTGGAGACAGAGAACATTAAGCAGTTGAACACCTTGCCGGGACTATCAGTGAACCCATCTGTAGTGGGACTCCTGAAGGTAGAAGAACAACAAGTACCTGTTGCCACCTCGACAGTGCACCGTCGGCAGTATCGGACAAATCGGGACGCCGTGATCCCCATCCACAAGATGATCCGTGAGCTGGAGAGCCAAGGGGTGGTCAGCAAAACCCACTCACCCTTCAACAGCCCCATCTGGCCTGTGCGCAAGTCTGATGGAGAATGGAGACTGACTGTGGACTATCGTGCATTGAATGAAGTGACTCCACCGCTGAGCGCTGCTGTGCCGGACATGCTGGAACTTCAGTACGAGCTGGAGTCCAAGGCAGCGAGGTGGTATGCCACTATTGACATTGCCAATGCATTTTTCTCCATTCCTCTGGCTGCAGAATGCAGGCCTCAGTTTGCTTTCACCTGGAGGGGCGTGCAGTACACCTGGAACCGGCTGCCCCAGGGGTGGAAACACAGCCCCACCATCTGCCATGGGCTGATCCAGGCTGCACTGGAGAAAGGTGAGGCTCCGGAACATCTACAGTACATTGATGACATCATTGTGTGGGGAAAGACTGCAGCTGAAGTGTTCGAGAAAGGAGAGAGGATCATCCAGATTTTGCTGAAAGCCGGGTTTGCCATCAAGAAGAGCAAAGTCAAGGGACCTGCCAGAGAGATCCAGTTCCTGGGAGTAAAGTGGCAAGATGGACGGCGGCAGATCCCCACTGAGGTCATTGATAAGATCACAGCAATGTCTCCACCGACCAGCAAAAAGGAAACACAAGCTTTCCTAGGAGCCATAGGTTTTTGGAGGATGCACATTCCTGAATACAGTCAGATCGTGAGCCCTCTCTACCTGGTTACCCGCAAGAAGAACAATTTGCACTGGGGCCCTGAACAGCAACAAGCCTTTGCCCAGATCAAGCAGGAGATTGCTCATGCAGTAGCCCTTGGCCCAGTCAGGACGGGACCAGATGTGAAGAATGTGCTTTATTCTGCAGCCGGGAACAACAGTTTGTCCTGGAGCCTTTGGCAGAAGGTGCCAGGGGAGACCCGAGGCCGACCACTGGGATTCTGGAGTCGAAGTTACAGAGGATCTGAAGCCAACTACACTCCCACAGAGAAGGAGATCTTGGCCGCCTATGAAGGAGTTCAAGCCGCCTCAGAAGT
Organism: Chamaea fasciata; assembly: GCF_029207755.1. Classification (NCBI taxonomy): domain Eukaryota; kingdom Metazoa; phylum Chordata; class Aves; order Passeriformes; family Sylviidae; genus Chamaea; species Chamaea fasciata. The sequence continues at coordinate 2,168,491 of NW_027094114.1, read as the reverse complement.
GATTGGCACAGAAGCACAACTCCTCTTGGCACCCCGACTACCAGTGCTGGGGTGGATGTTTAAAGGAAAGGCTCCCTCCACGCACCATGCCACCGATGCCACATGGAGCAAATGGACTGCCCTCATCACACAGCGTGCCCGTATTGGAAACCCAAATCGCCCTGGGATTTTGGAGATAATTACAAACTGGCCGGAAGGAGAAAACTTCGGTCTCACGGACGAAGAGGAGCAAGTGACACGGGCTGAAGAAGCTCCTCCATACAACCAACTGCCAGCAGAAGAAACACACTACGCTCTTTTCACTGATGGTTCCTGTCGCATCGTGGGAATGAACCGTAAGTGGAAAGCAGCCGTATGGAGCCCCACACGACAGGTTGCAGAAGCCACTGAAGGAGACGGGGGATCAAGTCAGCTTGCTGAACTCAAAGCTGTTCAATTAGCCCTTGACATTGCTGAAAGAGAGAAGTGGCCAAAGCTCTACCTCTACACTGATTCGTGGATGGTAGCCAATGCTCTGTGGGGCTGGCTGGAAAGGTGGAAAAAGGCCAACTGGCAGCGTAGAGGAAAACCAATCTGGGCTGCTGATGAATGGAAGGACGTTGCCACTCGTTTAGAGAAGCTGCCTGTGAAAGTCCGCCATGTAGATGCCCATGTTCCCAAGAGTCGGGCTAATGAGGAACACCAAAACAACAAGCAGGTAGATCAGGCTGCCAAGATAGAAGTGTCAAAGATAGATTTAGATTGGCAACACAAGGGAGAGTTGTTCCTAGCTCGATGGGCCCATGATGCCTCGGGTCATCAGGGCAGAGATGCCACCTATAAGTGGGCCCGAGACCGAGGGGTGGATTTAACCATGGACAGTATTTCTCAGGTTATCCATGACTGTGAGACATGTGCTGCAATCAAGCAAGCCAAGCGGGTGAAGCCCTTATGGTATGGTGGGCGGTGGTCCAAATATAAATATGGGGAAGCCTGGCAGATTGACTACATCACCCTTCCCCAAACCCGCCAGGGCAAGTGTTATGTGCTAACCATAGTGGAAGCCACCACTGGATGGTTGGAGACCTACCCTGTGCCTCATGCTACTGCCCGGAACACCATCCTGGGCCTGGAAAAACAAGTCCTGTGGAGACATGGCACCCCTGAGAGAATCGAGTCGGACAATGGAACTCATTTCAAGAATAGTCTTATAAGCACCTGGGCTAGAGAACATGGCATTGAGTGGGTGTACCATATTCCTTATCATGCACCAGCGGCCGGGAAAGTTGAACGGTGCAATGGCCTGCTTAAAACTACCTTGAAAGCACTGGGTGGGGGAACCTTTAAGAATTGGGATACTAATTTAGCAAAGGCCACCTGGTTGGTGAACACTCGAGGTTCCACCAACCGAGCAGGTCCTGCCCAATCTGAGCCCTTGCAAAAGACAGACGGAGATAAGGTTCCAGTGGTACACATGAGAGGTATGCTGGGAAAAACTGTTTGGATTAATCCTGCCTCCAGCAAAGACAATCCCATCCGTGGGGTTGTCTTCGCTCAGGGACCAGGTTGCACCTGGTGGGTGATGCAAAAGGATGGAGAGACCCGATGCATACCTCAAGGGGACCTTGTTTTGGGGTGAACTACCCATGACAATGTGGCTGCATCCATATTTGCATATATATATATATGTATTTTTAATAGTTAAAACTCAATGTAATATGTTTGTATGGGAAAAAAATTCGGGGTGGATAATGTTGGGGGTTGGGTTTGTTCCTTCTTTCTCTGGGGAATTTTTTCCCCACGGGTTGCCAAGGGGACCGGGTGTTGGATACTTGAGAGTGCTTGGCTGAAACAAAGAGATGGACAAAAGGTGGAAGGGGGAGATAACGCAGGTAAAAGACACAGCTTGAGGCAGCTGCGTGCTTTTCTGCTTCCGGCGTTCGGGAGACGCGTGTCGGCCGCTCCTCGAGGATCTCAGCCGCCGCAAAGCACGCCGAGGAGAAGCTGGGCGCTTTCTGCCTCGCCTTCGAGCTTCTTCGGCGCTGCTCCTCTTGCTGCAGCGTGACCCTGCACCCCCTGCGCTGCCGGGACATCCTGCCCCTGCCTGCCGGGACACCCTGCCATCCCAGCTACCAGCCCGGGACTTTTCCACTGTTCCAGCTTGGTGCTCTGAGGATCCTGCAGGGACACCGAAACCAAACTGCCCTGGGTTTTGTGAAACAAAGCCCTCAAGGTTCTTGGTACTGTTGTCGTTTGTCATTAATGCTGTAGTTGTTTGGTGGGGGGGAGTTTTTTTTTTTGTGTTTGTTTGCTTTGTATTACATACTAGTAAAGAACTGCTATTCCTATTTCCCAAATCTTTGCCAAAGAGCCTCTGATTGTAATTTTACCTAGCAGATACCTGTCTTCCTAAACCAAGACAGCCAAAGTGCTGCAGGAGTTGGCTCTGTCAGGGCCTTGCAGCTGCTGTCCATCCCTGTGCCCTGTGCAGCCCAGGCTGTCCTACGGTGTCCGTGCCCTGCGCCTCTGTCCCTGCAGGCTGTCGTCATCCCCCGGCTGCCCCACCTGGCTGGGCCCTTCCTTTGCTGACAGCTCTGCGTCCTGCCTGCCTCTGCCTGGGCACACAGAGCCTTGGGCTGCTCCAGACTCCTTCGGGGGGTACATGTTGCACCACAGCCCTGCCCTGGGAGTGCAATTCCTTTCTCTTTGTTCTCAGTCTGGGCCTCCCCAGGTGTCCTTGGCATTAACTTTTTCTTTGTCTGGCTGTTCTCTCGTATGTGAAAAGGATCCACCATCTCTTAATCCACCCTTCAATCCCTCCCAGGGCTCTCCACTGCTGTCCTCAGTCTCCACTCCAGTGAGCACAGAGCTCCTTTGTCCCTCTATTGTGGTCATGTGGTTGAGGCCTCCAAAACCGATGTTGGGAGAGCTCTGGGCCCTCTCCAAGTTTTTGAGAACTTAAAATGTTCTGCTAATAGTTTAAGAAAATTACCAGAGGCTAAGGCCAGACAGACCTGTCTGTAATGGCAGCTTTTGTCTGGGAGGAATCGTTGGGTAGACAGAAGTTTGGATGTAGAATTCCAATTTTGGCCATTGGCATCTAGATGAGAAAGGCAGTTTTAATCTATTGGAAGGAAAGCACTCAGCCCCAGTGTTTGGTAGTAGATGAGAGACAGCCCTTGGGAGGCCAAGGCCATCCAGACTTGTCTCTCCTGGCAGATTTTGGCTGGGAGCAAACCCATGGATATAGGGAACTTTTCAGGGGTTTCGAATTTCAGCCATGGGCACCTGGAAATAGGGATGGTTCTTTTCCATAGGAAGGAAAGCACAGGGCCCCAGTGCTTCTGTGGCAGATGAGTAGCAGCCCTCTACATACATCTGGACTGGTCAGGAGGGCCCCAAGGGGCCAAACCAGCCAGAGCTGTTCCATGTTCCCTTGGTTCCATGAGGCCCCAGGCCTGTGGTGTCACAATGTTCTTCTTCCTTCTGAGGTGTCACAATGGCCTCTGGCTTCCATGAGGCCCAGCATGGTCATAGTGGCCCTTTGGTTCTGTGGGACCCTGCAGTGTCACCATGGTCTCCATGATTCCATGTGGCCTTGCAATGTCACAATGGTCTCCATGGATCCACAGGGCCCTGCAGGATCACAATGGTTCACCTTTGGTTCCACCAGGCCCTGTAATGCAACAATTGCCTCTTGGTTCCACAAAGCCCTGCTGCTTCACAGTGGCCCCTTGGTCCCATGGGGCCCAGCAGTGCCACAATGATCCCATTGGTTCCATGAGACCCTGAGGTGTCACAATGGCCCCTGGGATCCATGGTACCCTGCAATGTCACTGTGGCCCCTTGGTCCCATGGGGTCCCCATCGTGTCACAATGGTCTCCATAGGAATGAAACAACCGAGCCCCAGTATCTCAGGGGCAGATGAGCAGCAGTCACCAGAGGCCAAGGGCAGCCAGATGAGATGGTGCTGGCACATTTTTTCTGGGAGCAATCCTTGGATATAGGGAATTTTATAGGCGGAATACCAAGTTTGTACATTACCACCTAGAGGAGAAGGATGGCTCTTTTCCATAGGAAGGAAAGCATGGAACACCGATGTCTGAGGGGCAGATGAAAGGCGGCCACCAGAGGCCAAGGCCAGCCAGACCTCTCTGTCCTGGTAGCGTTTGTCTGAAAGCAACCCTTGGATATAGGGAATTTTGGAGGTGGAATCCCACATTCGGACATTTCTGCGTTGATAAGTAGGATGGTTCTTTTCCACTGGAAGGAAAGCACAGAGCACAAGTGTTTCAAAGGCAGAAGAGGAGAGAGGTGGATCCTGGGATGCCAAGACAGCCAGAGCTGTTCGTCCTGGCAGCTTTTTCCTGGGAGGAATTCTTGGACATACAGAATTTGAGAAGAGGAATCTCAATTTTAGCCATGGACACCTTGACAAGAATGATGGTTCTTTTCCATTGGATGGAAAGCACTGAGCCCCAGTGTTTCAGAAGCAGGTGAGAAGCAGCCCCCAAGAGGCCAAGGGCAGCCTGACCTGTCTGTCCTGGCAGCTTTCCCTTGGGAGTAATCCTTGGATGTATGGAGTTTTGGAGGTGGAATCCCAGTTTCGGCCATGGGTGCCTGGTGGAGATGGATGGTTTTATCTGTAGGAAGGAAAAGCACGAAGTCCAAGTGTTTTGGAAGAAAATGACAGGTGGCCACCCATAGGCCAGGCCAGTCAGACTTGTCTCCCCTTGGCACGTTTTGTCTTTTTGTCACCTTTTTGGGGCAATCCTTGGACATAGGGAATTTTGGAGGTGGAATCTCAATTTTGGCCATAGCTTCTGGGGCAGGAAGAAGAGTACTTTATATTAGGAAGGAAAGCACAGAGCCCCAGTATTTCAAAGGCAGATGAGAACCAGATCTGTGGAAGCCAAGGCCAGCCAGACTTGTCTCTCCTGTCAGTTTTGGTCTGGGAGCTATCCTTGGATATAGGGAATTCTGGAGGTGGATCCCCAGCTTTGGCCATGGGCACCTTGAAGTGAAAGGTGCATTTTTCCCATAGAAAAAAGAAGCACATGGTCCCAGTGCTTGAATGGCAGATGTGAGATGGACCCCAGGTTTCCAGGCCAGCCAGATCAGTCTCTCCTGGCAGATGTCATCTGGGAACAATCTTTCCATTTAAGGAAATTTGGAGGAGGAATCCCAACTTTAGCCACAGGCCCTTGGAGGAGAAGGACAGCTCTTTTCCACAGAAGGAGAACACAGAGCCCCAGAGCTTCCGGGGCAGATGAGCAGCAGCCCTCAACATGCCAAGGTCAGCCAGACCTGTCCATCAGCCCCTGGGTAGCCAAACCAGCCAGGCCTATTCCACGTTCCCTTGCTTCCATGGGGCCCCTGAGTTTCACAGTGGTCCCCTTGATTCCATGAGGCACCACAGTGTCCCCATGGCCCCTTGGTTCTGTAGGGTTCTGTACTTTCAGCAACGGTCTCCTTGGCTCTGCAGTGTCACAGTGGCCACACAAAGGCCCAGGAGCTTAAAAGACGAATCACAAGCTCAGCCCATGGTGTGGACCCTCCTTCTCCTGGGGTTTGTGTCTCACCCACACTGGAACCCAAGCAGTTGCTAGCTATATGTGTGTCTTTGGATATAGATCTTCTGTCTTTCTCAATCTCTCTTTTTCTTCTCTTTCTAATCCTCTTTACCTGAAACATTTTTGGGAAATTTAACATCTTTATTGTTTAACGGTTTCCAGGTTATAAGGGTGTCTTGGTTTGGAAAAGACAGGTGTTTACTAGGGAGGGGCAGGGAGAACTCAAACCCCCTCCCTCCAAATTACTATAATTTTGAATTTTGAGGGGGCTCTTAGGCAAAGATATGGGGATAGGAAAAACAGTTCTTTTCTAGTATGTATAACAAGGCAAACAAACAACAAGAACAACAGCATTAACAACAAAACAGAACCAGGAACCTTGAGCGTCTTTGTTTCAGAAAGCTTGGGGCAGTCTGATTTTGGTGCCCCTGTGGGACTCTGAGAGCACCAAGCTGGAACAGTGAAAAATCCTGGGCTGGTGGGTAAGGTATATCAGAAGCTCCACGGTGGTAGCTGCATTGGCAGGGACGTCCCGGCAGGACAGGGGAGTGCAGGCCCACAGAGTAGCAAAAAGGGCTGTGCCGAAGAAGGGGCAGTGGTGAGACAGGGCCGGCCCAGCTCCAGCATGGCAGGAGGAGGCAGCCCTGAATTCCTGGGAACACGAGCAGAGGGTAGATTTCCCAGGACCGGACTTGGTAGTGTCAGTGGATTCCTCCCACAGCATGCAGCAGCCTGGCCATCCTCTCTCCTAAATACGAGGACAAGAGACAGCGTAGCTGCCCCCAGCCCCATCCTCTACCTGCCCCCAAAACTCAGATTATCTTCCCCCTCTGAGGGAAACTCCCAGAGACAAAAGAAGTGTAGTCCAATGCTACACTTACTCTTCTGACTTTTGGCTACTGCTTTGTTTTAGTCAAGCACCCACAAGTACCCAGCAGTTAGTCTCCTAGGAAGTTATCGGACAAAATTCTGTAAGCAAAAAAGAAACAAATCTAACCCCCAACGATATCCACCCCAATTTTTTTTCCATACCAACATATTACATTGAATTTAAACCTTTAAATAATATACATACATTCGCTACCTTAATTATATACATCTATACATGCAAACATGGATACAGAAACAGTGTCACGGGTAGTTCTCCCTAAAACAAGGGTCCCTTGAGGTATGCATCGGATCTCTCCATCCTTTTGCATCACCCACCAGCTGCAACTTTGTCCCTGAGCAAAGACAACCCCACGGATGGGATTGTCTTTGCTGAAGGCAGAATTAATCCAGTTTTTCCCAGCATATCTCTCATGTGTGCCACTGGAACCTTATCTCCATCTATTGTTCTCAGGGGCTCAGATTGGGCAGGGCTGCTCTGTTGGTGGAACCTCAAGAGTTCACCAACCAGGTGGCCTTTGCTAATTAATCTCCCAGTTCTTGAAAGTCTCCCCATCCAGTGCCTTCAAAATGGTTGTAAGCAGGTCATTGCACCATTCAACTTTCCCGGCCACAGGTGCGTGATAAGGAATATGGTACACCCACTCCATGCCATGTTCTCTGGCCCAGGTGTTGGTAAGGCTGTTCTTGAAATGAGTCCCATTGTCAGACTCGATTCTCTCAGGGGTGCCATGTCTCCACAGGACTTGTTTTTCCAGGCCCAGGATAGTGTTCTGGGCAGTAGCGTGAGGCACAGGGTGGGTCTCCAACCAGCCAGTGGTGCCTTCCACCATGGCCAGCACATAGCACCTTCCTTGGAGGGTTTGGGGAAGGGTGATGTAGTCAATCTGCCAGGCCTCCCCATGCTTATATTTGGACCACCGCCCACTATACCATAGGGGCTTCACCCGCATGGCTTGTTTGACTGCAGCACACGTCTCACAGTCATGGATAACCTGAGAAATACTGTCCATGGTTAAATTCACCCCTCAGTCTCGTGCCCACTTACAGGTGGCATCTCTGCCCTGATGACCTGATGCATCATGGGCCCATTGAGCAAGGAACAACTCTCCCTGGTGTTGCCAATCAAATCTATCTTTGACACTTCTATCTTGGCAGCCTGATCTACCTGCTCCTCATTAGCCTGACTCTTGGGGACATGGGCATCTACATGGCGGACTTTCATAGGTAGCTTCTCTGCCCAAGTAACATCTCACTGTTCTCTAGTGGCAATGTCTTTCCATTCATCAGCAGCCCAGACTGGTTTTCCCCTCTGCTGCCAGCTGGCCTTTTTCCACCTTCCCAGCCAGCCCCACAGAGCATTGGCTGCCATCCACAAATCAGTGTAGAGGTAGAGCTTCTCTCTTTCAGCAATGTCCAGGGCCAATTGAACAGCTTTCAGTTCAGCAAGTTGACTCGATCCACCTTCTCCTTCAGTAGCTTCAGCGGCCTGTCTCCATACTCCCCTGCCTGGGGCTCCACACAGCTGCCTTACACCTCCAGTTCATCCCTACGATGCAACAAGAGCTGTCAGTGAAAAGAGCATAGAGTGTTTCTTCTGCTGGCAGTTGGTTGGACAGAGGAGCTTCTTCAGCCTTTGTCACTTGTTTCTGCTCCTCTTCATCAGTGAGACCAAAGTTTTCACCTTCTGGCCAGCTTGTAATTTTCTGTGAGTTAGCTATAGAAACCTGTCTTGGTTTAGGAAGACAGGTATCTGCTAGGTAAAATTACAATCAGAGGCTCTTTGGCAAAGATTTGGGAAATAGGAATAGCAGTTCTTTACTAGTATGTAATACAAAGCAAACAAACACAAAAAAAACTCCCCCCCCCACCAAACAACTACAGCATTAATGACAAACGACAACAGTACCAAGAACCTTGAGGGCTTTGTTTCACAAAACCCAGGGCAGTTTGGTTTCAGTGTCCCTGCAGAATCCTCAGAGCACCAAGCTGAAACAGTGGAAAAGTCCCGGGCTGGTAGCTGGGATGGCAGGGTGTCCCGGCAGGCAGGGGCAGGATGTCCCGGCAGCGCAGGGGGTGCAGGGTCACGCTGCAGCAAGAGGAGCAGCGCCGAAGAAGCCGAAGGCGAGGCAGAAAGCGGCCCAGCTTCTGCGAGTGGCAGAGAAAACTCAGGATTCAGGTCGAACCGGTGATAGTAGATTTCCCAGGACTGGATCCCTTTGGCCACAGTGAAACTCCTCCAGCCAGCAATAGCCGTTCTCCGCTCGGCGTGCTTTGCGGCGGCTGAGCTCCTCGAGGAGCGGCAGACACGCGTCTCCCCGAACGCCGGAAAAAAAAACACGCAGCTGCCTCAAGCTTTGTCTTTTACCTGCGTTATCTCCCCCTTCCACCTTTTGTCCACCTCTTTGTTTCGGTTAAGTACTCTCAAGTATCCAACACTTGGTCTCCTTGGTAACTTGTGGGGAAAAAATTCTTTAGAGAAAGAAGGAACAAACCTAACCCCCAACATTATCCACCCCGAATTTTTTTCCCATACCAACATATTACATTGAGTTTTTAACTGTTAAAAATACATATATATATGCAAATATGGATACAGCCACATTGTCATGGGTAGTTCACCCCAAAACAAGGTCTTTTTGAGGAATGCATCGGGTCTCTCCATCCTTTTGCATCACCCACCAGGTGCAACCTGGTCCCTGAGCGAAGACAACCCCACGGATGGGATTGTCTTTGCTGGAGGCAGGATTAATCCAAACAGTTTTCCCAGCATACCTCTCATGTGTACCACTGGAACCTTATCTCCGTCTGTCTTTTGCAAGGGCTCAGATTGGGCAGGACCTGCTCGGTTGGTGGAGCCTCGAGTGTTCACCAACCAGGTGGCCTTTGCTAAATTAATATCCCAATTCTTGAAGGTTCCCCCACCCAGTGCCTTCAAGGTAGTTTTAAGCAGGCCATTGCACCGTTCAACTTTCCTGGCCGCTGGTGCATGATAAGGAATATGGTACACCTACTCAATGCTATGTTCTCTAGCCCAGGTGCTTATAAGACTGTTCTTGAAATGAGTTCCATTGTCCGACTCGATTCTCTCAGGGGTGCCATGTCTCCACAGGACTTGTTTTTCCAGGCCCAGGATGGTGTTCCGGGCAGTAGCATGAGGCACAGGGTAGGTCTCCAACCATCCAGTGGTGGCTTCCACTATGGTTAGCACATAGCGCTTGCCCTGGCGGGTTTGGGGAAGGGTGATGTAGTCAATCTGCCAGGCTTCCCCATATTTATATTTGGACCACCGCCCACCATACCATAAGGGCTTCACCCGCTTGGCTTGCTTGATTGCAGCACATGTCTCACAGTCATGGATAACCTGAGAAATACTGTCCATGGTTAAATCCACCCCTCGGTCTCGGGCCCACTTATAGGTGGCATCTCTGCCCTGATGACCCGAGGCATCATGGGACCATCGGGCTAGGAACAACTCTCCCTTGTGTTGCCAATCTAAATCTATCTTTGACACTTCTATCTTGGCAGCCTGATCTACCTGCTTGTTGTTTTGGTGTTCCTCATTAGCCCGACTCTTGGGAACATGGGCATCTACATGGCGGACTTTCACAGGCAGCTTCTCTACACGAGTGGCAACGTCCTTCCATTCATCAGCAGCCCAGATTGGTTTTCCTCTACGCTGCCAGTTGGCCTTTTTCCACCTTTCCAGCCAGCCCCACAGAGCATTGGCTACCATCCATGAATCAGTGTAGAGGTAGAGCTTTGGCCACTTCTCTCTTTCAGCAATGTCAAGGGCTAATTGAACAGCTGTGAGTTCAGCAAGCTGACTTGATCCCCCGTCTCCTTCAGTGGCTTCTGCAACCTGTCGTGTGGGGCTCCATACGGCTGCTTTCCACTTACGGTTCATTCCCACGATGCGACAGGAACCATCAGTGAAAAGAGTGTAGTGTGTTTCTTCTGCTGGCAGTTGGTTGTACGGAGGAGCTTCTTCAGCTCGTGTCACTCGTTCCTGCTCCTCTTCGTCCGTGAAACCGAAGTTTTCTCCTTCCGGCCAGTTTGTAATTATCTCCAAAATCCCAGGGCGATTTGGGTTTCCAATACGGGCACGCTGTGTGATGAGGGCAGTCCATTTGCTCCATGTGGCATCCGTGGCATGGTGTGTGGAGGGAGCCTTTCCTTTAAACATCCACCCCAGCACTGGTAGTCGGGGTGCCAAGAGGAGTTGTGCTTCTGTGCCAATCACTTCTGAGGCGGCTTGAACTCCTTCATAGGCGGCCAAGATCTCCTTCTCTGTGGGAGTGTAGTTGGCTTCAGATCCTCTGTAACTTCGACTCCAGAATCCCAGTGGTCGGCCTCGGGTCTCCCCTGGCACCTTCTGCCAAAGGCTCCAGGACAAACCGTTGTTCCCGGCTGCAGAATAAAGCACATTCTTCACATCTGGTCCCGTCCTGACTGGGCTAAGGGCTACTGCATGAGCAATCTCCTGCTTGATCTGGGCAAAGGCGTGTTGCTGTTCAGGGCCCCAGTGGAAATTGTTCTTCTTGCGGGTAACCAGGTAGAGAGGGCTCACGATCTGACTGTACTCCGGAATGTGCATCCTCCAAAAACCTATGGCTCCTAGGAAAGCTTGTGTTTCCTTTTTGCTGGTCGGTGGAGACATTGCTGTGATCTTATCAATGACCTCAGTGGGGATCTGCCGCCGTCCATCTTGCCACTTTACTCCCAGGAACTGGATCTCTCTGGCAGGTCCCTTGACTTTGCTCTTCTTGATGGCAAACCCAGCTTTCAGCAAAATCTGGATGATCCTCTCTCCTTTCTCGAACACTTCAGCTGCAGTCTTTCCCCACACAATGATGTCATCAATGTACTGTAGATGTTCCGGAGCCTCACCTTTCTCCAGTGCAGCCTGGATCAGCCCATGGCAGATGGTGGGGCTGTGTTTCCACCCCTGGGGCAGCCGGTTCCAGGTGTACTGCACGCCCCTCCAGGTGAAAGCAAACTGAGGCCTGCATTCTGCAGCCAGAGGAATGGAGAAAAATGCATTGGCAATGTCAATAGTGGCATACCACCTCGCTGCCTTGGACTCCAGCTCGTACTGAAGTTCCAGCATGTCCGGCACAGCAGCGCTCAGCGGTGGAGTCACTTCATTCAATGCACGATAGTCCACAGTCAGTCTCCATTCTCCATCAGACTTGCGCACAGGCCAGATGGGGCTGTTGAAGGGTGAGTGGGTTTTGCTGACCACCCCTTGGCTCTCCAGCTCACGGATCATCTTGTGGATGGGGATCACGGCGTCCCGATTTGTCCGATACTGCCGACGGTGCACTGTCGAGGTGGCAACAGGTACTTGTTGTTCTTCTACCTTCAGGAGTCCCACTGCAGATGGGTTCTCTGATAGTCCCGGCAAGGTGTTCAACTGCTTAATGTTCTCTGTCTCCACAGCAGCTATTCCAAAAGCCCATCTGAGTCCTTTAGGGTCTTTATAATATCCATTCCTGAGGAAGTCTATGCCCAGAATACATGGAGCCTCTGGGCCGGTCACAATCGGAAGTTTCTGCCACTCCTTCCCGGTCAGGCTCACCTCGGCTTCAACCAGAGTCAGTTCCTGTGATCCCCCCGTCACCCCGGCAATGGAAATCGGTTCTGCCCCCACATGTCCTGATGGCATTAGAGTACACTGCGACCCAGTATCTACTAAAGCTTCATATTTTTGTGGCTCTGATGTGCCAGGCCATCGAATCCACACAGTCCAAAAAACCCGATTTTCCCGTGCCTCTTCCTGGCTAGAGGCAGGGCCCCTCTAGCACTGGTTATTATTCCCTTCTTGGACATACATGGTAGAGGTTCCTTCGAGGGAATCTGACACAGCATTCCCACCTCCGTAATACCTGGCAGCTTGCTCATGGGAGGCTGAGGCTACCTTCATTCTAGTGGAACTCCCTCTGTTAGCGTTTCTCTCCTTGAGCTCACGTACCCGTGCTGCCAGGACAGAAGTAGGTTTCCCATGCCACGCTCCCATGTCCTCCCCATGGTCCCGCAGATAAAACCACAGGTCAGCTCGAGGGGTGTACCCTCTCTCTCTCGCTGGGGGATGTTGGGCTCTGATTCGGGGGCCTGTGACTCGCACCGGTGCTACATGGGAACTGTTCCTTCTCATCTCCTCTCTTATTTCCCTCATCTCCTCTTTGAGTTCCTTCACCACCGCAGAGACATGAGCCTGCATTGGGCCACTGATCATACTTTCATAATTTCTGAGCTTGTTGGCAACAGAACCCACTGTCTCTCGGTTATCCTTGGCATTAATTGTTGCGATGAATGTGGCGTATTGAGATGGTCCATGAGTTGCCAGATTCCACAACATGTGCCCTGTGCATTTAACCTTGTCGGGGTCATTATCATGCTGTCCGGTCCTCCCAAAAAGTACTTCCAATACTGCCACTTCTCTCAACTGTTGGATTCCTTCCTCAAGGGTCTTTCATCGCATTCTATTGTTGTGCTCTTGCATTCTGTCTCTGTGGACAAATCTCTCTCTCACACTCATTAGAAGTCGTTCCCAAAGGGGAAGGGGCCTTTGCTCTCTTACAAATATCTGATTTATACCTGAGTCCTGGGTCAAGGGTCCCAAATTCCTTGCTTCAGCACTATCCAGTTGCACACCTGTACCCATAAGGTCCCAGACTCGAAGTAGCCAGGCTGTATAAGCCTCACGTCCTCGTCGTGCAATATCTTTTTGCAGATTACGTAGACTTTCATATGTCAGGGACTCAGTGATGATCTCAACCTGTGGCTCTTCTGTGGGCTGTGAGGACCCTCCTTTCTTACCCTTAATACCAGGATCTGACGATTTCACTTTACACTTCCTTGTTTCCACAGGGGCGACTGCTGCTGGCTGTGGCTGCCCTTGTGGTTCAGCTGGAACCTGGACAGTTGTAACATCTGTGGGTTCCACTGCTGCACCAGCAGTCTCTGCCTTCTCGGGGCAGGGGGAGGGTTTTTCATGAGCTGGGGAAATGTACTCCCTCAGCATCTGGCCCATCTCATGTATCTCTTTTACCAGAATCTCAACCCAATCCGGGTGGGTCCTTTCTGAGGCAGGCTGTGGGGCAGAGTCAGGCTCTGGGGTATCATCCCTATTCTGTGGGGTAGGTATCAGGGTGGTTATCCAGGTCAATCTTCCCTTATCTCTGAATGCTAAATAGAATATGCATATTAGCAGCACCAGCCATTGTATGATATCATTAGCATTCAGAGAGGATTTAAACCCTTCAAAAACTGGTGGGGCAGACCCAAAGAGATGGGTAAAGGGTTGGGAAAAAGAAATTTCCCCCGGTGTCATTTCCTCACAGTAGGTACCATTGTTAAAGTAACTCCAAAAACACACAGTAAGTGTACGATAGCCCTGAATCCATGTGCCTGCCTTCCAGAGGAAATTAAAAATCCATGAGTTCTTCACCTTATTAAGCCATAAAATAAACTGGATGACAGTCACAGTAGCCTTAGTTATAGGGCCCATGTTTAGATAAGGGCCTGCAAATGGAAGGAATACAGCCACAACCACATGCCACCCAAACCAGGCTAAGTTAGACCACATGATGCAGCCTAATGAGGTTTTTATATCCAACGCACACAAAAGAAAGTACTAGGTTAGTTAAGAACTGCTATTTCTCTTCCCTTTTCTTTTCTCAGTGCGCTCAAGCCCCACACTTGGGCGCCAAAATCTGTCTTGGTTTAGGAAGACAGGTATCTGCTAGGTAAAATTACAATCAGAGGCTCTTTGGCAAAGATTTGGGAAATAGGAATAGCAGTTCTTTACTAGTATGTAATACAAAGCAAACAAACACAAAAAAAACTCCCCCCCCCACCAAACAACTACAGCATTAATGACAAACGACAACAGTACCAAGAACCTTGAGGGCTTTGTTTCACAAAACCCAGGGCAGTTTGGTTTCAGTGTCCCTGCAGAATCCTCAGAGCACCAAGCTGAAACAGTGGAAAAGTCCCGGGCTGGTAGCTGGGATGGCAGGGTGTCCCGGCAGGCAGGGGCAGGATGTCCCGGCAGCGCAGGGGGTGCAGGGTCACGCTGCAGCAAGAGGAGCAGCGCCGAAGAAGCCGAAGGCGAGGCAGAAAGCGGCCCAGCTTCCGCGAGTGGCAGAGAAAACTCAGGATTCAGGTCGAACCGGTGATAGTAGATTTCCCAGGACTGGATCCCTTTGGCCACAGTGAAACTCCTCCAGCCAGCAACAGCCGTTCTCCGCTCGGCGTGCTTTGCGGCGGCTGAGCTCCTCGAGGAGCGGCAGACACGCGTCTCCCCGAACGCCGGAAAAAAAAACACGCAGCTGCCTCAAGCTCTGTCTTTTACCTGCGTTATCTCCCCCTTCCACCTTTTGTCCACCTCTTTGTTTCGGTTAAGTACTCTCAAGTATCCAACACTTGGTCTCCTTGGTAACTTGTGGGGAAAAAATTCTTTAGAGAAAGAAGGAACAAACCTAACCCCCAACAAAACCCCATTAGGTAACACCATGTTGTCTAGCTTACCCTGGTTTGGATGGCACATGGTTGTGGCTGTATTCCTCCCATTTGCAGGCCCTTATCAAAACATGGGCCCTATAACTAAGGCTACTGGGTCTGTTATCTAGTTTGTTTTATGGGTTGATAATGTCGGAGTCCAGGGCATTCCTCTGGATGCCCTGGGAGGCCACAGACCTGAGCAAGAGGGTTTGAGATCTGTACAGGGGGGTTTTGGAGCTGTACAGGGCGGTTGGAGACCCTGGCACAGAGCTCAGGAAGACACTGTCTTTGACTTCAGTCCATGGGAACGGCTTCCAACATTGAGGGAAGAATTACAAACCACAAAGATGTGAAAAAAGTAGTTTAGTTTGGTATAGGATGAGAAATGATGTAGTTTTGACTTTTTAGAATATAGGTACAAGGGGGACAAGATGGAGGACTTAGGGTGTTGCCCTTAGTTCTTCCTTCTTCTCCCCTGGCCTCCATCTTTTGGTGACGGTGGCACAAAGTAGTTTAAGGAGATTGGATCAGAGTAAAGTTGACCATTTTACTATAGGTGATAGGTATAGGAATATAAGTGTAAACAGGTGATATATAACTTTCTGTATAAAGGGACTGCGACGTCCCACTGTGGGGGGAGTCGCCTCGTGTCCCAGCTGCTCTTCAGATCTCAGCTGGGCACGGAGAACATTTTAAGATATGAAACAATAAACAACGCGAAATATCAAGAGAACAAGACCTTGAGGACTCCGCTTCTTTCTTGCGACCTGGCTCGGGGCTTTCAGAGGGAAAAAAGGCTTTTTACCATCTTTAAGCTCAGGTGAGGAGAACAACCCAACAGATAAGGTGAGGAATTCATGGATTTTTAACTTCTGCTTGAAGTTAAAGCACATAGATACACGGCTATCACACTCTAAGTGTATGTTTTTGGGGTTACTTTAAGAATGGTACTTTTTGTGAGGAAATGACAGCAGGGGAAGTTTTCTCCCAGCCCTTCAACCAGTTCTTTGTGCCTACCCCACCAGCTTCTGAAGGGCTCTGTCAGCCCCTGGAGTGGACACACAGGCTGAGCCAGAGGTGAGAATGGCAGAAGAGGCTGAGCTGAGAGGGACCCAGAGGAATGATGGAGTGCAGGCAATGGCGGCCTGGGCATCCCTGGGAGGGGTGTCCAAAAGCTCGTGGAGCTGCGGCAGCCTCAGGGCTGTGATTATTCCCTGGGGAGCCTGGTCAGTGTCCCAGCCCTCTGTAGGGGAAGGAGCTTTTGCTGCTCTCTGGCCCAGAGCCAGCCTGGCCCAGCCCCAGCCGTTCCCTGGGCTGCTGTCCCTGCTCCCCCGGGGCCCAGGTGGAGCTGCCCCAGCGCCGGCCCTGGCAAGGAGCCGCAGCCCCCGGGGAGCTCCAAGCTGCGTCTGCTGGGCTGTGGCCGAAGGGAGGCAGCGGCCACAGAGCTGCGGGGAAAGGTCCTGGCCCTGGCTCTGGGCTGGGCCGGGGCCACGGGGAGAAAATCAACTTGCAGCTGTGACCCACAGCAGGGATGAGCAGTAATTGCTGGCTGAGAGAGACTCTTGCCAAGGGTCTGCAAGGAGAGGACACAGGGAAGGGCTTTGTGCTGCCGTGCCAGGCCGAGATGGGATGTGGGCATGGACTTGTACCCTGGGAGGGCGGTCGGGCCATGGCCCAGGTTTGCCCAAGAGGCTGCAGCTGCCCCCGAGGTTTTAAGTCCTGGTTGGAAGGGACTTCCTGCCCAGAAGTCATGGGATGGGATGGGATGGGATGGGATGGGATGGGATGGGATGGGATGGGATGGGATGGGATGGGATGGGAAGGAATGGGATGGGAGGGAATGGGATGGGATGGTGTAGGGTACCGTGGGGTAGGGTGGTGTGGAGCGGTGAAATGTGGGGATTGCACTGTGGGGATTGCACTGTGGGGGTGGTAAGAAACTTGGCAGGTGTAGGGATTGCAATGAGGTATTGGGTAGTTTTTGCTCTTGGAGTAGTGGGTCTAGAGGAAGAGAAAGCAAGAGGCACTTTTTGGAGGCTCCTGTTGCTTGTAGCAATTTTGGGGCCTAGAAGTGCATTCTGGGAGATCACAGTGAAATTGGCAAGGCAGAGGTAAAGGTCCCAAGCTGTGCAGGGCTGAGGTTACGTGGCAGTGATTTGGGGAGGATAAGGGCACCACATTACAGAAAGGGAGGAAGGAAGAAAGGAAGGAAGGAGAGAGAGAGAGAGAGAGAGAAAGAAAGAAAGGAAGATTAAATAAAAGGGACGGAGGGACTACTCCCCAAGAAACTACTGGGCAAGATAATATTAGGCAAGAAACTAATCCCCAAGAAACTATTGGGCAGGAAACTACTCCTCTAAAAAGTACTGGGCAACAAAGTGTTTGAAGTGCAATCACTGTGCTGTATGGCAAGACTGCAGGAAAAGAAAGAAGCAGAGAAGGAAGGATAGAAATGTTTGTCCAGACTGTGAAATTATCGCCCTTGTTTTTGCCATGTTCCTGTCTCAGCACGAAGAGCTGGAATTCTGCACCAGAAAATGCAACAGCAGTTACTGAGTTCATCCTAGAGGGTTTCCCAGAGCATGATTCAAGACCGCGGATGTTTTTATCTCAGGTCCTTCTGCTCATGTACCTGACAACAGCGATGGGGAATGAAACCATCCTTTTCCTCCTGTGTGTGGATCACCACCTGCAAACCCCCATGGATGTTTTCATCTGCAGCCTGGCCTTCCTGGAAATCTGGTTTACATCCTCCACAAGCATCAAATGGTTTGTGATGCTGAGTTCTGGTCAGAACACTCTCTCACTAGGCAGCTGCTTTGCCCAAAACTATTTTTATTTTGCCCTGGGCTGCACAGAGTTTTTCCCTGGTTGTCATGTCCTTTGACCGCTGTGTTGCCATCTGCCAGCCTTTGCTCTATGCTGACATCACAAAGCCTCAGCTCTGTGTCCACCTGGGTGTTGCTGCTTGGGTCCTCAGCTTTGTCCTGCTGAGCTACCGCTGCTCTTCCTCTCTGTGCTGTCTTTCTGTGGCTTCAAGATCCCCCATTTCCTCTGGGACAACTCCCCCTTGTTCAAACTGTCCTGCTCTGACACCAGCCTGCTTTGGGAAACAGACTCTGTCTTCTTACCGTGTGTCGTGCTGGGCTCCTTATGTTTGACTCTGGCATTTGACATCTGCGTCCTTTTCTGTGTTCTGCATCTTCCAGCAGCCTCTGGGAGGAAGAAAGCTTTGACCACGTGTTCTTCCCATCCCATCACCTTATCCATTGCCCGTGGGAGCTGCATTGCTCTCTGCACGTGTCCTGCAGAAGATGTTTCCTTGAGGACCAACAGAACTGGAGCTCTGCTGAACACAGTCCTGTTCCCATTCCTAAATCCATTCATCTGCAGCCTTGGGAACAAATCTGTGATCCTGGCCCTGAACAAATCCATTGCCAGGCCAAGAACAAAGCCTTTCCTCTAAGCATGGTGCATTTCTGGAAAGCCATCCCAAGGATCTGGTATCATCTGTTACACAAAACCAATGCCTGTGTGTGCAGCCTCCAAACAGGGCTGCCTCAGGAGATTGATGCTCCTGCTGGGTTGTGTCAGGTTAAGAGAGAAGAGACTCATCTGCACTCCCAGACAGGGCACCAACAATGGCAGCAGGACAAACTCAGTTCATTCTCTGCCCGGGCTGCTCCCGGGCCCATCTCAGGAGAGCCACCAGCTCGTTAAGAGCCCATCTCTGGAACAGAGAAGAGCTCAGAGGAACAGTGGCAAGTGACAATCCAAATTACAGCTCCTGAGCGATGGACACCTTGTCCCAGCTCCTTTCCTGGGACAGCCATCAGCCCTGCTTTGAAACCCCAAAGTTTGAAACTCCAAAGTCACCCTGCCAGTAAAGAAAGACTTTCTCCTGTGCAGTCTAAACCCTCCCTGGTACAGCTTTGAACCATTCTCACACGTTCCATCCCAGGATATCAGGGAGAAGAGAAAGGGAAATGCAGGGCAGAGCCAGGGGGCAGCGAGATGGGAGTGTGCAGCCTGCAGGGACACAGCAGCAGCTGTGGGACAGCGCAGGACAAGCTGTGCTGGACATGGCCAAGGGCCTGGCAGGCCTGGCAGTGCCCAGGAGAAGCCAAGTCTTGGTGCCCTGGGGCACCGCAGGGTCTGTGCCACCAAGGGCTGGGAGGGGACACCTTGTCCTGAGGCCCTGGGGCCTCTTGGCACAGCCCCAGCAAGGCTGGGCACTGTCACCCCCTTGTCCTGCCCTCAGCATCCCCCCACATCCATCCCAGTGGCCCCAGGGATCTGCTGGGACCAGTCCCTGGGGAGCCTTGGTCAGGAATGGCCCTGGGGGGCTCCTCAGTGCTCCCAGGGACTGCAGGTTTTTCAAAGCACTTTGGGATTTGCTTTTGCCTTGGAGTCTCTGAGGGGTTTGTGCAATCACAGCCTCCAATTGTCTGCTGTAATAAGTCCCTTGAGATGTTTTGTCACTAACAACACTCAGTGGGGCTCATTAATGCCTCAAGTTACTCAAGAGTCATTAAAGTACTACTTTTTGACACTGAATCACTCTGAGAGGTTTGTGCAGTCATGGCCTCCAATTATCTGCTGTAATTAGTCCCTAGAGAGGCTTTGTACTGACACTCAGTGGGGCTCATTAATGCTCTGAGATACTCAATGTCTTTTAAGGTACTTTGGGTTTTCCTTCCCACACTCCGTCTCTGAGAGGTTTTTGGGCACTCTTGGCCTCCAGTTCTCTCCTCCAAGGAGTTCATGAGGAGCCTGTGTTGGGGATGGACCTCAGTGGGACCCAGGAATGCTTTGAGACACGTTGGGTTTTTCCTCTGACTTGGACTCCTGGAAAGGTTTGTGCCATCTCCTCTCAGGCCCTGAGGGCTCAGCACCAAATGCACCACGGGGCTCTTTGGGATCAAGCAAGTCCTGATAAACCACGGCTCTGCCTTGACTTCCCTCTGCTCTGGTGCAGTTCATTAGGAAGGTTTTGTACTGCAGTTATGGAGAAAGATTTCAAAGAGCTTCTAAGAAATTCACATTCCTGTTATAAAGAGTGTGTTTTATTACTGTTCTCTTTAGAGGAGAGGTGATTGCAGCATTCTGTGAATTGATATTGATCCAGGGCCTCTCCTCAGAAGGCCTGGCCTGGTCAGAGAAGCTGTGCCTTGAGGTCTGACCCAGTGTGGATAACATTCCCCAAGCCCATCCTGCCTGTCCTCACTCACCTGGGACCTGCTTTGCTCAGAGAGCTGCCTGCACTCAGGCAAAAAACGGCTTTTCTATTTTTGAAGCAATGTAAAACTCTTAATTTTCCCCACTGAAAACAGACACATTCCTCAAGTGTGTGCCAGCCCAAGGGGCCAGCAAAACCACTCCAGCCCTGCCCTGGGCCGGCTGTGAGGGTGGATCAGCATCCCAACCTGCCCTGGGCCACTGCAAGGGGCTGTGGCCATGGACACTGCACTGACTCCACTGCTGGGTTTGGGAGCCACGGCAACCGGGAGCAGGTCAAATGTCCGTGGAAACACTGGGGAGGACTGGGACATACTGGGGGACACTGGGAACACTTTGGGAGACACTGGGACATACTTTGAGTGATACTGGGGGATACTGGGATAAACCGGGGACAATGGCAACACTGTAGGGAAGACTGGGGGATACTGGGGCGTTCCATGAAAGATATTGGGGGAAATTGGAAGGGAATGGGAATGAACTCAGGTGTATTGGGAGGGACTGGGCTGTACTGGTGATGAAATGGGCTGTAAAGGGGGGGACTGAAGGGGCACTGAGGTAAAACTGGGCTTTACTGGGGGCGAACTAGGCTGTACTGGGAAGGACTAGAGGGGTTGAATCGGCTGTTCCCGCCTCCGCAACCTCTCATTTGCCGAGGCTCCCGCCCGTCACCGCCAGCACCCAATCAGTGCCAGGAAACCGGGGCCTCGGGGCGGTGCCTGGTGTCGGTGCCACGTTTCGGTTTTGCCTTCAACTCCCGTCATGCACCGCGGCCCAATTGAGCCCCATTGCACCCCGGACTACAATGCCCGTCATGCCCCGCGCTCCACAGAACCCCGCCCCCGTATCCCCCCTCCACCCATGTGTACCCTAGGTTTCCCCCAGACCGTCCAGGATCCCTAAGTGCCTCCTCAGTATTTATTTGGAACCCCCCAAAATCGTCCGTGACTCCCCTGAATGCTCCCAACCCCAGAGATGTCTGTTAGAGCCACTTCTGGGAATTCATCTCCGATCATCCCCCGTGCTCTCAGAGCTCTGCCGAACACAGTCTCGCGCCGAAAATTCCTGCTGTGCCCCGTGTCCTAAAGCGCCCGCTTCGAGCTCCCCAAGTTCCCCCCAATTCCTCCCGAACCGCACACGTTTCCCCCGAGGGCCTCAAGTCGCGACTCGGACGCAGAAGTGTCCCCCAAGCGCCTTCCCGGACCCGCCACAGCTCGGCTTTATGCACTCCCGGGACTACAGCTCCCAGCATGCTCCGCGGCGCACCCAGAGCCCTATTCCAGCCGTGACTCCATCTCCCGTCATGCCCGCGCCCCCCCCCGACAGCCACTGGAGCTGCGCCTCGAACTCCCGTGATGCTCCTCGTCCCCGTTACACCGTGTTCTACCCGCGCCTACAACTCCCAAAATCCCCCGCGCCCCAGAGAGTCCCCTCAGGGCCCCCCAAGTGCCCCCCCGGACCCCGAAGGGCCCCAGATTCCCCTCCCTGACCTCCAAGTGCCCACCCAGCTCCCTCAGATGTCCTTCAGACCCCCAAATTTTCTTCAAATTCCATCCCCAGGTTTAGAACTGCCCCAAATGTGCCCCAGAAATGTCTCCGTGGACCCCAAAGTGGCCCCTTTTACCCTGTCTGAGAAAACGATAAAGAAGATGACAAAAGGAGTAAAAATAGGACTAATTAGCATAAAGAGGGAGGAATCAATAGCCAGATGTTGTCAATGAATTAATGAAGGGAATTCTGTTACTTAGAACCAATGACCAATAATTTTTTGGGTTGCTAAAAATGTATCGATTTTTTAAAATACATGTAAAACGTAGGTTAAAACATATATAATATTATTTTATATATTTATAAATATTATTATAATTTCCTTAAATTTTTTTTAAAAACGAAAAATTCATAATTTACAAAAATTATTTCAGATGTCAGTTTTTGGTGGATGATTTCAGACACGGTGAGGTTGGGGTGAGGGGCAGGTTGTCCAAACAGGGTCAGCCTGCAAGGGGCTCATTCTCCATGCCTAGACCTCCTAAGGAGACACTCAGCATTAAGATCACTTGGGGAATGTTTCTTTCACCTCTTCAATGGACTGAAAAATAAAAAAAAAAAAAATGCACCCTGGATTAGAAAAAAAATCAGGAGGTGCACTTTGAAATCTTCCTCCATAAGAGAACTCCAAACTGGCTCCAAGCAGCTGCACAAGCCCCGGAGACGAAGACAAGTGAAGGAAGAAAAAGAGGTCGTGACTGCTTTCTGGATTTGAATCAGCCCCATGCTGGATTTGGGGCTGAGTCCACAAGCTCCAGGCACTGAGAGAAGGTTGAAGAAGCTGCTCAAGGAGGCAGAAGCAAAACTCCAAGTCCCTTGGAGCATCCCTGGGCCCCACTGAGGGCAGGGAGTGCCAAAGGCTCCCCAGGGACTGCTGAGAGCAGATCCTTGAGGCCAGGATTGCAGGGAGCCGCAGGCTGTGAGCAGGGAACTGCAATGCTGAGCAAGGCCTGGGCTGGTTGGAGGGAGCAGAAAGGCCAAGCCCTGAGCCCAGGCCTGGCACAGCAGGGCCTGTCCCTCCCGGGTGGCTCGGGGCTGGTTGTGGGGCAGTGGGATGGGAGGGGCAGCAAGGACAAATGGCACAAAGCTGTGTGACACTCCCGATCCTCATGGCACTGCGGGCCAGTGTGACACAGCCGGGCCTCATGGAAACAAGAGGCCATAATGAGCCTGCGGGGCTGTAACACCCCAGAACACTGAAATAATGGGGGTACCCAAAGGTTGTCTTACTCGTGTTTGGTGCACAAGGAGAAATGCCAACCAGATAGTCTCAGGATGAACAGATGCACAGAATATTCTTATTTGCAAGGAACAGTCAAGGATCATAAGTCCAATTCTGAAGTTAATGGCCCATAGAGGGATGGAACCCTAAACCTCGGTGATATTAGCACCATACTTTAACCAACTGAGCTAAGAGGTCAAAGCAACACACAGCTCTACTGGCAAAATATAGAAAATCAAGGAACTTGGAAAACCATTTAATAAAACATCCAACTCAAAATAAAACTCTTATCATAGCAGAAGCTTCATTGACTTAGACCATTTGACCTGGAAACCTTTACAGAATTACAGAATGATAAAATGACTAGATTGGAAGAGACCTCCAAGATCATTGAGTTCAACCCATGTCCCAACACCTCACCTAAGCCATGGCACCTAGTGCCACATCCAGTCTTTTTTAAAACACATCCAGAGATGGTGATTCCACCACCTCTCCAGTCCGATCATTCCAGAACTTTATCACCCTTTCCATAAAAATCTTTTTCCTAATTTCCAACGTATATTTCCCTTTGTG
This sequence comes from Chamaea fasciata, assembly GCF_029207755.1. Classification (NCBI taxonomy): domain Eukaryota; kingdom Metazoa; phylum Chordata; class Aves; order Passeriformes; family Sylviidae; genus Chamaea; species Chamaea fasciata. The sequence continues at coordinate 2,144,961 of NW_027094114.1, read as the reverse complement.
CAGCCTTAAGACTCTGTCCTCTCGTTCTGTCTTTGGCTGCCTGGAGAAAGAGACCAAGCCCCACCTGACTACTAACACATTTCAGGGAGTTGTAGAGAGTGATAAGGTCACCTCTGTGTCTCCTTTTCTCCAGGCTAAACAACCCCATCTCCCTCAGTCGTTCCTCACAGGAGTTATGTTCCAAGCCCCTCACCAGCCTTGTTGCCTCCTCTGGACACATTTAAGCATCTCAAGGTTATTCTTAACTGAGGGCCCAGAAGTGGACACAGCACTCGAGGTGTGGCCTCACCAGTGCCGAGTACAGGAGAAGAATGACCTCCCTGCTCCTGGTGGCCACACCATTCCTGATCCAGGCCAGGTGCCATTGGCCTTCTTGGCAACCTGGGCACACTGCTGCCTCATGTTCAGTTGGCTGTCGACCAGAACCCCCTGGGCACTGTCCAGCCACACCATCCCCAGCCTAGAGCACTGCAGGGGTTATTGTGGCCAAAATGCAGGACTCAGCACTTGGACTTAATAAACTTCACCTTGTTGCATTCTGCCCAGCCATCCAACTCTTCCAGGTCTCTCTGCAGAGCGCTCCTACCTGCCAACAGATCAACAAATGTTCCCAGCTTAGTGTCATCTAAAAATTTACTAATACGAGATTCAATAGCCCCATCCATGTCGTCAATACAAATGTTGAACAGAGCTGGCCCCAGCACAGACCCCTGAGGAACACCCCTGGTGACTGTCTGCCAGCTGGATGCAGCACCCTTCCCCACCACTCTCTGGGCCCGGCCATGCAGCCAGTTGTTAACTCAGCAAAGAGTGCTCCTGTTCAAGCCGTGGGCTGCCAGCTTTTCCAGGAGCGTGCTGTGGGAGACAGTGCCTAAGGCCTTGCTGAAGTCCAAACACACAACATCCACAGCCTTTCCCACATCCACCACACAGGTCACCTGGCCATGAAAGGAGACATAAAAACTGGTCAAACATGACCTACCCCTCCTAAACCCATGCTGGCTGGCTCTGATACCCTGGCCATGACACAATATAAACTGCTCCATGACCTTTACCAGGTACTGAGGTCAGGCTAACTGGCCTATAATTACCAGGATCCTCCTTCCCACCCTTCTTGTGAATGGGTGTCACATTGGCCAGCTTCCAGTCATCTGGAATCTCACCAGTGGGCCAGGACTGTTGGTAAATGATGGAGAGCGGCTTCACAAGCTCATCTGCCAGCTCCCTCATCACCCTGGGGTGGATCCCACCTGGGCCCATTGATCTATGAACATCCAAGCAGCTCAGCAGTTCTCTGAATGCCTCCTCCTGCATACTAAGTTCCCTCCCACATCCAGTACAGAACAAAGGTTGGTCTTCCTATTGCAGTAAATATATTTGAAAAACATTTTTTAATATCCTGTACAAAATTGCCAAATAAAGTTTGAATTGAGCGTTGGACTCCCAAACACTTTTCCTACATGCCCTAGCAATCCCCTTAAATACTCCTTGACCTGACCCTCCTCTTTTTATTCCTAAGTTCCTTCAAAACCTCCTTGCCCATCCAGGCTGGACGTTTGCCTCGTCAGCTCATCTTTTGGCACCCAGGGAAAGCCTGTTTCTCTGCCCTCAAGATCTCTGCTTTGAAGCACGCCCACCTTTCCTGGACTCCTTTGTTTTTAAGGGCTGCTTCCCTAGCAACTCCCTGAATAAGTCTCGTAAATAGGCCAAAGTCTGCTGATTGGAAGTCCAGTGTAAAAGTGTTCTTGATGTTCTTCCTGATTTCACCAAATATCGAGAACTCTATAATTTCATCATCACTGTGTCCCAAGGAGCCTCCAACCACCACATCTCCCACCAGCCCTTCTCTATTTGCAAACAACAGGTCGAACATAGGCCCTCCCCTGGTGGGGCTCACTCACCAGCTGCAACAAAAAGTTGTCCTCCATACACTCCAAAACCTTCCTGGACTGCCTCTTTCCTGCTGTATTAAGTTCCCAGCAGATATCCGGCAGCTTAAAGTCACCTACAAGAACAAGGCCTGGTGATCCTGAAACATTCTTCAGCTGCTTATAGATTAAGTTGTCCACCTCTTCTTCCTGGCTGGGTGGATGATAACAGACTCCCAGCAGGTTCCCCTGGTACCCCGTCCTGTTTTCTTAGGGTACAACAGTAACAATGAAAACCTTACCAAGGGCACAACTCCCAAGTCCACAAGGAAAAGAACAGACAAGCTGTCAAGTTCTTCAAATATTTGTCCTGCTTTGCTGCAAGACTCCTACTGCACACACGGTGTGGAAAGCCAAGGGAAGCTGCAGTTGGTGGCACGTCTTGTGACAGAAGCTGCACCTCGTTCTCCAGGAAGTGTTCTTGGAAAGAGCAGACGGGACTGTGGAGAAGATTCTGGGAAAACTGAAAGAGCTTTTAAGAAATGAAATGAAACTGTAAAGAAGCAATCAAAGATGTCCTTGTCAAATGATTTTGATGCTCCCCTTTTCCATCTTGCACTACTTCTCCATCCCATGAACTACAAATGGATCTCACCTCTAAGATCCATGATTTGGCAAGTTGGAGATGCTGTAAAATACCATGAGCTACACACAATTTGCCTTCCCCTGTTTTTCTTGGAAAGCAATGCTGGAGACACAAGTGCAGTGCTTGGGCCAGGTACGAATTCTGCATTCAGGGAACGTGCTCTGACAGTGTCTGACCCTCAGCAGGGACAATGCACAGCAGCAACCAAGGGGATTGCTCTGCCACAGTGCAGGAGTCAAGACTCTGGGTCTTGGCTCCTGTGGGCAAAGTTCCCGTGTTTGGACAGGCTCGGGGCTGCCCCCGGGGAGCGCGGGGCTCGGCATGGGGCTGAGCGGGCAACGAACAAACGGACCCGGGGAAAAACGGCCCCGGGGCTTTAGTTGCTACGGCAGCAGTGGCAGCAGTGGCAGCAGCAGCGACAGCAGCAGCAGAAAAAGCGACTTTTCTCGACTTCCTCCTGCTTTTCCTCTCCCGCAGTTCCACACCCTCTCCCGATCTCCCTGTCCCGGTGTCCCCGTCCTCTCGCAGTCTCCCTCTCCCCTGCATGGCCGGGCCATGCCCCCGGCCCGCCCCCAGCCCCGGGCGGGGCTGCCCCGTCCCCGCCCCCGGCCCCGGGCCTCCCGCCGCGGTCTCGCCTCCGCCGGTCTCTGGCTGTCCTGGCGATGGCGGTGCTGGACGAGGATCAGTGCCTGGGGCTGCGGCGGCATCGCTGCCCTTTGCCTCCGCCTGTGCCGGGCCCGGCCCCGGCCCCGGCCCCAGCCCCGGCCCCGGCCCCGGCCGCAGCCCCTCCTGGGCCCCGCGGAGGACACACGTGGCGCGGCCCCTCCCACTGCCACCGCTGCTACTTCCCCGGCCCGAGCTCCGCCGCTCGGCAGCGTGGCCGCCGGCCCTGAGCTGCCGCTGTCGCGTTGCCAGGAGCGAACGCCTGGGGATTCCCGGCCTGGGGCGGTTGAGGGGCGCTCAGGGGCTGTTGCTGGCCCCGGGCCAAGCACTGAAAGCCACGTCTCGCCGGCAGGGAAGGCGCAGCAAGGACCTCCAGGAGCAGTACCGGCTGGGTTCACTGCTGGGGCGCGGCGGCTTCGGAAGAGTCTTCGCAGGGACGCGGCTCTCGGACGGCACACCGGTGAGCGGCGGGGCTGGCGGCGGGCGCAGGAGGAGGAGGAGGAGGAGGGCGGAGGAGGAAGAGCATGGGGCTGGGCAGCGTGGGCAGCGAGCTCAGCCCGCTTCTCCCTTTGTCTCTCAGGTGGCCATCAAAAGGGTGCCACGGAACCGCGTCCGGCACTGGGGAGAGCTGGTGAGTGAGCGGGGGCTAGCGGGAGAAGCCGGGGCGTGCCAGGTAGGGACGAGCCGAGGCCCGGCAGGGTGGAAGCTGCCAGGACGCCTCGAAGGAGAGCGCGGGCGTGGGGCCAGTGGAGGGTGCAGAACATCCCGGCCTGGGTGAGGGCTTCCCCACCCCCGGCACGGCCTCAGCCCCACTGACGGCATCATGGTCCTCCCACAGCCCAACGGCACCAGCGCACCGCTGGAGATCGTGCTGCTGGACAGGGTCTCCACTGGCTTCCCTGGTGTCGTCCAGCTGCTGGAGTGGCTTGAGCTCCCCAGTGAAATCGTGATGGTGCTGGAGCGCCCGCAGCGGTGTCAGGACCTCCAGCATTTCATTCGGGCACGGAGGTTCCTGTCCAAGGAGGTGGCGCGGGAGCTGTTTCTCCAGGAGCTGGAGGCCGTGCGGCACTGCACCAGCTGCGGGGTCCTGCACAGAGACATCAAACCAGAGAACATCTTGGTTGACCTGGCCACCGGGCAGGCCAAATTGATCGATTTTGGCTGTGGCACCTACTTTCAAGACACGGCATACACGCAGTTTGCAGGTGAGCCCACGCAAGGATGTGCTCCCAGTTGCTGACATCTCATGGCCCAACATCTCACAGCCCAACCTCGGAGTGGCAGGGGGGATTCTCCCTTTTGCTGCCAGTCAGGGCACTGAGACTTCAGGTGAGTTGCTTTTGAGCAGGGGTGGGTTGGGGCCCAGCTTCCAGCCCTGCTGGCAGCCTTTGCCAGCCACTCTGCCCAGGACTGGGGCTGGGGCAGCCAGCCTGACAGAAACACCCGTGGGTGGGGGTATCAGAGAGTGTGGAGTCAGAACCTGTGCACCAGCCAGTTTGGTGTGCAGGTGAGAAAGGGCTTGGACTGCTCCTCTGGCCTTCTTTGTCTTGTGTTCATAATGTTATTTGGGGCAATGCAGTCAGGGAGGAGGAAGGCATGGTTTTCCTCCTGCTCTGAGTGGGTTTTTTCTTGTTCTGGTCAGGCCTTTCCAGGGCTTCTGCCGCCCTTTTCCTACACCAGTGGTTTCTTTTCCAATGCCAGTTTTTCACACAAGTCTCAGGTCCTGGTTGGAGGGCAGCGGGTCACACCATGTGCCACTGGGGCAGTCCCCACATGCCCAGGGATGCTGGGGCCAGGCTCTGGGAGCAGCAGCATCCCCCTGATGAACTCCATCTGTATTCCATAGGAACACCAGCATACAGCCCCCAGAATGGACCGACTTTGGCTGGTACTATGGCGAGCCAGCTACCATCTGGTCCCTGGGCATGCTCTTGCACCAGATGGTCTGCGGGCAGCACCCTTTCAGGAGTGGCTGGAATATCAGCTGGGGCCAGCTCCCGCTGCCACAACGGCTCTCTCAAGGTGGATCCTCATCTCTGGGCACGGGGGGAACACCAGTGCTGGGAGACAGCAGTTGGCTGCACTGGCAGCTGCTGAGGAGGTGGCACATGTCCTGCTCTCCTGCTCTCCTCCAGAGCAGGGAATTGATGGGAATGTTTAGGCCCAGCTCTGAGCACATCCAGCATGGCCTGGGCATGGGAATATGGGGAAAAGCAGCCAGGGGCCTTCTCCAACTGACTGGCAGTTTCTGGTTTCTCTTCCCAGAGTGCAAGGATCTCATCAGGTGCTGTTTATCCGTGGATGACATGGAAAGGCCTTCATTAGAAGACCTTTTTGGTGATCCTTGGATGCAGGATATTCATCTGGAGTAGAAGAAGGGAGAGAGCCAGAGGCTCATTTTGATGCAGGGCCCTGGTAAGTTCCAGCTGCACACATGCCTTGGCAATCAGAAGCAAAGAAACCCAGACTTTTTTGTGCTGCCTGTGTCACTGCACAGGGGTCATCAGGTGGGCACAGGCAGCCCTTCTGCTGGAGCTGAGCTGCTCTGCCCACCACTGGGGGCTGCCATGCGAGTTGTTTTGGCTTGTGCTGGTTCACTGACAGCTGGGGCCCTGGGCAGAACACTGACAGCCTGGTCTCACCCCCAGGGAAGGAGAAGGAGCCCCTGGAGAAGCTGGACCAGGTGGGGCTGCTGCTGCTGGAGACAGCGAGAACGACAACAAGGATGACAACCTCTTCCTGAACCTGGCCACCAGCAATTGAAGGTGATGGACTTCAATTCTGGCACTTTCTTCAAAGCCAGGCTCCACAGCCAATTTGGAGATGAGTTCACACACAGGGGGATGCTCCCAGATTTGGGCATTGCACAGCCTGGCCAGGAACCAAAGGTTCCCCCCTTTACTGGGGCTGATGCAACTGATTGTTCAGTGGGCTGCCAAGCTGCTTTGTGGCAGGGCTGGGGGCACGGGCTGGGGTGGTTCTGAAATGGGAGTCGGCTCCTGGCCCTGCCAACAGCCACCACCCCCCACCATGCACTGGGCTGGAGCTGTGGCAGCCAGCCCGACACAAACAAAGCCCCAAGGTGGGAGCAGAGGTGGGACTCCAGAACCTGTGCTCGGCTGCTTTGCTTTGCCGGCAAGGAAGGACTTGGGCTGCTCCACTCCCTTTGTTTTCTTTGGGATCACCATTATTTTGGGGGGCAGTGTAGGGGGGGAAGAGTGAAAGCATGGGCTTCCCTCACTGGTGGGTGGGTTTTTCCCTAGCATGCAGGGCATGGGGGCTTCCTCAACCTCTGACAGAGATAGGATCTTTTACCTTTTCCCTTTTTTCTCTTTTTTGTCTGTAATCTCTTTTTGTTAATTTGATGATTGTTTATCTAAAGGAAGCCTTCTAGGTGGTGTCCAGTCTTGACTGGGAAGTGCTTGTGACCAGCTGTGGAGTGGATGAAGGAGAAGGCTGAGGACGTGGTTTGGGAGCAGCTTTTATTCCCGTGGCGGATGGCGTGAGGTGTGTCCCCATCTTGTTGGCACGGGTGGGGTAAGAGCTTTTGGGAGATGGCAGCCAGCACAGGAGCATCCTGCTCTGGGCAGCTGCTGGGGAGGTGGATCTGCCCTGGTTGGCTGCAGGCTGGGCACGTGTCCTGCCCTCCTGCTCTGCTGCCAAAGGCAGCAATGATGGGCAGCTTTGGGCCCCGCTCTGAGCATGGCCAGCATGGCCGGGGCACCGCGGGCGGCTGGGACAAGGGCACAGGAGCCTTCAGCTGACGGGCGGTTTCTGGTTTCTGTCCTTGCAGCCGGGCTCTGCGGATGCTGAGGCTGCTCTGGGCTCTGCCAGGGCTCTGCTGGAGCTCAGCACCGGGCCGGGATCAGCCAAAGAAGAAATGGTGTGACCTGCAGCAGACTTGCCTTGAGCATTTTGGCAATGCAGCTCAAGTTTGCAGAGGGTGCATCTCCAAGGGAAAACATGACACCCCCCAAAATAAACTTGTTTAATACCTTTTGAAATGAAATCAATCTGGGGTAACGCCAAATGACATTTTTCAGCTTGCTCAAACTGTAGCTCAGCCCTTCTCTGAACAGTTCTGTCCCCCACCTGCATTTTCCTTCACAACTGCTCCCTATTTTCCCCCAGTGAGTGCCCAGCTAATTGCAGTCTCCATCACATTATTGCCATCCTTGGTGCCCGTCACCATGAGGAAGACCGAGCCCCAGGCTTAGGGACTCATCCTGTCACTGGCTGAGGGGCAGCAATGCCTCAGAGGTCTGGTGGCATTTTAGTGTCATTCAGAGCTGCTCTCTTGCCCTCAGCTCTCCTCACTGCTGAGTTCCCACTCCCTTTTCCTCATCCTTCCAGCATGATGAGCTCTGTGAAGTCCCGTGAGCCACCCCACTCTTCCCGGCCCACCCACCCACCTCAGTTAGGCTGAAGCTGAAGCTTCTTTGTCTTCTCTGGCACACCAGTGCAGTCCCCTCTGCGGGGAGCCTAGAGCACAGCACACAGCAGTGCAGTCCAGGCTGGACCAGCTGCCCTCCACCCCTGGCTTGGCTGTTTGTGACAACCAAATGCTCCCTGTTTGCAGCTGTCCCTGCAGGATGGCCCAAGGGCAGAGCCCAGCCGGGCTTGCACTGCATCCCCTGGAGCCTGGGGCAGACAGTGGTGCCAGAGCCGAGGTTCATGGGGAGCAGCCAGAGCTGTGGCTTGCAGTCAGTGTTTGCAAGTGTTGTGTTCTCATCTACTGCAGCTCGTGGGGAAAACAACCTGTGTTGCCAGGCCAGCAGTGCCCCTCTGTGCAGGGACAAGGCTGAAGGGCTTTCCCATTCCAGAGGAGCCGGCACTGAGCCTTGGCAGGGCCTGGCAGGGTTGGAGCTGAGTCTCGCCTGCTGTGCGGGACTCGCTGCCCACCAACCGCCCCAACCCGCCATGCTCCGTTCTACAGGGACAGAAGGGTCTGTGTGTGCCAGGGGCTCTGGGATGTCTCTGTGCCCATGGACAGAAGGGTCTGTGTGTGCCAGGGGATCTGGGATGTCTCTGTACCCATGGACAGAAGGGTCTGTGTGTGCCAGGGGCTCTGGGATGTCTCTGTACTTATGGACAGAAGGGTCTATCTATACAAGCGTTTCCATAACATCTTTGTTCCCTTGGGTATGGAATGAACACAGAGTGAAGGTGTCAGTCATGTTGCTTGTGCACTCCTTCCTTTCCATACAAGACACATCTATGCACACCCCCACATACAGATATTTTAAAAGGATAGGGATGGATAGAGATTTCCCACAGAGGTCTAACTTTGGCACAACTCACTTGTTTCCTCATTGGCAGGGAATTTTTTTCCCAGCTCTTTGTGAGTAGGTTTCCAAGAGCTGAGGGGAGCAGCATTCAGAAGCAGTTTCAGGATTTCTAGGCAGGAAATGGAACTGACAACCATCAGTGTAACTCGCCCTATTCATCAGGATGGGCTGCTGATTCTTTAGGAATATGGCACGATGGAGCCACTAGACTTGGAAAAATCCCATCTCTCTGTGGACCTGTGGAAAGTGGGGAGCAGCAGCAAAACTTTGGATCTGCTTTGGGGGACACAAGGTCCAAAGAGCTGTGGTGGCAGAGGGTGACCAGGGCTGGTGGCAGGTGAAGTCCCATTTCATGACATTCATGAATAGAACAGGACGAAGCCCCAGGCACCCAGAAATATTGTGCTGTCTGCATTTTCAGGCCTTTGCCTAGGTGGGCCTGGTGTAATCAGTGCTTAGGTTATTTCCTTTCCTATAGGAAAATAGCTTCATGCAACTGCTCTCCATTGACCTCTTCTGTAAGGTGATGGTGTTGGTAGTGGATGAGGGAAAAAAGCCCCTGAAGACAATTGTCAACAAGAGCCTGCACCTACTTTTAATCTACTGCCGTGATGAGAACCGGCGTGTGGCAAATGTGAGGTTTTGTGCATGCCTGGGAGAGGGCTCAGCTGCCTCCTGCCCTGGTGCCACGCAGGCTGCGTCCTCCTCCAGGCCTTGGCACAGGGATGCGGGTCCCTGTGCCCTGGGCTGTGGTGCCATCTCTGCATCTCTGCTGCTCTTCAGGCCTCTCGGGAAACCCTGCATTGTGCGGCCAAGTTCCTGAAGTGGAGGGATCGAGAGGAGCTACCGACCAAGGAAGATCCGTTGAATATCGATGAGTGTAAGGTAAGGATGCCTTGGAGAAGTGCCAGCCTCAGCCTGGAGAAGATCCGTGGCCGCGGGGCTGGCAGCCGTGGCCCCTGCCCAGTGCTGCACCCAGGGGCTCCGGCCTGCGCCCCACATGCCGCTCCCTTCCCTGGGCCCCGCGGGCTCTTCTCCAGGCTCCTGCGGCCCTGAGCCGGGTGCCCGTGGAGTCCCAGCCCACCAGGGCTGCGGGGCGGGGCGGCACCGCCGCTCCCCGGGCAGCAGCCGGCCCTCTGCCCCCTCCAGAGCCTGGCACCAGCGGCTGCTGGCCGGGCCTCAGGGCCGTGCGGGCAGGGGAGGCGGGGGCTGGGCGCGGCCAGAGCCCGGCCCAGGGGCTGAGCCCACGCCAACCCTTCCCTCCTGCCGCTCTCTCCAGCTGGCAGACGACAGGAGCCAAGCGGCCGAGCACCTGCAGAACCCACAGGAGTCCCTGCCGAAGGCGGCCATGCAGTTCATCGGTAAGCCACAAGTCCAGGCTCCCTCCCCGGCCCGCTGCAGCTCGGCCCCAGCCCCGGCTGCTGCCCCGGCTGCAGCGGCATCCGGGCCCGGCGCCGTGGAGCCCTGCCTGCCCTCGGGGCTGCTGCCGCCCTCTGGCAGCCGTGCCCTGGGGCGGCAGCAGGCGTCAAGGGCCCGGGCTGAGCCCTGCCAGGGCAGGAGGCCGTGTGGCCACAGGGCTGGCAGCGGCGCTGGCAGGGAGCCGTGCTGCTGGGGCCGTGACACGCTCTGCGTTCACAGGCACGGCCGTGCGGTACATGAGGATGTAGCAGGGAGAGCTCCAGCTCATCGCCAGAAGTGAGTGAGGGCAGCGGGTTGTCAGCGGCTCTCTCTGGCAGGGGAAGCTGCACTGCCTGGGCCGAGAGCTGCAGTCCCCGGCTCTGGAGGGCTTTGCTCCTTGTGTGGACGAGGGCTGGAGAGGGCACAACACACAGAGATTTCAGGGGTGCGTGGGGGATTCGTGGCAAGCACCTTCTGGCTGATCCCAATGTCTCCTGCTTCCTTCTGGGTGGGATGGCCCTGGCAGGAAGATCTCCTAGGATTCGCACAGATCCCGGCTCTGACCATGGCTCTTTTCTTCTCTCTTCCAGCCCTTCAAACCAAGAGGCAAGACAGCAGCCCGTCATGCTCTAACCTGCAAAATGAAGCCCATTTTCCCCAACAAGCTCAACAACTGGGGACGTCTTCTGAATCCAGTGAACCAGTGTCCCAAGAACACACCGGGAGACACTGAAGAGGACACCATCTCTCAGTGCTGCTGGAGCTCCATGCAGAGCTGAGGCTGAGCACAATTCCCATGGCTTCAGACCTCTCCCTGTTTGTAGTTACCTCCCTCCCTCCAGCCCTCAGACCCAGCCCATGCCCTTTTGTTCCCTCCACTCTCCACCCCTTTTGACAGCTCTTTCCCTCCCAGCCCTCAAACCCTGCCCATCCCCTTTTGTTCCCTCCACTCTCCACCCCTTTTGACAGCTCTTTCCCTCCCAGCCCTCAAACCCTGCCCATCCCCCCTTATTCCCTCCCAGCTCATCCCTTTGCTTCGCCTTTCATTATTAAAGACTTTGGCTTCTTCACTTTACCTGCGTCTCTGTGGAGCTGAAGCGGCGTAAAAACCTGAGCCCTGGGACACACAGGCCCCTGCTGCCGTCCTCTTCCGCACTGTGTTTTGTGAAGAGACACAGAGAAGCGAGGCCGCGTCAGGCTGGAAAGGTGTCTGTGCTGAATGTCCAGTTCCACAACACTGTGGAGTTTAAGGTCCTACTGAGCAGCCTGAAGCTCCTGGATTTTGGAAGAGCCAACCTGAGTATGCTCTGAACCCAGCTGTGAGGGATTCCATGGCAAGCATCTACAGAAGGCAAAGGAGCTTGGAATGCTGGAAGCTTTCAAGAATAGCTACCTGAAAGCACAGCAGTGCTCCATCGCTGCACAGGGTCAGGGAGAGGGCAGAAGCAGAGACCATCAGGCCTTAACAGGGAGCTTTGGGTGTGCCTTAGGGCAAGTGAAGCAGCAGCAGCACGGTGGCCGAGACTCGGACGCGTGACCGAGCCAATGGCCCGAGTGCCGTCAGGCAGTGCCTGGATCCCGGCTGCGGTTCTGGTCCCCAGAGCTGAGGAATCGCAGCCCCTGCCTCAGAGCCTGTCAGAAAGCCAAGCAAGTGAGAGCAGAGGGAGGGCAGCCTTCCAGTCTCTCCTGGGCATGGCCACAAAGCAGCCCCTGCTCCTCCTTCCTCCGCCTGTGTTGGGGGTGTGCTGATGGCAGCGCCAGCCAGGCTGTGCTCTGTGTTCCAAAGGCTGTGGAGAGCGGGCATGAAAAGTGCTGGGTGCACAGCAGAGAGTCCTGGAAGGTGCTGGCAAGAGCGTCCTGTGGGAACAGGGCTCTGGTCTCTGGCCGGGAAGAGCCTGGTTTTGCTGCTGTGAGCGCAGGCAGGCATCGAGGCAGGTGAAGAGGCAGCGGGCAGCTTGTGTTTGTAGAGGGCCTGGGGCTGCATGTGCGAACCTCCACCTGGAATCACACTGGGGGAAATCCCAGCTAGAGCTGGAGCGCCTGTCTAAAAAGCACCAGAAGGAATTCAGCCTTGCCAGGGTTTCTTAAGAGTGTGTTGGTGTTCCCCAGGAAAGGTACACATTTGGGGAAATGCCTCTGGGGGAAAGGGGCTTGCTGCTGAAGGAAAGCGCTTTCCTAGGAGCTCCCGGTGCTGTTGGAGCAACTGTCCCCCTTTGGCTCTCTGTGGTCCTTTCAGTCCTTGAGGCCCGTTGCACTCGGCAGATGGACAAGGGAAAGGAGCAGGCTGTGAAGAGCAGGTGATGAATCCACTCGGACCTGCGGAGACCAAGGCCACCACCTGCAGCAGGGTGTGTTCCCCCCCGTTTGGACACAGATGAGAGTAGGAGCATCTCTGTCCAGCTGCCAGCCCCAAAGCTGTCTTTGAGAGCTGTGAATTTAAAGGCCTTCATGCACACACCTCTCACATCTTACCTGTCTGCTGTGTTTCAACTCTTGGCAATATGCATTTGCCTCTTGCTTGCTGGAAGCTGCTGCGGCCCAGAGGGCCGGCACCGAGATGGGCTGTGTGGGCCAGGTGGCACAAAGAGTCTTGGCTGATCTTGGGGTGTCTGTGGCCTCAGAAAAGGCTTGGAAGGTTTGCCTCCGGAGGCGCCCTGCTCACTGGCTCTTCCTGGGCATCTTGGAGAGAACAAGGCAGGCATTTCTGGCAGCTGGGCATTAGCAGGCCTTCAGATAGGGGCGTGTTGTGGAGCAGGCCCAGCTGAGACACCCTGAGAGGAGCCCAGCGCTCCTTGCCCCTCTCCGCAGACACGTGAGCGTTGTCTGCTTTTGGGATGACCCCGGCTGTGTCAGGGGGTGCTGCTACGTGGACACGAGACAGCCGGTCCTGTCCTGCCGGGTCCCAGCAGTGCCTCGCAGCAGTCCTGCATCCCCGTCAGGATGCCGGCCAAGAGAGGTCTTGGAAGCTGAGGCAGCTGATTTGAAGCTTGCGTGAGTGCCTACAGGTCAAGGCCAAGGGCGTTCCCTCAGGATAGAGCAGTCCTGAGAGGTCTCTAGAATTCAAAGAAATCAGCAGACAAATGCATTGTCCACCAAAAGCTCTTTTATTGGCAGGAGATTAGGGCTCTGCACCCCACCACAAGGCTTCTTTGCCACGTCCAAATTGCAGTGGGTTTCTGTAGGAATTCTATCAAAAATACCTTCCGTCTTTAGACTGCTGAGGTGATTCCATAGGCAGGGGCTTAGAAAGAAACACATTGCGTCAGAATCCTAGACTTGAAGCTAATGTTCACCTGCTGGCCAGGAGGAGTCTCAGCACACCAAAGCAGCTCATCTTCCTCACCCCTTCCCTGCACAGGGCTGATTCTGTAGCCGCCCTTCGGTCTTCCCCAAGGCTATGTCTAAAGCTTTTTGTCAAGTCACTCTCTTGCCAAGTTAGGCTTCCAGGTTTTTCTTATGTTAACTGGTGCTAAGTACTTCTGGATATGTGTGCTAAGTACTCTTTCCTTCTGTCAATTGCCTGAGCTTCCTTACATCAAACAAAGGCCTTGTTTCATTCCTAAATGTGCCTGAAGCTGGCCCAAGTCTTTTGGCACTGCTTGCTTTCCTGTGGCATGTTCTACCTCCCCCGAGAGTAAAGAGGGAGCTGGAGAAGGAGCCTGCCAGGCTGCTCTCCATCCTTTACCAGCAGTCCTGCTTAAGCGGACAAGTCCGAGCTGAGCGCAAATGGAACAGCCGAGCACGGGAAGGGTGGGTGGGAAGGATGATCCAGGAACCGTAGGCCTGGCAGCCTGAGCTTGCTGCCAGGGAAGGCCTTGGAGCACATCCTCCTGAGTGCCATCCCACGGCATGTGCAGGGAACCAGGGGGTGGGAAAGCTCTGCGGCGGGATGGGGACAGCTGCGGGTCTTGGCAGGGCGTTGAGCTGGGGTTGGTGTTGCTGGGCGTGTTGGGGAAGAAGTCGTCTGGAAGAGGAGAAGTCTAGGCTGGAACTGGAGTCACTTTGAAGGCACCACCTGTGGTATGGCACAGCTTTGTTTATGGAGGACAGAAGGAATAGCTGGGACTTATCAAAAGCATGATGTCTCTGTGGAAGTGAAGAACAACTCGAGAAAAATGCAGAACACTTCCACAAGCCAAACACAGGTCCCAAATGGGAAAACAAACAAACAAAACCTTGTGACCTCCAGAAGGAGCCCCTGCACCCTTGGGCTAGAGCGCTGCAGAAGCCAAGACATAGAACTTCACTGAGCCAGATGCTCACCTGGAGCACCAGCCCTTTGGTGCCTCAACATGGCAGATCAAAGCCCATTTCCCAGCTGTCACTGGCTGGGGCCAATGCTAGGTCCTGGCAGGACTGCAGCACTCGGCATCCTTAGCCAGCAGCAGCAAGTGCTGGCTGGGCAGAAACTTGCACCTCTGCCTTGCACTAAAGACAGCACCCTCCAGAACTGGCATTTACTCTCTCAGGAAAATCTGACTCTGCTGTCCCCATAGCTGTAGGGTTGTGGTAACTTTGCTCATTTTGCTCCTCTTTGGCCTCTTCTCCAGCAGAAGAGAGAGCCATCAGCACTGCAGGTGGCTGAGGAGCTACCACTAACTGTAGCAATGTATCTGCAGCAATGTATCTGCATAACTTGGAATACAAAGTGCTCAAGCCCAACTACCACGTAGAGATATTAGTTACAAGTAGCAGCTCTTTGGGAATATATCAAGGCCACAGAGACACAAACTGGTCTAAAAAGAAGAGGAGCCTGGGAAATTGAATACCAGGACAAGAAGAATGAGCTAGAGGCCATGAAGGCTCGGAATTATAGCCAATCAAATTGCCTAAGGGACATGTGTTGAGCCACCAAAGCAGACGAACCAATCAAGAAAGGCATGAAGGTGTGAACAGTGGTCTTACAATCAATAAACATAGTGTAATGTAAATATGAAATGGCTTCTGCAGAAATCCTATTGGTTCTGTCGTTCAGAGGTACTGAGCTCCCACAAGTATCATTCAGATGTATTTGCTGGCAGCCAGAAATGAAAATTCCGGACTCAAGCTGTAGCCCGAAAGAGCAGGGAGATGCTCGAGGAGGCACCACCTTTGTTTTAGCAATTCAGCAAGTGAGCGAGTCCTTCTGTGAAAGGAACCACTTCCCTCCTTGCCTCCTTTCTGGCACCTGAAAAGGACAAAGACCGTCCCAAATGCAATTTGCAGGCTGCCACAAGTCTGTGCTACTTGTGTCTTTTCAACACAGCTCTACCCAAAGCTGCAGCCACAGCTGACACCAGAGAGGAAAGCCCCTGAGAGCAGCAGAGTCTGTGGGGGCTGTTGTCATTTACCTCTCCTCCTGTGGCAGTGTTGAGTGCTTTACAAACCTCTCCAAAAGTCCGAGAAACAAAAGAGCCACAAAGAAAGGAGAAAGCATTTAGATCTTGGAGTGCAAGCCAGCCCAGACTGGAGATCTCTGCTGGAAATGCCTAAAACCTGCAGGATGCAGAAGGGCTCTGTCAGAAGGCAGATGAGGCATTTTGCTCTCAAGTGCATGGCCACTGGGCCTGAAGCATTGAGGATTACTGCCTCAGCTCAGAAGGAGAGTTTCTTCTTTCTTCTTGGGTTTCAGTCTCTAAATTATGCAGTTCTAATCCTGACCATGGGGTATTTCCTTCAGCAAACTCTTGGAAAGAAAGCTGTGATAGGGGGTAGGTTTCTCTTTCAGGCAAGCAAGATTCTTCTCCCTCTGTACGTGTAGCCAGCTGATTATAGATATACAAAAATGCTAAGGTAATAAACACAGAGATGTCCCATGCTTGAGAGACCAGGAGATCTACCAGGTCATTTTCCTGGCTCCAGGCAAGACCTTGGCAGTGTGACAATTTGACAATTTGACAATGCCTTCTTGCCACGCTTACAAATTCTGACTGGTACTGAGAGATGGGACAATCTATCCTCAGTGTCTGAACATTTTTGCAGCTTGCCTGACTTCAGACTTGATAGATATTCTACCAGGAAAACACCTGGCCCATGGTTTTGTGGTTGGACTCACCCGCTGCCGATATTTTTGACTTTGATGGATTTTGTCATGGGATTTTCCATGCTCACAATTGTCCCTGAGGAAAACAAAATTCAAGATGCTCGCTTTGAAGCAGAGATCCCAGCTTCCAGGAGGCACAAAAGGCAGCCCCATTGCTGGGGCTCTGAAAACTTTGTGATCGCCTGGGTAACAACAACAAAACAACCAGACAGACAGCTCTGAAGCAAAAATGGCCAGAAGAGACTGATTATCTACAGAAGTTCCTATGGGGAATCCTAAATGTCCCTGTGATATCAAACTGAGGAAGAACATTTGGTCCAGCTACGCTGCCACGTGCACACAATACGCTATCCTCCAGACAACAAATACACAAGACGTACTCAGTAGCTCCAGGGAGTCCTCCTCGATCTGCTGTTGCTGAGCAGCAGCTGTGTCAGCGCAGGAGATGAACCGACTGCCCGGGATCACCGTCTCAGCTTGGGGAGCAAAGGCTCCTTGACACAATGCTCCTGCTGCAGCTGGTTTGGTGAAAGAGCCTGTGTAGATCTGGGAGAAGAAATGAGTTTGGTTCAGAAAAGTGGCTGGCAGAGATGACCCTGAGATACATTCCAAATGCCAGCCCTTAGGAAGATGCTGTCAGCCTGCCACACGCAGGGCTCTTCAAATGGATTTTTTGCACGTCCACTTCCCTTTGACTGGATGGCTCAAAGCCAAAGGCTGGTGTTACTGGAGTTCATGGCCAGATTCATCTTCCATTTTCAGGGATTTTCTGAAGGAGGACTGCCACAAGGACCATATTCCACTTCCTCCCAAGGACCATATTCCACTTCCTCCCTTTTTTCCCCCTCCGAGGGCTACAGACAAACTTGCAGCTCCCTGTTCAAATGTTCTACCTCCTCCCACGGAGTGCTCTTGTCCTCCACCACGTTCAGGTCATGCTCAACTGGCAGCACTTCTGGTGGAGGCAGTTCCTGTGGCTCACACCGATCCTGGGGCTCCTCCTCCTCAGTCATTTGCAGGAGGCCTTTGCAGGCTGCCTGGGGAGACGTCAGCACTTCCACCCTGAGTCAAACAGAACAAAGCAGTCAGAGACTACAGCTCGTCCCTGTCAGCCAAGAGTCATCAGCTGTGAGCAAAGGGAAAGAAGAGATTTTCAAGGGCTACAGACAGCTGGTTTCCATCCTGCATCTTGGGCACCATGTTCCACTGTTAAAACACCAGAGGATCAGGAAGGGCAGAGCCATGGGGGAGGGAAATGCACAGGGACTCCCCCTGGGAGGGACCTCGGGAGGTTTCCAGGCCAGGCCAAAGCACAGTCAGTGGAGAAAGGGACACAGGGAGGGGCTGTCTGTGTGCTCTGCCATGGCAGGATGAGATGCAGAGCTGCACAGACACCCAGACCATGTGGATCCCTGCAGGAGCTGATCTCACTCAGTGGCTCCCAGGCCTCTGCTGCTCTCTGGTTGCTCTGGTTTGATGTTCCCTGGTGGTCACACCCAGCCCCACACACACCAGTGCTGTGTGCACACACACCAGTCTCAACAGTGCCTGGGCCCCAAAGGACACAGGACCTGATGGTTTGTGGTCCCCACACCAGTATCTGGCACTTGGACATCCCTCAGTACCACGAGCAGAGAGAGCTCCCTTGTCCCAGAGAGTTCTTGGCAGCAGGGGGTTTAGGAAAATGGCACAGGCTGTGGGGATCAGCTGGAGGGCATGGCCAGGGATGGGCACTGACCATCACCTCTGAGCAAACCACCTTGATCCCCCATCCTTTCCCTTCCTGGGGTCCTTTCTTAGATATCCCATGGGAAATCTTGCACACTGCCCAAATGCCCTTTGTGGATTTCCATTGTAAATCTCAGACCCCAACGCAGAACCTCCCATGCTCAGATGACATCATGCTGGAAAGCTCTGCCATTGACCCCCTTGGTGAGGCTTTCATGAGGAGGTGTCAGAACTTCCCTAAAATTAAATGTTTATCTTCTGTTTTTTTAAAATTGGAATGGCCCTAAAATATCATGTACTGCAGCCCCCTTGCTGTGAGAGGGCACAACTACCACTGCAACAGATGGTCAAAGCTCCAGATCTTGAACACTTTTTGGGATGGGGCACTCACTTTTGTGGACAACCTGTTCCTGTCCTGTCAGCATAAACACAAAATATTTCATTCTTATATCAAGTCTGAATTTATGCTTGAAATTTTAAAGGCTTTTCCCTTTCCACTGCCAATACAGGCTTGTAAAAATATGCCAATTTTTCTGGGATTATGACCACGATGTTTTAATCTGAGAAGACCTTGAAAAGACACAAAAATCTCCCAAGATATAATCTGGAGACCACAAGCACAAAGCCCGTGAGACTAAGGGCCCTGGGCTCAGTGGTGTGAGTAGCCTGAGAGGGCCTGAATAGGTGTTTCAGAGATGGTGGAGCTCTTCTTCATTGTGTGAAACTGCCTGAGGATGAAATAATGCCAAACGGATCTCCTGGGCAGTTCCAAACTGGACACAAGGAAAGAGGAATTTCTGTCCCAGGGCAGGGCTGTGGTGCAAAACATCCCCCAGAAGGAGTCTGGAGCAGCCCAAGGCTCTGTGTTGCCAGGCAGAGGCAGGCAGGACACAGAGCTGTCAGCAAAGGAAGGGCCCAGCCAGGCGGGGCAGCCAGGGGATGACGACAGCCTGCAGGGACAGAGGCGCAGGGCACGGACACCGTGGGACAGCCTGGGCTGCACAGGGCACAGGGATGGGCAGCAGCTGCAAGGCCCTGACAGAGCCAACTCCTGCAGCACTTTGGCCATGGCTGCTGGGCCTGGGCCTGAGCCTGAGCCATGAGGAGGAGACAAGTGACCCTTGCAGGCCTGGGGCCTCATTGCCTCCTTGTCCCTGCTCAGCAGCCTGGCAGGGGCCGCCCCATGCTGCTGCCCTGGGCATTGCACATCCCCACATCCCAGTGGGCCGGGAAGAGCCCTGAGCACTGAGGGAGGGACAGGATGTGCCTTGGCAGGGGCTGGGGCTCGGGCCTTGGCCCTTTGAATTTTTGGAACAAATGCAGGTTTCCTCAGCATCAAAGACACCTTTGCCTTGTTTGTCCCCACCTGTCATCAGTGCCTACAATATTCTGCTCTAACTGGAACCTGGGGACATTTTCTCAGTCATGTCTGTCAGTGGGACCCATTAAAACTTCAAGAAACTTTGGAGTTTCAATCTGATTAGGAGTTCTCAGAAAGTTTTTTAAACACTCTCTTAGGGACTGAGTCTGATGTAAACAACACCAAAGGCCCAAGAGGGTCATTAAAATCCTGGTACTGTGTCTGTGCTGCTGAGCTGGGCCGGGCTCCTGAAACAGAGGCACCTCCTGGCAACCAAGAAGAGATTTTAAAAGACATTTCTCCTCAGGAGCAGCTCCACTCCCAGCCCAATAGGGCTGAGGGCACTGCCTGCAGGTACCTGAGAGCAGTAAAGCAGACAGAGGCTTAAAGCAACTGGAAGGACAATTCTGAGATAATTCATGGAGAAATCTTCACAACTTTTAAAAATTATGAACTTCTTCATGGAGAAATCCTCACCACTTCAGACACAGTTAGTCTCTGGCTGCAGGGATCTCCTAAAGCTGACCCAGGACAGGACTGACAGCACTGTAAGGATGGCTCTGCTGCCCTTTCTGCTTTGGGGGAGGATGTGCTCCAGAGCGGAGCTGCCCTGGGCACCGTCAGAGGGACAGGGCAGGACGGCTCCTGCTGCCAGGGACGGCTGCAGGGGCTGAAGCTGGGGCTGCAGCCAGGGGTGCCCAGGGCTGTCGTGCAGAGCAGGTGCTGCAGCCCTGAGGGCTCTTGGCCAGGCCGGGAGATCTGTCACCTGCCAGGGGCAGCTCTCAGCCAGCCTGGCAGCTCCCATGGATGCTGGAGGGGAGCTGTGAGTGCAGTGAGTGACTCCTGCCAGGGTAGGTCCTGCTGCTGTGGAGAGGGTGCTGTGTGTGCCAGGGCTGCTCAGAGCTCCAGCTCATGCCCAGGTAATTTCTGAGGGGACTTTTCATGAGCTCATTCAGGGCAGGAGTTTCCTGCTTGTGTTTCTGCTTTCCTCAATCTGTGCTCCCATTTTTCCCTGACTCAACTTGGCAGCAATGACCTCAGCTGTGCAGGGCAGAGCAAGGGCTGAGGCTCTTAAAGCATCAGGATGAGGATTCCTGGGAACCTCAGCAAGTGCCTGCACTTCCCCAGCCTCCAGATCCATCCAGCATCACCTTTCCATGGTGCCCAGGCCTGGGGGAGCTGCTCTTTAATCCCTGCAGCCCCGAGCAGCTGCAGGGCAGAGCTGGCCCAGGGCTGGGCTGGGCTCTGGCAGCTCTGGCAGGGAAGGAGCCCGGGGCCACAGGAACAGCTCGGGCTGGGACAGCTCCAGCAGCAGAGCCGTGGGCAGGGAGGGAGGGAGGCAGTGCTGAGGGAAGCCCTGCTGCAGGGGACATGTGGCACCTGCCGGCCCTGCCCTGTAGGGCACACACTGCCCTGAGCAGCACAGCTCTTGTGTCCCCTCCCAGACAGCACAGCCCTCAGCCTGGGGGCTCGGGGCCCTCAGTCCCCTCCTGGGCTGGCAGAGCAGCCCCAGAGATGCAGGGCATCTCCCCTGCCATGTGCCCATTGCCTGCTGACCAGGGCCTGAGGGCCACTGTCCTGCACTGCTGCTGCCTGGGAGGGGCTGTGCAGGGCTGGGCAGGGAAAGGCTTTTCCTCAGGGCCCGGCTCTCTCTCTCCTTGCCTTGCCCAGGTGCTGCTGGCATTGCTGACGGGCTCTCTGGGAATGGCAGTTCCAGCTGCAGGCTCAGGCCCAGCCCTTGGGCTCCTCCTGTGCAGGCTGAGCACAGCAATGGGGTGTCCCAGCTCCCTCTGCCCCGGGGAGCTCTGGGCTGGGCAGGCTGGGAATGAGCCGAATCTCCCTGATTTAGGGAAAGGCAGGGGCCACTTTGTGTGCCAGGGATCCCTCTGCTCTCAGCAGTGTCACCTGGCTTTCTAGGGTAGCACAGGATTGGAGCTCAGAAAGGTGCAAATCCAGGGCTGCTGGGAACAGGAGAGAGGGACAGAGCAGCTCCCCTCAGTCTGCACTAAGGCTCAGACAATGCCCCTGCCTGACTGGGCTCTCTGTTCTATCCAGATGCAGCAGAATCTCTTGTTCTGCCACCTGCAATCCCTATCCCTTTCACTTGGTGTCTCCTGTGCCTTAGGAGGAGACTCAAGTTCAAACCCTAGGACTGGCCCCTGCCCTCACTGTTCCCCTGCACTGACTGGGGGTCAGGACTGACTTGCAGGTGTCCTGCAGGTCAAGGTCTGGCTCCTCACTGAACATTGGCCAGCAGCAATCAGGGCTTGAGCAACCAAGGTGAAGGAAGTTCTCCTAGACATAGACAAGGGGGATATGTTTAGTGGCAGGGACTGCTCTGTGAGAAAGACCTTTGACTTTACTGCGAGAAATCTTCCCTCAAAGTCACTTCCTTCCTTCAACAGATTTCAAGACCCCAATGCAGCAAATGTCAAACAGCAGCTCCATCAGCCACTTCCTCCTGCTGGCGTTGGCAGGCACGCGGCAGCTGCAGCTCCTGCACTTCTGCCTCTTCCTGGCAATCTCCCTGGCTGCCCTCCTGGGCAACGGCCTCGTCATCAGCGTCGTAGCCTGCGGCCACCACCTGCACAGCCCCATGTTCTTCTTCCTGCTCAACCTGGCCCTCACCGACCTGGGCTCCGTCTGCATCACTGTCCCCAAAGCCATGCACAATTCCCTCTGGGACACCAGGACCATCTCCTATACAGGATGTTCTGCACAGCTCTTTCTGTTTGTGTTTTTCATTTCAGCAGAGGTTTCCCTCCTGACCATCATGTGCTACAACGGCTACGTGTCCATCTGCAAACCCCTGCACTATGGGACCCTCCTGGGCAGCAGAGCTTGTGCCCACATGGCAGCAGCTACCTGGGCCAGTGCCTTTCTCAATGCTCGCATGCACACGGCCAATACATTTTCCCTGCCCCTGTGCCAGGGCAATGCCGTGGGCCAGTTCTTCTGTGAAATCCCACAGATCCTCAAACTTTCCTGCTCACATTCCAATCTCAGGGAACTTGGGGTTCTTTTGTTTTCCATCTGTTTATGTCTTGGTTGTTTTGTGTTCATTGTTTTCTCTTACGTGCAGATCTTCAGGGCTGTGCTGAGGATCCCCTCGGAGCAGGGATGGCACAAAGCCTTTTCCACCTGCCTCCCCCACCTGGCCGTGCTCTCCCTGTTCCTCAGCGCTGGCATATTTGCCTACCTGAAGCCCCCCTTTATCTCTTCCCCATCTTTGGATCTGGCATTGTCAGTTCTGTACTCGGTGGTGCCTCCAGCCCTGAACCCCGTCATCTACAGCCTGAGGAACCAGGAGCTCAAGGATGCCCTGCGGAAAATGATGAGTAGATGCTTTTCAGGAGCAACAAACTGCCTGTTTTCTTCTGCATAGTGTTCGCAATGGAACTCATGAAAGGCCCAACAGGCCTTCCCAGGTCTTTGGAAGTATTCAATTGTTTTTTTCTGACAGAAAATTATCCCAAATTATTTTCTTTTAATCACCTCCATCTAAATCACTGTCTTCCTCTTGAATTTGACCAAGAAGCTCTGTAAACCAGGATGTGTGCTATTGCTACATTTGAAGAAAATAAACTACCTTGCAGTGCTTGTTTTATCTGGGATCCCAACTCTGAGACCTGCATGAAATAAGAAGGGAGAAGGGGAAAAGAGTCCCAGCAGAGCAGCACTGCCAGGAGGCAGCAGTGCTTGGTCCTTTCAGTGCTGCTCTTCCCAGCTCCAGCCTCTCCTTCCCAGCCCTTCTGTGGCTGTAAGGCCGCAGTGCTCTGGCACATTGGTCACTGTCCTGCTGCGTGTCCCTGCTGTGACCACAGGCAGGGACTGGCCATGGGCACTGCTGGGACACAGCTGGGCTCCAGCACAGCAGCTCCAGCAGCACAGGGAGGGCAGGGCAGGAAGGCTTTGCTCTCCCTGCAGAGTCACTCTCAGGAACAGGCCCAAGGAACAGACTCTGAAGAGGCTCCTTGTGCTCCTTTTTCTCCCAGGGCTCAGTGGGATGACATCAGGGTCCCAGCGTGGCCTTCAGGGGACTCAGGGCTGCCTCAGGTTCTGCTTGTTGGTGGCCAGGGCCCATCAGATGGTGAATGGCCTGTGCTGAACCTTCCTGGGGCTCTGCAGCTTGTGCCAGGGCTGATGGCAGGGGAATGTTTGTCTGGAGGGCCTTGGGAGCTGCCAGGAGAACACAGGGGAGCTGCAGGGACAGTGTGTGCCAGGGATCAGCAGGGAGTGGAGCTCCCTGGGCACAGGCCTGGCCAGGGTGGGGTCACCCCGAGATCAAGGACTGAATGTCTGCTGTGAGCCAGGAGAGCTCTGCAGCCCCAGGGGACACAGCAGGCACAGGGAGAGGAGTCTGGGCACTGATTGCTCTGACCCTCAGGGAACTTCCCCAGGAGGATCCAGGGCAGCCCCAAGGCCATGTGGCAGCCCTGGAACAAGGCAGGCAGCTCTGAGCAGCCTCCATGGCCCCAGCAGAGCCTATGTGGGAGGGGGTCAGTGCAGGGAGCACCATCGGCTGCCTCTGTCTCCCGGGCTTAGCAGCAGAGCCCAGCAGAGGCAGCCCAGGGCCCTGGGCAGCACAGCCCCCGTGCTCTGCAGAGCAGCAGCCCCAGCTCGGGGCTGTGGGCAGCAGGGCAGGGGCTGCAGCAATGGCTGCTCAGGCCAGCACAGACGTGTTCCCCTGGGAAAGGCTCTGTGGGCAGCTGCCGTGTGCCAGGAGCAGAGCAGGAGCCCGTGGGTTTGCAGAGGAGCCCTGGCAAGAGGCTGCCCTGTCCCTGAGGAAGCAGGAGCAGCCTGAGGAGCCCCAGGGCCAACTCTCTGCTGCTGTGCTGGGCAGCGGGGCTGGCCCTGGGGCTGCAGGAGCTGCCTGAGCTGAGCATCTCCTGAGCATTGCAGACACAGAGTAGCTGTCCATGACCTCCAGTGCCTCCAGCTCCTGCTGCTGGGCCAGACTGGACTGGGCTGCTCTGCAGGGTTGGGGAAGGGAGAGGAAAACAATGGGCCCTTGATTATAAGAGTCCCCGCAGTTTCACACCGGTCCCTTGGTTCCATGGGGCCCCACGGTGTCACTCTGGTCCCCTTGGTCACACCAGGCCCCGCAGTGTCACAATGTACCCTTGGTTCTGTGGGGCTGCAGTGTCTGTTCTGCCACTGAACAGGGTCAGCACCAAAAACACAGACACAAGGTTCAGGTATGGTGTGATTTATTATAACACAAAACTGCAAAGAATGACAAAAGGAGAAGCTCAGCAATGCACCCAGTCGTCACTACCAAAGATTGCCTGCAGTGATTATGAAAAAAGATGTACCAGTTACTCTCAGACTTTCCCATCAACCAGATCCACACATCAGCTGGGGGAAGCTGTCACAGCCAAGGACTGCAGAGCCACTCCCGGACACTGGGAATTCCTGCAGGTGCCTCCAGCCACAGGTGAGGCTCCAACCCGGCTGTGAGAGGGCCCAGCTCTGATAGCGCTGAATAAACAAACTGAGAGCACTTCTGGTACAGGAACATCTGGTTTCATTCTCCTCTTGGGTTTGTTCCAAAGCCTGGTCAGAGCTCAAATATAACCAATAACCAATACCATCCACCCCCAAACAAGGCCAGATGTCGGATTTCATGGCCTTGGCCAGTTTCTAAATACAGAAAGATCAATCCATGTTTCACTGATGAGAGGATACATCTATCACAGCACTAATGACCATGCATATTTCATTAATGAGCACATACAAAGATAATCTTTGGTTGGAAGTTGCATCCAGAGGACACCTTGGGCTCAGGGCCTGTTGTCCAGGCCTCACTCCGGGCCTGTTGTCCAGGCCTTGGTACTTCAGGGACCAGGTTTAGTGTTGGGCTTGACCCTGCTGGGTGAACGGCTGGACTTGATGTGCTCAGAGGTCTTTCCCAACAGAAAGAATTCTATAATTCCAGGATTCCATCTGCTGGATTCAGTTAGGTCCATGTTAGCAGCATAAATTGACTCAAGAATTTCCTCTTGGTCAGTGCTTGTGGCCTAAGGCTTCAGCTCCTTCAGCTCCTGCTGCTAAGCTGCTCACACTGAACGAGACGACTCGGAGAGAAGAATACAGTTCATCTAATTCCTTCTGGGACACTGAGAGGGGCGGATGTGAAAACAGGAGCACTGTTTGGTGTGGCCTCCTCTCTGCTCTTCATGCCTTTCAGCACTTTGAAGCAGCCAAGAGCTTTCTCCAAGAGTGCAATGAAGCAGCTGCTCCTGCTCCCAGGTCTGGCTCTTCCCAGTCTCTGACCTTGTTTGGTTTTGTCCCTCTTGCTGTGCCCTCTGTTCCCCCTGTGCTTGGTGGCTGCTGCCCAGGACTGTGGAACTGGCACAGATCCAGTGGTGGAGACCCTCCTTTCTCTGCCCTTGCAGCTGCCTGCTCACAGCAGCCTTTTCCATCTGGGAAGCTCTACGTGGAGAAGGAGTCCCCACCTCTCTTCCTTTCACAACCCCCAGGAGCCCAGGGCTGCCATCTCAAGTCCCAACTGGCCCTGAGGGCTCCCGGGTGCCTCAGGCTGCTGTGACACCACTGCACACAGGAGGGAACAGTGGCAGGGGCTGTGCTCAAAGTCAGCTCCATGTGCTGCTACTGCTGCTGCTGTGGGGGTCATTTGTCCAGCCCTGCCCCAGACTGAGGGATCAGATGCAGGCCCTGCTGCTGCTCCCTGGGGATCAGGCGCAATTTGGTTGTTGCTGTCAGGGCCAGCAGAAGCCGTGGCTGGAGCAGCGGGTGCTGACAGGGCCCCAGGGCCCGGGGCCGGAGGGGTCCCTGGGCTGGGGGCTGGCAGGAGCTGCCCCTTGTTCTCCCTCTGCCTCCCGCAGAGCTGGGCCGGGCACAAGTGGGGCAGCACAGCAAACAGGGAGCCTGCCAGTCTCTTCCAGCTCTGTCTGCTCAGAGTTTGGGCCTTGGAGCTTCAGGTGGACAAAGGCAGCTGCTTCTGCTCCCTCTGTGTGTCCCCATGTTCAGCAGTGCTGCTCCATCAGTCTGTGCCCAGCAACGGGGAAAAGCCTCAGCCCTGCAGGGCCAGGAGCTGCCAGGCTCTGCCTGAGCAGCTTGGCCACCAGGAAGGGAGCAGCTCCACAGGGGAACCAGGAGCAAAGGAAATGCCTTTTATAGGATGTGTTTTATGTTTTGAAAAAAAAAAGAAAAAAGCAAAAGAAAATATTAGAAAATATATAAAAGATAAAAACTACCCCAAATGTTTAGTGAAAAGTCTTCTGTAACTTTGGATTAGGAAAGAGGTAACTGATTTTTTGAACAGACAACTCAGTGACTTACTTTGTTAATGTGCTGGTGGAAAAAATCCGTCAGCTGAATTCCTTTGGCAGATTTTGGGCTTTTTAACCAATATTAAGTTAATTTAAATAGTGGTTTGAAGCAATAGGAAATTGAAAGATGGAATGTGCATGACTGCATCGTGAGTGTAAAAATTTTGCAGTTTGAAACTTAGACATAAAGTATTGCAAAAAGAGATATAAATCTCAGTAGATTGTGTGACAGCAGCTTTCCTTTGAGCATGTGCAGCATCACAAAGACTTAATCAGTGGGACTGGGGGTGCTTGGAGATTCGTCCTGTTCCATTCGCGAATGTCATGAAATGGGACTTCACCTGCCACCACAGCTCCTTGGACCTTGTGTCCCCCAAAGCAGATACAAAGTTTTCCTGCTGCTCCCCCCTTTCCACAGATCCACAGAGAGCTTGGATTTTTCCAAGTCTAGTGGCTCCATCGTGCCATATTCCTAAAGAACCAGCAGCCCATCCTGATGAATAAGGTGAGTTACACTGATGGTTGTCAGCTCCATTTCCTGCCTAGAAATCCTGAAACTGCTTCTGAATGCTGCTCCCCTCAGCTCTTGGAAACCTACTCACAAAGAGCTGGGAAAAAAATTCCCTGCCCATGAGGAAACAAGTGAGTTGTGCCAAAGTTAGACCTCTGTGGGAAATCTCTATCCATCCCTATCCTATTAAAATATCTGTATGTGGGGGTGTGCATAGATGTGTCTTGTATGGAAAGGAAGGAGTGCACAAGCAACATGACTGACACCTTCACTCTGTGTTCATTCCATACCCGAGGGAACAAAGATGTTATGGAAACCCTTGTATAGATAGACCCTTCTGTCCATGGGTACAGAGACATCCCAGAGCCCCTGGCACACACAGACCCTTCTGTCCATGGGTACAGAGACATCCCAGAGCCCCTGGCACACACAGACCCTTCTGCCCATGGGTACAGAGACATCCCAGAGCACCTGGCACACACAGACCCTTCTGTCCCTGTAGGATGGAGCGCGGCGGGTGGGGGCGGTTGGTGGGCAGCGAGTCCCGCATGGCAGGCAAGACCCGGCTCCAGCCATGCCAAGGCTCAGTGCCGGCTCCTCTGGAATGGGAAAGCCCTTCAGCCTTGTCCCTGCACAGAGGGGCACTACTGGCCTGGCAACACTTTTTGTCTTCCCCACGAGCTGCAGGAGATGAGAACACAACACTTGCAAACACTGACTGCAAGCCACAGCTCTGGCTGCTCCCCATGAACCTCAGCTCTGGCACCACTGTCTGCCCCAGGCTCCAGGGGATGCAGTGGAAGCCCGGCTGGGCTCTGCCCTGGGGCCATCCTACAGGGACAGCTGCAAACAGGGAGCATTTGGCTGCCACAAACAGCCAAGCCAGGGGTGGAGGGCAGCTGGTCCAGCCCGGACTGCACTGCTGTGTGCTGTGCTCTGGGCTCCCCGCAGAGGGGACTGCACTGGTGTGCCAGAGGAGACAAAGAAGCTTCAGCTTCAGCCTAACTGAGGTGGGTGGGTGGGCCGGGAAGAGTGGGGTGGCTCACGGGACTTCACAGAGCTCATCCTGCTGGAAGGATGAGGAAAAGGGAGTGGGAACTCAGCAGTGAGGAGAGCTGAGGGCAAGAGAGCAGCTCTGAATGACACTAAAATGCCACCAAACCTCTGAGGCATTGCTGCCCCTCAGCCAGTGACAGGATGAGTCCCTAAGCCTGGGGCTTGGTCTTCCCCATGGTGACAGGCACCAAGGATGGCAATAGTGTGATGGAGACTGCAATCAGCTGGGCACTCACTGGGGGAAAATAGGGAGCAGTTGTGAAGGAAAATGCAGGTGGGGGACAGAACTGTTCAGAGAAGGGCTGAGCTACAGCTTGAGCAAGCTGAAAAATGTCATTTGGCGTCACCCCAGATTGATTTCATTTCAGAAGGTATTAAACAAGTTTATTTTGGGGGGTGTCATGTTTTCCCTTGAAGATGCACCCTCTGCAAACTTGAGCTGCATTGCCAAAATGCTCAAGGCAAGTCTGCTGCAGGTCACACCATTTCTTCTTTGGCTGATCCCGGCCCGGTGCTGAGCTCCAGCAGAGCCCTGGCAGAGCCCAGAGCAGCCTCAGCATCCGCAGAGCCCGGCTGCAAGGACAGAAACCAGAAACCGCCCGTCAGCTGAAGGCTCCTGTGCCCTTGTCCCAGCCGCCCGCGGTGCCCCGGCCATGCTGGCCATGCTCAGAGCGGGGCCCAAAGCTGCCCATCATTGCTGCCTTTGGCAGCAGAGCAGGAGGGCAGGACACGTGCCCAGCCTGCAGCCAGTCAGGGCAGATCCACCTCCCCAGCAGCTGCCCAGAGCAGGATGTGCCTGTGCTGGCTGTCACCTCCGAAAAGCTCTTACCCCACCCGTGCCAACAAGACGGGGACACACCTCACGCCATCCGCCGCGAGAAGAAAAGCTGCTCCCAAACCATGTCCTCAGCCTTCTCCGTCATCCACTCCACAGCTGGTCCCAAGCACTTCCCAGTCAAGACTGGACACCACCTAGAAGGCTTCCTTTAGATAAACAATCATCAAATTAACAAAAAGAGATTACAGACAAAAAAGAGAAAAAAGGGAAAAGGTAAAAGATCCTATCTCTGTCAGAGGTTGAGGAAGCCCCCATGCCCTGCATGCTAGGGAAAAACCCACCCACCAGTGAGGGAAGCCCATGCTTTCACTCTTCCCCTCCTACACTGCCCCCCAAAATAATGGTGATCCCAAAGAAAACAAAGGGAGTGGAGCAGCCCAAGTCCTTCCTTGCCGGCAAAGCAAAGCAGCCGAGCACAGGTTCTGGAGTCCCACCTCTGCTCCCACCTTGGGGCATTCTTTGTGTCGGGCTGGCTGTCCCAGCCCCAGCCCAGTGCATGGTGGGGGGTGGCAGCTGTTGGCAGGGCCAGGAGCCAACTCCCATTTCAGAACCACCCCAGCCCGTGTCCCCAGCCCTGCCACAAAGCAGCTTGGCAGCCCACTGAACAATCAGTTGCATCAGCCCCAGTAAAGGGGGGAACCTTTGGTTCCTGGCCAGGCTGTGCAATGCCCAAATCTGGGAGCATCCCCCTGTGTGTGAACTCATCTCCAAATTGGCTGTGGAGCCTGGCTTTGAAGAAGGTGCCAGAATTGAAGTCCATCACCTTCAATTGCTGGTGGCCAGGTTCAGGAAGTGGTTGTCATCCTTGTTGTCGTCCTCACTGTCTCCAGCAGCAGCAGCCCCACCTGGTGCAGCTTCTCCAGGGGCTCCTTCTCCTTCCCTGGGGGTGAGACCAGGCCGTCAGTGTTCTGCCCAGGGCCCCAGCTGTCAGTGAACCAGCACAAGCCAAAACAATTCGCATGGCACTCACCAGTGGTGGGCAGAGCATCTTAGCTCCAGCAGAAGGGCTGCCTGTGCCCACCTGATGACCCCTGTGCAGTGACACAGGCAGCACAAAAAAGTCTGGGTTTCTTTGCTTCTGATTGCCAAGGCATGTTTGCAGCTGGAACTTACCAGGGCCCTGCATCAAAATGAGCCTCTGGCTCTCTCCCTTCTTCTACTCCAGATGAATATCTTGCATCCAAGGATCACCAAAAAGGTCTTCTAATGAAGGCCTTTCCATGTCATCCACGGATAAACAGCACCTGATGAGATCCTTGCACTCTGTGAAGAGAAACCAGAAACTGCCAGTCAGTTGGAGAAGGCCCCTGGCTGCTTTGCCCCATATTCCCATGCCCAGGCCATGCTGGATGTGCTCAGAGCTGGGCCTAAACATTCCCATCAATTCCCTGCTTTGGAGGAGAGCAGGAGAGCAGGACATGTGCCACCTCCTCAGCAGCTGCCAGAGCAGGATGCTCACGAGCCAACTGCTGTCTCCCAGCACTGGTAATCCCCCCTGTGCCCAGAGATGAAAATCCACCTTGAGAGAGCCGTTGTGGAAGCGGGAGCTGGCCCCAGCTGATGTTCCAGCCACTCCTGAAAGGGTGCTGCCCGCAGACCATCTGGTGCAGGAGCATGCCCAGGGACCAGATGGTAGCTGGCTCGCCATAGTACCAGCCAAAGTCGGTCCATTCTGGGGGGCTGTATGCTGGTGTTCCTATGGAATACAGATGGAGTTCATCAGGGGGATGCTGCTGCTCCCAGAGCCTGGCCCCAGCATCCCTGGGCATGTGGGGACTGCCCCAGTGGCACATAATGTGACCCGCTGCCCTCCCACCATGACCTGAGACTTGTGTGAAAAATTGCCATTGGAAAAGAAACCACTGGTGTTGGAAAAGGGCGGCAGAAGCCCTGGAAAGGCCTGACCAGAACAAGAAAAAACCCACTCAGAGCAGGAGGAAAACCATGCCTTCCTCCTCCCTGCCTGCATTGCCCCAAATAACATTATGAACACAAGACAAAGAAGGCCAGAGGAGCAGTCCAAGCCCTTTCTCACCTGCACACCAAACTGGCTGGTGCACAGGTTCTGACTCCACGCTCTCTGATACACCCACCCACGGGTGTTTCTGTCGGGCTGGCTGCCCCAGCCCCAGTCCTGGGCAGAGTGGCTGGCAAAGGCTGCCAGCAGGGCTGGAAGCTGGGCCCCAACCCACCCCTGCTCAAAAGCAACTCAGCTGAAGTCTCAGTGCCATGACTGGCAGCAAAAGGGAGAATCCCCACTGCCACACCCAGGTTGGGCTGTGAGATGTTGGGCCATGAGATGTCAGGAGCTGGGAGCACATCCTTGCGTGGGCTCACCTGCAAATTGAGTGTATGCCGTGTCTTGAAAGTAGGTGCCACAGCCAAAATCGATCAATTTTGCCTGCCCGGTGGCCAGGTCAACCAGGATGTTCTCTGGTTTGATGTCTCTGTGCAGGACCCCGCAGCTGGTGCAGTGCCGCGTGGCCTCCAGCACCTGGCGGAACAGCTCCCGCGCCACCTCCTCGGACAGGAACCTCCGTGCCCGAATGAAATGCTGGAGGTCCTGACACCGCTGCTGGCGGTCCAGCACCATCACGATTTCACTGGGGAGCTCAAGCCACTCCAGCAGCTGGACGACACCAGGGAAGCCAGTGGAGACCCTGTCCAGCAGCACGATCTCCAGCGGTGCGCTGGTGCCGTTGGGCTGTGGGAGGACCACGATGCCGTCAGTGGGGCTGAGGCCGTGCCAGGGGTGGGGAAGCCCTCACCCAGCCCGGGATGTTCTGCACCCTCCGCTGGCCCCACGCCCGCTCTCCCTCGAGGCGTCCTGGCGGCTTCCACCCTGCCGGGCCTCGGCTCGTCCCCGCCCAGCACGCCCCGGCTTCTCCCGCTGGCCCCCGCTCACTCACCAGCTCTCCCCAGTGCCGGACGCGGTTCCGTGGCACCCTTTTGATGGCCACCTGCAAGACAAAGGGAGAAGCGGGCTGAGCTCGCTGCCCACGCTGCCCAGCCCCATGCTCTTCCTCCTCCGCCCTCCTCCTCCTCCTCCTCCTGCGCCCGCCGCCAGCCCCGCCGCTCACCGGTGTGCCGTCCGAGAGCCGCGTCCCTGCGAAGACTCTTCCGAAGCCACCGCGCCCCAGCAGTGAACCCAGCCGGTACTGCTCCTGGAGGCCCTGCTGCGCCTTCCCTGCCGGCGAGACGTGGCTTTCAGTGCTCGGCCCGGGGCCAGCAACAGCCCCTGAGCGCCCCTCAACCGCTCCAGGCCGGGAATCCCCAGGCGTTCGCTCCTGGCAACGCGACAGCGGCAGCTCAGGGCCGGCGGCAACGCTGCCGAGCGGCGGAGCTCGTGCTGGGGAAGACGCAGCGGAGGCGGCGGGAGCGGCCGCGCCGCGTGTGTCCTCCGCGGGGCCCGGGAGGGGCCGGGGTCGAGGCAGGGGCCAGGGCCGGGGCCAGGGCCGTGGCCGGGACCGGGGTCAGGCTCAGCACAGGCGGAGGCAAAGGGCGGCGATGCCGCCGCAGCCCCAGGCACTGATCCTCGTCCAGCACCGCCATCGCCAGGACAGCCAGAGCCCGGTGGAGGCGAGACCGCGGCGGGAGGCCCGGGGCCGGGGGCGGGGACGGGGCAGCCCGGCCCGAGGCCGGGGGCGGGCCGGGGGCATGGCCCGGCCCTGCAGGGGAGAGGGAGACTGCGAGAGGACGGGGACACCGGGACAGGGAGATCGGGAGAGGGTGTGGAACTGCGGGAGAGGAAAAGCAGGAGGAAGTCGAGAAAAGTCGCTTTTTCTGCTGCTGCTGTCGCTGCTGCTGCCACTGCTGCCACTGCTGCCGCTGATGCCGTAGCAACTGAAGCCCCAGGGCCGTTTTTCCCCGGGTCCATTTGTCTGTTGCCCGCTCAGCCCCACGCTGAGCCCTGCGCTCCCCTGGGGCAGCCCCGAGCCTGTCCAAACACGGGAACTTTGCCCACAGGAGCCAAGACCCAGAGTCTTGACTCCTGCACTGTGGCAGAGCAATCCCCTTGGTTGCTGCTGTGCATTGTCCCTGCTGAGGGTCAGACACTGTCAGAGCACATTCCCTGAATGGAGAATTCGTACCTGGCCCAAGCACTGCACTTGTGTCTCCAGCATTGCTTTCCAAGAAAAACAGGGAAAGGCAAATTGTGTGTAGCTCATGGTATTTTACAGCATCTCCAACTTCCCAAATCATGGATCTTAGAGGTGAGATCCATTTGTAGTTCATGGGATGGAGAAGTAGTGCAAGATGGAAAAGGGGAGCATCAAAATCATTTGACAAGGACATCTTTGATTGCTTCTTTACAGTTTCATTTCATTTCTTAAAAGCTCCTTCAGTTTTCCCAGAATCTTCTCCACACTCCTGTCTGCTCTTTCCAAGAACACTTCCTGGAGAACGAGGTGCAGCTTCTGTCACAAGACGTGCCACCAACTGCAGCTTCCCTTGGCTTTCCACACTGTGTGTGCAGTAGGAGTCTTGCAGCAAAGCAGGACAAATATTTGAAGAACTTGACAGCTTGTCTGTTCTTTTCCTTGTGGACTTGGGAGTTGTGCCCTTGGTAAGGTTTTCATTGTTACTGTTGTACCCTAAGAAAACAGGATGGGGTACCAGGGGAACCTGCTGGGAGTCTGTTATCATCCACCCAGCCAGGAAGAAGAGGTGGACAACTTAATCTATAAGCAGCTGAAGAATGTTTCAGGATCACCAGGCCTTGTTCTTGTAGGTGACTTTAAGCTGCCGGATATCTGCTGGGAACTTAATACAGCAGGAAAGAGGCAGTCCAGGAAGGTTTTGGAGTGTATGGAGGACAACTTTTTGTTGCAGCTGGTGAGTGAGCCCCACCAGGGGAGGGCCTATGTTCGACCTGTTGTTTGCAAATAGAGAAGGGCTGGTGGGAGATGTGGTGGTTGGAGGCTCCTTGGGACACAGTGATGATGAAATTATAGAGTTCTCGATATTTGGTGAAATCAGGAAGAACATCAAGAACACTTTTACACTGGACTTCCAATCAGCAGACTTTGGCCTATTTACGAGACTTATTCAGGGAGTTGCTAGGGAAGCAGCCCTTAAAAACAAAGGAGTCCAGGAAAGGTGGGCGTGCTTCAAAGCAGAGATCTTGAGGGCAGAGAAACAGGCTTTCCCTGTGTGCCAAAAGATGAGCTGACGAGGCAAAGGTCCAGCCTGGATGGGCAAGGAGGTTTTGAAGGAACTTAGGAATAAAAAGAGGATGTATCATCTTTATTAAAAGGGTCAGGTCAAGGAGTATTTAAGGGGATTGCTAGGGCATGTAGGAAAATTGTTTGGGAGTCCAAAGCTCAATTCAAACTTTATTTGGCAATTTTGTACAGGATATTAAAAAATGTTTTTCAAATATATTTACTGCAATAGGAAGACCAACCTTTGTTCTGTACTGGATGTGGGAGGGAACTTAGTATGCAGGAGGAGGCATTCAGAGAACTGCTGAGCTGCTTGGATGTTCATAGATCTATGGGCCCAGGTGGGATCCATCCCAGGGTGATGAGGGAGCTGGCAGATGAGCTTGTGAAGCTGCTCTCCATCATTTACCAACAGTCCTGGCCCACTGGTGAGATTCCAGATGACTGGAAGCTGGCCAATGTGACACCCATTCACAAGAAGGGTGGGAAGGAGGATCCTGGTAATTATAGGCCAGTTAGCCTGACCTCAGTACCTGGTAAAGTTCATGGAGCAGTTTATATTGTGTCATGGCCAGGGTATCAGAGCCAGCCAGCATGAGTTTACGAGGGGTAGGTCATGTTTGACCAGTTTTTACGTCTCCTTTTATGGCCAGGTGACCTGTGTGGTGGATGTGGGAAAGGCTGTGGATGTTGTGTGTTTGGACTTCAGCAAGGCCTTAGGCACTGTCTCCCACAGCACGCTCCTGGAAAAGCTGGCAGCCCACGGCTTGAACAGGAGCACTCTTTGCTGAGTTAACAACTGGCTGCATGGCCGGGCCCAGAGAGTGGTGGGGAAGGGTGCTGCATCCAGCTGGCAGCCAGTCACCAGGGGTGTTCCTCAGGGGTCTGTGCTGGGGCCAGCTCTGTTCAACATTTGTATTGACGACATGGATGTGGGTATCGAATATTTCATTAGTAAATTTGTGGACGACACTAAGCTGGGAACATTTGTCAATCTGTTGGCAGGTAGGAGGGCTCTGCAGAGAGACCTGGAACAGTTGGATGGGTGGGCAGAGTGCAACAAGGTGAAGTTTATTAAGTCCAAGTGCTGAGTCCTGCATTTTGGCCACAATAACCCCTGCAGTGCTCTAGGCTGGGGATGGTGTGGCTGGACAGGGCCCAGGCAGAAAGGGCCCTGGGGGTTCTGGTCGACAGGCAACTGAACATGAGGCAGCAGTGTGCCCAGGTGGCCAAGAAGGCCAATGGCACCTGGCCTGGATCAGGAATGGTGTGGCCACCAGGAGCAGGGAGGTCATTCTTCTCCTGTACTCGGCACTGGTGAGGCCACACCTCGAGTGCTGTGTCCACTTCTGGGCCCTCAGTTAAGAATAACCTTGAGATGCTTAAATGTGTCCAGAGGAGGCAACAAGGCTGGTGAGGGGCTTGGAACACAACTCCTGTGAGGAACGACTGAGGGAGATGGGGTTGTTTAGCCTGGAGAAAAGGAGACACAGAGGTGACCTTATCACTCTCTACAACTCCCTGAAATGTGTTTGTAGTCAGGTGGGGCTTGGTCTCTTTCTCCAGGCAGCCACTGACAGAACGAGAGGACAGAGTCTTAAGGCTGCACAAAGGGAAATATACGTTGGAAATTAGGAAAAAGATTTTTATGGAAAGGGTGATAAAGTTCTGGAATGATCTGACTGGAGAGGTGGTGGCATCATCATCTCTGGATGTGTTTTAAAAGACTGGATGTGGCACTAGGTGCCATGGCTTAGGTGAGGTGTTGGGACATGGGTTGAACTCAATGATCTTGGAGGTCTCTTCCAATCTAGTCATTTTGTCATTCTGTAATTCTGTAAAGGTTTCCAGGTCAAACGGGCTAAGTCAATGAAGCTTCTGCTATGATAAGAGTTTTATTTTGAGTTGGATGTTTTAATTAATGGTTTTCCAAGTTCCTTGATTTTCTATATTTTGCCAGTAGAGCTGTGTGTTGCTTTGACCTCTTAGCTCAGTTGGTTAAAGTATGGTGCTAATATCACCGAGGTTTAGGGTTCCATCCCTCTATGGGCCATTAACTTCAGAATTGGACTTATGATCCTTGACTGTTCCTTGCAAATAAGAATATTCTGTGCATCTGTTCATCCTGAGACTATCTGGTTGGCATTTCTCTTTGTGCACAAAACGCGAGTAAGAGAACCTTTGGGTACCCCCATTATTTCAGTGTTCTGAGGTGTTACAGCCCCGCAGGCTCATTATGGCCTCTTGTTTGCATGAGGCCCTGCTGTGTCACACTGGCCCTCAGTGCCATGAGGATCGGGAGTGTCACACAGCTTTGTGCCATTTGTCCTTGCTGCCCCTCCCATCCCACTGCCCCACAACCAGCCCCGAGCCACCCGGGAGGGACAGGCCCTGCTGTGCCAGGCCTGGGCTCAGGGCTTGGCCTTTCTGCTCCCTCCAACCAGCCCAGGCCTTGCTCAGCATTGCAGTTCCCTGCTCACAGCCTGCGGCTCCCTGCAATCCTGGCCTCAAGGATCTGCTCTCAGCAGTCCCTGGGGAGCCTTTGGCACTCCCTGCCCTCAGTGGGGCCCAGGGATGCTCCAAGGGACTTGGAGTTTTGCTTCTGCCTCCTTGAGCAGCTTCTTCAACCCTCTCTCCATGCCTAAGCGTCCTGGACTCAGCCCCAAATCCAGTGTGGGGCTCATGAAAATACAGAATACCTTCACGAGCTCTTTCTCTCTCTTCATTTGTCTTCAAGTCTCCAGGGCTTGTGCAGCTGCTTGGAGTCAGTTTGGAGTTCTGTTAAGGAGGGAGATTGCCAAGTGCATCTCATGATTTTTTTTTTTTTTTTTTAAATCAAGGGCACATTTTTTTAATATTTCAGTTCATTGAAGAAGTGACAGAAGCATTCTCCAAGTGATCTTAATTTGAATGTCTCCTTAGGAGGTCTGGGCATGGTGAAGATTGAGCCCCTTGCAGGCTGACCTTGTTTGGAACACCTGCTCCTCACCCCAACCTCACCATATCTAACCTCACCCACCAAGGACTGACATCCCATAACATAAAAAAATTATGTTTTTTAAAAAATAAAATGTAATTATTTTTAAATTATAATTTATATATAATTATATAAATATAATTTATATATAATTTATTATATATTTTCCAGATTTATAATGTTATTACTGTTCTTTACATACCTAATTTTATATTTATATTGAAAACGGTATACATTTTTAGCAACTAAAAAAAAATTGGCCATTTGTTCTAAGTAACACTATTCCCTTCATTAATTCATTGACCTCTATTGGCTATTGATTTGTCCCTTCTTATGCTAATTAGTCCTTTTTTTATTCCTTTTGTAACTGTATTCATCATTTTCTCAGAGAGGGTAAAAGGGGCTACTTTGGGGTCCACGGAGACGTTTCTGGGGCACATTTGGGGATGTTTTGGAGCTGGGGAAGGAATTTCTAGAGAACTTAAGGGTCTGGAGGACACTTGGGGGAGCCGCGTGGGCCCTTGGCGGGGCACTAAAGGATTCTGTCGGATAATTCGGGGTCCGGGCGGGCACTTGGGGGGCCCTGAGGGGACTCTCTGTGGCGCGGGGGATGATGGGAGTTGTAGGCGCGGGTAGAACACGGTGTAACGGGGCCGAGGAGCATCACGGGAGTTTGAGGCGCAGCTCCAATGGCTGTCGGTGGGGCGCGGGGCATGGCGGGAGATGGAGTCACGGCTGGAATAGGGCTCTGTGTGCGCCGCGGAGCATGCTGGGAGCTGTAGTCCCAGAAGTGCATAAAGCCGAGCTGTGGCGGGTCCCGGAAGGCGCTTGGCGGACACTTCTGCGTTCGAGTCGCGACTTGAGGCCCTCGGGGGAAACGTGTGCGGTTCGGGAGGAATTGGGGGGAACTTGGGGAGCTCGAACCGAGCGCTTTAGGACACGGGGCACAGCAGGAATTTTCGGCGCGAGACTGTGTTCGGCAGAGCTCTGAGAGCACGGGGGATGATCGGAGATGAATTCCCAGAAGTGGCTCTAACGGGCATCTCTGGGGTTGGGAGCAGTCAGGGGAGTCGGGGACGATTTTTGGGGGTTCCAAATAAATACTGAAGGGGCACTTAGGGATCCTGGAGGGTCTGGGGAAACATAGGGTACACATGGGGAGGAGGGGGGATACGGGGGCGGGGTTCTGTGGAGTGCGGGACATGACGGGCATTGTAGTCCGGGGTGCAATGGGGCTCAGTTGGGCCGCGGTGCATGACGGGAGTTGAAGGCAAAACCGAAACGTGGCACCGACACCAGGCACCGCCCCGAGGCCCCGGTTTCCTGGCACTGATTGAGTGCTGGCGGTGACGGGCGGGAGCCTCGGCAAATGGGAGTTTGCGGAGGGGGGAACAGCCGATTCAACCCCTGTAGTCCTTCCCAGTACAGCGCAGTTCATCCCCAGTACAGCCCAGTTCTGCCCCAGTGCCCCTTCAGTCCCCCCCTTTACAGCCCATTTCATCACCAGTACAACCCAGTCCCTCCCAATACACCTGAGTTCACTCCCATTCCCTTCCAGTATCCCCCAATATCTTTCATGGAACGCCCCAGTATCCCCCAGTCTTTCCCACACTGTTGCCCATGTCCCCAGTTTGTCCCTGTATCCCCCAGTATCACTCAAAATATGTCCCAGTGTCTCCCAAAGTGTTCCCAGTGTCCCCCAGTATGTCCCAGTCCTCCCCATTGTTTCCAAGGACATTTGAACTGCTCCCGGTTGCCATGGCTTTAAACCCAGCAGTGGGGTCAGTGCAGTGTCCATGGCCACAGCCCCTTGCAGGGGCCCAGGGCAGGTTGGGATGCTGATCCACCCTCACAGCCGGCCCAGGGCAGGGCTGGAGTGGTTTTGGTGGCCCCTTGGGCTGGCACACACTTGAGGAGTGTGTCTGTTTTCAGTGGGGAAAATTAAGAGTTTTACATTACTTCAAAAATAGAAAAGCCCTTTTTTGTCTGAGTGCAGGCAGCTCTCTGAGCAAAGCAGGTCCCAGGTGAGTGAGGACAGGCAGGATGGGCTTGGGGAATGTGGAACAAGGTTGTCCACACTGGGTCAGACCTCAAGGCACAGCTTCTCTGAGTAGGCCAGACCATGGATCGACATCCATCACAGAATTCTGCAATCACCTCTGCTCCAAAGAGAACAGTAATAAAACACACCCTTTATAACAGGAATGTGAATTTCTTAGAAGCTCTTTGAAATCTTTCTCCATAACTGCAGTACAAAACCTTCCTAATGAACTGCACCAGACCAGAAGGAAATCAAGGCAGAGCCGTGGTTTGTCAGGACTTGCTTGATCCCAAAGAGCCCCGTGGTGCATTTGGTGCTGAGCCATCAGGGCCTGAGAGGAGATGGCACAAACCTTTCCAGGAGTCCAAGTCAGAGGAAAAACCCAGCGTGTCTCAAAGCATTCCTGGGTCCCACTGAGGTCCATCCCCAACACAGGCTCCTCATGG
Organism: Chamaea fasciata; assembly: GCF_029207755.1. Classification (NCBI taxonomy): domain Eukaryota; kingdom Metazoa; phylum Chordata; class Aves; order Passeriformes; family Sylviidae; genus Chamaea; species Chamaea fasciata. The sequence continues at coordinate 2,105,659 of NW_027094114.1, read as the reverse complement.
ACTCCTTGGAGGAGAGAACTGGAGGCCAAGAGTGCCCAAAAACCTCTCAGAGACGGAGTGTGGGAAGGAAAACCCAAAGTACCTTAAAAGACATTGAGTATCTCAGAGCATTAATGAGCCCCACTGAGTGTCAGTACAAAGCCTCTCTAGGGACTAATTACAGCAGATAATTGGAGGCCATGACTGCACAAACCTCTCAGAGTGATTCAGTGTCAAAAAGTAGTACTTTAATGACTCTTGAGTAACTTGAGGCATTAATGAGCCCCACTGAGTGTTGTTAGTGACAAAACATCTCAAGGGACTTATTACAGCAGACAATTGGAGGCTGTGATTGCACAAACCCCTCAGAGACTCCCAGGCAAAAGCAAATCCCAAAGTGCTTTGAAAAACCTGCAGTCCCTGGGAGCACTGAGGAGCCCCCCAGGGCCATTCCTGACCAAGGCTCCCCAGGGACTGGTCCCAGCAGATCCCTGGGGCCACTGGGATGGATGTGGGGGGATGCTGAGGGCAGGACAAGGGGGTGACAGTGCCCAGCCTTGCTAGGGCTGTGCCAAGAGGCCCCAGGGTCTCAGGACAAGGTGGCCCCTCCCAGCCCTTGGTGGCGCAGACCCTGCTGTGCCCCAGGGCACCAAGACTTGGCTTCTCCTGGGCACTGCCAGCCCTGCCAGGCCCTTGGCCACGTCCAGCACAGCTTGTCCTGCGCTGTCCCACAGCTGCTGCTGTGTCCCTGCAGGCTGCACACTCCCATCTCGCTGCCCCCCTGGCTCTGCCCTGCATTTCCCTTTCTCTTCTCCCTGATATCCTGGGATGGAACGTGTGAGAATGGTTCAAAGCTGTACCAGGGAGGGTTTAGACTGCACAGGAGAAAGTCTTTCTTTACTGGCAGGGTGACTTTGGAGTTTCAAACTTTGGGGTTTCAAAGCAGGGCTGATGGCTGTCCCAGGAAAGGAGCTGGGACAAGGTGTCCATCGCTCAGGAGCTGTAATTTGGATTGTCACTTGCCACTGTTCCTCTGAGCTCTTCTCTGTTCCAGAGATGGGCTCTTAATGAGCTGGTGGCTCTCCTGAGATGGGCCCGGGAGCAGCCCAGGAAGAGAATGAACTGAGTTTGTCCTGCTGCCATTGTTGGTGCCCTGTCTGGGAGTGCAGATGAGTCTCTTCTCTCTTAACCTGACACAACCCAGCAGGAGCATCAATCTCCTGAGGCAGCCCTGTTTGGAGGCTGCACACACAGGCATTGGTTTTGTGTAACAGATGATACCAGATCCTTGGGATGGCTTTCCAGAAATGCACCATGCTTAGAGGAAAGGCTTTGTTCTTGGCCTGGCAATGGATTTGTTCAGGGCCAGGATCACAGATTTGTTCCCAAGGCTGCAGATGAATGGATTTAGGAATGGGAACAGGACTGTGTTCAGCAGAGCTCCAGTTCTGTTGGTCCTCAAGGAAACATCTTCTGTAGGACATGTGCAGAGAGCAATGCAGCTCCCACGGGCAATGGATAAGGTGATGGGATGGGAAGAACACGTGGTCAAAGCTTTCTTCCTCCCAGAGGCTGCTGGAAGATGCAGAACACAGAAAAGGACGCAGATGTCAAATGCCAGAGTCAAACATAAGGAGCCCAGCACGACACACGGTAAGAAGACAGAGTCTGTTTCCCAAAGCAGGCTGGTGTCAGAGCAGGACAGTTTGAACAAGGGGGAGTTGTCCCAGAGGAAATGGGGGATCTTGGAGCCACAGAAAGACAGCTCAGAGAGGAAGAGCAGCGGTAGCTCAGCAGGACAAAGCTGAGGACCCAAGCAGCAACACCCAGGTGGACACAGAGCTGAGGCTTTGTGATGTCAGCATAGAGCAAAGGGTGGCAGATGGCAACACAGCGGTCAAAGGACATGACAACCAGGGAAAAACTCTGTGCAGCCCAGGGCAAAATAAAAATAGTTTTGGGCAAAGCAGCTGCCTAGTGAGAGAGTGTTCTGACCAGAACTCAGCATCACAAACCATTTGATGCTTGTGGAGGATGTAAACCAGATTTCCAGGAAGGCCAGGCTGCAGATGAAAACATCCATGGGGGTTTGCAGGTGGTGATCCACACACAGGAGGAAAAGGATGGTTTCATTCCCCATCGCTGTTGTCAGGTACATGAGCAGAAGGACCTGAGATAAAAACATCCGCAGTCTTGAATCATGCTCTGGGAAACCCTCTAGGATGAACTCAGTAACTGCTGTTGCATTTTCTGGTGCAGAATTCCAGCTCTTCGTGCTGAGACAGGAACATGGCAGAAACAAGGGCGATAATTTCACAGTCTGGACAAACATTTCTATCCTTCCTTCTCTGCTTCTTTCTTTTCCTGCAGTCTTGCCATAAAGCACAGTGATTGCACTTCAAACACTTTGTTGCCCAGTACTTTTTAGAGGAGTAGTTTCCTGCCCAATAGTTTCTTGGGGATTAGTTTCTTGCCTAATATTATCTTGCCCAGTAGTTTCTTGGGGAGTAGTCCCTCCGTCCCTTTTATTTAATCTTCCTTTCTTTCTTTCTCTCTCTCTCTCTCTCCTTCCTTCCTTCCTTTCTTCCTTCCTCCCTTTCTGTAATGTGGTGCCCTTATCCTCCCCAAATCACTGCCACGTAACCTCAGCCCTGCACAGCTTGGGACCTTTACCTCTGCCTTGCCAATTTCACTGTGATCTCCCAGAATGCACTTCTAGGCCCCAAAATTGCTACAAGCAACAGGAGCCTCCAAAAAGTGCCTCTTGCTTTCTCTTCCTCTAGACCCACTACTCCAAGAGCAAAAACTACCCAATACCTCATTGCAATCCCTACACCTGCCAAGTTTCTTACCACCCCCACAGTGCAATTCCCACAGTGCAATCCCCACATTTCACCGCTCCACACCACCCTACCCCACGGTACCCTACACCATCCCATCCCATTCCCTCCCATCCCATCCCATCCCATCCCATCCCATCCCATCCCATCCCATCCCATCCCATCCCATGACTTCTGGGCAGGAAGTCCCTTCCAACCAGGACTTAAAACCTCGGGGGCAGCTGCAGCCTCTCGGGCAAACCTGGGCCATGGCCCGACCGCCCTCCCAGGGTACAAGTCCATGCCCACATCCCATCTCGGCCTGGCCCGGCAGCACAAAGCCCTTCCCTGTGTCCTCTCCTTGCAGACCCTTGGCAAGAGTCTCTCTCAGCCAGCAATTACTGCTCCTCCCTGCTGTGGGTCACAAGCTGCAAGTTGATTTTCTCCCCGTGGCCCCGGCCCAGCCCAGAGCCAGGGCCAGGACCTTTCCCCGCAGCTCTGTGGCCGCTGCCTCCCTTCGGCCACAGCCCAGCAGACGCAGCTCGGAGCTCCCCGGGGGCTGCGGCTCCTTGCCAGGGCCGGCGCTGGGGCAGCTCCACCTGGGCCCCGGGGGAGCAGGGACAGCAGCCCAGGGAACGGCTGGGGCTGGGCCAGGCTGGCTCTGGGCCAGAGAGCAGCAAAAGCTCCTTCCCCTACAGAGGGCTGGGACACTGACCAGGCTCCCCAGGGAATAATCACAGCCCTGAGGCTGCCGCAGCTCCACGAGCTTTTGGACACCCCTCCCAGGGATGCCCAGGCCGCCATTGCCTGCACTCCATCATTCCTCTGGGTCCCTCTCAGCTCAGCCTCTTCTGCCATTCTCACCTCTGGCTCAGCCTGTGTGTCCACTCCAGGGGCTGACAGAGCCCTTCAGAAGCTGGTGGGGTAGGCACAAAGAACTGGTTGAAGGGCTGGGAGAAAACTTCCCCTGCTGTCATTTCCTCACAAAAAGTACCATTCTTAAAGTAACCCCAAAAACATACACTTAGAGTGTGATAGCCGTGTATCTATGTGCTTTAACTTCAAGCAGAAGTTAAAAATCCATGAATTCCTCACCTTATCTGTTGGGTTGGTCTCCTCACCTGAGCTTAAAGATGGTAAAAAGCCTTTTTTCCCTCTGAAAGCCCCGAGCCAGGTCGCAAGAAAGAAGTGGAGTCCTTAAGGTCTTGTTCTCTTGATATTTCGTGTTGTTTATTGTTTCATATCTTAAAATGTTCTCTGTGCCCAGTGGAGATCTGAACAGCAGCTGGGACACGAGGCGACTCCCCCCACAGTGGGACGTCGCAGTCCCTTTATACAGAAAGTTATATATCACCTGTTTACACTTATATTCCTATACCTATCACCTATAGTAAAATGGTCAATTTTACTCTGATCCAATCTCTTTAAACTACTTTGTGCCACCGTCACCAAAAGATGGAGGCCAGGGGAGAAGAAGGAAGAACTAAGGGCAACACCCTAAGTCCTCCATCTTGTCCCCCTTGTACCTATATTCTAAAAAGTCAAAACTACATCATTTCTCATCCTATACCAAACTAAACTACTTTTTTCACATCTTTGTGGTTTGTAATTCTTCCCTCAATGTTGGAAGCCGTTCCCATGGACTGAAGTCAAAGACAGTGTCTTCCTGAGCTCTGTGCCAGGGTCTCCAACTGCCCTGTACAGCTCCAAAACCCCCCTGTACAGATCTCAAACCCTCTTGCTCAGGTCTGTGGCCTCCCAGGGCATCCAGAGGAATGCCCTGGACTCCGACATTATCAACCCATAAAACAAACTAGATAACAGACCCGGTAGCCTTAGTTATAGGGCTCATGTTTTGATAAGGGCCTGCAAATGGGAGGAATACAGCCACAACCATGTGCCATCCAAACCAGGGTAAGCTAGACAACATGGTGTTACCTAATGGGGTTTCTATAGCCAACTCACAGAAAATTACAAGCTGGCCAGAAGGTGAAAACTTTGGTCTCACTGATGAAGAGGAGCAGAAACAAGTGACAAAGGCTGAAGAAGCTCCTCTGTCCAACCAACTGCCAGCAGAAGAAACACTCTATGCTCTTTTCACTGACAGCTCTTGTCGCATCGTAGGGATGAACTGGAGGTGGAAGGCAGCTGTGTGGAGCCCCAGGCAGGGGAGTATGGAGACAGGCCGCTGAAGCTACTGAAGGAGAAGGTGGATCGAGTCAACTTGCTGAACTGAAAGCTGTTCAATTGGCCCTGGACATTGCTGAAAGAGAGAAGCTCTACCTCTACACTGATTTGTGGATGGCAGCCAATGCTCTGTGGGGCTGGCTGGGAATGTGGAAAAAGGCCAGCTGGCAGCAGAGGGGAAAACCAATCTGGGCTGCTGATGAATGGAAAGACATTGCCACTAGAGAACAGTGAGATGTTACTTGGGCAGAGAAGCTACCTATGAAAGTCCGCCATGTAGATGCCCATGTCCCCAAGAGTCAGGCTAATGAGGAGCAGGTAGATCAGGCTGCAAAGATAGAGGTGTCAAAGATAGATTTAGATTGGCAAAACCAGGGAGAGTTGTTCCTAGCTTGATGGGCCCATGATGCCTCAGGTCATCAGGGCAGAGATGCCACCTGTAAGTGGGCACGAGACTGAGGGGTGAATTTAACCATGGACAGTATTTCTCAGGTTATCCATGACTGTGAGACGTGTGCTGCAGTCAAACAAGCCATGCGGGTGAAGCCCCTATGGTATGGTGGGCGGTGGTCCAAATATAAGCATGGGGAGGCCTGGCAGATTGACTACATCACCCTTCCCCAAACCCTCCAAGGAAGGTGCTATGTGCTGGCCATGGTGGAAGGCACCACTGGCTGGTTGGAGACCCACCCTGTGCCTCACGCTACTGCCCGGAACACCATCCTGGGCCTGGAAAAACAAGTCCTGTGGAGACATGGCACCCCTGAGAGAATCGAGTCTGACAATGGGACTCATTTCAAGAACAGCCTTACCAACACCTGGGCCAGAGAACATGGCATGGAGTGGGTGTACCATATTCCTTATCACGCACCTGTGGCCGGGAAAGTTGAATGGTGCAATGACCTGCTTACAACCATTTTGACGGCACTGGATGGGGAGACTTTCAAGAACTGGGAGATTAATTACCAAAGGCCACCTGGTTGGTGAACTCTTGAGGTTCCACCAACAGAGCAGCCCTGCCCAATCTGAGCCCCTGAGAACAATAGATGGAGATAAGGTTCCAGTGGCACACATGAGAGATATGCTGGGAAAAACTGGATTAATTCTGCCTTCAGCAAAGACAATCCCATCCGTGGGGTTGTCTTTGCTCAGGGACAAAGTTGCAGCTGGTGGGTGATGCAAAAGGATGGAGAGATCCGATGCATACCTCAAGGGACCCTTGTTTTAGGGAGAACTACCCATGACACTGTGTCTGTATCCATGTTTGCATGTATATATGTATATAATTAAGGTAGCGAATGTATGTATATTATTTAAAGGTTTAAATTCAATGTAATATGTTGGTATGGAAAAAAAATTGGGGTGGATATCGTTGGGGGTTAGATTTGTTTCTTTTTTGCTTACAGAATTTTGTCCGATAACTTCCTAGGAGACTAACTGCTGGGTACTTGTGGGTGCTTGACTAAAACAAAGCAGTAGCCAAAAGTCAGGAGAGTAAGTGTAGCATTGGACTATACTTCTTTTGTCTCTGGGAGTTTCCCTCGGAGGGGGAAGATAATCTGAGTTTTGGGGGCAGGTAGAGGATTGGGCTGGGGGCAGCTACGCTGTCTCTTGCCCTCATATTTAGGAGAGAGGACGGCCAGGCTGCTGCATGCTGTGGGAGGAATCCACTGACACTACCAAGTCCGGTCCTGGGAAATCTACCCTCTGCTCGTGTTCCCAGGAATTCAGGGCTGCCTCCTCCTGCCCTGCTGGAGCTGGGCCGGCCCTGTCTCACCACTGCCCCTTCTTCGGCACAGCCCTTTTTGCTATTTTGTGGGCCTGCACTCCCCTGTCCTGCCGGGACATCCCTGCCAATGCAGCTACCACGGTGGAGCTTCTGATATACCTTACCCACCAGCCCAGGATTTTTCACTGTTCCAGCTTGGTGCTCTCAGAGTCCCACAGGGGCACCAAAATCAGACTGCCCCAAGCTTTCTGAAACAAAGACGCTCAAGGTTCCTGGTTCTGTTTTGTTGTTAATGCTGTTGTTCTTGTTGTTTGTTTGCCTTGTTATACATACTAGAAAAGAACTGTTTTTCCTATCCCCATATCTTTGCCTAAGAGCCCCCTCAAAATTCAAAATAATGGTAATTTGGAGGGAGGGGGTTTGAGTTCTCCCTGCCCCTCCCTAGTAAACACCTGTCTTTTCCAAACCAAGACACCCTTATAACCTGGAAAGCGTTAAACAATAAAGATGTTAAATTTCCCAAAAATGTTTCAGGTAAAGAGGATTAGAAGGTGAAGAAAAAGAGAGATTGAGAAAGACAGAAGATCTATATCCAAAGACACACATATAGCTAGCAACTGCTTGGGTTCCAGTGTGGGTGAGACACAAACCCCAGGAGAAGGAGGGTCCACACCATGGGCTGAGCTTGTGATCCGTCTTTTAAGCTCCTGGGCCTTTGTGTGGCCACTGTGACACTGCAGAGCCAAGGAGACCATTGCTGACAGTACAGAACCCTACAGAACCGAGGGGCCATGGGGACACATGGAATCAAGGGGACCATTGTGAAACTCAGGGGCCCCATGGAAGCAAGGGAACGTGGAATAGGCCTGGGTGGTTTGGCTACCCAGGGGCTGATGGACAGGTCTGGCTGACCTTGGCATGTTGAGGGCTGCTGCTCATCTGCCCCGGAAGCTCTGGGGCTCTGTGTTCTCCTTCTGTGGAAAAGAGCTGTCCTTCTCCTCCAAGGGCCTGTGGCTAAATTTGGGATTCCTCCTCCAAATTTCCTCAAATGGAAAGATTGTTCCCAGATGACATCTGCCAGGAGAGACTGATCTGGCTGGCCTGGAAACCTGGGGTCCATCTCACATCTGCCATTCAAGCACTGGGACCATGTGCTTCTTTTTTCTATGGGAAAAATGCACCTTTCACTTCAAGGTGCCCATGGCCAAAGTTGGGGATCCACCTCCAGAATTCCCTATATCCAAGGATAGCTCCCAGACCAAAACTGACAGGAGAGACAAGTCTGGCTGGCCTTGGCTTCCACAGATCTGGTTCTCATCTGCCTTTGAAATACTGGGGCTCTGTGCTTTCCTTCCTAATATAAAGTACTCTTCTTCCTGCCCCAGCAGCTATGGCCAAAATTGAGATTCCACCTCCAAAATTCCCTATGTCCAAGGATTGCCCCACAAAGGTGACAAAAAGACAAAACGTGCCAAGGGGAGACAAGTCTGACTGGCCTGGCCTATGGGTGGCCACCTGTCATTTTCTTCCAAAACACTTGGACTTCGTGCTTTTCCTTCCTACAGATAAAACCATCCATCTCCACCAGGCACCCATGGCCGAAACTGGGATTCCACCTCCAAAACTCCATACATCCAAGGATTACTCCCAAGGGAAAGCTGCCAGGACAGACAGGTCAGGCTGCCCTTGGCCTCTTGGGGGCTGCTTCTCACCTGCTTCTGAAACACTGGGGCTCAGTGCTTTCCATCCAATGGAAAAGAACCATCATTCTTGTCAAGGTGTCCATGGCTAAAATTGAGATTCCTCTTCTCAAATTCTGTATGTCCAAGAATTCCTCCCAGGAAAAAGCTGCCAGGACGAACAGCTCTGGCTGTCTTGGCATCCCAGGATCCACCTCTCTCCTCTTCTGCCTTTGAAACACTTGTGCTCTGTGCTTTCCTTCCAGTGGAAAAGAACCATCCTACTTATCAACGCAGAAATGTCCGAATGTGGGATTCCACCTCCAAAATTCCCTATATCCAAGGGTTGCTTTCAGACAAAAGCTACCAGGACAGAGAGGTCTGGCTGGCCTTGGCCTCTGGTGGCCGCCTTTCATCTGCCCCTCAGACATCGGTGTTCCATGCTTTCCTTCCTATGGAAAAGAGCCATCCTTCTCCTCTAGGTGGTAATGTACAAACTTGGTATTCCGCCTATAAAATTCCCTATATTCAAGGATTGCTCCCAGACAAAATGTGCCAGCACCATCTCATCTGGCTGCCCTTGGCCTCTGGTGACTGCTGCTCATCTGCCCCTGAGATACTGGGGCTCGGTTGTTTCATTCCTATGGAGACCATTGTGACACGATGGGGACCCCATGGGACCAAGGGGCCACAGTGACATTGCAGGGTACCATGGATCCCAGGGGCCATTGTGACACCTCAGGGTCTCATGGAACCAATGGGATCATTGTGGCACTGCTGGGCCCCATGGGACCAAGGGGCCACTGTGAAGCAGCAGGGCTTTGTGGAACCAAGAGGCAATTGTTGCATTACAGGGCCTGGTGGAACCAAAGGTGAACCATTGTGATCCTGCAGGGCACTGTGGATCCATGGAGACCATTGTGACATTGCAAGACCACATGGAATCATGGAGACTATGGTGACACTGCAGGGCCCCACAGAACCAAAGGGCCACTGTGACCCTACTGGGCCTCATGGAAGCCAGAGGCCATTGTGACACCTCAGAAGGGAGAAGAACATTGTGACACTGTGGGAAATCCGCGGCGGGAGAAATGTGGCACTCAATATGAGTGATCGGCAAATCTCGTTTATTGATAATTCACACAATGCTTTTATAATAACACTAATAAGCTCATGCATATTGCAAAAGTAAGCTCAGGATTGGTGCTCAGACTAAAAGTCAGCTACGCCTCTTTCTACATTTCTTTGTGGTTACGTAGTTTGAGTAAGTTTTAGTTTTACCGTGCTTCTCCCTCATATCTTTCAGCTACAAGGTCTTGTTATCGTATCCCAGCTGTGCTCAAGGACATGCAAAGCTTACTGCCTTGCTGGTTCTCATGAGAGTGCAGGTGTGCTCAGCAAAGCTCTCTCATGTCTGCGTGACCTTTTGCAGCTAGCCAGTTATCAATCACACTCTCCACATGACACTACAGGCCTCGGGCCTCATGGAACCAAGGGAACATGGAACAGATCTGGCTGGTTTGGCCCCTTGGGGTCCTCCTGACCAGTCCAGCTGTATGTAGAGGGCTGCTACTCATCTGCCACAGAAGCACTGGGGCCCTGTGCTTTCCTTCCTATGGAAAAGAACCATCCCTATTTCCAGGTGCCCATGGCTGAAATTCGAAACCCCTGAAAAGTTCCCTATATCCATGGGTTTGCTCCCAGCCAAAAGCTGCCAGGAGAGACATGTCTGGATGGCCTTGGCCTCCCAAGGGCTGTCTCTCATCTACTACCAAACACTGGGGCTCAGTGCTTTCCTTCCAGTAGATTAAAACTGCCTTTCTCACCTAGGTGCCAATGGCCAAAATTGGAATTCTACATCCAAACTTCTGTCTACCCAACGATTCCTCCCAGACAAAAGCTGCCATTACAGACAGGTCTGTCTGGCCTTAGCCTCTGGTAATTTTCTTAAACTATTAGCAGAACATTTTAAGTTCTCAAAAACTTGGAGAGGGCCCAGAGCTCTCCCAACATCGGTTTTGGAGGCCTCAACCACATGACCACAATAGAGGGACAAAGGAGCTCTGTGCTCACTGGAGTGGAGACTGAGGACAGAAGTGGAGAGCCCTGGGAGGGATTGAAGGGTGGATTAAGAGATGGTGGATCCTTTTCACATACGAGAGAACAGCCAGACAAAGAAAGAGTTAATGCCAAGGACACCTGGGGAGGCCCAGACTGAGAACAAAGAGAAAGGAATTGCACTCCCAGGGCAGGGCTGTGGTGCAACATGTACCCCCCGAAGGAGTCTGGAGCAGCCCAAGGCTCTGTGTGCCCAGGCAGAGGCAGGCAGGACGCAGAGCTGTAAGCAAGGGAAAGGCCCAGACAGGTTGGGCAGCCGGGGGATGACGACAGCCTGCAGGGACAGAGGCGCAGGGCACGGACACCGTAGGACAGCCTGGGCTGCACAGGGCACAGGGATGGGCAGCAGCTGCAAGGCCCTGACAGAGCCAACTCCTGCAGCACTTTGGCCATGGCTGCTGGGCCTGGGCCTGAGCCATGAGGAGGAGACAAGTGACCCTTGCAGGCCTGGGGCCTCATTGCCTCCTTGTCCCTGCTCAGCAGCCTGGCAGGGGCCGCCCCATGGTGCTGCCCTTGGCATTGCACATCCCCACATCCCAGTGGGCCGGGAAGAGCCCTGAGCACTGAGGGAGGGACAGGATGTGCCTTGGCAGGGGCTGGGGCTTGGGCCTTGGCCCTTTGCATTTTTGGAACACATGCAGGTTTGCTCAGCATCAGAGACATCTTTGCCTTGTTTGTCCCCACCTGTCATCAGTGCCTGCAGCGATGGAACCTGGGGACACTTCCTCCATTTGGTCTCTCTGTGGGTCCCATTAAAACTTCAAGAAACTTCAGTGTTTCAATTTGACTTTGAGTTCTGAGAAGTTTTTTGAACACTCTCTCAGGGACAGAGTTGAATGTAAACACCAAATCCACGGGAGAGTCATTAAAGTCCTTGTGCTGTGTCTGTGCTGCTGAGCTGGGCTGGGCTCCTGGCACAGAGGCAGCTTCTTGCAACAAAGAAAACTTCTAGAAAGACATTTCTTCTGAGGAGAAATCCTCCTTCTGATGGGTCACCTTTGTTGTTTGAAATGTAGACTGAAAGTTTACAGTGGCAAACAACCTTTTCTGTTCCTTTCTCATCAATTGTTAACACTCTCTTTTTTGTTTGTTTTGGTTAATTTTGCTCTTAACAGTAGAGAACATCATTCTGTTACATGGAACATTTGCTTTTGAACTTAGACCTATTGAGATCTATGCCTATGGAACCTACGCCTATGGAATATTAAGTTTTAAATACAATACGTATGTTTCACGAGCAAAGAAACACGTTGAAGTGAACAATTGCCCCCCAGACCCTCCAGGATCCCTAACTGGTCCCTCAGCATCCATTTAGCACCCCCCCCCCACCAAAAGCATCCCTGGATCCCCTGAATGCTCCAACCCCACAGATTTCCGTTGGAGCGACTTCAGGGAATTCATCTCCAATCAACCCCCCTGGCCTCGGAGCCCCTCATAACACGGTTCTGCGCCTAAAATTCCTGCCATGCCCCATGGCCTTGTGATAGATAAGAATTGTTATGAAGTTATAAGTTGTTGGTTATAGAGTTGTAATGTTTTGTTAAATTTAGTTCAAGAGTTATAATGCTGTTTGGCAGTTTTGTCCACTCTGTATCCCTTACCCCAAAATCCCACTTACCTGATTCCGTCGCCTTTCCGTCGAGTCAAACCGTTGCTGCTCCCTGGCATCACTGCTCTCCATTTTTGCTGCTGCTTTTCCTGCCTGCACCCTGCCTGCACCCAGCCTGTCCCATTGTCTTGTTCCCTGCTTGCTCCACTTCCTGTCAGATCCTCTTCCTACTTCCTGCTGACAACCGGTCTGTCAGTCAGGCTGCTGCTGCCACCCTTATGGGAATTAAAGAGCCCAGCTGCATGATGGGACCATATCAACACCAAGAGCCCCTGGCCAAAACGAGCCAACTCAAAGTTTAAATCTGCCAAAGACAGCACTAGACTGACCATACACAAGGGTATTTATGTCAAGGGTTTTCATAAGCCTTTTGTATCTCACCGTAACTTACAAAGTACTTAAAGAGCAAAACACCCCTGGACTCAATGAGCCAAGAACAGATCTTTGGAAACCCCACGAGGCAAGAACTCTCACTTTGCAGCACGAGCAGCAAAGTGGATTGCACCTCTTTCTCAGCGGTGTGGACGAAAGAGAGCAGCAGCGGCCTAGGCCACCCCTCGAGACCCTTGTTTATTAATTAAGGCATTTAAAGGAGGAAACTGTGTGTCCTGCCATTTGTAACAGCCTCAAGAGCCCGGTTGCAGCTCCCCAAGTTCCCCCCAATTCCTCCTGAACCCTACACGTTCCCCCAGAGAACCTCAAGTCACGGCTCGGACACAAAAGTGTCCCCCAAGCGCCTTCCCGGACCCCAAACGCCCCGTTCGGGCCACTTCCGGGACTACAGCTCCCAGCATGCTCTGCGGCGCACACAGAGCCCTATTCCAGCCGTGACTCCATCTCCCGCCATGCCCCGCGCCCCACCGACAGCCATTGGAGCTGCGCCTCAAACTCCCGTGATGCTCCTCGGCCCCGTTACACCGTGTTCTACCCGCGCCTACAACTCCCATCATCCCCCGTGCCCCAGAGAGTCCCCTCAGGGCCCCCCAAGTGCCCGCCCGGACCCCGAATTATCCGACAGAATCCTTTAGTGCCCCACCAAGGGCCCACGCGGCTCCCCCAAGTGTCCTCCAGACCCTTAAGTTCTCTAGAAATTCCTTCCCCAGCTCCAAAACATCCCCAAATGTGCCCCAGAAACGTCTCCGTGGACCCCAAAGTAGCCCCTTTTACCCTCTCTGAGAAAATGATGAATACAGTTACAAAAGGAATAAAAAAAGGACTAATTAGCATAAGAAGGGACAAATCAATAGCCAATAGAGGTCAATGAATTAATGAAGGGAATAGTGTTACTTAGAACAAATGGCCAATTTTTTTTTAGTTGCTAAAAATGTATACCGTTTTCAATATAAATATAAAATTAGGTATGTAAAGAACAGTAATAACATTATGAATCTGGAAAATATAATTATAATTTAAAAATAATTACATTTTATTTTTTAAAAAACATAATTTTTTTATGTTATGGGATGTCAGTCCTTGGTGGGTGAGGTTAGATATGGTGAGGTTGGGGTGAGGAGCAGGTTGTCCAAACAAGGTCAGCCTGCAAGGGGCTCATTCTTCACCATGCCCAGACCTCCTAAGGAGACATTCCGAATTAAGATCACTTGGGAAATGCTTCTGTCACTTCTTCAATGAACTAAAATATAAAAAAAGTGCCCTTGATTAAAAAAAAAAAAAAAATAAAGAAAAAAAATCATGAGATGCACTTGGAAATCTTCCTCCATAAGAGAACTCCAAACTGACTCCAAGCAGCTGCACAAGCCCTGGAGACTTGAAGACAAATGAAGAGAGAGAAAGAGCTCGTGAAGGTATTCTGTATTTTCATGAGCCCCACACTGGATTTGGGGCTGAGTCCAGGACGCTTAGGCATGGAGAGAGGGTTGAAGAAGCTGCTCAAGGAGGCAGAAGCAAAACTCCAAGTCCCTTGGAGCATCCCTGGGCCCCACTGAGGGCAGGGAGTGCCAAAGGCTCCCCAGGGACTGCTGAGAGCAGATCCTTGAGGCCAGGATTGCAGGGAGCCGCAGGCTGTGAGCAGGGAACTGCAATGCTGAGCAAGGCCTGGGCTGGTTGGAGGGAGCAGAAAGGCCAAGCCCTGAGCCCAGGCCTGGCACAGCAGGGCCTGTCCCTCCCGGGTGGCTCGGGGCTGGTTGTAGGGCAGTGGGATGGGAGGGGCAGCAAGGACAAATGGCACAAAGCTGCAAGCCCTGCCAGCCTCCTCAGGGAGGGGCCAGGCAGGAGCAAAGTGCAGCCTCTGAAAGGAAAATTCCTTCTGTGGGGCCTGCAGAGGCGCTGGCAGAGCCCAGGGGACAAAGGCCTGGGTGCCTGTGGCCCTGCCAGCCCTGCCCTGCCCTTGGCCATGTGTCCTGCAGGCTGTGCCCCCTGTGCGTGCTGCTGCTGTGCCCTGGCCAGCTGCACACGCCCATCTCGCTGTCCCCCCAGCATTTCTCAGCCCAGCATTTCTGTGCCCTCCCTGGGCTCCCTGCACCCCGCGCTGCCGGCTCCTGGCACACAGAGCCAGGCCATGGCCCAGCCTCATGCTGGGACACCTCCTGCACCAAAATTCTGCCCTAGAGGGACTTTTCTTTTTGATCACCTCCACACTGAACCTTTCAAGCTTTGGGGAGCTTTCCTTCTCTTCCCACTGCCAAGGAAAGCTCTGTCTCCTGATGTTCCAAAATAGAAAAGGGCTGGTGGGAGATAAATGGTGGTCAGAGGCATTTTGGGGCAAAGTGACCATGAAATTATTGAGTTTTAAATAGTCTGTGAAAAAAAGGAGGGGCATCAACAAAATGCTGCAATGGATTTACAGAGGGCAGACGTTGACCTATTCAGGATGCAGATTTGGGGAGTGCCAAATAAGGTCCCAATTTTTTTAAGGGAAACAGGCCCTTAAAACAAAGGATTCCAAGAAGGATGGACACACTTCAAGAAAGAAATCTGGAAGGAGCAGGAACAGCGTGTCCCTTTGTGCCAAAATATGAGCTAGAAAGGAAAATTACTGCCCTGGCTGGGCATAAGGTTTTTGCAAGAACTCAGGGAAAAAAAGAGGGTGCATCACCTTTGGACAGACGGGGAGTGTTGGGGGTTGGGTTTGTTCCTTCTTTCTCTGGGGAATTTTTTCCCCACGGGTTGCCAAGGGGACCGGGTGTTGGATACTTGAGAGTGCTTGGCTGAAACAAAGAGATGGACAAAAGGTGGAAGGGGGAGATAACGCAGGTAAAAGACACAGCTTGAGGCAGCTGCGTGCTTTTCTGCTTCCGGCGTTCGGGAGACGCGTGTCGGCCGCTCCTCGAGGATCTCAGCCGCTGCAAAGACCGCCGAGCAGAAGCTGGGCCGCTTTTCTGCCTCGCCTTCGAGCTTCTTCGGCGCTGCTCCTTTTGCTGCAGCGTGACCCTGCACCCCCTGCGCTGCCGGGACATCCTGCCCCTGCCTGCCGGGACACCCTGCCATCCCAGCTACCAGCCCGGGACTTTTCCACTGTTCCAGCTTGGTGCTCTGAGGATCCTGCAGGGACACCGAAACCAAACTGCCCTGGGTTTTGTGAAACAAAGCCCTCAAGGTTCTTGGTACTGTTGTCGTTTGTCATTAATGCTGTAGTTGTTTGGTTGGGGGGGAGTTTTTTTTTTTTTGTTTTTTTTTTTTTGTGTTTGTTTGCTTTGTATTACATACTAGTAAAGAACTGCTATTCCTATTTCCCAAATATTTGCCAAAGAGCCTCTGATTGTAATTTTACCTAGCAGATACCTGTCTTCCTAAACCAAGACAGATTTTGGCGCCCAAGTGTGGGGCTTGAGGGCACTGAGAAAAGAAAAGGGAAGAGAAATAGCAGTTCTTAACTAACCTAGTACTTTCTTTTGTGTGCGTTGGATATAAAAACCTCATTAGGCTGCATCATGTGGTCTAACTTAGCCTGGTTTGGGTGGCATGTGGTTGTGGCTGTATTCCTTCCATTTGCAGGCCCTTATCTAAACATGGGCCCTATAACTAAGGCTACTGTGACTGTCATCCAGTTTATTTTATGGCTTAATAAGGTGAAGAACTCATGGATTTTTAATTTCCTCTGGAAGGCAGGCACATGGATTCAGGGCTATCGTACACTTACTGTGTGTTTTTGGAGTTACTTTAACAATGGTACCTACTGTGAGGAAATGACACCGGGGGAAGTTTCTTTTTCCCAACCCTTTACCCATCTCTTTGGGTCTGCCCCACCAGTTTTTGAAGGGTTTAAATCCTCTCTGAATGCTAATGATATCATACAATGCCTGGTGCTGCTAATATGCGTATTCTGTTTAGCATTCAGAGATAAGGGAAGATTGACCTGGATAACCACCCTGATACCTACCCCACAGAATAGGGATGATACCCCAGAGCCTGACTCTGCCCCACAGCCTGCCTCAGAAAGGACCCACCCGGATTGGGTTGAGGTTCTGGTAAAAGCGATAGGCCAAATGCTGAAGGAGTACATTTCCCCAGCTCATGAAAAACCCTCCCCCTGCCCCGAGAAGGCAGAGACTGCTGGTGCAGCAGTGGAACCCACAGACGTTACAACTGTCCAGGTTCCAGCTGAACCACAAGGGCAGCCACAGCCAGCAGCAGTCGCCCCTGTGGAAACAAGGAAGTGTAAAGTGAAATCGTCAGATCCTGATATTAAGGGTAAGAAAGGAGGGTCCTCACAGCCCACAGAAGAGCCACAGGTTGAGATCATCACTGAGTCCCTGACATATGAAAGTCTACGTAATCTGCAAAAAGATATTGCACGACGAGGATGTGAGGCTTATACAGCCTGGCTACTTCGAGTCTGGGACCTTATGGGTACAGGTGTGCAACTGGATAGTGCTGAAGCAAGGAATTTGGGACCCTTGACCCAGGACTCAGGTATAAATCAGGTATTTGTAAGAGAGCAAAGGCCCCTTCCCCTTTGGGAACGACTTCTAATGAGTGTGAGAGAGAGATTTGTCCACAGAGACAGAATGCAAGAGCACAACAATAGAATGCGATGGAAGACCCTTGAGGAAGGAATCCAACAGTTGAGAGAAGTGGCAGTATTGGAAGTACTTTTTGGGAGGACCGGACAGCATGATAATGACCCTGACAAGGTTAAATGCACAGGGCACATGTTGTGGAATCTGGCAACTCATGGACCATCCCAATACGCCACATTCATCGCAACAATTAATGCCGAGGATAACCGAGAGACAGTGGGTTCTGTTGCCAACAAGCTCAGAAATTATGAAAGTATGATCAGTGGCCCAATGCAGGCTCATGTCTCTGCGGTGGTGAAGGAACTCAAAGAGGAGATGAGGGAAATGAGAGAGGAGATGAGAAGGAACAGTTCCCATGTAGCACCGGTGCGAGTCACAGGCCCCAGAATCAGAGCCCAACATTCCCCAGCGAGAGAGAGAGGGTACACCCCTCGAGCTGACCTGTGGTTTTATCTGCGGGACCATGGGGAGGACATGGGAGCGTGGCATGGGAAACCTACTTCTGTCCTGGCAGCACGGGTACGTGAGCTCAAGGAGAGAAACGCTAACAGAGGGAATTCCACTAGAATGAAGGTAGCCTCAGCCTCCTATGAGCAAGCTGCCAGGTATTACGGAGGTGGGAATGCTGTGTCAGATTCCCTCGAAGGAACCTCTACCATGTATGTCCAAGAAGGGAATAATAACCAGTGCTAGAGGGGCCCTGCCTCTAGCCAGGAAGAGGCACGGGAAAATCGGGTTTTTTGGACTGTGTGGATTCGATGGCCTGGCACATCAGAGCCACAAAAATATGAAGCTTTAGTAGATACTGGGTCGCAGTGTACTCTAATGCCATCAGGACATGTGGGGGCAGAACCGATTTCCATTGCCGGGGTGACGGGGGGATCACAGGAATTGACTCTGGTTGAAGCCGAGGTGAGCCTGACCGGGAAGGAGTGGCAGAAACTTCCGATTGTGACCGGCCCAGAGGCTCCATGTATTCTGGGCATAGACTTCCTCAGGAATGGATATTATAAAGACCCTAAAGGACTCAGATGGGCTTTTGGAATAGCTGCTGTGGAGACAGAGAACATTAAGCAGTTGAACACCTTGCCGGGACTATCAGAGAACCCATCTGCAGTGGGACTCCTGAAGGTAGAAGAACAACAAGTACCTGTTGCCACCTCGACAGTGCACCGTCGGCAGTATCGGACAAATCGGGACGCCGTGATCCCCATCCACAAGATGATCCGTGAGCTGGAGAGCCAAGGGGTGGTCAGCAAAACCCACTCACCCTTCAACAGCCCCATCTGGCCTGTGCGCAAGTCTGATGGAGAATGGAGACTGACTGTGGACTATCGTGCATTGAATGAAGTGACTCCACCGCTGAGCGCTGCTGTGCCGGACATGCTGGAACTTCAGTACGAGCTTGAGTCCAAGGCAGCGAGGTGGTATGCCACTATTGACATTGCCAATGCATTTTTCTCCATTCCTCTGGCTGCAGAATGCAGGCCTCAGTTTGCTTTCACCTGGAGGGGCGTGCAGTACACCGGGAACCGGCTGCCCCAGGGGTGGAAACACAGCCCCACCATCTGCCATGGGCTGATCCAGGCTGCACTGGAGAAGGGTGAGGCTCCAGAACATCTACAGTACATCGATGACATCATTGTGTGGGGAAAGACTGCAGCTGAAGTATTCGAGAAAGGAGAGAGGATCATCCAGATTTTGCTGAAAGCTGGGTTTGCCATCAAGAAGAGTAAAGTCAAGGGACCTGCCAGAGAGATCCAGTTCCTGGGAGTAAAGTGGCAAGATGGACGGCGGCAGATCCCCACTGAGGTCATTGATAAGATCACAGCAATGTCTCCACCGACCAGCAAAAAGGAAACACAAGCTTTCCTAGGAGCCATAGGTTTTTGGAGGATGCACATTCCTGAGTACAGTCAGATCGTGAGCCCTCTCTACCTGGTTACCCGCAAGAAGAACAATTTCCACTGGGGCCCTGAACAGCAACAAGCCTTTGCCCAGCTCAAGCAGGAGATTGCTCATGCAGTAGCCCTTGGCCCAGTCAGGACGGGACCAGATGTGAAGAATGTGCTTTATTTTGCAGCCGGGAACAACGGTTTGTCCTGGAGCCTTTGGCAGAAGGTGCCAGGGGAGACCCGAGGCCGACCACTGGGTTTCTGGAGTCGAAGTTACAGAGGATCTGAAGCCAACTACACTCCCACAGAGAAGGAGATCTTGGCCGCCTATGAAGGAGTTCAAGCCGCCTCAGAAGTGATTGGCACAGAAGCACAACTCCTCTTGGCACCCCGACTACCAGTGCTGGGGTGGATGTTTAAAGGAAAGGCTCCCTCCATGCACAATGCCACCGATGCCACATGGAGCAAATGGACTGCCCTCATCACACAGTGTGCCCGTATTGGAAACCCAAATCGCCCTGGGATTTTGGAGACAATTACAAACTGGCCGGAAGGAGAAAACTTCGGTCTCACGGACGAAGAGGAGCAGGAAGAAGTGACACGAGCTGAAGAAGCTCCTCCATACAACCAACTGCCAGCAGAAGAAACACACTACGCTCTTTTCACTGATGGTTCCTGTCGCATCGTGGGAATGAACCGTAAGTGGAAAGCAACCGTATGGAGCCCCACACGACAGGTTGCAGAAGCCACTGAAGGAGAAGGGGGATCAAGTCAGCTTGCTGAACTCAAAGCTGTTCAATTAGCCCTTGACATTGCTGAAAGAGAGAAGTGGCCAAAGCTCTACCTCTACACTGATTCGTGGATGGTAGCCAATGCTCTGTGGGGCTGGCTGGAAAGGTGGAAAAAGGCCAACTGGCAGCGTAGAGGAAAACCAATCTGGGCTGCTGATGAATGGAAGGACGTTGCCACTCGTGTAGAGAAGCTGCCTGTGAAAGTCCGCCATGTAGATGCCCATGTTCCCAAGAGTCGGGCTAATGAGGAACACCAAAACAACAAGCAGGTAGATCAGGCTGCCAAGATAGAAGTGTCAAAGATAGATTTAGATTGGCAACACAAGGGAGAGTTGTTCCTAGCCCGATGGTCCCATGATGCCTCGGGTCATCCGGGCAGAGATGCCACCTATAAGTGGGCCCGAGACCGAGGGGTGGATTTAACCATGGACAGTATTTCTCAGGTTATCCATGACTGTGAGACATGTGCTGCAATCAAGCAAGCCAAGCGGGTGAAGCCCTTATGGTATGGTGGGCGGTGGTCCAAATATAAATATGGGGAAGCCTGGCAGATTGACTACATCACCCTTCCCCAAACCCGCCAGGGCAAGCGTTATGTGCTAACCATAGTGGAAGCCACCACTGGATGGTTGGAGACCTACCCTGTGCCTCATGCTACTGCCCGGAACACCATCCTGGGCCTGGAAAAACAAGTCCTGTGGAGACATGGCATCCCTGAGAGAATCGAGTCGGACAATGGGACTCATTTCAAGAATAGTCTTATAAGCACCTGGGCTAGAGAACATGGCATTGAGTGGGTGTACCATATTCCTTATCATGCACCAGCGGCCGGGAAAGTTGAACGGTGCAATGGCCTGCTTAAAACTACCTTGAAAGCACTGGGTGGGGGAACCTTTAAGAATTGGGATACTAATTTAGCAAAGGCCACTTGGTTGGTGAACACTCGAGTTTCCACCAACCAAGCAGGTCCTGCCCAATCTGAGCCCTTGCAAAAGACAGACGGAGATAAGGTTCCAGTGGTACACATGAGAGGTATGCTGGGAAAAACTGTTTGGATTAATCCTGCCTCCAGCAAAGACAATCCCATCCGTGGGGTTGTCTTCGCTCAGGGACCAGGTTGCACCTGGTGGGTGATGCAAAAGGATGGAGAGACCCGATGCATACCTCAAGGGGACCTTGTTTTGGGGTGAACTACCCATGACAATGTGGCTGCATCCATATTTGCATATATATATATGTATTTTTAATAGTTAAAACTCAATGTAATATGTTTGTATGGGAAAAAAATTCGGGGTGGATAATGTTGGGGGTTGGGTTTGTTCCTTCTTTCTCTGGGGAATTTTTTCCCCACGGGTTGCCAAGGGGACCGGGTGTTGGATACTTGAGAGTGCTTGGCTGAAACAAAGAGATGGACAAAAGGTGGAAGGGGGAGATAACGCAGGTAAAAGACACAGCTTGAGGCAGCTGCGTGCTTTTCTGCTTCCGGCATTCGGGAGACGCGTGTCGGCCGCTCCTCGAGGATCTCAGCCGCCGCAAAGCACGCCGAGCAGAAGCTGGGCCGCTTTTCTGCCTCGCCTTCGAGCTTCTTCGGCGCTGCTCCTTTTGCTGCAGCGTGACCCTGCACCCCCTGCGCTGCAGGGACATCCTGCCCCTGCCTGCCGGGACGCCCTGCCATCCCAGCTACCAGCCCGGGACTTTTCCACTGTTCCAGCTTGGTGCTCTGAGGATCCTGCAGGGACACCGAAACCAAACTGCCCTGGGTTTTGTGAAACAAAGCCCTCAAGGTTCTTGGTACTGTTGTCGTTTGTCATTAATGCTGTAGTTGTTTGGTGGGGGGGGAGGTTTTTTTTTTTTTTTTTTTTTTTGTGTTTGTTTGCTTTGTATTACATACTAGTAAAGAACTGCTATTCCTATTTCCCAAATCTTTGCCAAAGAGCCTCTGATTGTAATTTTACCTAGCAGATACCTGTCTTCCTAAACCAAGACCGGGAGGAAACTCCGGAAATATTAAAGAATGTTGCTACATCATGCACAAAGAAAATTACAGAGGTGAAAGCTCAATTAAGACTTAAGCAGGTTGCTTCTGTAAATGATAATACAAATGATTTTATCAATACATTAATGGCAAAAGGATGGGTAAGGAAAAGCTCCATTCCTTATTGGGGGGATGTGGTTACCAAAAATGAGGAAAAGGTTGAGGTACTTAACCCCTTCTTTGCCTCAGTTTTCAACAATCAGTCAGGTTGTCTTTAGGACAAGTGTTCTCCTGAGCTGGTAGATGGGCACAGGGAGCAGAACAGCCCCCCTGTAATCCAGGAGGAAGCAGCTGCTGACCTGCTGAGCCACTCAGATGCTCACAGGTGTCCCTGGGACCAGATGGGATCCATCCTAGGGGAATGAGGGAGCTGGTGGATGAGCTCCCCAAGCTGCTCTCCATCATTTCTCATCAGTGCTGGCTCCCCAGGGAGGTCCCAGAGGACTGGAGGTGCCAACGTGAGCCCATCCCCAAGAAGGGCTGGCAGGAGGATCTGGGGAACTCCAGGCCTGTCAGCCTGACCTTGGTGCCCAGCAAAGTTATGGAACAGATCACCTTGAGTGCCATCACACGGCACCCACAGGATGGCCGAGGGATCAGACCCCGCCAGTGTGAATTTCAATATTTGCATTGATGGTCTGGATGAGGGGATTGAGTCCACCATCAGCAAATTTGCAGCTGACACCAAGCTGGGTGTGAGTGTGGATCTGCTGGCGGGTAGGAGGGCTCTGCACAGGGCCCTGGACAGAATGGATCCAGGGCCCAAATCCCACAATGGGAGGTTTAACAAGACCAAGGGCCGGGTCTTGCACTTTGGCCACAACAACCCCTGCAGTGCTACAGGCTGGGGACAGAGTGGCTGGACAGTGGCCAGGCAGAAACGGACCTGAGGGGACTGCTGGACAGCAGGCTGGAAAAGAGTCAGCAGTGTGCCCAGGTGGCCAAAAAGGCCAATGGCTCCTGGCCTGGATCAGGAATGGTGTGGCCAGCAGGACCAGGGCACTGATTCTTCCCCTGTACTTGGCACTGGTGACTCAGCACCTCGACTGCTGTGTCCAGTTCTGGGCCCCCAATTTAGGAAGGACATTGAAAGGCTGGAGCGTGTCCACAGAACGGCAACAAGGCTGGTGAAGGGTCTGGAACACAACTCCTATGAGGAATGGCTGAAGGGTCTGGGCATTTTATCGTGGAGGAGAGAAGGATCAGGGGAGACAAGGTGGTGTCAGGGCACAGGTTGGACTTGATGATCTCCAAAGTCATTTCCAACCTTGCTGATTGTGTGATTCTTTGAAACCACCTTTGAAGCAGTTGCAGGATGAGCCCTGGGCCTCTTCTTCAGAAGGTCCAGGAGCCCAGGTCCCTCAGCTTCCCCACACAGCCAAGGGAGGCTCCCATGGTGGGATGCTGTTTGCCCCCACCCTGTCCACAGCCATCCTGGGGCTGCTCACGGGGCTTTTCTCTGCTGAGCTTTGGCCTGGGCGTGTTCTGGAGAGAGCCTGGGCAAGGAGCCTGGAGCCCCCAGGCCCTGCCCTGAGGCGTCAGCGCTGCCCCAGCGGTGCCCATGGCCTGTCCCTGCTGCAGCCCCAGCACTGCCACCCCCAGCCCTGTGCCCAATTCCCGAGAGCACTCAGGCCCTACAGCAACACCAGGGCCAGGAGGGCAGCGGGGCAGGGCCACGGGAGCAGCACTGCCAACACCAAGGGCTGCTACTCCTGGGCACAGCTGCTGTGCTTGCCCTGATCTGCCCCCAGCTCTGCACACAGACATTGCTGCTGCAGCTCCAGAGAAGGGAAAAAACCTCGGGATCTCCAGTGAAAACTCTCCTGGGAGATCCTTTAGTTCCTTTAAAAGCCACTGAGAGCGCAGTTCTTCACTGACACAGTCTGTGGCCACAGAAAACTTAGAGAGAAAGAAAAGAAGAAAGGACACAATGATCATTGCTTTGTGAACATCACTGAAAACTAAAACAAAGGAAAAAAACTGACAATCAAACCAACGCTATCAAAGATGACACAATCATTACAAGTTTATTACAAGTGATTTGCAGAAACTGGCCAGCAGTTTAATGTTTCTGAAATCGTCCAGTGATCAGAGTCCACACTGCAGCCTTGAGCTTCTGGTTCCTCAGGCTGTAGATGACGGGGTTCAGGGCTGGAGGCACCACCGAGTACAGAACTGACAATGCCAGATCCAGGGATGGGGAGGAGACTGAAAGTGGCTTCAAGTGGGCAAAGGCTACAGTGCTGACAAACAAGGAGACCACGGCCAGGTGAGGGAGGCAGGTGGAAAAGGCTTTGTGCCGTCCCTGCTCCGAGGGGATCCTCAGCACAGCCCTGAAGATCTGCACATACGTGAAAACCATGAACACAAAACAGCCAAGTCCTAATGAGGTAGTGAAAACATAAACCCCAAATTCCCTGAGGTAAGATTTGGAGCAGGAGAGCTTGAGGATCTGTGGGATTTCACAGAAGAACTGGCCCAGGACATTGCCATGGCACAGGGGCAGGGAAAATGTATTGGCCGTGTGCAGCAGAGCGTAGAGAAAGGCACTGGCCCAGGCAGCTGCTGCCATGTGGGCACAAGCTCTGCTGCCCAGGAGGGTCCCGTAGTGTAGGGGTTTGCAGATGGATATGTAGCGGTCATAGCACATGATGGTCAGGAGGGAAACCTCTGCTGAAATGAAAAACACAAACAGAAAGAGCTGTGCAGCACATCCTTCATAGGAGATGGTCCTGGTGTCCCAGAGGGAATTGTGCATGGCTTTGGGGACAGTGGTGAGGATAGAGCCCAGGTCGGTGAGGGCCAGGTTGAGCAGGAAGAAGAACATGGGGCTGTGCAGGTGGTGGCCACAGTCTACGGCGCTGATGACGAGGCCGTTGCCCAGGAGGGCAGCCAGGGAGATGCCCAGGAAGAGGCAGAAGTGCAGGAGCTGCAGCTGCCGCGTGTCTGCCAATGCCAGCAGGAGGAAGTGGCTGATGGAGCTGCTGTTGGACATTTCTTCATTTTGTGCATCGTGGGCTGTTGAAAGAACATTGACCAGCTGTGACAGATTTCCCTGAGTCAATCCTATGCTGATTAATCAGGAATCCGTTTAAACTATTTCTGTTTTTTTGGAGAAAATTCAGTAATTTTTTGAGTTGATCTTTGTGCTTCTGAGTTACTGCCTCATTTTCAGCATCACTCTTAACCTGAACCCTGGGGAGCCCAGAGGGAAAAGAGAGCTCCCCGTGCCCTAGTGCAGTCAGACCTGCTGGTCCCCACACAGGTGCCCTTTGTTCATTTCACCTCCCTCTGTTTCAGGATGGACACACTTAAAACACGCTCGGAAAACAAAGTGGACTTTTTGAAGACTCCCGTTTCAAAATTAATTTCTCTAAACTCTTCTCTCTTTCCATGTGCAGCTAGACAGGGACAGATTTCAAGGGCTGGTCTCTCTCTGCTGCATGGAGTTGTGCCTACTGGGAGCTGTTTCTCTCTATCCAAGCCTTGTCCCTGTCAGTGCTCCCAGAGCCCAGCCCAGCCCTGGGGGCTGAGCTCTGCCCTGCACACCCCTCCCAGCCCAGGCCACTGCCCAGGGGCATCTCCCTGGCAGCAGGGCCTTAAGGGCAGCTCAGACCAACAGAGATGCTGCAAGCCAAGGTGCTGCTGGTGCTGTCTGTAGGTAGAGGAGGGTGAGGAGGCACTTTCTGAGGGAGATCTGAGACAGATCTGCTGATGCCCAGGGTGACAGTGCAAGAGTCTCAGTGACGCAGACAACCCTGACAGCCCCTTTCCCTTTCCTTTATGTGAAAACTGAGAGCAGTCCTGGCCATGCAGCACCATCTCCACAGCAGGAGGAATCTGCCCTGATGGAGTCGCTCCTTCCACCTCCAGCTTCTCCCCACAGTCCATGGGAGCTCCCAGGCAGGCTGAGAGCTGCCCCTGGCAGGTGAAATATCCCCCAGCCTGGCCAAGAGCCCTCAGGGCTGCAGCACCTGCTCTGCATGACAGCCCTGGGCACCCTGGCTGCAGCCCCAGCTTCAGCCCCTGCAGCCGTCCCTGGCAGCAGGAGCCGTCCTGCCCTGTCCCTCTGACGGTGCCCAGGGCAGCCCCGCTCTGGAGCACATCCTCCCCCAAAGCAGAAAGGGCAGCAGAGCCATCCTTACAGTGCTGTCAGTCCTGTCCTGGGTCAGCTTTAGGAGATTCCTGCAGCCAGAGACTTACTGCATCCAAAGTGGTGAAGATTTCTCCATGAAGAAGCTCAGAATTTTCAAGAGTCATGAAGATTTGTCCATGAGTAATCTCAGAATTGTCCTTCGAGTTTCTTTAGGTGTCTGTCTGCTTCACAGCTCTCAGGTACCTGCTGGCAGTGCCCTCAGCCCTGCTGGGCTGGGAGAGGAGCTGCTCCTGAGGAGAAATGTCTTTTTGAAGGTCTCCTTGATTGCTAAGAGTTGCCTCTGTGCCGGCAGCCCAGCCCAGCTCAGCAGCACAGACACAGTAGAAAGATTTTAATGACCCTCTTGGGAATTTGATGTTGTTTACATCAGACTCAGTTCCTCAGAGAGTGGTTAAAAAACATTTCAAGAACTCAAAGTAAGACTAAAACCTCCAAACTTTTTTGAAGTTTAATAAGTCCCACTGAGAAAGTGCTATCAGATCAGGAAACTAGAGGCAGTGATGACAGGTGGGGACAAACAAGGCAAAGGTGTCTCTGATGTTGAGCAAACCTGCATGTGTTTCAAAATTGCAAAGGGCCAAGGCCTGAGCCCCAGCCCCTGCCAAGGCACATCCTGTCCCTCCCTCAGTGCTCAGGGCTCTTCCCGGCCCACTGGGATGTGGGGATGTGCAATGCCAAGGGCAGCACCATGGGACGGCCCCTGCCAGGCTGCTGAGCAGGGACAAGGAGGCAATGAGGCCCCAGGCCTGCAAGGGTCACTTGTCTCCTCCTCATGGCTCAGGCCCAGGCCCAGCAGCCATGGCCAAAGTGCTGCAGGAGTTGGCTCTGTCAGGGCCTTGCAGCTGCTGCCCATGCCCTGTGCAGCCCAGGCTGTCCTACGGTGTCCGTGCCCTGCGCCTCTGTCCCTGCAGGCTGTCGTCATCCCCCGGCTGCCCAACCTAGCTGGGCCCTTCCTTTGCTGACAGCTCTGTGTCCTTCCTGCCTCTGCCTGGCCACACAGAACCTTGGGCTTGAATCCAGGAGGCTTAATTCAACTTTTCCTGTGCCTGTGAGGTTTTAGCACAGGAACAAGGCATGCAGGGCCTGCTGTCCCTGCCAGAACAGTTGTAAAAAAAGTAGAAGACATCTGGCTCAAGAGTGCAGGGATAGAAGAAACAAGGAGTAAATCTGGGAACTTGGGGTGGGTTTTATGATAATGGGTAAATTGTAATTCACATGTAGCAACTGTATATAAGAAACACTTTTAGAATCTCATGTCCATGTAAGATTATGAGTTACCCCACTTTAGACCTCGAGGCTGCATAACTGATGCCCTCTTAATTGCAAATTAGTGTTAAGGAGTTTTATTCTGATATTTATGTAAATTGGGTTACAGAGGGGCCTCACAGAACCAAGGACTCTACTGTGACACCTTGGAACCTCATGGAACCAAAATCCTTTTTGACACAGCTGAGCCACATGGAACCAATGGCCCATTGTGATTTTGCAGATCCAAGGAGACCATGGTCACACTCTGCAACCTCATGGAATCAAAAGTACATTGGTACAGAGAACGGCTTCATGGAACCAAGAGTCCATTGTGACACAGCAGGGCCTTGTTGGAACAATGGAACAATTGCTGATAGTGCGGAAACTCATAGAACTAAGGGGCCACTGTGTCATTGTGCAGCTCCATGGAACCAAGGAAACCATTTGGGCACTGCAAGGCCTCATGGAAGCAAGGGACCATTGTGACACTATGGGGCCCCACGGAAACCAGAGGGCAATGGGACACAGCAGGGCCTGATGGAACCAAGGATCCAATATGACACCACCATTGCTACACTGTGAGGCCCCATGGATCCAAGACAACAGGGAACAGGTCTCGTTGACTTGGCCTGACTAAATTGACCTTGGCATGTTGGGGGTCCCTTCTCATGTGCCCATGAAACACTGAGGCTCTGTGCTTTCCTTCCTGTGGGAATGTACTGCCCTTCTCATGCAGGTGCTTATGGCTGAAATAAGGATTCTGCCCCTAAAATTCCATATATCCAAGGTACAGAATCCAAGATATTTATTCCATTGTTCCCAGATGAAAGCTACCAGGACAGAGAGACCTGGCTGGCCATGGCCTCTGGTGGCTATCGTTCATCAGCCCCTGAAGCACTGGGGCTCTGTGCTTTCCTTCCAGTGGAGACTATGGTGACACTCCAGGGCCTCATGGATCACAGGGACCATTGTTACACTGAGAGAAATCATGGGACCAAGGGGATCATTGTGGCACTGCTGGGCCCCATGGGACCAAGGGGCCACTGTGCAGCAGCAGGGCTTTGTGGAACCAAGAGGCCGTTGTTGCATTACAGGGCCTGGTGGAACCAAAGGTGAACCATTGTGATCCTGCAGGGCACTGTGGATCCATGGAGACTATTGTGACATTGCAAGGCCACATGGAATCATGGAGACCATGGTGACACTGCAGGGCCCCACAGAACCGACTGTGACCCTGCTGGGCCTCATGGCAGCAAGGGGCCAATGTGACACCGCAGAAGCAAGAAGAACATTGTGACACTACAGGGCCTCATGGAACCAAGGGAACATGGAACAGATCTGGCTGGTTTGGCCTCCCAAGGGCCACCTGACAGGTCCAGCTGATTTTGTAATGCTGAGGGCTGCCTCTCATCAGTGCCTCTGGAGTATAGTGCCTCATTGCTTTTCTTCCTATGGAAAAGAACCATCTGTCTATCGAGGTGGCCAGAGGCAAAATTGATACTCCCCCTGAAAAATTCCCTATATGCAAGGGTAGTTCGAGAAAAAAGCTGCCAGGACAGAGAGCCCTGGCTGGCCTTGGCCTCTGGTGGTCACCTCTCATCTCAAGGAGGTTCTGAGGAAAGTATTTGAACAGGTTTGACTACTGGAGCATCACTGAGCCTTACATCCTCCAGCACTAGGGCTGATCTGGAGCCTGATCTCCCTCTCCACCCCTCAGCAGCTGCTGAGCCTTTCAAGGGGGTCAGGGCTGTGGGGTGAGTGCACCCAATGCTGGAGCAGGCACTGCCATGCGGTTTACCCAGATTTGGCTGGGCTGGGTTGAGGGCAGGGGAGGTGGGCAGAGCTGGGCAGAAGCTGGGCTGAACTGGGAAGTGTCCAGGAGATAAAATCCACCCATGTCAGCTGAGCTGAGTGACTCTGCAGGGCCAGGACTCACGTTCCAGCAGGTGTGTGGTGCTGTGCCAGTCCCCAGGCAAGGATCCCACACTGGCAGGCGCAGCACTGAGGAGGTTGGTCTGTGGCCTTGGTGGCATGGCCAGTGTGAGAAGGTGCCCCAGGGCTTTGACCATCCCTCCAGCCTCTTCCATCAGCCACTGGCACACCTGGGCACTCACCCCAGTTTATTGCTCTATTTGTTCTGTGGTTATCTCCTTCCTCCTGCTGATTTCAGCACCAGTGTAGGGGCAGCATCAGCCCTGCCCAGGCTCCCTCCTCACTCAGCACTTGGCAGACCCCAGGGCAGGGCTCTCTGTGAACCCTGGCACGGGATGTGGGTGTTGGAACTGGACACTGAGGTCTGCTGTGGACACTCTGGTGGCGAACATTTGCCCACCCAAAACACACCCTGTGCTGTGCTGTGTCTGCTGAGGGGGATGTGGGGCCTGTGCTGGGCAGGGGCCTGTGCTGCCTCAGGGACAAATGACAGGGATGAGCCACCACACAACGACCAGGAGGTGGAAGTGAGGACAAGCTATGGTGGAGGAATTCAGAGATCTGACCTGAGCGTGTGTTCATGTGTTTAGGAAAGCCAAAGCTCAGCTGGAGCTGATGGAGGCCTCAGGCAACATCCAGAGCAAGGTTAATTCTGCTGCTGTATTTGCAGGAAATGGCTGCAAAAGGAACATGTCAACCTGCTGCTAAATGAGAGCAGGAGGGGCAAATCTAGGATCATGGAATGGCCTGGGTTGGACTCCTAAAGATCATCCAGTTCCAATCTCCTGCCTTGGGCAGGGACACCTTCCACTGGACCAGATGGCTCCATGCAACCTGGCCTTGAACACGGCCAGAGGTGGGGAGTCTGCAGCCTCTCTGGGTAACCTGTGCCAGGGCCTCACCACCCTCACTGGGAAGAATTTCTTCCCAATATCCTATCTAAACCTGCCCTCCTTCCCTCAATGGCCATTCCCTGTTGTCCTGTCACTCTGAAGGCCATTCCCTCTTTTCCTGTCACTTTGTTCAAAGTCCCTCTCCAGCTCTCTCAAAGCCCCTTTAGGTGCTGGAATGGACTCCAATGTCTCCCTGGAGCCTTCTCACACCCAGGCTGAACAGCTCCAGCTCTCTCAGCCTGGCTCCAAAGCAGTTCCAGCCTTGCAAATGTCCATTGTGACACTGCAGGGCTTCCTGTAACCAAGGGTGCATTGTCACACTGTGGAACCAAGGAGACCCTTATGACACTGGGGTCCCCATGGAAACAAGGGGCCACTGTGACACTTTGGGGCCTCAAGGAAACATAAGTGTCCTTTGCGATACTGCGGAACCAAGGGGCCTTTGTGACACTCTGGGGCCCCATTGAAGCAATGGGACGTTGTGACACTTCAGGCCCTCATGGAACCAAGGAGAGCAGTGTGGCACTACAAGGGCTCATGGAATAAAGGAACCCTTGTGACACAGGGGAGGCCAAGGAAACCAAGTGGTCCATTGTGACATTGAGGGGCCTCCGAGAACCAAGGGGCCATTATGACACTTTTGGGTGTTATGAAAGCAAACGGGATCCTTGTGGCACTGTGGGGTCTTGTGTAACCAAGGGTCTGTGTGGCACAGCAGGGCCTCATGGAACCAAGGCCATTTCAAAACTGCTGAGCCAAGTAGACCATTGGGACACTGTGGGGCCTGATTGAACTGATGAGAATATGGTGACCCAGTGAGACTTTATGGCAACAAGGATCCATTGTGACACTTTGGGGTCTCCTTTAACCCGGAGTCCAATTGTGACACTGCAGAGCCAAGGAGATCATTGTGATCCTACAAGGTCTCATGGAACCAAGTGGCCATTGTGTCACTTTGGGGCCCCATTGGACCAAGGCCACCGTTGTGACACTGTAGGGCATCATGGAACCAAAGGGCCCTTGTGACACTGCAGGGCCCCATGTGTAAGAGACAGTCCAAAGATCCCTCATCTGCCTCACAACCATCGTCAAGGACAGAGACTGAAACCCCTAAAAGGGACTTTAAAATCTCAGCACAGGAGTTCTGGCCTGGCTGAGGTGGGATGTTGACCAAGTGCTGCCTGCCGGTGTGTTTGATGGAAAAACCGCAGCACGCATTTCTATCGGAACATCAGAACCTGAGCAGAAACAATGGGAAGTGACGGTGAAGTGACTGCGCCTGCTGACTTGTACTGGTTGACACTCTACCTGCTGATGGCTGACCTGTTCTGAGTTCTCAAAACGAACACACTGTACTGATTTCCCCCACCTGTTTGGCCAACTGCCTGTCGCTTCGGAGAGGACTATAAGGACCCCTGAGTTAACCACAGACTTTGAGATCTCCCCACAGAAGAAGACGGATCTATTGGCCGGACCACGAGGATTTCGTCTCTCTGTTGGTAGCTATAACCCACCTCCTCTTTCTCTTTTCTCGCTATCCTTTATTTCCCTTCAAATCTCCACTATTGCATTTGTTGGCACTAAATAAAGGTGCATTTTTGATTGAGTAAACTGAGTTGTCCCCTGCTCTGTCTTTTGCGCCTTGAGATCCTTAAAACAAACCCTCAGGTTCCCCGCATATATTTGCGGACCCTGGCATTAAATTGGCGTCACGGACAGGATCTTGATGGACAGAGGGGTTGCGGGTTTTATATAGTTTGTAAAAGGGGAAGGACCCTCGTCTCAGCCGCACCTAGCACGCCACTTTGGTGAGCGCTGTTAGAAAGCAAGGGGGGGGAAGGAAAATTCCCACAAACTCTATACGCCCAGGCGAATAGCACTCCCTGTCATCAGGATTTCACAAAAAGATCTCATTGTGCAAAAGATGGGACTGTAGTTATGTTTTTTTGTGTGTTTTGGGCTGCTTGGTGTAGTTGAGGAGACAAGTATTTGTAACTAAGGTGAACCTCCCAGGCAGTTTTGGTCTCCTCGCCCATTCCAGGGAAGCGAAGGGAAACACAGTTTTAGCTGTGCTTTTGGTGTAACTTTAAGAATACCTTCCTGAGAGTGGTTTTGGTCCCTTCACAAAATGACTGAAAAAGATAAGAATGCATTTTTTGCTTTGTTAGCGAAACATGGCGCTGGACCTTCTCCAGATGGAGAAAGGTGGGCACAGAAAAATTGGTTTAACTTTGAAAGCATAGTGAATAGAATATATCCTTTACAACATGATGCTAGATATAAACTGGGAAGAAATAAAACCATTCTTTGCTCAGTTTTGGGGGCCTGTCTCTCGGCAGCCATAGCAACCCATTTTAAACGGGTAAGTGAAGAAAAAGCAGTAATAGAATCCCTATTAAATTTGGTAGAAGTATTGCAAACACAATTAGAACAGGAAAGAAAGAATTATTTGCTGCAGACTTCCCTTGCAGAAGGGCGAAGTAAAAACTTAAAATCTGCAGATTCACCCACAGAAATAGAAAGAAAGGGACATGCAACATTAAACAAATATACCCTCAGAAAGAATTAGAACACATGTAAAATTGTGGGGAACACTGTTGCTCCAACTTGAGACCTCTCATCAAAACAGAATATAATTCTATAAATGAAGAGGATCGTGATCCCCACATAACCACCAAAGAAATACCATAAACAGCCACTGAATTAGCTAAATTAAAGAAAGAATACTCCTGCCTCCCAAGTGAATCAGAGACGGAGTATGTTTTTAGAGTTTCCCTCACTGGGAGTGACCAAATTAAATTAAGTGAACAAGAAGCAAGTGGCTATTGGGGACATGGAGTTTTCTTAACAACAGGAAATACACGTGCTCCATGGTCCCTGACACAGCGTGCAGCTTACTGGGCAGGGGGTTTAAACCCCCTTGAGAGGGGTGACCCTCTGGCAATAGTCGGCACTCCAGACCAACTCCTAGAAAACATACACAAAGCTGCATGCTTGCAAATGATGCATGAAAGGAAATTAATCTCTGGCATCAATGCAACAGCCTGCCAAACCTGAGATTATGACCCCCCTAATTGGAGGTTTGCCAGAGTCTCTTAAACCAACAGTAATTCTTCTTCAATAAACAAGAGCATCTATCTCTCTGGTAGATAGACTTGAAAGATTTCTTGGCCATACAAGAGATCGAACTGGTTCCACTGACTCCACTGACTCCTCACCTTTTACAACTCCTAGCACACAATATAAGAGCAATCGTAAACTTTGGACATGGAGTGAGGTAGCAGAGGAGTTTATAAGTTACAGTAGAAAATATGGACCAGTGAAGTACTCAGAGGACAAACAAGAAAAACCCAGAGGAGTCAGGCACGTTGCCTCTCCTAATGAAAAATCAGAAAAGGGAAAACAAATTTCCAACTGGCAGCAACGGTGGTGGCTAGGACTGAAAAGGGGAGTGCCACGAGGAGTAATGGATAAATTGCCATAAGATAAATTGGCTAAAATAATTTCTAATTGGCTCTGTCCCAAACATTGTATTGAAACCATCAAACCGACAACCCAGCGCACCTCCTCTCTGCAAAGATGACAGCCCATCCTCCACTTACTTGGAAATCCAAGCAATTTTTCAACAAAGATCTGCAAAACTAAGGCCATCTGCTGGATTCAGAGAACCAGTGACCCAAGAACAGTAGAAGGAGCCAGTGAAGATAACATCGCTCAGCGTCACTCCAGGCACGGCTAATGCCGGGCACAGCTCAGCCTGTGGGGAGCTCCCATAGCTCCTGCCTTCTCCCTCCCTGCTGACAGCTCCCTCCCTCCAGCCCTCAGACCCTGCCCATCCCCCCTTATTCCCTCCCAGCTCATCCCTTTGCTTCGCCTTCCATTAATAAACACTTTGGCTTCTTCACTTTACCTGCGTCTCTGTGGAGCTGAAGCGGTGTAAAAACCTGAGCCCTGGCACACACAGGCCCTTGCTGCCGTCCTCTTCCGCGCCGTGTTTTGTGCAGAGACACAGAGGAGCAAGGCCGCGTCAGGCTGGAAAGGTGCCTGTGCTGAAGGTCCAGTTCCACAACACTGTGGAGTTTAAGGTCCTACTGAGCAGCCTGAAGCTCCTGGATTTTGGAAGAGCCAACCTGAGTATGCTCTGAACCCAGCTGTGAGGGATTCCATGGCAAGCATCTACAGAGGGCAAAGGAGCTTGGAATGCTGGAAGCTTTCAAGAATAGCTTCCTGAAAGCACAGCAGTGCTCCATCGCTGCACAGGGTCAGGGAGAGGGCAGAAGCAGAGACCATCAGGCCTTAACAGGGAGCTTTGGGTGTGCCTTAGGGCAAGTGAAGCAGCAGCAGCACGGTGGCCGAGACTCGGACGCGTGACCGAGCCAATGGCCTGAGCGCCGTCAGGCAGTGCCGGGATCCCGGCTGCGGTTCTGGTGCCCAGAGCTGAGAAATCGCAGCCCCTGCCTCAGAGCCTGTCAGAAAGCCAAGCAAGTGAGAGCAGAGGGAGGGCAGCCTTCCAGTCTCTCCTGGGCATGGCCACAAAGCAGCCCCTGCTTCTCCTTCCTCTTCCCGTGTTTGGGGTGTGCTGATGGCAGTGCCAGCCAGGCTGTGCTCTGTGTTCCAAAGGCTGTGGAGAGCGGGCATGAAAAGTGCTGTGTGCACAGCGGAGAGTCCTGGAAGGTGCTGGCAAGAGCGTCCTGTGGGAACAGGGCTCTGGTCTCTGGCCGGGAAGAGCCTGGTTTTGCTGCTGTGAGCGCAGGCAGGCATCGATGCAGGTGAAGAGTCAGCAGGTAGCTTGTGTTTGTAGAGGGCCTGGGGCTGCATGTGCGAACCTCCACCTGGAACCACACTGGGGGAAATCCCAGCTAGAGCTGGAGCGCCTGTCCAGAAAGCACCAGAAGGAATTCAGCCTTGCCAGGGTTTCTTAAGAGTGTGTTGGTGTTCCCCAGGAAAGGTACACATTTGGGGAAATGCATCTGGGGGAAAGGGGCTTGCTGCTGAAGGAAAGCGCTTTCCTAGGAGCTCCCAGTGCTGTCGGAGCAACTGTCCCCCTTTGGCTCTCTGTGGTCCTTTCAGTCCTTGAGGCCCGTTGGACTCGGCAGATGGACAAGGGAAAGGAGCATGCTGTGAAGAGCAGGTTTGGAATCCACCTGGACTTGCGGAGACCAAGGCCACCACCTGCAGCAGGGTGTGTTCCCCCCCGTTTGGACACAGATGAGAGTAGGAGCATCTCTGTCCAGCTGCCAACCCCAAAGCTGTCTTTGAGAGCTGTGAATTCAAAGGCCTTCACGCACACACCTCTCACATCTTACCTGTCTGCTGTGTTTCAACTCTTGGCAAGATGCATTTGCCTCTTGCTTGCTGGAAGCTGCTGTGGCCCAGAGGGCCGGCACCGAGCTGGGCTGTGTGGGCCAGGCGGCACGGAGAGTCTTGGCTGATCTTGGGGTGTATGTGGCCTCAGAAAAGGCTTGGAAGGTTTGCCTCCCAAGGCGCCCTGCTCACTGGCTCTTCCTGTGCATCTTGGAGAGAACAAGGCAGGCATTTCTGGCAGCTGGGCATTAGCAGGCCTTCAAACGGGGGCGTGTTGTGGAGCAGGCCCAGCTGAGACACCGTGAGAGGAGCCCAGCACTCCTTGCCCCTCTTCGCAGACACGTGAGCGTTGTCTGCTTTTGGGATGACCCTGGCTGTGTCAGGGGGTGCTGCTACGTGGACATGAGACAGCCAGTCCTGTCCTGCTTGGTCCCAGCAGTGCCTCGCAGCAGTCCTGCATCCCCGTCAGGATGCCGGCCAAGAGAGGTCCGGGAAGGTGAGGGAGCTGATTTGAAGCTTGCGCGGGTGCCTACAGGTCAAGGCCAAGGGCGTTCCCTCAGGATAGAGCAGTCCTGAGAGGTCTCTAGAATTCAAAGAAATCAGCAGACAAATGCATTGTCCACCAAAAGCTCTTTGATTGGCAGGAGGTTAGGGCTCTGCACCCCACCACAAGGCTTCTTTGCCATGTCCAAAATGCAGTGGGTTTCTGTAGGAATTCTATCAAAAATACCTTCTGTCTTTAGACTGCTGAGGTGATTCCATAGGCAGGGGCTTAGAAAGAAACACATTGCGTCAGAGTCCTAGACTTGAAGCTAATGTCTACCTGCTGGCCAGGAGGAGTCTCAGCGCACCAAAGCAGCTCATCTTCCTCACCCCTTCCCTGCACAGGGCTGATTCTGTAGCCGCCCTTAGGTCTTGCCCAAGGCTATGTCTATAGGTTTTTGTCAAGTCACTCTCTTGCCAAATTAGGCTTCCAGGTTTTTCTTATGTTAACTGGTGCTAAGTACTTCTGGATATCTGTGCTAAGTACTCTTTCCTTCTGTCAATTGCCTGTGCTTCCTTGCGTCAAACAAAGGCCTTGTTTCATTCCTAAATGTGCCTGATGCTGGCCCAAGTCTTTTGGCACTGCTTGCTTTCCTGTGGCATGTTCTACCTCCCCCGAGAGTAAAGAGGGAGCTGGAGAAGGAGCTTGCCAGGCTGCTCTCCATCCTTTACCAGCAGTCCTGCTTAAGCGGACAAGTCCGAGCTGAGCGCAAAGGGAACAGCCGTGCACGGGAAGGGTGGGTGGGAAGGATGATCCAGGAACTGTAGGCCTGGCAGCCTGAGCTTGCTGCCAGGGAAGGCCTTGGAGCACATCCTCCTGAGTGCCGTCCCACGGCACGTGCAGGGAACCAGGGGGTGGGAAAGCTCTGCGGAGGGATGGGGACAGCTGCGGGTCTTGGCAGGGTGTTGAGCTGGGGTTGGTGTTGCTGGGCGTGTTGGGGAAGGAGTCGTCCGGAAGATGAGAGGTCTAGGCTGGAACTGGAGTTTGTTTGAAGGCACCACCGGTGGTATGGCATAGCTTTGGTTATGGAGGACAGAAGGAATAGCTGGGACTTTTTCTCTTAGTCATCCTGCTACTCCTGCAGGGAAAAGGAGGGGAGAGCTGTGCTTTCTTGGCCACTTAGGTATCTGTAGCAGGGGGAGGATTAGGCCTTTTGCAATCTACTCCTTTGTTTGGGCTACTTTTGTAACACTGAGTGGACTTTCATTCGTGGAGAGCTTTTATTCCTTAAGAGAATTAGGCTCTTAACATGCCTTCCTAGAAAAATGTTTGAAACCAAAGCAAGGCCTTTATTTTGCCTCTGTGTGGTCTTATGCTTTGTAAAGTGACATTCAGTGGATGACCTTAAGGCAAATGTGTTACTGCTTTGAGGTGGGAAGGAAACTTCCAAATCTATCAGGTTCTCAGGCCATTGCTATGAATTTAGGAAGTTTGCAACTTTTTGGAACTACTTGAGTTGAGTAATGGGAAGAAAAGCTTTCCTGAATTGAGGATTCTTAAATGACAGATGCTTCTATGCCTCTGCTGCCAGGGTGATTTTGTGCTTCAGGCAATGGCTCCAAGTAGAAAACAATTTCAGCATGGAGTAACAGCTTCTGACAGAGAGCAACAGTTGCCAGCACTTGCTCCAGGTGCTCCTGCCAACATGCCCTGTAGGAAGGAGCACGGCCCCCAGCGCACGTTGGCTTTGGCTGCCCTGTGGCAGAGAAGCGCCCCGGGGCACAGGTCTCTGGGGCAGGAGATGACACCAGCACTGCCAGGGCTCGGGGGGCGGCAGCTCTGCTTGGGCGAGGGCTCCGTCACACCTGCCGATTTCAGCGCTCCCTTGGCCCCAGGGCTCAGAGCAGCATCTGTGCCCTGGCCCACACGTTCCTCGTCTGCGTCACACCCGCGGGTTTCGGACGGCCAGCGGATGGGGACGTGTCCCAGGGAGGCCGTGCCAGCTTCTGTGCAAGGCCCCGTGGCCTTCCCGCTGCGGCTGCGTCGGCTGCCCTGGGGGCTCCTTCTGCTGCCCTGGGCCCGCAGAGCAGGGCAGCGTTTGCCCACGGTTTGAGCCGCTCCGAAAGATGCTGTCTCAGGGCTGTCTTCAACACTTGGGGTGAGGGATTCCTTCCAACCTGGGCCACTTTGGCTGGGCTGGGGGCGGCCCCAGGGCAGGTGGCAGTGTGTGCATTGGCCCTTTGTGACACGGTGCAGCAGCGGG
Organism: Chamaea fasciata; assembly: GCF_029207755.1. Classification (NCBI taxonomy): domain Eukaryota; kingdom Metazoa; phylum Chordata; class Aves; order Passeriformes; family Sylviidae; genus Chamaea; species Chamaea fasciata. The sequence continues at coordinate 2,067,559 of NW_027094114.1, read as the reverse complement.
GTCACCGTAGCATGGAACGGGACAGGGTGTCAAAGGACCCTTTGTGACCCGTGGTGACATAGGTGCTGGCGGTGGCGCAGCCAGGCCACAGTGCTCGGAGCAGGCGACGGGACAGGACGGGATAGAGCGGTGTCGTGAGGAGCCCCCCTAGGCACACTCATTCCCGTCTGATCCGGAGCTTTTCCGAGGCGTTATTCCTACAGCTGACCTCGAGGCCAGACCACAGGACTTGGTGACCTGTGGCCTACCCGAGGCTTCTCTTTTGCACGTACCATCGAGGACTTGTTGACTCGGAACTCTTCTGAGCCACCTGTCTAGAAGGTGCCCTCAACACCACACTCTGGCATGGCGGGCAGATTTCTGGGCCTCTTCAAAGTCTTCAGGGGGGAAAGAAAGCAAGCCCGTGGAGCACAACAGCCTGAAGAGCCAGAGCAGTTCCAGCCAGTGCAGGATGGTGAGTGGCAGAACTGGGCCACAGGGCTGATGGCTGCAGCCAGCTTGGCTCCATCCTCTCCCACCTGTTGTGGACATGCCCAGGGACAGGACGGAAGAGGGGCTGGGGCTGAACCTGGCAGCACCCATGCTCCATCCCCTGGGGCATCCCGGGGCAGTCCCAGCCTGGGGAGGACAGGGCTGGGCTGTGTTCTCCGGCCTCTCCTGCAGCCCCTCAGCTCTGCCTGCTCTCGCTCTTTGCCAGATGCAGCCGCGGACGGCACACAAGAGCACAGGCCTGCCAGTGGCCGCTTCCGCAGGACACTGAAGGTACCTGCAGCCCTCCCCACCTGGGCTGGGCCTGCTGTCACTGCTCAGCCGAGCACCGCGCTTGGAGCGCTCCATGGAACATCCCTGGCTTTGTTCCCCTGCAGATGTTCCCGAAATTCCTGCGCATTCAGCGTAGGAACACCAGCACCACTGCAACTGCAGGTACAGCCAAGCTTAACTCCAGGCTGACCAACTGCCAGGCAGAGCCTGATATCAGCACAAATTTGACTGCACGCTCAGAAAATTTTGTCACTGCAGTGAATGATCTCCGGGCGAAGGCTGTTGTTATGGAAATGACCGAGGGCACGACCATCACAGACACTGCCACTAGAATGACTCAAGGCCTCCCAAATACTGACAGCATCCCCACTCCCACCATGACTCATGCTCCCACCGTGGATTTTTTCGAGGAGAGTTCTGTTTCTCCTCAGCAGCGGGTAAGCAGCCTGGGGCCAGGGCTGGAGGCCTCCCAGGATTGTGTGTCCCCTCAAGCCGCTGGGTCCTCTCAGCCTTTGAAGCCATTAGAGTACTGTGGGAAGGGAGGCTGGAGAAGTTACTGCCTTGGACAGTGCTCCAAGTCTTCCCCATGCCTCCTCCAGGTACCAGCCATTGTAAGGAATATTCACCAGAGACTAGCACCCCATGTCACTGTGGTTGCCAGGATGCAAACTGACATTGTGAGGCTGGCTGAAGAACACCCAGCTGACGTGGTGCTGACCCTCCTGCGCTGTGCCCCAACATGTGACAGGTATGGGCTCACCTGCCTTGAGAGCTCAGGGCTCACCGGCCTTTAGGGCCATGGCCCTGCACGGCCTGTGCAATGGGCTCTGCCAGACAGGTCCAGGACCCTCGGGCCCCTCTGTTTCCCGAGCCTGCTGCCATGCTCCCTCCCTGCCCTTCAGGGCACTGGGGCTCGGTCCCCTGGCCCCCAGACCCGCACAGGGCATGGTAGTGTGGCTGAGACGTCCCTGACACAGAGCTCTGATCCCACAGAGCTGCTGCAATGATGTGGAGAACCATAGGCTCATCGAGTTCCACAGTCGAGAAGGTGCTGCCGACACTCCTCTGTGTGATGAAGGACTGGCCTCTGTCTCACATGGTTACCTCTGATGGGGACAACGAGGACGTCTTTGTCCTGGCTGTGAGTTTCTGGGCATTTGCTCACCCCCAGGTCGCCTCTCCAGCAGCTCTTCATCCTCTCCCTGCCTCAGGCCCTGGGCTGAAACCTGGGCTAAGGGCAGGCTCAGGGGGCACCAGGCCTGCTGCTCCCCCTGTGTCTCCCCTGGGGCCCTGCCACATGGACACCTCGGCACTGAGCGCTCTCCTTGGCAACTTCTTTTGCAGGCAACTCTGGTGGTGTGGGTGATTGTCCAGGTGCCTGAGTGCCACGAGGCACTGATCCTTCATTCCTCCTGCCTGTTTGTGGCTCTGCTTTTCCATGTTGTAATCACCACACAGCAGATGCCACCATGGGAAGTCGATCACTTCTGGAGAGCATGCCGAGAGGAACACCGCCTTCCCAGCGACCCCAACAGGTCTCCGTCCCCCTGTCCTTCCCACGTCCTTGTGGCCAGTGCCAGTGCTCCCAGTGTGACCCAGGCTTTGCTCTTCACACAGGTTTGCAGTGCAGGCCGTGAAGTCCCTGCTCTGCCGGCTGGAGTGTGACAATGAGGTGATCGCTGTGGAGTCCAAGCATGGCTGGGACACGCTGCCCTGTGCTGACACCCAGCACTATGCTGTGGCTCTGCTGGCCAGGTGAGACCCCCTATCTCCCTGCTGTCCCTGGAATTTGTGCCCTGTGCCCGGGCTGCCCCACACAGTCCCTGTGGTCATGTGCCAGAGGGCCTCGTCACTTTAGGGATGGCCGAGCAGACTGGAAAAGGCTGGGAGAGGAGGGTGCACAGGAGTGGCCGCCTCCCAAAGCACCCACGTCCCCTCCAGGGATGCTGGGGAAAGACTGCACCTCTATGAGTCAGTCCTGAGAAAAGTGTGCCCTCCCACCTCAGGCTCTTTGTTCCTTTTTGCCCCTGACAGGGAGATGCGCCATGTCTCGATCCCTTTGTCTTCCTGCATCGCAATCCATTTGCTCCGGCTGCTCAGCATTGAGAAGCCAGGCTGCGATCTGCCTCTCCTGGCATTCCTTGTGGAGGTGAGCCTGAAGGCCAGCGCGGCCTCGCTGAGCTTCCTCCAGGCTCTCTGCCCTCTCGCAGCCGCATCCCTGGCCCGGGAGGGCACCAGCGCCCTGTGCTGCTGCCTGGGGCTGGCCCTGTGCACTTCTGGGCTCCTGCCAGCCGGGCCCTGTGCCACTGCCCTCTGCCTTTCAGGTCCTGGAGTGCCTGGACTTGACTAAATGTGGTGGCTGGGTCCTGAGGGTCGTGTTGAGTTACTTGCAGATCGAGTGCAGGCAGATGTGTCGCCTGGCACTCAGAGGCCTTTTGGTGCTCAGCAAGGATCCCCTGATGGTGAGAAGGGGACAGCAGCTGAAGCTGCACTGGGGAGAGCAGCCCCATGGGCTGGCTGGGCTTCAGGAGCTGAGGCAGCTGCTCCCAGCTCTCCTGCCTCAGCTGCCCGACTGCTTTGGGACAGGCCTTTGGTCTCTGGGCCCTGCGGCAGCAGGCTGGGCTTGCAGTACCAGGGCGCTGTCGCTGGTGCAGCTGCTGACGGCTTCACAGCACAGCCTTGTGTTCCACACAGGCCAGAAGAATGTGCTGTCTGTCTCAAAGCTTTGTGGATCTGCTGGGCGATGAAGATGGAGTGGTGGTTGCCCGGACCCTCCGTGTGCTTATTGATATGCTGAAGAACGAAGACATCCTGATATCCAGCACCACCGCCCCAAAGCTGGCTGAGGCACTCCTGGTGCTCTTTAACAATGTAAGGTTCCGCAACCCGAGCCACAGGCATTGGGTGCTGCCCAGAAACTTTGTGCTGTCTGCATTTTCAGGCCTTTGCCTAGGTGGGCCTGGAGTAATCGGTGTAATCGGTGCTTAGGTTTTTTCCTTTCCTCTAGGAAAATAGCTTCATGCAACTGCTCTCCATTGACCTCTTCTGTAAGGTGATGGAGTTGGTAGTGGATGAGGGAAAAAAGCCCCTGAAGACAATTGTCAACAAGAGCCTGCACCTACTTTTAATCTACTGCCGTGATGAGAACCGGCGTGTGGCAAATGTGAGGTTTTGTGCATGCCTGGGAGGGGGCTCAGCTGCCTCCTGCCCTGGTGCCACGCAGGCGGCGTCCTCCTCCAGGCCTTGGCACAGGGATGCAGGTCCCTGTGCCCTGGGCTGTGGTGCCATCTCTGCATCTCTGCGGTTCTTCAGGCCTCTCGGGAAACCCTGCATTGTGCGGCCAAGTTCCTGAAGTGGAGGGATCTGGAGGAGCTACTGACCAAGGAAGATCCGTTGAATATCGATGAGTGTAAGTTAAGGATGGCTTGGAGAAGTGCCAGCCTGAGCCTGGAGAAGATCCATGGCCGCGGGGCTGGCAGCCGTGGCCCCTGCCCAGTGCTGCACCCAGGGGCTCCGGCCTGCGCCCCACACGCCACTCCCTTCCCTGGGCCCCGCGGGCTCTTCTCCAGGCTCCTGCGGCCCCGAGCCGGGTGCCCGTGGAGTCCCAGCCCAGCGGGGCTGCGGGGCGGGGCGGCACCGCCGCTCCCCGGGCAGCAGCCGGCCCTCTGCCCCCTCCAGAGCCCGGCACCAGCGGCTGCTGGCCGGGCCTCAGGGCCGTGCGGGCAGGGGAGGCCGGGGCTGGGCGCGGCCAGAGCCCGGCCCAGGGGCTGAGCCCGCGCCAACCCTTCCCTCCTGCCGCTCTCTCCAGCTGGTAGACGACAGGAGCCGAGCGGCCGAGCACCTGCAGAACCCACAGGAGTCCCTGCTGGAAACGGCCATGCCGTTCATCGGTAAGCCACGAGACCGGGCTCCCTCCCCGGCCCGCCGCAGCTCAGCCCCGGCCCCGGCTGCTGCCCCGGCTGCAGCAGCATCCGGGCCCGGTGCTGTGGAGCCCCGCCTGCCCTCAGGGCTGCTGCCGCTCTCTGGCAGCCGTGCCCTGGGGCGGCAGCAGGCGGCAAGGGCCCGGGCTGAGCCCTGCCGGGGCAGGAGGCCGTGTGGCCACAGGGCTGGCAGCGGCGCTGGCAGGGAGCCGTACCGCTGGGGCCGTGACATGCTCTGCGTTCACAGGCATGGCCGTGCGGTACATGAGGATGTAGCAGGGAGAGCTCCAGCTCATCGCCAGGGGTGAGTAAGGGCAGCGGGTTGTCAGTGGCTCTCTCTGGCAGGGGAAGCTGCACTGCCTGGGCCGAGAGCTGCAGTCCCCGGCTGTGGAGGGCTTTCCTCCTTGTGTGGACGAGGGCTGGAGAGGGCACAACACACAGAGATTTCAGGGGTGCGTGGGGGATTCGTGGCAAGCACCTTCTGGCTGATCCCAATGTCTCCTGCTTCCTTCTGGGTGGGATGGCCCTGGCAGGAAGATCTCCTAGGGTTCCCACAGATCCCGGGTCTGACCATGGCTCTGTTCTACTCTCGTCCAGCCCTTCAAACCCAGAAGCAAGACAGCAGCCCATCATGCTCTAACCTGCAAAATGAAGCCCGTTTTCCCCAAAAAGCTCAACAACTGGGGACGTCTTCTGAATCCAGTGAACCAGTGTCCCAAGAACACACCGGGAGACACTGAAGAGGACACCATCTCTCAGTGCTGCTGGAGCTCCATGCACAGCTGAGGCTGAGCACAATTCCCATGGCTTCAGACCGCTCCCTGTTTGTAGTTAGCTACCTCCCTCCAGCCCTCAGACCCTGCCCATGCCTTTTTTTTCCCTCCCCTCTCCACCCCTTTTGACAGCTCTTTCCCTCCCAGCCCTCAAACCCTGCCCATCCCCCCTTATTCCCTCCCAGCTCATCCCTTTGCTTCGCCTTTCATTATTAAAGACTTTGGCTTCTTCACTTTACCTGTGTCTCTGTGGAGCTGAAGCGGCGTAAAAACCTGAGCCCTGGGACACACAGGCTCCTGCTGCCGTCCTCTTCCGCGCCGTGTTTTGTGCAGAGACACAGAGGAGCGAGGCCGCGTCAGGCTGGAAAGGTGTCTGTGCTGAAGGTCCAGTTCCACAACACTGTGGAGTTTAAGGTCCTACTGAGAAGCCTGGAGCTCCTGGATTTTGGAAGAGCCAACCTGAGTATGCTCTGAACCCAGCTGTGAGGGATTCCATGGCAAGCATCTGCAGAGGGCAAAGGAGCTTGGAATGCTGGAAGCTTTCAAGAATAGCTTCCTGAAAGCACAGCAGTGCTCCATCGCTGCACAGGGTCAGGGAGAGGGCAGAAGCAGAGACCATCAGGCCTTAACAGGGAGCTTTGGGTGTGCCTAAGGGCAAGTGAAGCAGCAGCAGCACGGTGGCCGAGACTCGGACGCGTGACCGAGCCAATGGCCCGAGCGCCGTCAGGCAGTGCCGGGATCCCGGCTGCGGTTCTGGTGCCCAGAGCTGAGGAATCGCAGCCCCTGCCTCAGAGCCTGTCAGAAAGCCAAGCAGAGGGAGGGCAGCCTTCCAGTCTCTCCTGGGCATGGCCACAAAGCAGCCCCTGCTTCTCCTTCCTTTGCCTGTGTTTGGGGTGTGCTGATGGCAGCGCCAGCCAGGCTGTGCTCTGTGTTCCAAAGGCTGTGGAGAGCGGGCATGAAAAGTGCTGTGTGCACAGCGGAGAGTCCTGGAAGGTGCTGGCAAGAGCATCCTGCGGGAACAGGGCTCTGCTTTCTGGCCGGGAAGAGCCTGGTTTTGCTGCTGTGAGCGCAGGCAGGCGTCGAGGCAGGTGAAGAGGCAGCGGGCAGCTTGTGTTTGTAGAGGGCCTGGGGCTGCATGTGCGAACCTCCACCTGGAACCACACTGGGTGAAATCCCAGATAGAGCTGGAGCGCCTGTCCAGAAAGCACCAGAAGGAATTCAGCCTTGCCAGGGTTTCTTAAGAGTGTGTTGGTGTTCCCCAGGAAAGGTACACATTTGGGGAAACGCCTCTGGGGGAAAGGGGCTTGCTGCTGAAGGAAAGCGCTTTCCTAGGAGCTCCCGGTGCTGTCGGAGCAACTGTCCCTCTTTGGCTCTCTGTGGTCCTTTCAGTCCTTGAGGCCCGTAGCACTTGGCAGATGGACAAGGGAAAAGAGAAGGCTGTGAAGAGCAGGTTTGGAATCCACCTGGACTTGCGGAGACCAAGGCCACCACCTGCAGCCAGGTGTGTTCCCCCCCGTTTGGACACAGGTGTGAGCAGGAGCATCTCTGTCCAGCTGCCAGCCCCAAAGCTGTCTTTGAGAGCTGTGAATTCAAAGGCCTTCACGCACACACCTCTCACATCTTACCTGTCTGCTGTGTTTCAACTCTTGGCAATATGCATTTGCCTCTTGCTTGCTGGAAGCTGCTGCAGCCCAGAGGGCCGGCACCGAGCTGGGCTGTCTGGGCCAGGCGGCATGGCGAGTCTTGGCTGATCTTGGGGTGTCCGTGGCCTCAGAAAAGGCTTGGAAAGTTTGCCTCCCAAGGCGCCCTGCTCACTGGCTCTTCCTGTGCATCTTGGAGAGAACAAGGCAGGCATTTCTGGCAGCTGGGCATTAGCAGGCCTTCAAACGGGGGCGTGTTTTGGAGCAGGCCCAGTTGAGACACCGTGAGAGGAGCCCAGCGCTCCTTGCCCCTCTCTGCAGACACGTGAGCATTGTCTGCTTTCGGGATGACCCCGGCTGTGTCAGGGGGTGCTGCGACGTGGACACGAGACAGCCGGTCCTGCCGTGCCAGGTCCCAGCAGTTCCTCACAGCAGTCCTGCATCCCCGTCAGGATGCCAGCCAAGAGAGGTCCTGGAAGCTGAGGGAGCTGATTTGAAGTTTGCGCGGGTGCCTACAGGTCAAGGCCAAGGGCGTTCCCTCAGGATAGAGCAGTCCTGAGAGGTCTCTAGAATTCAAAGAAATCAGCAGACAAATGCATTGTCCACCAAAAGTTCTTTGATTGGCAGGAGGTTATGGCTCTGCACCCCACCACAAGGCTTCCTTGCCACGTCCAAATTGCAGTGGCTTTCTCTAGGAATTCTATCAAAAATACCTTCTGTCTTTAGACTGCTGAGGTGATTCCATAGGCAGGGGCTTAGAAAGAAACACATTGCGTCAGAGTCCTAGACTTGAAGCTAATGTCTACCTGCTGGCCAGGAGGAGTCTCAGCGCACCAAAGCAGCTCATCTTCCTCACCCCTTCCCTGCACAGGGCTGATTCTGTAGCCGCCCTTAGGTCTTGCCCAAGGCTATGTCTATAGGTTTTTGTCAAGTCACTCTCTTGCCAAATTAGGCTTCCAGGTTTTTCTTATGTTAACTGGTGCTACCTACTTCTGGATATGTGTGCTAAGTACTCTTTCCTTCTGTCAATTGCCTGTGCTTCCTTACATCAAACAAAGGCCTTTTTTGGTTCCTAAATGTGCCTGATGCTGGCCCAAGTCTTTTGGCACTGCTGCTTTCCTGTGGCATGTTCTACCTCCCCCGAGAGTAAAGAGGGAGCTGGAGAAGGAGCTTGCCAGGCTGCTCTCCATCTTTTACCAGCAGCCCTGCTTAAGCGGACAAGTCCGAGCTGAGCGCAAATGGAACAGCCGAGCACGGGAAGGGTGGGTGGGAAGGATGATCCAGGAACTGTAGGCCTGGCAGCCTGAGCTTTCTGCCGGGGAAGGCCTTGGAGCACATCCTCCTGAGTGCCATCCCACGGCACATGCAGGGAACCAGGGGGTGGGAAATCTCTGCGGCGGGATGGGGACAGCTGCGGGTCTTGGCAGGGTGTTGAGCTGGGGTTGGTGTTGCTGGGCGTGTTGGGGAAGGAGTTGTCTGGAAGACGAGAAGTCTAGGCTGGAACTGGAGTTTGTTTGAAGGCACCACCTGTGGTATGGCACAGCTTTGGTTATGGAGGACAGAAGGAATAGCTGGGACTTATCAAAAGCCTGATGTCTCTGTGGAAGAGAAGAACGACTCGAGAAAAATGCAGAAGACTTCCACAAGCCAAATACAGGTCCCAAATGGGAAAACAAACAAACAAAACCTTGTGACCTCCAAAAGGAGCCCATGCACCTTTGGGCTTGAGCGCTGCAGAAGCCAAGACATAGAGCTTCACTGAGCCAGATGCTCACCTGGAGCACCAGCCCTTTGGTGCCTCAACATGGCAGATCAAAGCCCATTTCCCAGCTGTCACTGGCTGGGGCAAATGCTAGGTCCTGGCAGGACTGCAGCACTCAGCATCCTTAGCCAGCAGCAGAAAGTGCTGGCTGGGCAGAAACTTGCACCTCTGCCTTGCACTAAAGACAGCACCCTCCAGAACTGGCATTTACTCTCTCAGGAAAATCTGACTCTGCTGTCACCACAGCTGTAGGGTTGTGGTAACTTTGCTCATTTTGCTCCTCTTTGGCCTCTTCTCCAGCAGAAGAGAGAGCCATCAGCACTGCAGGTGGCTGAGGAGCTACCACTAACTGTAGCAATGTATCTGCAGCAATGTATCTGCATAACTTGGAATACAAAGTGCTCAAGCCCAACTACCACCTAGAGATATTAGTTACAAGTAGCAGCTCTTTGGGAATATATCAAGGCCACAGAGAAACAAACTGGTCTAAAAAGAAGAGGAGCCTGGGAAATTGAATACCAGGACAAGAAGAATGAGCTAGAGGTCATGAAGGCTTGGAATTATAGCCAATCAAATTGCCTAAGGGACGTGAGCTGAGCAAACAAAGCAGACGAACCAATCAAGAAAGGCATGAAGGTGTGAACAGCTGTCTTACAATCTATAAACATAGTGTAATGTAAATATGAAATGGCTTCTGCAGAAATCATATCGGTTCTGTCGTTCAGAGGTACTGAGCTCCCACAAGTATCATTCAGATGTATTTGCTGGCAGCCAGAAATGAAAATTCCGGACTCAAGCTGTAGCCCGAAAGAGCAGGGAGATGCTCGAGGAGGCACCACCTTTGTTTTAGCAATTCAGCAAGTGAGCGAGTCCTTCTGTGAAAGGAATCACTACCCTCCTTGCCTTCCTTCTGGCACCTGAGAAAGACAAAGACTGTCCCAAATGCAATTTGCAGGCTGCCACAAGTCTGTGCTACTTGTGTCTTTTCAACACAGCTCTACCCAAAGCTGCAGCCACAGCTGACACCGGAGAGGAAAGCCCCTGAGAGCAGCAGAGTCTGTGGGGGCTGTTGGCATTTACCTCTCCTCCTGTGGCAGTGTTGAGTGCTTTACAAACCTCTCCAAAAGTCTAAGAAACAAAAGAGCCACAAAGAAAGGAGAAAGCATTTAGATCTTGGAGTGCAAGCCAGCCCAGACTGGAGATCTCTGCTGGAAATGCCTAAAATCTGCAGGATGCAGAAGGGCTCTGTCAGAAGGCAGATGAGGCATTTTGCTCTCAAGTGCATGGCCACTGGGCCTGAAGCATTGAGGATGACTGCCTCAGCTCAGAAAGAGAGTTTCTTCTTTCTTCTCGGGTTTCAGTCTCTAAATTATGCAGTTCTAATCCTGACCATGGAGTATTTCCTTCAGCAAACTCTTGAAAAGAAAGCTTTGATAAGGGGTAGGTTTCTCTTTCAGGCAAGCAAGATTCTTCTCCCTCTGTACGTGTTGCCAGCTGATTATAGCTATACAAAAATGCAGAGGAAATTAACACACCGCTGTCCCATGCTTGAGAGACCAGGAGATCTACCAGGTCATTTTCCTTGCTCCAGGCAACACCTTGGCAGTGTGACCATTTGACAATTTGACAATGCCTTCTGGCCACGCTTACAAATTCTGACTGGTACTGAGAGATGGGACAGTCTAGCCTCAGTGTTTGAGCATTTTTGCAGCTTGCCTGACTTCAGACTTGATAGATATTCTACCAGGAAAACACCTGGCCCATGGTTTTGTGGTTGGACTCACCCGCTGCCGATATTTTTGACTTTGATGGATTTTGTCATGGGATTTTCCATGCTCACAATTGTCTCTGAGGAAAACAAAATTCAAGAGACTCGCTTTGAAGCAGAGATCCCAGCTTCCAGGAGGCACAAAAGGCAGCCCCATTGCTGGGGCTCTGAAAACTTTGTGGTCAGCTGGCTAACAACAACCAAACAACCAGACAGACATCTCTGAAGCAGAAATGGCCAGCAGAGACTGATTTTCTCCAGAAGTTCCTATGGGGAATCCTAAATGTCCCTGTGATATCAAACTGAAGAGGAACATTTGGTCCAGCTACGCTGCCACGTGCACACAATACGCTATCCTCCAGACAACAAATACACAAGACGTACTCAGTAGCTCCAGGGAGTCCTCCTCGATCTGCTGTTGCTGAGCAGCAGCTGTGTCAGCGCAGGAGATGAACCGACTGCCCGGGATCACCGTCTCAGCTTGGGGAGCAAAGGCTCCTTGACACAATGCTCCTGCTGCAGCTGGTTTGGTGCAAGAGCCTGTGTAGATCTGGGAGAAGAAATGAGTTTGGCTTAGAAAGGTGGCTGGCAGAGATGACCCTGAGATGCCATTCCAAATGCCAGCCCTTAGGAAGATGCTGTCAGCCTGCCACACGCAGGGCTCTTCAAATGGATTTTTTGCACGTCCACTTCCCTTTGACTGGATGAGCCAAAGCCAAAGACTGGTTTTACTGGAGTTCATGGTCAGATTTATGTTCCATTTTCAGGGATCTTCTGAAGGAGGACTGCCACAAGGACCATTCCACCTCCTCCCAAGGGCTCTTTTCCCCTTCAAAGGGCTGCAGACACTCTTGCAGTTCCTTGTTCAAATGTTCTACCTCCTCCCACGGAGTGCTCTTGTCCTCCACCACGTTCAGGTCATGCTCAACCGGCAGCACTTCTGGTGGAGACAGTTCCTGCGACTCATGCTGACCTTGGGGCTCCTTCTTGCCAGTCATTTGCTGGACGCCTTTGCAGGCTGCCTGGCCAGATGTCAACAGTTTCACCTCGAGTCAAAAAGAACAAAGCAGTCAGAGACGACAGCTTGTCCCTGTTAGCCAAGAGTCATCAGCTGTGAGCAAAGGGAAAGAAGAGATTTACAAGGGCTACAGACAGCTTGTTTCCATCCTCCATCTTGGGCACAATGTTCCACTGTTAAAACACCTCAAGAAACAAGGAGAGCAGGAAGAGGCCAGCAGGAATCAGTTTGGATGACTGCTGGCCAAAAGGCCAAAGGACTACTTCCATTGTCCAGGGCAGCAGTTGAGATTCAAGATACCAAGAAATGTCCTTCAGAATGGCTGTGACAGACACGACAGCAGGATGGCACTCAGAGGCATCACCCCAACTCCCTACACATTGTTTCATATATTAAATCACTTCCACAAAATTAATTGCATCAGAATAGAGGTCGCTTTAAAAGTCTCTGGTGGTCATTTGGGAAAGATCTCATGCCTCAAATTCTCCTTTGATGGTCAAAAGCCTCTGAAAAAAAATTTCTTCCCCTTAAATACATTGAAGCTATCTTTCCAGCAGGCCCACTCTCTTTATTCTCCACCCTAAGATAACCACTTGCACTGCTAGGAGGGAATACAGGACTAACAACTGTCTGGTAAAGCTTAAGGAATTCACAGTTTGTTACGGTCAAACATTTCCCCAACATTTTCCACTGCACTCTCTTGCCAGCAGACATCACCAACCGGTTCCATTCCTCTTGCAGAACCCTGTACCTGCTATCCATGGGCAGCCAGGAGGAGAGGCAGTCACAGAGGAGACGCACCTGCCACACCAGGCAGCAACCAAAACCCTCTCGAGTCACAGCTGCAGGCCTGTAACTGCACAGAATGCTCTGGCTGCCCCACTCCTTCTGGCCTTTTGGCTGGAAATGCGTTTTCTGCCTCATGTAGAAGTACCACAGCTGTGCAAACAAGGGCGGATGGGCCATATTCCAAAGGCACCGCAGTGTGGAGGAAGTGGTGCCCTAATGACTGAAAAATAAAACAACACACTTTTGCGACATTACTGTAGCAGGTAATGTCAAATCTGGCCTTTAACTGGAGGCCTCCAGGGGCAGATATGGAAAAACACCCGCCCCACACAGGGCAAATGTGGTCTAACAAGTGTGGAACATTAGCGTAATTGACAAGAATTCCCAAATAGAAGCACAAATAATGAGGAAATATTCCTGCTTTTCTCCCACCTCCTCTGGAGCCCCTCTTTCTTGCTCCTAGCTGTACTGCCTATCAGTACTGCTGTTTCAACCTTGGCTCCCAGAGGAGGCAAGATAAGATAGGAGCCTTTGGAACGTGTTTTGTCTTTCTGCCTATCAGAGGAGGAAAAGTACTGAAGTTACCTAGGAACTATATAACTATGCAACAGTAGTCTACAGAGCTAGGAATATATATGAAGGAAATAGAAAAGCAGAAATCATGTTGGCATTAGAAGGAGACCATTCCCCAATTCCTAACCATACCAAAATCACCATCAGCAGGATTTTCCATCTTGAAAAAACAATGGACAATTCAGAAAGGTAATGTAGATTTTATGCACAGGGTGACAAGGAAGGGAATCTTCCAATGGAATTGAGGTTTGATAGAGTTTTTATTCTGACTCCCACTCAGGGCTTGAACTGGAGAGAGTCATCCTGAAATGGTTGTCACCACCTCCTGAACTGCCTGCATTGCTTCACTGCAATGATCAGAGATGCCCATCTGGAGAGAGGCTCAGCTGGCATCAAATAGGGTTGCAGCACAAAGGGAAAACAACAATAACAACAGCAGCAGCAACAACAACAGCAATAATGGAACCATTACTTTGCAAACTCAGTGCCTCAGTGGATCAAGAGAGATTCCCTGGTTTCCAGAAATATGCTGAAATAGGACTGGCAGGACACTCTGCACCTCTGCCTTCATGTCCAGGACCTTGCTATCACAGGCTCATATGGCCCACAATCCCACTAATCCATTCATCAAGGTGTCTTCAGCAGCAGCAGTGGTGCAGCTGAAAAACGTCAGGCAGCAGTTCCCATTCCCTGTGCATGCATGGCAGTGGGGCCAGCACTGCCAGGGCCAGGGCCAGGGCCAGGGCAGAGAGCACAGGCAGCACCAATGCTGAGGAGCCACTGCTCTGACACTGCCAGTGGGACTTCCACTGAGATGAGGCATCTGGGCGTGCCATGAGCACTGAGGTGGTTTTTGCAGTGCGGTGAGGCAGCTCAGGTGCCTACCTGAGCCTTGAGTAGGCAGCAGCTAGCTCTGCCAGAAGCACCATATGGCCAGAGAGCTGCTGTGTTTCAGACTCACAGCAAAGCCCACCCAGCAGGACAATTTCCATGTAAGAACTGCAGAAGTGCTTTCCTCTTGTTACCTTGGTGCATCCCAGAGCAGAAGTTTCGACTCCGTGACAGAGAATCTGCTCACCCAAGAGACTGATGACTCCGCTCACAAGGAGTTCAGCACAACCAGAGTGTTGGCAATCCCTGTGGGACCAGCTGAAGATGCCATTGCAGCCGAGGGGACAGCACCACTGCCTGGAAAAGGACAATTCTGGTGAAGTACTAAGGACTCAACAACAGGCCCTAAGCCAAAGCTAACCTCCAGACGACCCTTCCAACCAAACATTGTATTTGTATTGGCTCATAAACAAAACAGGCATGACCATTACCGGTATGATAGATGAATCCGGTTGGTAGTGCAACAGGTGTTTACCTTTCCACACTTAGAAGCCAGACAAGGCCACGGAATCAGATCTGTGTGGTCTTGTTTGAAGATATATGGTCAAAGCAGACTGCCTTGGTTCCTCTCTGAGCCCGGGCCGAGAGAAGGATGAAATCAGATGTTCCTGCACTAGAAGTTTTGGTAGCTTGTTTATTCAACAGAATAAAATCTGGGGCCTCTAACAGCAAAGTCTGTGGCCTGGCCTGTGGGTGGGCGAGCTGCATAGGAATCCCTGGTTCCTGGGAGTGCATTTCCAATCCTTTGGTGTGACAGGGGCTCGCCAGCTGACGAGTGTGTCAGGAGGATGGCAAAGCATATGGGTAACTGGCGATGTACCTTTCTTAATCCCTACAGGCAGTCTATTGCTGTAACAATCAGGTGCATTGCTTAGCTTATCCTTTGGTACTCCTTTGCTGCTTTGCACTCCAGCAAAAGCCGCTTATTTCTTACGCTGGTGTTGGCGTCTCTGGTGCTGACTGCTGGCAAAACAGCGACATGTTTGCTTCAGAGTTGGACTAGGTGGATGCACAAGATGGCAGCCAGGGCTGAGGCAGCCAAGAACAACATGGCGGCCAGGGCTGGAGCAGCCACGCCCAAGATGGAGGCCAGAGAGCAGAGGCAGCCATGCACAAGATGGCGGCTGGGGCAGGCCAAGCCCTCAGCCATCTGTTGAAATGGACATTAACAGACACCCGGGAAACGGAGACGGCGTGGCACCTCTGCTCTGCGCACACCGACATAGACCAGCCACTTTGGAACGTCGGCTGGCAGTATTTTGATGTCGAGGCAATTCAAATAGGTGAACAGAGGAAGAAACTCCAGGGTTTGAATGTTTTGAAATAAAAACTTTTCTTTTTTTTCCAGAAGAGGGCCAAAAGCATTTCCTGTGCAGATGGACTTGGTTTAGCATCAAGAAGCATCACAAGTGGTTTCGTCCAGGCAGGAGTCACAGTGACTGTGTGGCGATGAAAACGGAGATGGGATCCGCTTGAGGCGGATGGTGCAGTGGCTGCTCATATGCCATGCGTATCCCTCGCGGTACCTCTACTTAGAACACTGTGAAGACCCTATAGAATTGAAATACAAATCAAAACTGCAGCAGGAAGTGCAGTGCAGCTGAGGTTGTTCTTAATGGGATTCTTCAAGCTGAGCAGCGACATTCTGTTCAGCAGACGCACAGGCAGGGGCTTCTTGGAGCGCTGCTGTGGCGCCCATTACTTGGAGTAGGGGATGACAGGAGAAAAGAAGAGAAGCCCCTCAGCTTCTGAAGAGGAACAGTCACTGACAGGAAGCAGTGGCTTAAGAAATGTGAGGGGAAAAAAAGGCAGCGAACGTGAGGTGGCAAGTGTGAGAAATGTGAATGAAAAAAGGAGGGAAGTGTGAGGGAAGAAAAGGGTAGGAAACCTGAGTGGGAAATGGTGAAAAATATGAGTGACAATAGGAGAGGAAGGTGAGAGGAGGAAAAGGCAGGAAATACAACGGGAAAATTCTAAAAACATGAGGGGGAAAGGATGAGAACTATAGGGGGAAAACATGGAAGGAAATGTGAGGGGGAAAGAGTGAGAAACTTTACTGGCAAAGAGAGAGAAAGGGGCAGAAAACGTGAGGGGAATATGGTGAGAATCCTGCGGGGAAAAGAGTGAGAAACCAGAGGGCAGAAAAAGGCAGAAAACATGAGGGGAAAAAAAGGTGGGAAGTTTGATGGGAAAAGTGGCAGAAAACAGGAGTGAATAAAGGGCAGAAAATGCAAGAGGAGAAGTATAAGGAACGTGACGGGGAAAGAATGCTAAACGTGAGGGGAAAAGTGTGAGAAATGTGAGAGGAAAAGGGCGAGAAACAGGAGGGTGAAAGTGAGAAACAGGAAGAGAAAATGCTGAGGAAAATGATGGAGAAAAGGAGAGAAATGTGAGGGGAGAAAAGGGCAGGATAAGTGAGGGAAAAATGGTGAGAAGCATGAGGGAAGAAAAAAACAGGAAAGAGTGGGAAGGTGAGAAAAGGTTAGAGGTAAAGCTGGAGGAAAGTGAGCTGAAGAGGGTGGGGAAAATGAGAAAAAGTTGGGAGGGGAAAACGACAGGAAAACTGTGAGAATTGTGAGTGGGAAGGGGGGGAAATGTGAGACGGGAAAGAAGAGGAAATGTGAAGAGAGAAAAGGAGAGCAGGCAGTGTTGGCATAACAGCTGAAATGATTCCTAACACATTCCCCCATACATTTGCCCACTTATTGGACAAGCCCGGGGTTTCCATGTATGTATGTCTCTATCACCGCCTGGATTCCTACTTGGAAGCAATACAAGGGGCCAGGTCTGCCCGCCAGCAGCATCAGCTGCTCCAAGCCGGGAACGTGACATGTGGTGCTGATTTCCAGAGGCTTCTGTGTCCCAGGCGAAGCCAAGGCAGGAGTGGGTTGAAAGGTGCTGGCACTGCTGCTGCTCTGTGCCAGAGAACCCCAGCTGGGCGGGGCATGGCGCCCACTGCGCTGCGGGCTCTTTCTCCTGCCAGAGCTGGGCACACCTGGCAAGAAATCATGATGGCGTGTGGGGAAACCAAGGGCTGTGTGGAGGCTGCATTCCTCTGCACACAGCCGGGCCACCTGCAGCACAGATCTTTGGCCCCCAAAAATGGAAACCAGAGGGAAACAGCTGGAAGAAGTTTCATTCTCACCTTTCAATAGAAGAGACTAAAATGGAAGTTCCCAAGCAGGGCCTGGTCCCCGATGCCAGCTCAGTGTGAGAAAGGAGGCATGACTTTATTTCAGTGCTGGCTGTGTGGGGAATCACTTCTCTAACATGTGCTCACTCAGAAGTCTGACCTACTGATTTGTAACCATGGAAATAAGACCCACTTATTACTTTGCAGAAACTCACAGGCTAAATATTCCCTCAAATTACTGGACAAATTTGAATCACGTCTCAGAAGTGAAGAATGAGAGAGTAGGGGTCTCTTAAGGATCTCTGGTGGTCATTCGGGGAACATCCCATTCCTCAAATTCTCCTCTGATGCTCAAGAGCCTCCTAGAACCACTTGCTTCCCCTTGAATGCATTCCAGCTACCTTCTTAGGAGGACTACTCTATTCTCAAGGCTAAGGTAGCCACTTGCACACATTAATCAGTGCACTGGAGGAAATAGACGGCTCAACACTCTCTGTTAATGCTAAGGGAATTCGTGATTTGTTTCAGTTCAAGATTTTCTCAGCACCTTCCTTCTCTGGTGTCTTGGTTTAGGAAGACAGGTATCTGCTAGGTAAAATTACAATCAGAGACTCTTTGGCAAAGATTTGGGAAATAGGAATAGCAGTTCTTTACTAGTATGTAATACAAAGCAAACAAACACAACAAAAACTCCCCCCCCCCCACCAAACAACTACAGCATTAATGACAAACGACAACAGTACCAAGAACCTTGAGGGCTTTGTTTCACAAAACCCAGGGCAGTTTGGTTTCGGTGTCCCTGCAGGATCCTCAGAGCACCAAGCTGGAACAGTGGAAAAGTCCCGGGCTGGTAGCTGGGATGGCAGGGTGTCCCGGCAGGCAGGGGCAGGATGTCCCGGCAGCGCAGGGGGTGCAGGGTCACGCTGCAGCAAGAGGAGCAGCGCCGAAGGAGCCGAAGGCGAGGCAGAAAGCGGCCCAGCTTCTGCGAGTGGCAGAGAAAAACTCAGGATTCAGGTCGAACCGGTGATAGTAGATTTCCCAGGACTGGATCCCTTTGGCCACAGTGAAACTCCTCCAGCCAGCAACAGCCGTTCTCCGCTCGGCGTGCTTTGCGGCGGCTGAGCTCCTCGAGGAGCGGCAGACACGCGTCTCCCCGAACGCCGGAAGAAGAAAAGCACACAGCTGCCTCAAGCTTTGTCTTTTACCTGTGTTATCTCCCTCTTCCACCTTTTGTCCACCTCTTTGTTTCAGTTAAGTACTCTCAAGTATACAACACTTGGTCTCCTTGGTAACTTGTGGGGAAAAAATTCTTTAGAGAAAGAAGGAACAAACCTAACCCCCAACATTATCCACCCTGAATTTTTTTCCCATACCAACATATTACATTGAGTTTTAACTGTTAAAAATACATATATATATATGCAAATATGGATGCAGCCACATTGTCATGGGTAGTTCACCCCAAAACAAGTTCCCCTTGAGGTATGCATCGGGTCTCTCCATCCTTTTGCATCACCCACCAGGTGCAACCTGGTCCCTGAGCGAAGACAACCCCACGGATGGGATTGTCTTTGCTGGAGGCAGGATTAATCCAAACAGTTTTCCCAGCATACCTCTCATGTGTACCACTGGAACCTTATCTCCGTCTGTCTTTTGCAAGGGCTCAGATTGGGCAGGACCTGCTCGGTTGGTGGAACCTCGAGTGTTCACCAACCAGGTGGCCTTTGCTAAATTAATATCCCAGTTCTTGAAGGTTCCCCCACCCAGTGCCTTCAAGGTAGTTTTAAGCAGGCCATTGCACCGTTCAACTTTCCCGGTCGCTGGTGCATGATAAGGAATATGGTACACCCACTCAATGCCATGTTCTCTAGCCCAGGTGCTTATAAGACTATTCTTGAAATGAGTCCCATTGTCCGACTCGATTCTCTCAGGGGTGCCATGTCTCCACAGGACTTGTTTTTCCAGGCCCAGGATGGTGTTCCGGGCAGTAGCATGAGGCACAGGGTAGGTCTCCAACCATCCAGTGGTGGCTTCCACTATGGTTAGCACATAACGCTTGCCCTGGCGGGTTTGGGGAAGGGTGATGTAGTCAATCTGCCAGGCTTCCCCATATTTATATTTGGACCACCGCCCACCATACCATAAGGGCTTCATCCGCTTGGCTTGCTTGATTGCAGCACATGTCTCACAGTCATGGATAACCTGAGAAATACTGTCCATGGTTAAATCCACCCCTCGGTCTCGGGCCCACTTATAGGTGGCATCTCTGCCCTGATGACCCGAGGCATCATGGGCCCATCGGGCTAGGAACAACTCTCCCTTGTGTTGCCAATCTAAATCTATCTTTGACACTTCCATCTTGGCAGCCTGATCTACCTGCTTGTTGTTTTGGTGTTCCTCATTAGCCCGACTCTTGGGAACATGGGCATCTACATGGCGGACTTTCACAGGCAGCTTCTCTACACGAGTGGCAACGTCCTTCCATTCATCAGCAGCCCAGATTGGTTTTCCTCTACGCTGCCAGTTGGCCTTTTTCCACCTTTCCAGCCAGCCCCACAGAGCATTGGCTACCATCCACGAATCAGTGTAGAGGTAGAGCTTTGGCCACTTCTCTCTTTCAGCAATGTCAAGGGCTAATTGAACAGCTTTGAGTTCAGCAAGCTGACTTGATCCCCCGTCTCCTTCAGTGGCTTCTGCAACCTGTCGTGTGGGGCTCCATACGGCTGCTTTCCACTTACGGTTCATTCCCACGATGCGACAGGAACCGTCAGTGAAAAGAGCGTAGTGTGTTTCTTCTGCTGGCAGTTGGTTGTATGGAGGAGCTTCTTCAGCTCGTGTCACTTGTTCCTGCTCCTCTTCGTCCGTGAGACCGAAGTTTTCTCCTTCCGGCCAGTTTGTAATTATCTCCAAAATCCCAGGGCGATTTGGGTTTCCAATACGGGCACGCTGTGTGATGAGGGCAGTCCATTTGCTCCATGTGGCATCAGTGGCATGGTGCGTGGAGGGAGCCTTTCCTTTAAACATCCACCCCAGCACTGGTAGTCGGGGTGCCAAGAGGAGTTGTGCTTCTGTGCCAATCACTTCTGAGGCGGCTTGAATTCCTTCATAGGCGGCCAAGATCTCCTTCTCTGTGGGAGTGTAGTTGGCTTCAGATCTTCTGTAACTTCGACTCCAGAAACCCAGTGGTCGGCCTCGGGTCTCCCCTGGCACCTTCTGCCAAAGGCTCCAGGACAAACCGTTGTTCCTGGCTGCAGAATAAAGCACATTCTTAACATCTGGTCCCGTCCTGATTGGGCCAAGGGCTACTGCATGAGCAATCTCCTGCTTGATCTGGGCAAAGGCGTGTTGCTGTTCAGGGCCCCAGTGGAAATTGTTCTTCTTGCGGGTAACCAGGTAGAGAGGGCTCACGATCTGACTGTACTCAGGAATGTGCATCCTCCAAAAACCTATGGCTCCTAGGAAAGCTTGTGTTTCCTTTTTGCTGGTCGGTGGAGACATTGCTGTGATCTTATCAATGACCTCAGTGGGGATCTGCCGCCGTCCATCTTGCCACTTTACTCCCAGGAACTGGATCTCTCTGGCAGGTCCCTTGACTTTGCTCTTCTTGATGGCAAACCCGGCTTTCAGCAAAATCTGGATGATCCTCTCTCCTTTCTCGAACACTTCAGCTGCAGTCTTTCCCCACACAATGATGTCATCGATGTACTGTAGATGTTCTGGAGCCTCACCCTTCTCCAGTGCAGCCTGGATCAGCCCATGGCAGATGGTGGGGCTGTGTTTCCACCCCTGGGGCAGCCGGTTCCAGGTGTACTGCACGCCCCTCCAGGTGAAAGCAAACTGAGGCCTGCATTCTGCAGCCAGAGGAATGGAGAAAAATGCATTGGCAATGTCAATAGTGGCATACCACCTCGCTGCCTTGGACTCCAGCTCGTACTGAAGTTCCAGCATGTCTGGCACAGCAGCGCTCAGCGGTGGAGTCACTTCATTCAATGCACGATAGTCCACAGTCAGTCTCCATTCTCCATCAGACTTGCGCACAGGCCAGATGGGGCTGTTGAAGGGTGAGTGGGTTTTGCTGACCACCCCTTGGCTCTCCAGCTCACGGATCATCTTGTGGATGGGGATCACGGCATCTCGATTTGTCCGATACTGCCGACAGTGCACTGTCGAGGTGGCAACAGGTACTTGTTGTTCTTCTACCTTCAGGAGTCCCACTGCAGATGGGTTCTCTGATAGTCCCGGCAAGGTGTTCAACTGCTTAATGTTCTCTGTCTCCACAGCAGCTATTCCAAAAGCCCATCTGAGTCCTTTAGGGTCTTTATAATATCCATTCCTGAGGAAGTCTATGCCCAGAATACATGGAGCCTCTGGGCCGGTCACAATCGGAAGTTTCTGCCACTCCTTCCCGGTCAGGCTCACCTCGGCTTCAACCAGAGTCAATTCCTGTGATCCCCCCGTCACCCCGGCAATGGAAATCGGTTCTGCCCCCACATGTCCTGATGGCATTAGAGTACACTGCGACCCAGTATCTACTAAAGCTTCATATTTTTGTGGCTCTGATGTGCCAGGCCATTGAATCCACACAGTCCAAAAAACCCGATTTTCCCGTGCCTCTTCCTGGCTAGAGGCAGGGCCCCTCTAGCACTGGTTATTATTCCCTTCTTGGACATACATGGTAGAGGTTCCTTCGAGGGAATCTGACACAGCATTCCCACCTCCATAATACCTGGCAGCTTGCTCATGGGAGGCTGAGGCTACCTTCATTCTAGTGGAACTCCCTCTGTTAGTGTTTCTCTCCTTGAGCTCACGTACCCGTGCTGCCAGGACAGAAGTGGGTTTCCCATGCCACGCTCCCATGTCCTCCCCATGGTCCCGCAGATAAAACCACAGGTCAGCTCAAGGGGTGTACCCTCTCTCTCTCGCTGGGGGATGTTGGGCTCTGATTCTGGGGCCTGTGACTCGCACCGGTGCTACATGGGAACTGTTCCTTCTCATCTCCTCTCTCACCTCCTTTATCTCCTCTTTGAGTTCCTTCACCACCGCAGAGACATGAGCCTGCATTGGGCCACTGATCATACTTTCATAATTTCTGAGCTTGTTGGCAACAGAACCCACTGTCTCTCGGTTATCCTCGGCATTAATTGTTGCGATGAATGTGGCGTATTGGGATGGTCCATGAGTTGCCAGATTCCACAACATGTGCCCTGTGCATTTAACCTTGTCGGGGTCATTATCATGCTGTCCGGTCCTCCCAAAAAGTACTTCCAATACTGCCACTTCTCTCAACTGTTGGATTCCTTCCTCAAGGGTCTTCCATCGCATTCTATTGTTGTGCTCTTGCATTCTGTCTCTGTGGACAAATCTCTCTCTCACACTCATTAGAAGTCGTTCCCAAAGGGGAAGGGGCCTTTGCTCTCTTACAAATACCTGATTTATACCTGAGTCCTGGGTCAAGGGTCCCAAATTCCTTGCTTCAGCACTATCCAGTTGCACACCTGTACCCATAAGGTCCCAGACTCGAAGTAGCCAGGCTGTATAAGCCTCACGTCCTCGTCGTGCAATATCTTTTTGCAGATTACGTAGACTTTCATATGTCAGGGACTCAGTGATGATCTCAACCTGTGGCTCTTCTGTGGACTGTGAGGACCCTCCTTTCTTATCCTTAATACCAGGATCTGACGATTTTACTTTACACTTCCTTGTTTCTACAGGGGCGACTGCTGCTGGCTGTGGCTGCCCTTGTGGTTCAGCTGGAACCTGGACAGTTGTAACGTCTGTGGGTTCCACTGCTGCACCAGCAGTCTCTGCCTTCTCGGGGCAGGGGGAGGGTTTTTCATGAGCTGGGGAAATGTACTCCTTCAGCATTTGGCCTATCTCTTTTACCAGAACCTCAACCCAATCCGGGTGGGTCCTTTCTGAGGCAGGCTGTGGGGCAGAGTCAGGCTCTGGGGTATCATCCCTATTCTGTGGGGTAGGTATCAGGGTGGTTATCCAGGTCAATCTTCCCTTATCTCTGAATGCTAAATAGAATATGCCTATTAGCAGCACCAGCCATTGTATGATATCATTAGCATTCAGAGAGGATTTAAACCCTTCAAAAACTGGTGGGGCAGACCCAAAGAGATGGGTAAAGGGTTGGGAAAAAGAAACTTCCCCCGGTGTCATTTCCTCACAGTAGGCACCATTGTTAAAGTAACTCCAAAAACACACAGTTAGTGTACGATAGCCCTGAATCCATGTGCCTGCCTTCCAGAGGAAATTAAAAATCCATGAGTTCTTCACCTTATTAAGCCATAAAATAAACTGGATGATAGCCACAGTAGCCTTAGTTATAGGGCCCATGTTTAGATAAGGGCCTGCAAATGGAAGGAATACAGCCACAACCACATGCCACCCAAACCAGGCTAAGTTAGACCACATGATGCAGCCTAATGAGGTTTTTATATCCAACGCACACAAAAGAAAGTACTAGGTTAGTTAAGAACTGCTATTTCTCTTCCCTTTTCTTTTCTCAGTGCCCTCAAGCCCCACGTTGGGCGCCAAAATCTGTCTTGGTTTAGGAAGACAGGTATCTGCTAGGTAAAATTACAATCAGAGGCTCTTTGGCAAAGATTTGGGAAATAGGAATAGCAGTTCTTTACTAGTATGTAATACAAAGCAAACAAACACAAAAAAAACTTCCCCCCCCCCACCAAACAACTACAGCATTAATGACAAACGACACCAGTACCAAGAACCTTGAGGGCTTTGTTTCACAAAACCCAGGGCAGTTTGGTTTCGGTGTCCCTGCAGGATCCTCAGAGCACCAAGCTGGAACAGTGGAAAAGTCCCGGGCTGGTAGCTGGGATGGCAGGGTGTCCCGGCAGGCAGGGGCAGGATGTCCCGGCAGCGCAGGGGGTGCAGGGTCACGCTGCAGCAAGAGGAGCAGCGCCGAAGGAGCCGAAGGCGAGGCAGAAAGCGGCCCAGCTTCTGCGAGTGGCAGAGAAAAACTCAGGATTCAGGTCGAACCGGTGATAGTAGATTTCCCAGGACTGGATCCCTTTGGCCACAGTGAAACTCCTCCAGCCAGCAACAGCCGTTCTCCGCTCGGCGTGCTTTGCGGCGGCTGAGCTCCTCGAGGAGCGGCAGACACGCGTCTCCCCGAACGCCGGAAGAAGAAAAGCACACAGCTGCCTCAAGCTTTGTCTTTTACCTGCGTTATCTCCCCCTTCCACCTTTTGTCCACCTCTTTGTTTCAGTTAAGTACTCTCAAGTATCCAACACTTGGTCTCCTTGGTAACTTGTGGGGAAAAAATTCTTTAGAGAAAGAAGGAACAAACCTAACCCCCAACATCTGGGAATTGCTCCCAAGCATTTTGTCACTACACCTTGAAAATGTGTTTGCTGACTGAAGCCACATTGTGTCTTTCCTTCAGAAATTAATCAAGAAAACACCAATTACCTACTGAAAGCCTTCTGCTCCCATCCAAATCAGTTCACTGCTCAAGCGCAAGCCACAGGCTCATCCCCGATTCCCTCTGTGAGATACAGGGCAACATTTTGCTGCAGTTGGAAGATGATTAGAAAAATGAATGAAAATTGTTGGTTCTAGGCATTGTTATTTATGGCTTGGATTTGTCCTAGTTAATTTGTTGGCTTTTGATGTGAGATGGGAGAGGGGCCAGCTTGAAGCCCAGACCAAAAGGGAAGTAGGAGAAGAGGGGAGGGGACAGAAAAGTAGGCGGTCGGGAGAGAATAAAAGTTCCCCAGTACCCAGCCAAAGGGAAAGGGCACACGGTTCGCCCTGGGCTGGGAAAAGCAATAAAAAGCAGCATTCCATTTACAGTGGGTGTGTGTGTTTGGCTCTTGGGGCAAGCTGTCCCTGCCTTGCGCTGGCCTCGGTTCCCCCAGCAGAAGTGCCGTGCCTGAAGGACGCTGCTCTGTGCTGGAGCCTGCAGAGCAGCCCGGCTCCCTCCCCTGTGCCCGGAGTGCTGCACACACTGCTCACCTTTGCCAGGAGTTACAGGGCAACCGGCACAAGAGTGGGAATCCTCAGCCAGGCCTGCAGCCCTCGGCTGCCGTTTGCCTTTCTCTGCTCCTGTGCAGACTGCCAGCGGCCGATGCCACCCGTCTGTGCTGTGCCCAGCTCGGCTACGCTTCCCCTCGGGAGCGGCCGGCTGCCAGCCGGGCTCTGAGAGCGGAGCATTCGCCCACTCCCAGGCTACAAGGGCCTCCTTGCAGCCTGCCTCTGCCCAGGCTCAGGCTGCTCCGGGCTCTGCCAGGGGCCTCCGCCCTGGGCGAGGCTGGGCCCGCTCTCACCTCACAGACGCTGACAGCTCTGCACCAGAGGAAACCTCTCCGAGCACTCTCACTTATCTTGCTGATTTCTCACTTGAGCAAGACTCTCCTGCAGCCAAAGAGATTGCACTTCGGGATACAAATCCAAATGGCACCAACCCAAATGCTCTTGAGTCACAGCTGAAGACCTGCATGTGCACAGGATCTTTTGTCTGCCCCACTCCTCCTTTGGTTTTGCCTGCAAATGCCACTGCCCTTTCTGCCTCAAATTGAAGTACCACAGGTGTGCAAAATACGGTCAGTGGGCCGTATGCCAAAGGCACTGTGGTCTGGAGAGGATGACTGAAGCGGAGCCTTCCCCACTTTCAAGGCACACCAAAGAAGCCATCAACGTCGCTCTGCACCTTCAACAGACAACTGAACACTCCGACGGAAATGCTGCGCTTATTGACAGGGTGAGAAAGAACGGAATCTTCCAGATGAGCTTACGATTCAGAAATTTTATTTCCCCATAACCTTATTCTATATAGATAATATAGAATATTAATCCTATAATCCTACTCTACAAGCCTACTCTAAGGTGGTTATTGAGATAACCAGTCATTACACGAATGTCACATTCATGTCTACTCCTTCTTCTTCTTCTTCACTGCTGTGATCAGCGGTGTCAGGGTGAACGCTGAATTCGCTGATGTTACAAACGGATGCTGTGCACAGGAAAAAAAATTAAAACCACAAACCAAAAATCAATGAACCATGACTTTCCAAGCTGAGTGCTTCACAGGCTCAATCAGGGTCCCTCTGGTTCCTAGAAAGAGCCAGAGACAGGACCAATGGCACAATCTGCACCTACAGCTTCATAGGAGGACCTTGGCATCATAGGCAAACCTGGCCCAGAATCCCACTCATCTGTTTATTCTGGTGTCTTCATCTTGATGAGACTTTTGCCCTGCCAGGGCTCTAGAAATGGTGCTTTCTGTCCCTGGGGTTTCCTCCTGCCCACAGATGTTGTATGGGAAGTTGAAAGCCATCTTCTCTTGCTTTCTGTGCAGCTCCTGCCAGACAACAGGCATGAGCAGGTTGCGCTCTCAGAGATGCCATGCCAGACTCAGGGAGAGCTGTTGCCAGCCCAAGAGCAGGAAGAGCAGCTCAGGCAGCAGGTGGAAGAGCCACAGGAGAATGAAGAGGTAAGCCTGGCTCAGCAGATGACAGAGTGAAGGGCAGGAAGAGGGGCATAAAACAGAGCTCTTGGGACTGAGGAGACCAGGAGTCCCAGAGGCACAGAAAGCATCGAGCTTTGTCATGTGCAGAGATCAGCACTGGGAAAGGAGGTTGGCAGTGGAAGCAGAGGTGGGCAGGGACGCAGAAAGAAGTGGCTGAGTGAATGTGATTTTGAGGCTGAAAGAGGAAAAAGCTGAGCCTGATGGCAGCTCCCTGTCACTTGCTCTGCGTTTGTGTGTGCAGAATATCAAGGCAGAGCCACAAGCAGAGCTGCCTGAAGCTCAGAGTGGCATCAAGGCACTGAAGAGGAGCAACAGAGAAGACATGATGGAGATTCATCTCCAAGAGGAGATGAATGATGAAACATCCTCTCTCTCTTTTTTTACAGAACATCAAGGAACAGCTGCAAGCAGGGTTGCAGGAAACAGAGGCTAGGATCAAGGCAAGGGAGAAGAGGCTGGAGGAAGAAAGGAAACTCATGAGAGACATAATTAATGTCCTCCCTCAAAGTCCAGAAAAGCAAGTCAGTGAAACAGCAATAACCGCCAGTCACCAAGCTGGTGCTTTCTGCCCTTCTTGCCATTCCACTGCAGAGCAGCAGGCAAGTGGGGTGATGCCTCTGAGTGCCATCCTGTTGTAGTGTCTGTGGCAGCCGTTCTGAAGGACATTTCCTGGTATCTTGAATCTCAACTGCTGCCCTGGACAATGGAAGTAGTCCTTTGGCCTTTTGGCCAGCAGTCATCCAAACTGACTCCTGCTGGCCTCTTCCTGCTCTCCTCGTTTCTTGTGGTGTTTTAACAGTGGAACATGGTGCCCAAGACGGAGGATGGAAACAAGCTGTCTGTAGCCCTTGTAAATCTCTTCTTTCCCTTTGCTCACAGCTGATGACTCTAGGCTGACAGGGACAAGCTGTAGTCTCTGACTGCTTTATTCTTTTTGACTCGAGGTGGAAGTGTTGACATCTGGCCAGGCAGCCTGCAAAGGCCTCCTGCAAATGACTGAGGAGGAGGAGCCCCAGGATCGGCGTGAGCCACAGGAACTGCCTCCACCAGAAGTGCTGCCGGTTGAGCATGACCTGAACGTGGTGGAGGACAAGAGCACTCCGTGGGAGGAGGTAGACCATTTGAACAAGGAGCTGCAAGTGTGTCTGCAGCCCTTGGAGGGGGAAAAGAGCCCTTGGGAGGAGGTGGAATGGTCCTTGTGGCAGTCCTCCTTCAGAAAATCCCTGAAAATGGAAGATGAATCTGGCCATGAACTCCAGTAAAACCAGCCTTTGGCTTTGGCCCATCCAGTCAAAGGGAAGTGGACGTGCAAAAAATCCATTTGAAGAGCCCTGCGTGTGGCAGGCTGACAGCATCTTCCTAAGGGCTGGCATTTGGAACGTATCTCAGGGTCATCTCTGCCAGCCACCTTTCTTAAACAAACTCATTTCTTCTCCCAGATCTACACAGGCTCTTTCACCAAACCAGCTGCAGCAGGAGCATTGTGTCAAGGAGCCTTTGCTCCCCAAGCTGAGACGGTGATCCCGGGCAGTCGGTTCATCTCCTGCGCTGACACAGCTGCTGCTCAGCAACAGCAGATCGAGGAGGACTCCCTGGAGCTACTGAGTACGTCTTGTGTATTTGTTGTCTGGAGGATAGCGTATTGTGTGCACGTGGCAGCGTAGCTGGACCAAATGTTCCTCTTCAGTTTGATATCACAGGGACATTTAGGATTCCCCATAGGAACTTCTGGAGAAAATCAGTCTCTGCTGGCCATTTTTGCTTCAGAGCTGTCTGTCTGGTTGTTTTGTTGTTGTTACCCAGGCGACCACAAAGTTTTCAGAGCCCCAGCAATGGGGCTGCCTTTTGTGCCTCCTGGAAGCTGGGATCTCTGCTTGAAAGTCAGCATCTTGAATTTTGTTTTCCACAGGGACATTTTTGAGCATGGAAAATCCCATGACAAAATCCATCAAAATCAAAAATATCGGCAGCGGGTGAGTCCAACCACAAAACCATGGGCCAGGTGTTTTCCTGGTAGAATATCTATCAAGTCTGAAGTCAGGCAAGCTGCAAAAATGTTCAGACACTGAGGCTAGATTGTCCCATCTCTCAGTACAGAATTTGTAAGCGTGGCCAGAAGGCATTGTCAAATTGTCAAATTGTCACACTGCCAAGGTCTTGCCTGCAGTAGGCAACAGGACCTGGTAGATCTCCTGGTCTCTCAAGCGTGGGACAGTGGTGTGTTAATTTCCTCTGCATTTTTGTATAGCTATAATCAGTTGGCCACATGTACAGAGGGAGAAGAATTGTGCTTGTCTGAAAGAGAAACCTACCCCCTATCAAAGCTTTCTTTCCAAGAGTTTGCTGAAGGAAATACTCCATGGTCAGGATTAGAACTGCATAATTTAGAGACTGAAACCCGAGAAGAAAGAAGAAACTCTCTTTCTGAGCTGAGGCAGTCATCCTCAATGCTTCAGGCCCAGTGGCCATGCACTTGAGAGCAAAATGCCTCATCTGCCTTCTGACAGAGCCCTTCTGCATCCTGCAGGTTTTAGGCATTTCCAGCAGAGATCTCCAGTCTGGGCTGGCTTACACTCCAAGATCTAAACGCTTTCTCCTTTCTTTGTGGCTCTTTTGTTTCTCAGACTTTTGGAGAGGTTTGTAAAGCACTCAACACTGCCACAGGAGGAGAGGTAAATGCCAACAGCCCCCACAGACTCTGCTGCTCTCAGGGGCTTTCCTCTCTGGTGTCAGCTGTGGCTGCAGCTTTGGGTAGAGCTGTGTTGAAAAGACACAAGTAGCACAGACTTGTGGCAGCCTGCAAATTGCATTTGGGACAGTCTTTGTCCTTCTCAGGTGCCAGAAAGAAGGCAAGGAGGGAAGTGGTTCCTTTCACAGAAGGACTCGCTCACTTGCTGAATTGCTAAAACAAAGGTGGTGCCTCCTCGAGCATCTCCCTGCTCTTTAGGGCTACAGCTTGAGTCCCGAATTTTCATTTCTGGCTGCCAGCAAATACATCTGAATGATACTTGTGGGAGCTCAGTACCTCTGAACGACAGAACCGATAGGATTTCTGCAGAAGCCACTTCATATTTACATTACACTACGTTTATATATTGTAAGACCACTGTTCACACCTTCATGCCTTTCTTGATTGGTTCGTCTGCTTTGTTGGCTCAGCACACGTGCCTGAAGCAATTTGATTGGCTATATTTCCGAGCCTTCATGACCTCTAGCTCATTCTTTTTGTCCTGGTATTCAATTTCCCAGGCTCCTCTTCTTTTTAGACCAGTTTGTTTCTCTGTGGCCTTGATATATTCCCAAAGAGCTGCTACTTGTAACTAATATCTCTAGGTGGTAGTTGGGCTTGAGCACTTTGTATTCCAAGTTATGCAGATACATTGCTGCAGATACATTGCTACAGTTAGTGGTAGCTCCTCAGCCACCTGCAGTGCTGATGGCTCTCTCTTCTGCTGGAGAAGAGGCCAAAGAGGAGCAAAATGAGCAAAGTTCCCACAACCCTACAGCTCTGGTGACAGCAGAGTCAGATTTTCCTGAGATAGTAAATGCCAGTTCTGGAGGGTGCTGTCTTTAGTGCAAGGCAGAGGTGCAAGTTTCTGCCAGGCCAGCACTTGCTGCTGCTGGCTAAGGATGCTGAGTGCTGCAGTCCTGCCAGGACCTAGCATTTGCCCCAGCCAGTGACAGCTGGGAAATGGGCTTTGATCTGCCATGTTGAGGCACCAAAGGGCTGGTGCTCCAGGTGAGCATCTGGCTCAGTGAAGCTCTATGTCTTGACTTCTGCAGCACTCTAGCCCAAGGGTGCATGGGCTCCTTCTGGAGGTCACAAGGTTTTGATTGTTTGTTTTCCCATTTGGGACCTGTATTTGGCTTGTGGAAGTGTTCTGCATTTTTCTTGAGTCGTTCTTCACTTCCACAGAGACATCAGGCTTTTGATAAGTCCCAGCTATTCCTTCTGTCCTCCATAACCAAAGCTGTGCCATACCACAGGTGGTGCCTTCAACGTGACTCCAGTTCCAGCCTAGACCTCTCCTCTTCCAGACGACTCCTTCCCCAACACGCCCAGCAACACCAACCCCAGCTCAACACCCTGCCAAGATCCGCAGCTGTCCCCATCCCGCTGCAGAGCTTTCCCACCCCCTGGTTCCCTGCACGTGACGTGGCATGGCACTCAGGAAGATGTGCTCCAAGGCCTTCCCCGGCAGCAAGCTCAGGCTGCCAGGCCTACGGTTCCTGGATCATCCTTCCCACCCACCCTTCCCATGCTCAACTGTTCCATTTGCGCTCAGCTTGGACTTGTCCGCTTAAGCAGGACTGCTGGTAAAGGATGGAGAGCAGCCTGGCAAGCTCCTTCTCCAGCTCCCTCTTTACTCTCGGGGGAGATGGAACATGCCACAGGAAAGCAAGCAGTGCCAAAAGACTTGGGCCAGCATCAGGCACATTTAGGAATGAAACAAGGCCTTTGTTTGATGTAAGGAAGCAGAGGCAATTGAACGAAGGAAAGAGTACTTAGCACACATATCCAGAAGTACTTAGCACAAGTTAACATAAGAAAAACCTGGAAGCCTAACTTGGCAAGAGAGTGACTTGACAAAAAGCTACAGACATAGCCTTGGGAAGACCTAAGGGTGGCTACAGAATCAGCCCTGTGCAGGGAAGGGGTGAGGAAGATGAGCTGCTTTGGTGTGCTGAGACTCCTCCTGGCTAGTAGGTGAATATTAGCTTCAAGTCTAGGATTGTGACGCAATGTGTTTCTTTCTAAGCCCCTGCCTATGGAATCACCTCAGCAGTCTAAAGACGGAAGGTATTTTTGATAAAATTCCTACAAAAAGCCACTGTAATTTGGACGTGGCAAAGAAGCCTTGTGGTGGGGTGCAGAGCCCTAACCTCCTGCCAATCAAAGAGCTTTTGGTGGACAGTGCATTTGTCTGCTGATTTCTTTGAATTCTAGAGACCTCTCAGGACTGCTCTATCCTGAGGGAACGCCCTTGGCCTTGACCTGTAGGCACCCGCGCAAGCTTCAAATCAGCTCCCTCACCTTCCCGGACCTCTCTTGGCCGGCATCCTGACGGGGATGCAGGACTGCTGCAAAGAACTGCTGGGACCCGGCAGGACAGGACCGGCTGTCTTGTGTCCACGTAGCAGCACCCCCTGACACAGCCGGGGTCATCCCGAAAGCAGACAATGCTCACGTGTCTGCAGAGAGGGGCAAAAAGCGCTGGGCTCCTCTCACGGTGTCTCAGCTGGGCCTGCTCCACAACACGCCCCCGTTTGAAGGCCTGCTAATGCCCAGCTGCCAGAAATGCCTGCCTTGTTCTCTCCAAGATGCACAGGAAGAGCCAGTGAGCAGGGCGCCTTGGGAGGCAAACCTTCCAAGCCTTTTCTGAGGCCACAGACACCCCAAGATCAGCTAAGACTCTCTGTGCTGCCTGGCCCACACAGCCCAGCTCGGTGCCGGCCCTCTGGGCTGCAGCAGCTTGCAGCAAGCAAAAGGCAAATGCATATTGCCAAGAGTTGAAACACAGCAGACAGGTAAGATGTGAGAGGTGTGTGCGCGAAGGCCTTTGAATTCACAGCTCTCAAAGACAGCTTTGGGGCTGGCAGCTGGACAGAGATGCTCCTGCTCACACCTGTGTCCAAAGGGGGGGGGAACACACCCTGCTGCAGGTGCTGGCCTTGGTCTCCGCAAGTCCAGGTGGATTCCAAACCTGCTCTTCACAGCCTTCTCCTTTCCCTTGTCCATCTGCCAAGTGCAACGGGCCTCAAGGACTGAAAGGACCACAGAGAGCCAAAGGGGGACAGTTGCTCTGACAGCACCGGGAGCTCCTAGGAAAGCGCTTTCCTTCAGCAGCAAGCCCCTTTCCCCCAGAGGCATTTCCCCAAATGTGTACCTTTCCTGGGGAACACCAACACACTCTTAAGAAACCCTGGCAAGGCTGAATTCCTTCTGGTGCTTTCTGGACAGGCGCTCCAGCTCTATCTGGGATTTCACCCAGTGTGGTTCCAGGTGGAGGTTCGCACATGCAGCCCCAGGCCCTCTACAAACACAAGCTGCCCGCTGCCTCTTCACCTGCCTCGACGCCTGCCTGCGCTCACAGCAGCAAAACCAGGCTCTTCCCAGCCAGAGACCAGAGCCCTGTTCCCGCCGGATGCTCTTGCCAGCACGTTCCAACACTCTCTGCTGTGCATGCAGCACTTTTCATGCCCGCTCTCCACAGCCTTTGGAACACAGAGCACAGCCTGGCTGGCGCTGCCATCAGCACACCCCAAAAACAGGCGGAAGAAGGAGAAGCAGGGGCTGCTTTGTGGCCATGCCCAGGAGAGACTGGAAGGCTGCCCTCCCTCTGCTCTCACTTGCTTGGCTTTCTGACAGGCTCTGAGGCAGGGGCTGCGATTCCTCAGCTCTGGGCACCAGAACCGCAGCCGGGATCCCGGCACTGCCTGACGGCGCTCGGGCCATTGGCTCGGTCACGCGTCCGAGTCTCGGCCACCGTGCTGCTGCTGCTTCACTTGCCCTAAGGCACACCCAAAGCTCCCTTTTATGGCCTGATGGTCTCTGCTTCTGCCCTCTCCCTAACCCTGTGCAAGGATGGAGCACTGCTGTGCTTTCAGGAAGCTATTCTTGAAAGCTTCCAGCATTCCAAGCTCCTTTGCCCTCTGTAGATGCTTGCCATGGAATCCCTCACAGCTGGGTTCAGAGCATACTCAGGTTGGCTCTTCCAAAATCCAGGAGCTTCAGGCTGCTCAGTAGGACCTTAAACTCCACAGTGTTGTATAACTGGACCTTCAGCACAGGCACCTTTCCAGCCTGACGCGGCCTCACTCCTCTGTGTCTCTGCACAAAACACGGCGCGGAAGAGGACGGCAGCAAGGGCCTGTGTGTTCCAGGCCTTAGGTTTTTACGCCGCTTCAGCTCCACAGAGATACAAGTAAAGTGAAGAAGCCAAAGTGTTTATTAATGAAAGGCGAAGCAAAGGGATGAGCTGGGAGGGAATAAGGGGGGATGGGCAGGGTTTGAGGGCTGGATGGAGGGAGCTGTCAGCAGGGAGGGAGAAGGCAGGAGCTATGGGAGCTCCCCACAGGCTGAGCTGTGCCCGGCATCAGCCGTGCCTGGAGTGACGCTGAGCGATGTTCTCTTCACTGGCTCCTGCTACTGTTCTTGGGACACTGGTTCTCTGAATCCAGCAGATGGCCTTAGTTCTGCAGATGTTTGTCCAAAAATTGCTTGGTTTTCCAAGTTAGTGGAGGATGGACTGTCGTCTTTGCAGAGAGGAGGCGCGCTGGGTTGTCGGTTTGATGGTTCCAATACAATATGTTTGGGACAGAGCCAATTAGAAATTATTTTAGACAATTTCTCATATGGCAATTTATCCATTACTTCTCGTGGCACTCGTCTTTTCAGTCCTAGCCACCACCGTTGCTGCCAGTTGGAAATTTGTTTTCCCTTTTCTGATTTTTCATTAGGAGAGGCAACGTGCCTGACTCCTCTGGGTTTTTCTTGTTTGTCCTCTGAGTACTTCACTGGTCCATATTTTCTACTGTAACTTATAAACTCCTCTGCTACCTCACTCCATGTCCAAAGTTTACGATTGCTCTTATATTGTGTGCTAGGAGTTGTAAAAGGTGAGGAGTCAGTGGAGTCAGTGGAACCAGTTCGATCTCTTGTATGGCCAAGAAATCTTTCAAGACTATCTACCAGAGAGATAGATGCTCTTGTTTATTGAAGAAGAATTGCTGTTGGTTTAAGAGACTCTGGCAAACCTCGAATTAGGGGGGTCATGATCTCAGGTTTGGCAGGCTGTTGCATTGATGACTCATAGCCAGAGATTAATTTCCTTTCATGCATCATTTGCAAGCATGCAGCTTTGTGTATGTTTTCTAGGAGTTGGTCTGGAGTGCCGACTATTGCCAGAGGGTCACCCCTCTCAAGGGGGTTTAAACCCCCTGCCCAGTAAGCTGCACGCTGTGTCAGGGACCATGGAGCACGTGTATTTCCTGTTGTTAAGAAAACTCCATGTCCCCAATAGCCACTTGCTTCTTGTTCACTTAATTGAATTTGGTCACCCCCAGTGAGGGAAACTCTAAACACATACTCCGTCTCTGATTCACTTGGGAGGCGGGAGTATTCTTTCTTTAATTTAGCTAATTCAGTGGCCGTGTATGGTATTTCTTTGGTGGTTATGTGGGGATCATGATCCTCTTCATTTATAGAATTATATTCTGTTTTGATGAGAGGTCTCAAGTTGGAGCAACAGTGTTCCCCACAATTTTACATGTGTTCTAATTCTTTCTGAGGGTAGATTTGTTTAATGTTGTCTGTCTCCTTTCTTTCTATTTCTGTGGGTGAATCTGCAGATTTTAAGTTTTTACTTCGCCCTTCTGCAAGGGAAGTCTGCAGCAAATAATTCTTTCTTTCCTGTTCTAATTGTGTTTGCAAAGCTTCTACCAAATTTTGCAGGGATTCTATCACTGCTTTTTCTTCACTTACCCATTTAAAATGGGTTGCTATGGCTGCCAAGAGACAGGCCCCCAAAACTGAGCAAAGAATGGTTTTATTTCTTCCCAGTTTATATCTAGCATCATGTTGTAAAGAATATATTCTATTCACTATGCTTTCAAAGGTAAACCAATTATTCTGTGCCCACCTTTCTCCACCTGGAGAAGATCTAGCGCCATGTTTCGCTAACAAAGCATAAAATGCATTCTTATTTTTTTCAGTCATTTTGTGAAGGGACCAAAACCACTCTCAGGA
This sequence comes from Chamaea fasciata, assembly GCF_029207755.1. Taxonomy (NCBI): domain Eukaryota; kingdom Metazoa; phylum Chordata; class Aves; order Passeriformes; family Sylviidae; genus Chamaea; species Chamaea fasciata. Next base: position 2,032,281 of record NW_027094114.1, on the reverse strand, counting down.
AGGTATTCTTAAAGTTACACCAAAAGCACAGCTAAAACTGTGTTTCCCTTCGCTTCCCTGGAATGGGCGAGGAGACCAAAACTGCCTGGGAGGTTCACCTTAGTTACAAATAGTTGTCTCCTCAACTACACCAAGCAGCCCAAAACACACAAAAAAACCTAACTACAGTCCCATCTTTTGCACAATGAGATCTTTTTGTGAAATCCTGATGACAGGGAGTGCTATTCGCCTGGGCGTATAGAGTTTGTGGGAATTTTCCCTCGCCCCCCTTGCTTTCTAACAGCGCTCACCAAAGTGGCGTACTAGGTGTGGCTGAGACGAGGGTCCTTTCCCTGTTACAAACTATATAAAACCCGCAACCCCTCTGTCCATCAAGATCCTGTCCGTGACGCCAATTTAATGTCAGGGTCCGCAAATATATGCAGGGAACCTGAGGGTTTGTTTTAAGGATCTCAAGGCGCAAAAGACAGAGCAGGGGACAACTCAGTTTACTCAATCAAAAATGCACCTTTATTTAGTGCCAACAAATGCAATAGTGGAGATTTGAAGGGAAATAAAGGATAGCGAGAAAAGAGAAAGAGGAGGTGGGTTATAGCTACCAACAGAGAGACGAAATCCTCGTGGTCCAGCCAATAGATCCGTCTTCTTCTGTGGGGAGATCTCAAAGTCTGTGGTTAACTCAGGGGTCCTTATAGTCCTCTCCGAAGCGACAGGCAGTTGGCCAAACAGGTGGGGGAAATCAGTACAGTGTGTTCGTTTTGAGAACTCAGAACAGGTCAGCCATCAGCAGGTAGAGTGTCAACCAGTACAAGTCAGCAGGCGCAGTCACTTCACCGTCACTTGCCCATTGTTTCTGCTCAGGTTCTGATGTTCCGATAGAAATGCGTGCTGCGGTTTTTCCATCAAACACACCGGCAGGCAGCACTTGGTCAACATCCCACCTCAGCCAGGCCAGAACTCCTGTGCTGAGATTTTAAAGTCCCTTTTAGAGGTTTCAGTCTCTGTCCTTGACGATGGTCGTGAGGCAGATGAGGGATCTTTGGACTGTCTCTTACACATGGGGCCCTGCAGTGTCACAAGGGCCCTTTGGTTCCATGATGCCCTACAGTGTCACAACGGTGGCCTTGGTCCAATGGGGCCCCAAAGTGACACAATGGCCACTTGGTTCCATGAGACCTTGTAGGATCACAATGATCTCCTTGGCTCTGCAGTGTCACAATTGGACTCCGGGTTAAAGGAGACCCTAAAGTGTCACAATGGATCCTTGTTGCCATAAAGTCTCACTGGGTCACCATATTCTCATCAGTTCAATCAGGCCCCACAGTGTCCCAATGGTCTACATGGCTCAGCAGTTTTGAAATGGCCTTGGTTCCATGAGGCCCTGCTGTGCCACACAGGCCCTTGGTTACACAAGACCCCACAGTGCCACAAGGATCCCCTTTGCTTTCATAACACCCGAAAGTGTCATAATGGCCCCTTGGTTCTCGGAGGCCCCTCAATGTCACAATGAACCACTTGGTTTCCTTGGCCTCCCCTGTGTCACAAGGGTTCCTTTATTCCATGAGCCCTTGTAGTGCCACACTGCTCTCCTTGGTTCCATGAAGGCCTGAAGTGTCACAATGTCCCATTGCTTCTATGGGGCCCCAGAGTGTCACAATGGCCCCTTGGTTCCGCAGTATCGCAAAGGACACTTATGGTTCCTTGAGGCCCCAAAGTGTCACAGTGGCCCCTTGTTTCCATGGGGACCCCAGTGTCATAAGGGTCTCCTTGGTTCCACAGTGTGACAATGCACCCTTGGTTACAGGAAGCCCTGCAGTGTCACAATGGACATTTGCAAGGCTGGAACTGCTCTGGAGCCAGGCTGAGAGAGCTGGAGCTGTTCAGCCTGGGTGTGAGAAGGCTCCAGGGAGACATTGGAGTCCATTCCAGCACCTAAAGGGGCTTTGAGAGAGCTGGAGAGGGACTTTGAACAAAGTGACAGGAAAAGAGGGAATGGCCTTCAGAGTGACAGGACAACAGGGAATGGCCATGAGGGGAAGGAGGGCAGGTTTAGATAGGATATTGGGAAGAAATTCTTCCCAGTGAGGGTGGTGAGGCCCTGGCACAGGTTACCCAGAGAGGCTGCAGACTCCCCACCACTGGCCCCGTGTTCAAGGCCAGGTTGCATGGAGCCATCTGGTCCAGTGGAAGGTGTCCCTGCCCATGGCAGGAGATTGGAACTGGATGATCTTTAGGAGTCCAACCCAGGCCATTCCATGATCCTAGATTTGCCCCTCCTGCTCTCATTTAGCAGCAGGTTGACATGTTCCTTTTGCAGCCATTTCCTGCAAATACAGCAGCAGAATTAACCTTGCTCTGGATGTTGCCTGAGGCCTCCATCAGCTCCAGCTGAGCTTTGGCTTTCCTAAACGCATGAACACACGCTCAGGTCAGATTTCTGAATTCCTCCCATATAGCTTGTCCTCACTTCCACCTCCTGGTCGTTGTGTTGTGGCTCATCCCTGTCATTTGTCCCTGAGGCAGCACAGGCCCCTGCCCAGCACAGGCCCCACATCCCCCTCAGCAGACACAGCACAGCACAGGGTGTGTTTTGGGTGGGCAAATGTTCGCCACCAGAGTGTCCACAGCAGACCTCAGTGTCCAGTTCCAACACCCACATCCCATTCCAGGGTTCACAGAGAGCCCTGCCCTGGGGTCTGCCAAGTGCTGAGTGAGGAGGGAGCCTGGGCAGGGCTGATGCTGCCCCTACACTGGTGCTGAAATCAGCAGGAGGAAGGAGATAACCACAGAACAAATAGAGCAATAAACTGGGGTGAGTGCCCAGGTGTGTCAGTGGCTGATGGAAGAGGCTGGAGGGATGGTCAAAGCCCTGGGGCACCTTCTCACACTGGCCATGCCACCAAGGCCACAGACCAACCTCCTCAGTGCTGCACCTGCCTGTGTGAGATCCCTGCCAGGGGACTGGCACAGCTCCACACACCTGCTGGAACGTGTTCTGGCCCTGCAAAGTCACACAGCTCAGCTGACATGGGTGGGTTTTATCTCCTGGACACTTCCCAGTCTAGCCCAGCTTCTGCCCAACTCTTCCCACCTCCCCTGCCCTCAACCCAGCCCAGCCAAATCTGGGTAAACCACATGGCAGTGCCTGCTCTGGGCTGCTCCAGCACTGGGTGCACTCACCCCACAGCCCTGGCCCCCTTGAAAGGCTCAGCAGCTGCTGAGGGGCGGAGAGGGAGATCAGGCTCCAGATCAGCCCTAGTGCTGGAGGATGAGAGACTCAGTGATGCTCCAGTAGTCAAACCTGTTCAAATACTTTCCTCAGAACCTCCTTGAGATGAGAGGTGACCACCAGAGGCCAAGGCCAGCCAGGGCTCTCTGTCCTGCCAGCTTTTTTCTCAGAGAACCCTTGCATATAGGGAATTTTTCAGGGGGAGTATTAATTTTGCCCATGACCACCTGGAAAGACAGATGGTTCTTTTCCATAGGAAGGAAAGCACTGAGGCACAGTACTCCAGAGGCACTGATGAGAGGCAGCCCTCAACATTACAAAATCAGCTGGACCTGTCAGGTGGCACTTGGGATGCCAAACCAGCCAGATCTGTTCCATGTTCTCTTGGTTCCATGAGGCCCTGTAGTGTCACAATGTTCCCCTTGCCTCTGAGGTGTCACATTGGCCCCTTGCTGCCATGAGGCCCAGCAGGGTCACAGTTGGTTCTGTGGGGTCCTGCAGTGTCACCATGGTCTCCATGATTCCATGTGGCCTTGCAGTGTCACAATGGTCTCCATGGATCCACAGTGCCCTGCAGGATCACAATGGTTCACCTTTGGTTCCACCAGGCCCTGTAATGCAACAACGGCCTCTTGGTTCCACAAAGCCCTGCTGCTTCACAGTGGCCCCTGGGTCCCATGGGGCCCAGCAGTGCCACAATGATACCATTGGTTCCATGAGACCCTGAGGTGTCACAATGGCCCCTGTGATCCATGAGGCCCTGGAGTGTCACCATAGTCTCCACTGGAAGGAAAGCACAGAGCCCCAGCGTTTCAGGGGCTGATGAACGGCAGCCACCAGAGGCCACGGCCAGCCAGGGCTCTCTGTCCTGGCAGCTTTCATCTGGGAACAATGGAAAAAATATCTTGGATTCTGTACCTTGGATATATGGAATTTTAGGGGCAGAATCTTTATTTCAGCCATAAGCACCTGCATGAGAAGGGCAGTACATTCCCATAGGAAGGAAAGCACAGAGCCCCAGTGTTTCAGGGGCACATGAGAAGGGACCCCCAACATGCCAAGGTCAATTTAGTCAGGCCAAGTCAACGAGACCTGTTCCCTGTTCTCTTGGATCCATGGGGCCTCACAGTGTAGCAATGGTGGTGTCATATTGGATCCTTGGTTCCATCGGGCCCCGCTGTGTCCCATTGTCCCCTGGTTTCCGTGGGGCCCCATAGTGTCACAATGGTCCCTTGCTTCCATGAGGCCTTGCAGTGCCTAAATGGTTTCCTTGGTTCCATGGAGCTGCACAATGACACAGCGGCCCCTTGGTTCCATGAGTTTCCGCACTATCAGCAATTGTTCCATTGTTCCAACAAGGCCCTGCTGTGTCACAATGGACTCTTGGTTCCATGAAGCCTTTCTCTGTCACAATGTACTTTTGATTCCATGAGGTTCCAGAGTGTGACCATGGTCTCCTTGGATCTGCAAAATCACAATGGGCCATTGGTTCCATGTGGCTCTGCTGTGTCAAAAAGGATTTTGGTTCCATGAGGTCCCAAGGTGTCACAGTAGAGTCCTTGGTACTGTGAGGCCCCTCTGTAACCCAATTTACATAAATATCAGAATAAAACTCCTTAACACTAATTTGCAATTAAGAGGGCATCAGTTATGCAGCCTCGAGGTCTAAAGTGGGGTAACTCATAATCTTACATGGACATGTGATTCTAAAAGAGTGTTTCTTAATTACAGTTGCTACATGTGAATTACAATTTAGCCATTATCATAAAACTCAAACCAAGTTCCCAGATTCACTCCTTGTTTTTTCTATCACTGCACTCTCGAGCTAGATGTCTTCTCCGTGTCTTATAACCATCCTTGCTGGGAAACCAGGCCCTCCATGACTTTTCCCTGTGCTAAAACATCACAGGCACAGGAAAAGTTGAATAAACCCTCCTGGATTCAAGCCCAAGGTTCTGTGTGGCCAGGCAGAGGCAGGCAGGACGCAGAGCTGTCAGCAAAGGAAGGGCCCAGCCAGGTGGGGCAGCCGGGGGATGACGACAGCCTGCAGGGACAGAGGCGCAGGGCACAGACACCGTAGGACAGCCTGGGCTGCACAGGGCACAGGGATGGGCAGCAGCTGCAAGGCCCTGACAAAGCCAACTCCTGCAGCACTTTGGCCATGGCTGCTGGGCCTGGGCCTGAGCCATGAGGAGGAGACAAGTGACCCTTGCAGGCCTGGGGCCTCATTGCCTCCTTGTCCCTGCTCAGCAGCCTGGCAGGGGCCGCCCCATGGTGCTGCCCTTGGCATTGCACATCCCCACATCCCAGTGGGCCGGGAAGAGCCCTGAGCACTGAGGGAGGGACAGGATGTGCCTTGGCAGGGGCTGGGGCTCGGGCCTTGGCCCTTGACATTCCTGAAACACATGCAGGTTTGCTCAGCATCAGAGACACCTTTGCCTTGTTTGTCCCCACCTGTCATCACTGCCTGCAGTGATGGAACCTGGGGACACTTTCTCCATTTGGTCTCTCTGTGGGTCCCATTAAAACTTCAAGAAACTTCAGTGCTTCAATTTGACTTTGAGTTCTTGAGAAGTTTTTTGAACACTCTCTCAGGGACAGAGTTGAATGTAAACACCAAATCCACGGGAGAGTCATTAAAGTCCTTGTGCTGTGTCTGTGCTGCTGAGCTGGGCGGGGCTCCTGGCACAGAGGCAGCTCCTTGCAACAAAGAAAACTTCTAGAAAGACATTTCTCCTGAGAAGAAATCCTCCTTCAGGTGGGTCACCTTTGTTGTTTGAAATGTAGACTCAGAGTCAAAGTTTACAGTGGCAAACAACCTTTCCTGTTCCTTTCTCATCAATTGTTAACACTCTCTTTTCTTGTTTGTTTTGGTTAATTTTGCTTTTAACAGTAGAGAACATCATTCTGTTACATGGAACATTTGCTTTTGAACTTAGACCTATTGAGATCTATGCCTATGGAACCTACGCCTATGGAATATTAAGTTTTAAATACAATACGTATGTTTCACGAGCAAATAAACACGTTGAAGTGAACAATTGTCACCCAGACGCTCCAGGATCCCTAACTGTTCCCTCAGCATCCATTTAGCACCCCCCCCCCCACCAAAAGCATCCCTGGATCCCCTGAATGCTCCAACCCCACCGATTCCCCTTGGAGCGACTTCAGGGAACTCATCTCCAATCATCCCCCCTGGCCTCGGAGCCCCTCATAACACGGTTCTGCGCCTAAAATTCCTGCCATGCCCCGTGGCCTCAAGAGGCCGGTTACAGCTCCCCAAGCTCCCCCCAAGTGCTCCCGAACCGTACACGTTCCCCCCGAGGACCTCAAGTCACGGTTCGGACACAAAAGTGTCCCCCAAGCGCCTTCCCGGACCCCAAACGCCCCGTTCGAGCCACTTCCGGGACTACAGCTCCCAGCATGCTCTGCGGCGCACCCAGAGCCCTATTCCAGCCGTGACTCCATCTCCCGCCATGCCCTGCGCCCTACCGACAGCCATTGGAGCTGCGCCTCGAACTCCCGTGATGCTCTGCGGCCCCGTTACACTGTGTTCTACCCGCGCCTACAACTCCCATCATCCCCCGCGCCACAGAGAGTCCCCTCAGGGCCCCCCAAGTGCCCGCCCGGACCCCGAATTATCCGACAGAATCCTTTAGTGCCCCGCCAAGGGCCCACGCGGCTCCCCCAAGTGTCCTCCAGACCCTTAAGTTCTCTAGAAATTCCTTCCCCAGCTCCAAAACATCCCCAAATGTGTCCCAGAAACGTCTCCGTGGACCCCAAAGTAGCCCCTTTTACCCTCTCTGAGAAAATGATGAATACGATTACAAAAGGACTAAAAACAGGACTAATTAGCATAAGAAGGCACAAATCAATAGCCAATAGAGGTCAATGAATTAATGAAGGGAATTTTGTTACTTACAACAAATGACCAATATTGTTTTTAGTTGCTAAACATGTATACCTTTTTCAATATAAATCTAAAATTAGGTATGTAAAGAACAATAATAACATTATAAATCTGGAAAATATAATTATAATTTAAAAATAATTATATTTTATTTTTAACGTAATTTTTCCTATGTTTTGTGATGTCAGTCCTTGGTGGGTGAGGTTAGATATGGTGAGGTTGGGGTGAGGAGCAGGTTGTCCAAACAAGGTCAGCCTGCAAGGGGCTCATTCTTCACCATGCCCAGACCTCCTAAGGAGACATTCCGAATTAAGATCACTTGGGGAATGCTTCTGTCACTTCTTCAATGAACTGATATATATAAAATGTGCTCTTGGTTAAAAAAAAAGAAAAAAAAAACCACACTTGGAAATCTTCCTCCTTAACAGAACTCCAAACTGACTCCAAGCAGCTGCACGAGCCTTAAATGATAAGAACGGGCAAGGAGACCAGCTCCTTCTCAATGCCTTTACTAAGATCAGCTATGGGTTTGGGGGGGCTCGAGGGGTTGCGCCCACCGCCACTGCTCCCGAGGAATAACGCAGGGAACAAGCTATTCACCATTGCCGCAGGGCAGAGCCAGGCTTTCCAACCTCGCGAAAGTTCCTTGGGCAGAACCCCAGGAAAGACGCTCATAACTCGTGGTGTAGAGATCCCTGTCTGGTCGAGTGCTGTTCAAGTTATGGTGACGAGGCAGAATCCGGCTCTGCTTGCTGTCAGGTTCTCTATGGTTCTTCCGACCCAGAGTGGGTTGTCTTAGCCCTTGGTTTCATGTTGGCTCGTTGTTTTTAGGGGTTTTTTCCGCTCCTTCTAGGCGCTGAGGTCCGTGGAAGTCTTCTTCATTTACATACCGGGTGGAGTCACCGGTTGCCGTGCGGCAGCCAGCAGGGCGGGAGCCGGCAGGGCAGAAACAGGTACTCGACGGGGAAGAATACAGTTCTAAAGGAAGAGACTTGGAGGTAAATAGCATTTAACAGGGAAAGCATTACAATAACAATGGGTATGGGGTAAACAGTATTTAACAAAGCAGACCTTTCAATAGGTACGAGATAATGCGATAAGTAGCCTTTAACGAGAGAAGGCAGGTATGGGGTAAAAGGTATTTAACAAAAGAGACCTTTCAATAGGTACAAGATAACAAGGTCACTAGTATTTTAACTGAGAGAAGGCACCTTACAGTAGAAATCTTTAACTGCGTTTAGAAATTTGTATTTTATGTCTTACATTGGAGACATGAAGAGAACTGAAGAGAAAGAAAGAGCTCGTGAAGGTATTTTGTATTTTCATGAGCCCCACACTGGATTTGGGGCTGAGTCCAGGACGCTTAGGCATGGAGAGAGGGTTGAAGAAGCTGCTCAAGGAGGCAGAAGCAAAACTCCAAGTCCCTTGGAGCATCCCTGGGCCCCACTGAGGGCAGGGAGTGCCAAAGGCTCCCCAGGGACTGCTGAGAGCAGATCCTTGAGGCCAGGATTGCAGGGAGCCGCAGGCTGTGAGCAGGGAACTGCAATGCTGAGCAAGGCCTGGGCTGGTTGGAGGGAGCAGAAAGGCCAAGCCCTGAGCCCAGGCCTGGCACAGCAGGGCCTGTCCCTCCCGGGTGGCTCGGGGCTGGCTGTGGGGCAGTGGGATGGGAGGGGCAGCAAGGACAAATGGCACAAAGCTGTGTGACACTCCCGATCCTCATGGCACTGAGGGCCAGTGTGACACAGCAGGGCCTCATGCAAACAAGAGGCCATAATGAGCCTGCGGGGCTGTAACACCCCAGAACACTGAAATAATGGGGGTACCCGAAGGTTCTTTTACTCGTGTTTGGTGCACAAGGAGAAATGCCAACCAGATAGTCTCAGGATGAACAGATGCACAGAATATTCTTATTTGCAAGGAACAGTCAAGGATCATAAGTCCAATTCTGAAGTTAATGGCCCATAGAGGGATGGAACCCTAAACCTCGGTGATATTAGCACCATACTTTAACCAACTGAGCTAAGAGGTCAAAGCAACACACAGCTCTACTGGCAAAATATAGAAAATCAAGGAACTTGGAAAACCATTTAATAAAACATCCAACTCAAAATAAAACTCTTATCATAGCAGTAGCTTCATTGACTTAGCCCGTTTGACCTGGAAACCTTTACAGAATTACAGAATGACAAAATGACTAGATTGGAAGAGACCTCCAAGATCATTGAGTTCAACCCATGTCCCAACACCTCACCTAAGCCATGGCACCTAGTGCCACATCCAGTCTTTTTTAAACACATCCAGAGATGGTGACGCCACCACCTCTCCAGTCAGATCATTCCAGAACTTTATCACCCTTTCCGTAAAAATCTTTTTCCTAATTTCCAACCTATATTTCCCTTTGTGCAGCCTTAAGACTCTGTCCTCTCATTCTGTCAGTGGCTGCCTGGAGAAAGAGACCAAGCCCCACCTGACTACAAACACATTTCAGGGAGTTGTAGAGAGTGATAAGGTCACCTCTGAGTCTCCTTTTCTCCAGGCTAAACAACCCCATCTCCCTCAGTCGTTCCTCACAGGAGTTATCTTCCAAGCCCCTCACCAGCCTTGTTGCCTCCTCTGGACACATTTAAGCATCTCAAGGTTATTCTTAACTGAGGGCTCAGAACTGGACACAGCACTTGAGGTGTGGCCTCACCAGTGCCGAGTACAGGAGAAGAATGACCTCCCTGCTCCTGCTGGCCACACCATTCCTGATCCAGGCCAGGTGCCATTGGCCTTCTTGGCCACCTGGGCACACTGCTGCCTCATGTTCAGTTGGCTGTCGACCAGAACCCCCAGGGCCCTTTCTGCCTGGGCACTGCCCAGCCACACCGTCCCCAGCCTAGAGCACTGCCGGGGTTATTGTGGCCAAAATGCAGGACTCAGCACTTGGACTTAATAAACTTCACCTTGTTGCATTCTGCCCAGCCATCCAACTCTTCCAGGTCTCTCTGCAGAGCGCTCCTACCTGCCAACAGATCGACAAATGTTCCCAGCTTAGTGTCATCTAAAAATTTACTAATACGAGATTCAATAGCCCCATCCATGTCGTCAATACAAATGTTGAACAGAGCTGGCCCCATCACAGACCCCTGAGGAACACCCCTGGTGACTGGCTGCCAGCTGCATGCAGCACCCTTCCCCACCACTCTCTGGGCCCGGCCATGCAGCCAGTTGTTAACTCAGCAAAGAGTGCTCCTGTTCAAGCCGTGGGCTGCCAGCTTTTCCAGGAGCGTGCTGTGGGAGACAGTGCCTAAGGCCTTGCTGAAGTCCCAACAGACAACATCCACAGCCTTTCCCACATCCACCACACAGGTCACCTGGCCATAAAAGGAGACATAAAAATTGGTCAAACATGACCTACCCCTCCTAAACCCATGCTGGCTGGCTCTGATACCCTGGCCATGACACAATATAAACTGCTCCATGACCTTTACCAGGTACTGAGGTCAGGATAACTGGCCTATAATTACCAGGATCCTCCTTCCCACCCTTCTTGTGAATGAGTGTCACATTGGCCAGCTTCCAGTCATCTGGAATCTCACCAGTGGGCCAGGACTGTTGGTAAATGATGGAGAGCGGCTTCACAAGCTCATCTGCCAGCTCCCTCATCACCCTGGGGTGGATCCCACCTGGGCCCATAGATCTATGAACATCCAAGCAGCTCAGCAGTTCTCTGACTACCTCCTCCTGGATACTAAGTTCCCTCCCACATCCAGTACAGAACAAAGGTTGGCCTTCCTATTGCAGTAAATATATTTGAAAAACATTTTTTTAATATCCTGTACAAAATTGCCAAATTAAGTTTGAATTGAGCGTTGGACTCCCAAACACTTTTCCTACATGCCCTAGCAATCCCCTTAAATACTCCTTGACCTGACCCTCCTTCCAAAGATGATACATCCTCTTTTTATTCCTAAGTTCCTTCAAAACCTCCTTGCCCATCCAGGCTGGACCTTTGCCTCGTCAGCTCATCTTTTGGCACACAGGGAAAGCCTGTTCCTCTGCCCTCAAGATCTCTGCTTTGAAGCATGCCCACCTTCCCTGGACTCCTTTGTTTTTAAGGGCTGCTTCCCTAGCAACTCCCTGAATAAGTCTCGTAAATAGGCCAAAGTCTGCTGATTGGAAGTCCAGTGTAAAAGTCTTCTTGATGTTCTTCCTGATTTCACCAAATATCGAGAACTCTATAATTTCATCATCACTGTGTCCCAAGGAGCCTCCAATCACCACATCTCCCACCAGCCCTTCTCTATTTGCAAACAACAGGTCGAACATAGGCCCTCCCCTGGTGGGGCTCACTCACCAGCTGCAACAAAAAGTTGTCCTCCATACACTCCAAAACCTTCCTGGACTGCCTCCTTCCTGCTGTATTAAGTTCCCAGCAGATATCCGGCAGCTGGGCTTCAGGTGTCTGCTTGGATGAACCTGGTCTTTGCACAGGCCTTCTTTGTCTCTTGTCCTCCAACGCTCCTGGGCGTAGTCTAAACTACAAATCGATGTTGTCTAAATAGTCTAAACTACAAATAACAAAAGTTATTTCCAGGTTTTGAGCACTGGTTTCTGCTTGTCAGTCTTAAACAAATGGACAACATCCTGCTTTTGTATGGCAAAGGACTATCTGTTTTTAACACACTTGATTACACAGCAGATTATAATCTGTTTAAATTTAGTTATAAGTTCCCTATATCAGTATAGAAAACTTTAAAGCCCTATCCAAAGCCAGGACAGTATCTACTCCTCTTTCTATACCACTTACTCATGCCCAGATCCTACACCTTCCAACCAAATACATATAGATATATATATACATATATAGATATAAATATACACAAGCACAGGTATCATTGCCATTGTGAGTGGCTGGGCCTCCAAGCTGTCTGCTGAGTTCACTGAGTCCATGGCTCTGATTTTGTTCATCCTAGATGTCTCCCAGGGCAGGAGGGCTGCAGTGCTGTTGGCTGGTTGCAGCATCAGGAGCTTATGACTGGTGTATCTGGAGCCATCCATCCTCATTGGCTATGGGACTTATGGCACAGAGTGGCAGTGTAATTCAGCACCCAGTGTTATACAATTCAACATCACTGACTATTCTCACTCAAAGTGAAATCCTCCTGCATTACCCACATAATGCACCAAGATCCTTGAGCAAAGATAGGGTCTTTCCCACGGATTCCATGGACGGGTTTCCCTCTGCCTAAGATAGGACTGAGGCAAACAGTTTTCCCTAACCCATTTCTCATATGCACCACAGGAACTTTATCCCCTTCTCCAGTATGTGGACTTTTTTTGGGCAGGGCCAGAGCAAATGATTAGGCATAACAAGCTCAATTGGTAGAGCCTGGTAGGTGTTAACTGACCAGGCGGCATTTGCTAAGTGGAGATCCTAACGTTTGAAGGTCCCACCACCCATTGCTTTCAAGGTGGTTTCTAAGAGTCCATTGTACCATTCAGCTTTCCCAGGGTTGGTGCATGACAGGGAATGTGGTACACCCACTCAATGCTGTGCTCCCTGGCCCAGATGTGCATGAGGCTGTTTTTGAAATAAGTCCTATTTTTTGAGTCAATTCTTTCAGTGCTGCCACATTGCCACAGGGCTTGTTTTTCAAGGGTCAACATGGTGTTCCAGGCAGTGGCGTAATGCATGGGGATGGGTCTCCAGCCATCCAGTCATGCCTTCTACCACTGTCAGCATGTAACTCTTGCCTTGGAGAGGTTGTAGCAGTGTGATGTAATTGATCTGCCAGGCTTCTCCAGATTTATATTTCAACCACTGTCCCCCACACCACGGGGCTTTATCCGCTTGGCCCTGCTTGATGTCAGCACGTTTCACAGTCATGGATTACCCAGGATATAGGGTCCATGATTAAGTCCACCCCTCAGTCATGATGCATCTGTGTGCTACATCTCTTCCCTGATGACCTTAGATGCCTAAGGGGCCCACTGAGCCAGAAATACCTCACCATTGTGTGGCAAGTCCACACCCACCTGACACACTTTAATCCTGGCAGCCCCATCCCCTGTCCATTGTTGTGATGCTTTTCACTAGCCTTCTTGGGTACATGAGCATCCACAGGATGGACTTTTACAGCCAACTTCTCTACCCAGGCAGCAGTATCTTGCCACAATTCAATAACCCAGATGGGTTTCCCTCTGTGCTGCCAATTGGTCTTTTTCCATTGTCCAGCCACCTCCACAGAGCATTTGCTGCTATGCACAAGTCAGTGGCCGTTTCTCCCATTCAGCAATATCCAAAACTAGCTGGACAGCTTTCAGCTCTGCAACCTGACTTTATACACCTTGTCCCTTGGTAACTGCTGCAGCTCATCACATAGGACTTCACAGGGCTGCTTTCTGTTTTCTGATGTATCCCTTCAAAATCCTCTCCTGAGGTAACCTCTGCAAAGGGTACATGGGGCCACTAGGACAGTCACAATGAGGTGTTTTTGCCCTTCATTCCCAGTCAGGATCCCTTCAGTTTCCAACACAGTCAGCTGTTGGGGTTCCCCTGTCATTCCAGAAATAGATATGGATTCTACCCCTACAGATATTGATGGCATTAGGGTACATCACGTGCTGGTGTCAAATAAAGTCTCACACTCTTGTGGTTCTGCTGTACCAGCCATCGGATCCACATTCTCTAATAGATCAAATGGTCCCTTTCCTCCACCTGGCTGGAGCCAGGGCCCTTTTAGTTGCTCACTTCTTGTAAATATGACTTGGAGATCCTTTCAAGAGGATCAGAAATAACATCAGCCCTTCTATTCTGTCTGAGAACTTGCCCACTGGAAACTGGAGCAGATTTATCCTTGACAAGTTTTCTGTGGTGGTGTTCTTCCTCTCAACTCACCTGTGCTGCTGGGGAAGATGTGGGTTTTCAATCCCACTTCCTCATGTCCTCTCCACGGTCACACAGTTAAAACCACAGGTTACTTCATAGTATGTCTCCCCTCTCCTGAGCGGGACTTTGGCTGCTCCCAATAGCAGAGACTCTGGTCCATACTGGCAGGCCATGGGACATTTCCTGTCTAGTTTTCTTGAGTCATCCAAATGTGTCTGCAGTGTTGGACATTCTTTCCACAGCCAATGCATAGGTCGGTAGGGAGAAGAAATTATGATCTTTGTATTGCCAAAGCTGGGTAGTCACCTGAAGAACTGTTTGCTTTCCTTCTTTCATTGACATCACTTCCAATGACGGTATACAACTATCACTATTGTATTAGGGATGGCTGAATAACGACACACAACTCTCAAGTCTTCTCAGAAGGTGTGAGCCCCATTTATTAGAGATTGTATCTTTTTATAGACTGTTCCAAGAGAGCAGGACATGATTGGTCCTCAAACAAACACCTCTCACCATTACTGAGTAATTGGAAACAACACCTCTTCATAACCATCTTTGCAAGTAAACAAGCTGGAAAAACAGCAGGTGCTAGATTGTTTGAATTAGTTCCTCACAGCTTCCCAGATCAATGTACGGGGAAATTATTTGATTTGCTTTCCCACAGGCTCTGCTGCTGCTGCCTGATACTTGAAAATTCCTCTTTGACCCAACTGTCAGCACTCACATACAACTATGATGCAGTCCATGCAAACTTCTGCCACATGGATTGTGTGCCCTGAGCTGTGGTGCTCCCAGAACCACCCAAACAGAATAATCAACTGCTTTGGAGAATGTGCAGCCCCTAGACTCAGTTTGCTGTGCCTTCCCTTTGAGAGATTTTCTTGCAGTTTAGGGTGAGCAAAAGTGCTTCAACCCATGAGCCCTTGCAGTTCTATGTTAATGTTTTATACTCTGTTGGTTATTTCCCTTGTTCCTGGTTTTCCCCTTCCCTGGTTGGTCAGGTTTGGATACTTTCCCTGATTGGTCCCTTTTCCCAATTCCTTTCCCTATTGGCCAGGTTGTGAAACCCTGCCCCTGGCTACCCTATATAGTCTCTCTCCCCTGCACCCAGCCGGCTGTTTCCTCTTTGGACCTCATGGAATAAAGCAGCTCTCCTAGCGATTGGAAAGCCTGTCTCACTGCTTTTACTCCTGCATCGCCCAGGGTGGCTGTCATGATCCGCTCACACAAGCGGGGTTCGTGATGGTTCGTTTTAGGGATCTCAGAGCACAAAAGACACAGCGGGGGACAAACTCAGTTTACTTAATCACAAATGCACCTTTATTTAGTGCCAACAAATGCGATAGTGGGGAGAGAAAAGAGAATAGTAAGAAAGACAGAAAAGAGGGGAAGGGGATTATAGCTACCAGCATGGAGGGTCGAGTCCTCGAGGCTTTTGAAGATGCCTATAGACGTGATCTTCTCCAGTGGGGAGATCTCAAAAGTGAGCGGGGGTCTCCAGGGTTTTTATAGTCCTCTCCGAAGCGACAGGCAGTTGGCCAAACAGGTGGGGGAAATCATTGCAGTGTGTTCATTTAGAGAACTCAGAACAAGTCGGTCGTCAGCAGGTACAGTGTCAACCAGTACAAGTCAACAGGCACAGTCCACCGTGACTTGCCCATTGTTTCTGCTCAGATTCTGATGTTCCGATATGGGTGCTGGGTTTTTCCATCGAACACACCTGCAGGCAGCACTTGGCCAACATCCCACCTCAGCCAGGCCAGAACTCCTGTGTTGAGATTTTCAAGTCCCTTTTAGGGGTTTCAGTCTGTGCTTGACAATGGTCGTGAGGCAGATGAGGGATCTTCGGACCGTCTCTTACAGCTGGCCAACACGGCTCTGCTGCTCAGGCAGCCTCACAAAAAGAGCTAATCACTCTGCACCTGAGAGTGCACAAAAGAGCTGATCACTGCACCTGAGAGTCCCTGTGCCTCCATAGATAGGTGTCTTTTTAAAGACTCCTCTAGTGAAGAAGGTCGTGGCACCTTCACAGCCAGACCAGACCACAACACTGGACCTCATCTGGATCTTCCTCCTGTTGTGAGGACCCTGCTTCCTCTCCCTCCCTCACTGACCAAACTGATTTGGTCTTGGATTTCTTCTGTATAGGGGGGCAACTGCTCCCGGCACATGTTGTTCCTGTGGTTCAGCTGCAATTGGAGTGCCCACAGTGCCTGTTGCTCTCCTTTCCTCCTCCTCCCCCTGAGGGTGCTTCTAGTGAGGAACAGTGCCTGGTAAAAAGTATCCAGGGCCCAGCACAATGCATAACTTTGTGCCTCTCTAGACTCACTACAGCATTTTTCTTTCATCTCTTTTATCACTTTAACAGGGTTCTGTAGTTGTTCAGGGGTAAACTTCCAAACCATTGGAGCAGAGAAATCCTCCAAACACTGACCTGTGTCCTCCCATATTTCATATGATCCCCGACTATCCTGCCTCACAGAAGATCTCTGAATGGCCTTTTTGAAAATTCCTTTTGTAATTTTAAACATGATGTGGACCACACTGAGGAGACCTGGCCGACACAGCAACAAGAACATACTTTCCTTAACATCCAAAGGGAATTCAAAATTCTCAAAAGTTCTTATAACAGGCCTGAAGGAGGAAAAGGAGGTGAAAGGCTGGGGAAAACCATCCTCCCCTGTTCCCCCCACAGGCTGGGCACAATTACTAATGGACACCCAGAGATAACACCTGAGGCAAGGGCAGGAGACAAGCACTGAAGACACATCCCAAATGACCCTCACTTCCCTTGATGTTACCATGTCATAAACTGATATCCCACGGCACAGCAACAAAGAAATCCTGATCCCTCTCCCTGCTCTGAAAAAGAACATATGGGAATACATACAGGATTAGGTACCACGCCCACATGAACAGACCAAGCAACATTGTGACCAGTGGCTCTGCACATAATACAACAAAGGCTTAGATCACATGTGTTTTCAATCAGCTCTAGACAGGTCTGTTGTTATCTCAGCACTTTGTGCCTCACACTGGGCAGCAATTAAGGCTGTCATGTTTTAAGAATGGTATTCCATACTTGAATGATTATACTGAAACCACATTGGCTCTTGCTTCCCTGCTCCCTCCAGCTGGAAGCACAAAAGGCAAAGATCACAGTTTGACACAAAAAAAAATTTACTGGAAACAGCAATGAAATAAGAAAACAAACAGTAACAGAAACAAGATTAATGACAAAAGGTATAAGACAAAGAATCTGCATAGAAAGTCTGTGACAATACTGACTGTTTCACCTGCCATGCTTTCTCCTCACAAAAGGAATCCCTTCCTCTCAGAAGTGAGGGAGAGAGTCCTTTTCCTTTACCCCTGGCAAATAAGATGTTATTGAATAACCTCCTAGAAATAACCACAGCAACACCCCTCAGCTACTGCAAAAAAAAAAAAAAAAAATTCTATTTTAGCGACTCTGTTCTGGCTGAAACTTGGATGGCCATACTGGTGGGGAGGCTTCAAAGGGGTGTTGGAAGATGGATGCAAACAAGAGGAATGAGAAGCTCTGGAAGCAGAAACACCTCATAGGAAGCGATGTGGGAATGGGGCTGTCAGCTTGTTCAGGGGAAGGTTCAAGGGTGACCTCCGCATCATAGCAGTGCTGGTTTGGCAACTCCTTTTGTCTCTGCAGCATTGAAGAGGACAAAACAGGGAGAAGAATTGCCCTAAAGGGGAGCAGGGAGGGAGATGAGCTTTGCCTCATCCCAGCCAAGCCTGGGAGTGACCCCTGGCACAGGGGCTGCTGCAGGAAGCCTCCCTTCCCTCCTCTCCCCCTCCACTCCTCTCTCTCCTGTCCTGGGGACACAAGGGGTGTAAAGATCCCAGGGTGCCACCTGCACAGCTCCTGGCTGGCAGCAGATATGACCCCAAGTTGTCACAGGGCCTGCAGAGCTGCAGGATGCCTCAGCCCAAGTGCCTGGGGCTGTGTTGGGGTGTCTGGGTCCCAAGTCTGGGGTGCTGATCTCTGTGCCCATTCTCTCCCAGCCCACGTCACCAGAGCAGATCCTGGAGATGTTGGTTAAGGGCAATAAAAACCAGCACAGCATCACGCCAAGGCCCACGCCACCTCCTCCCACTCCCAAGGCACTCTCCAAGTGAGTGCTGCTGGCTGTGGTATTGGTCCAACCAGTGCTGGAAATGAAGCTAGGAAGTTGCTAAGATCAACATCCCAGGGCTGTCTCACTCAGCACTGAGCCGGGAATCACACACCCCAAGACTCTGTCAAAGTGCTCCCCAGTTTTTTGGTGCAAACTTGCCAGTGGATTTCAATTCCAGCCACGTACTTCCCTGAATTTGCAGGGCTGTCACAGCTGCCTGGGCAGATGGAGGCTCTGGCTATCACTTCAGCCTGAACCTGATGCCTCACCCATTGCTACTGGCAGGGGAGTAATCCAGGGCCCTTGGAAACCCAACCAGCTGTATCATTCTCTACCACTAAACATGGGAGTTGCCGATTTTTTTCCATAACTCTGTCCCTTCTTCCCAGATCCTTTCCCTGCTTTGCTCCTTGTCTCATCTCCGGGTGTTTGGCTCATGCTCACAGCACGCCAGGTTCCTCTCCTACTCCTGCCCCATCTTCCAGTGTGATTCGCTTGCCCCATTCCATGGGCAACACGGAGCCCTAGTCCCACTGCAGCCACCTGCTCCAACTAGTCTCCCCAGGGGCATTTGGAGCTGTAGCTTCAGCCATCTCTGTTCTCACAGATCCAAGTGAAGCAGCACGACCGACCCCACTATTGGCTTTGCTGGGAATCTGCGTGTGGCCAAGGTGAGCCTGACTGACCCAGCGGTCTTGGAGTGAGTCTAGGTCACAAAGGACTGGGGAGAGGGGCTGTGGGAGGGACCAGCATCAGTCGCTCACTGCTGGCCCTCGACAGCGTCATGCACCCACTGGCCGGAGGTAAGGGAAGGCTGTTCCTTGCCTGTCACTGCCGGCGTCTGGCTGTCTGGGGACTGGCCCAGGAGGGACAACCTCGAGCGCCCCAGGGTTGAGAGCAGAGCTTCGGTCTCTCAAGACAGAGCAGGCAGATCCACATCCTGCTCCGGGGCAGCAGCTGATGCGCTTATGGAAGGAGTTCCCTGGGCAGCTGCCACGGCCCCGTGATCGCGGTCATGAGCCCGCAGCGCCGGCCGGCCTGGTCAACTGCAGCACACTCCGGCTCGCCAGTCAAGCCAGGTGCATCCTGCTGCTGGTTAGGATCAGGGGGGAGCAAGGCAGGGACGTGCCCGGGGCTCGGGAGCTGCTGAGTTGGGGGACAGGAGGGTGTGTGGTGAGATGGATTGATGGGTGCCTCTTTATGCCGCTGGAATTCCCCAGCCGTGGGGGTGCCGCTATGGGCAGAAGCAGCCAATTGAGCTACAGCAGCATGTGCCCAGGAAGAGCCAGATGTGCAAGAGCTGCAGCTCCCACGTGCTGGGAAAAGGAACTGAGTGATGAAGCATTTGCTGCATCTGAACATTGAGGTCCATTTGCCCTCCTCTTTTCCTCCTCCTCCTTCCCCTTTTCCTCATTACCATCATCCCAATTGCACATTTCTGAGACCATAACTAGAGATTTTGGGATAAAACCACTTTTTTTTTGATTGGGAATGTCCCTGGGGATCCCCATTACACCAGGGTGAGATTGCTCTAGAGCAACTGCTCTCGATCCCCACAACCTTTCTCCCCCTCCCCTGCCTTCTCCTCTTCTTCCTCTTCCTCCTCCTCCTCCTTCTTGTTACCTTCATCCCCACTGTGCAGAGCACATTCCCAAGAGAAAAGCCGGTGATTTTGGGGTAGAAATTTGCTTTTCTGAGGGGTAATCTCCACAGGGGTCCCAGTGCTGTCAGGGAAGCCTCCCTCCCTGCCCCCCGTCTTCCTCTCCTCCTTCTCCTCTTCCTCCTTGCTGTCATCATCCCCACTCCACAGGGCACCTTCCCCAGATAAAAAACAGTGATTTGGGGGCAGAGGGTTGTTTTCATGAGGGAGAACTTGCCCAGGGGTCTCAGTTGTGCCAGGGCACCCTTCCTCCCTGCCCCCTCTCTCCCTGTCCTCCTCCTCCTCCTCCTCCCCCCCACTCAGGGCACACCTGAGCTTTGCCCAGAAGAGGGGCCGTGCAGGGGGCTCAGGGGGCCAGCGCAGGTGTGTGCGCCGCAGCAGCACATGGCGCATGCGGTGGAAGGCCGAGAGCTCGGCCTCAGGGATGTCCTCGAGGAAGATGAGGACAAGGACATCACGCAGCTCATCAAAGAGGCGATAGCTGGCCATCTGGATCTCCAGTGAGCACCACTCGCTGCGCAGGTATCCACGGCTCACAACACACACTGTGTGCCGGCTGTTGTACACAGCATCCACGATGTTGTCCACTATGGCGCGGCCGGGGCAAAAGCCACGGTGGTGCAGGCAGAGCCGCAGGGCTCCACGCTCTAGCTCAGGCACCAGCTCCTCCAGCACCCACTGCTCATTCCCGGAGTTGTAGGACACAAAGGTATCGTAGGTGTAGCGCCGCTGCTCCCGCCGCCAGCGCCCACGTGCCCACGCACACAGCAGGAACAGTTGGTAGTGCAACCGCCAGTACCCGCGGTGGTGCAGTAGTGGCAGCAGCAGCAGCAGCAGCACAGCCGGTGCTGTCCCTGCAAACAGGTACCGCCCCATGTCCAGGTAGCACACACATGTGTCAAAGCAGTGCAGGTATGTGGAGGTCCCACCCATCTCACCACAGGTGTAGTTATACAGGTAGACCACCTGCACGGGCCCACGCACCAGCCAGGCAGGCAGCCAGGCATTGGCACAGCTGCAACTCAGTGGGCACTTGCGCAGGTCCAGGTAGTGCAGGGCAGGGAGGTGTGTGGCCAGAGTCACATCCAGTGCACGCAGCTCATTCTTGGCCAGGCGCAGCTCCTTCAGTTGCGTCAGGTTCCCGAAGACCTCAGGGCCAAGACTGCGCAGTCCTGCACTCTCCAGGTTCAGGCTGTGCAGTTGGCTCAGGTTCTTGAAGATGCCAGCAGGCAGGTGGCCCATCCCGCCATTGCTGTCAGCCAGGGTCAGGTACTTCAGCTGTGCCAGGTCATCAAAGGCGTCAGCGGGGATGGCCAAGAGCGAGTTCTGTGACAGGTAGAGCGAGCGCAAGGCACTGAGGCCCTGGAAGAAGCGTTGCGGGACCACACGCATCCCGTATGGCTGCTGCGCCTGTAGCTTCAGGTCGTAGAGGTTATGTAGGTAGCGGAAAGGCGGCTGCTGCCGCAGGTGTCGGCTCAGGTAGCGCAGTGCATTGGCGCGCAGGTCCAGTACACCCAGTGTTACCTGCACCGGCCGGAATGTGGCTGCTCTCACCTCCAGCAGCCTATTGCGGTCCAGGTAAAGCCGGCAAAGCTGTGAGAGGCCCTGGAATGCCCTGGCTGCCAAGTGCCGCAGGTTGTTCCCACCCAGGTCAAGGATCTGCAGGCGGTCAAGCCCCTTGAAGGCACCAGGGAAGAGCACGGCCACACGGTTGTTGCGCAGGTTGAGGTCTTCCAGCTGGTGCAGGTCGGCAAAGGAGCCGGGCAGGAGGTCGGTGAGCAGGTTGTTGTCAAGGCGCAGGTGTTGCAGGTTGCGGAGTCCACGCAGCGCTGCGCGGTCCAGCCGTGCCAGCCCGTTCACATCCAGCCGCAGCTGCCGCAGTGCTGGTGCATTGTCAAAGGCACCCGCACCAGCCACTAGGGTGCGGTTGAAGCGCAGGGACATATTGTGCAGCTGGTGCAGAACTGGGGTCCCGCGGCATGATGGCAGCCACTGCAGCAAATTATGCTCAGCCACCAGCTCACCCAGTGCTGCCTGCTGCTTCTGGTTCAGCAGCCACCCTATGCAGCCCAAATGCCGCAGCCGGTTGCCAGACACGTCCAGGGCACCCAGCACCGGACAATGAGTCAGAGCCCCCCGGGGCATTTTTTTAAACTGCAAGCGCTGCAGCCGCAGCCTCTGCAGCGGTAATCCTGTCAGCTGCTTGCACAGGTATGTCAAGTCCCTTGTGCCCATCTGTAGCCCTGACACATCCACATGGCGCGGGGAGACTCCAGCCACGTGCAGCAGCTGCACCACGTCCAGTGAGTTCCCAGCCAGGTGCAGGTGTGTCAGGTTGTGCAGACACAGGCGAGCAAGCGGCGCAGGGTCTGAGATGTTGTTGTAGGACAGGTCAAGCACATGCAGCCCTGGGGGCATCACCCCAGAGGTGGCCCCTGAAAGAGCTCCCAGGGAGTTGTTGCAGAGGCGCAGGACCCTCAGCATGGGTGGCAGCCCTGGGCCCAATGTTGACAGCATGGTTCCACACAGGTCGAGCAGGTCCAGGCGTGTCAGATTCTGCACAGCCATGGCGACGGGCTCCAGTGCGCTGAGCCGGCCACCCCGCAGTGAGAGCGTGCTGAGTGTGGCCAGTGGCCAGAAAGCCCTGGGGGCCACCTCCTGTAGTGGGTTGTGGTCCAGCCGCAGTGTGCTCAGGTTGCCAAGCCCAGTGAACACATCTGTGGCCAGCACTGACATGTTGTTGTGGGCCAGGTCTAGGTGGGCCAGTGCTGACAACCCCCAGAAAGCCCTTGGGGCCAGGTGTTGCAGTTGGTTGTGGGTCAGATCAAGGGTGTAGAGCCGTGGCAGGTGGGCAAAGGCACCAGGGGGCACCTGGCGCAAGACGTTGACAGAGAGGTTGAGGGATGTGGCATTGGAGGGGAGGTCGTCCACTGCAGCCCCCACGGTGCTCAGGAAGCGCTGGATGCAGCGGAACAGCCCAGGGTCCCATGGTGCCTGGATGCAGTTGCGGAAGCCATAGGGAGAGACCCCTGAAGGCACCATCAGCAGTGTCACCAGCGTCACAAGCGTCACCAGCAGTGGGGTGCACATCCTGACACACCCTGGGGAGATCCTGGATGCAGTGGGGAGAGAGTGGGATGAGGCATGTCCTTGGTACCACAGATCCCCCTCGAGGCCCAGGGACCACACTTGGGGCTCAGGGATTCCCCCCACCACCCTAGGGGATCCCCTCGCAACCCAGGGATGCCACTACTATCGCAAAGACCCCACTCCCTCATCCACACCTCAGAGACCATCAGAACCCCAGGGCCCCCACTCAGGGCTCAGGGACCCCTCATCCACACCCCAGAGACCCCCACCAGAACAACAGGATCCCCACTCAGGGTCCAAGGACTCCTCATCCACATCCCAGGGACCCACACACACACTCCAGGGATCCCCATCAGGGCCCAGGGATCTCCTTCAGCACCAAAGAACATCCACAGCCCCCAAGGACCCCTCGCCCCCCAGTCCCCAGGGATTTTGGGAACCCCCCGCTCCCCATCAAGTTCCAACCGTGCCACTGCCTCCGCTTTGGGTGATTTTGGGGTTAGAAAAGGGAAGTTTGGGGTATCGCTTTTTGTCACCACTGCCCCACCCACCTCCCTGTGATGTGGGTGGGGGACGCCCCTGCCTGGAGAGATTTCAGGGTCTTCGGGGGGCTGGCAGTTGTACGAGGGCACATAGCTGGGTCATCCCCCCAGTGCAGCCCGCCGGAGTCTGGGGGGTCCCTGGGACACCCAAGCCTCTGCTCCCCACCCCATCCCCCCTATCCACACCATCCCCCTCCTGACACGTGCTGCTCTTTGTTCCTCTTCCCCTTCCTCAGACTGAAACACCTGGTTTTGGTTCCTTTGTGGGAAATACTGGGCTGTAATGGGTTATACTCTTTTATACTGGGCTATAGTGGACTATATTAGTCTATACTGGGCTCTGCAGGGTTGTACTGAGTTAAACTGGACTGTACTGGGTGCCAGCACGGGGCTGTGCTGGGCTGTAACGGGACAGAGCCGCGGCCCCGACGGGACGCGGGGGGCGTGGCCTGGCTTGGGAATGGATGCGGCCCGCGTCAGGGGCGTGGCCTATGGGATCGTGGTCCCTGTGGCGTCAGGGTCTGGGGGCGGGGCCAGGGCTCGGGGCGGGCCCTGTGGGGAGCGTGGGGGGCTGGAGAGTGACGGGGCGTCAGGATCGGGGGTGTGTTTGGGTCTGGGGGCTCAGGGCATTTGGGAGAGCTGCAGGGACCGGGGTGCATCGGGGATGGGGGAATTATGGGGGGGTGGGGGGGCGCCTGCAAGGACTGTGCTGTGCAGCGGCCGCAGCTCCCGCTCCGTGCATGAGCGCTGGTGGTGCGTAGCCCTCAGCAAAAGCGGGGAGAGTACCCCCCACCTGCCCCCTGGGAGGCCCCCGACGCCCCCAGGGCGATGGGCTGGAGCTGGAGTACGAGATGGCGCTGACCGAGGGGGATTCCTTCCCGACGGGGCACTTCTCGGCTGATGGGTTCGGTGCGGAGGCGGGCGCTGGAAGGGCAGTGGGAGGGGGAGTGGCGCACAGCGAGATCGGAGGGTATATTGGGGGTTATGGGGCTCTGCAGGGTCTGGAGGGACCGAAGGGATTGGTGTACATCAGGGTCTGGGCGTGTATTGTGGTCTGGGGGGCTGCAGCAATTTGGGTGCATTGAGATGGGGATGTAAAAGGGTTTGGAGGGCTTTTTTGGGGTTTGGGGGGGTTGGAAGGATTGGGGTGCATCAGTATTGGGGGATATATTGGAGGTTATTGAGGTCTGAGGAAGCTGAAGGGGCTGGGGGTACATGGGGGTTGATGGTGGGGCTGTAATGCAGGGGACCTCTGTGGATAGACCCTGGTGGATACTGGGGACCTCATGGGGTGAACCCCTTCTCACCCCACCCCCCACCTTCCCCAGGCATCCTGGAGACAGACATCACCTTCCTCCTCATCTTCATCATCATCCTCACCTTCTACATCAGTGAGCTGCTGGGGGGAAATCTAAGCTTTGAGGGGGCCTGGCAGGAGGCGATGCTTTGAGATGTCTTGTACTCATCCCCCCAGCCCTAGTCTAGGGGTGGCAGCTGCTTCACACCATCTACAAGATGCTCATGGTGGCTGCCAGCATGGAGCGTGGAGGGGGAGCTTGGGGGCTATGGGCAGGTTTGTGGGGGCTGGGGGCAGCTGCGGGGGCTGGCGAGCATCGGGGTCTGGGGAAGTTATGTTGGGATTTGGGGGGTCTTCAGAGATTGGGAGGGGTCAAAGTCCAAGGGGTATATTGAAATTTGCTGGAGCTGGGGGTTCTGGGTGGGTTTGGGGGGGCTTTCACAGCAAAGTATAGGGGTTTTGGGGATGGACAGGAGCACTTCAAAGTCATGGGAGGTGATGAGGGGCTTGGGGGAGTACAGGAGGTATGAGGGTGCATAGACCCTTGTGTGGGGGGTTTGAAGGAGGGGGGTGCCCAGTCCTCCCCATGCCAGCTGCTCCTCTCCTCCCCCCTTGTCAGCTTCCTCATTTTCCTCGTCATGCTCATCCTGCTGGGCAAGTGCTTTTCCATCACAGGTACCAGAGGGGGTATGGGGAGGTGGCTGTCTGTCACTGTGGGGCAGTCAGGGGTCCCTACAGAGCATTTGGGGGGGGGTCTGTGGGGTAGGTTTGGGGGTCTTTGTGGGAATACACAAGATAGTCTTTATGGGGCACCCACAGCATTGGTCCTCTCAGGGGCCACATCAGACTGGGGAGTTCCATCCAGCTCTCTGTGTACATGACCCTGTACAGCATCACCCACATCACCCTGCTAAACTCCAAGACCTAGGTGAGACCCTCCCACACCCACCTGTATTTGTGCAGTTTGGAGAGGGTATATGGGTATTTGGGGAGTATTTTGGGATGCAGAGGCAGTTCTTTGACCCCCATCAGGTGGTTTATAATTGTGAGGTTCAGGTGAGACCCCTGTGTGTCGAGAGGTTTGCACACCCTCATTGAAAACTAGAAGCTGGATAGTTGCAAAAGAAGTCCTTTATTGCATCATTAAATCAGTCCTATGAAGGCAAATTTACTAGAGTCTGTAGCAGTATGCAGAAACCTTCTAATATGAAGTTTCTAAGTCCCAAGCAGAAGCTGTGGCCACAGCAGCAGCAGAGGCCTCAGTAGTCCGTGTCCCATCTTATCAGTAGCAGTTGCAGCAGTAGCAACAACAGTGGCATTGGTGTTTTCATGCGTCTTGTGTGTGGGTTATCAAAGTAGTGCATTTTTATTCTATTTTTAGCCAAAATTTTTAGCCAATTAGGTACTTACACAAATTTTCTATAGTCTTGTTGGGCCAATCCTAAGTTAAGATTGATATGCGAAGGCAAATGCAAATTGTTACACAAATTCTACATATATAATTCTATCTGTTCCATCTAGGAATTTTCAGCAAGGCTTCATTATTTTTGTTATGACTAGAATTTAACTAACTTTGCAAAAGGCAATCTTACTGAATTATAAACTAGGCTTTAGGGCTTCTCTTACTAGCTAATACAGGCACTTAAAATCCTCTATTTATTAAAAACTAAACTTGCATTTCTACTTCGTGTCTGTGTGGATTTTTGTATTTTAGTTTCTCTGAAGGTTCTAATTCAGTCCTCATATTTCTGGGCACTCCTGGGCCTGTGTGGATTTGGCCCAGGGGAGTTGTCTTGGTTTAAGAAGACAGGTATCTGCTAGGTAAAATTACAATCAGAGGCTCTTTGGCAAAGATTTGGGAAATAGGAATAGCAGTTCTTTACTAGTATGTAATACAAAGCAAACAAACACAAAAAAAAAACCTCCCCCCCACCAAACAACTACAGCATTAATGACAAACGACAACAGTACCAAGAACCTTGAGGGCTTTGTTTCACAAAACCCAGGGCAGTTTGGTTTCGGTGTCCCTGCAGGATCCTCAGAGCACCAAGCTGAAACAGTGGAAAAGTCCCAGGCTGGTAGCTGGGATGGCAGGGTGTCCCGGCAGGCAGGGGCAGGATGTCCCGGCAGCGCAGGGGGTGCAGGGTCACGCTGCAGCAAGACGAGCAGCGCTGAAGAAGCCGATGGCGAGGCGGGGCCTGGACCAGCTCCCTGCGGGTGGCCGGGAAAACTCAGGATTCAGGCCGAACCGGTGATAGTAGATTTCCCAGGACTGGATCCCTTTGGCCACAGTGAAACTCCTCCAGCTAGCAACAGCCATTCTCCGCTCGGCGTGCTTTGCAGCGGCTGAGCTCCTCGAGGAGCGGCAGACACGCGTCTCCCCGAACGCCGGAAAAAGAAAAGCACGCAGCTGCCTCAAGCTTTGTCTTTTACCTGCGTTATCTCCCCCTTCTACTTTTTGTCTACCTCTTTGTTTCGGTTAAGTACTCTTAAGTATCCAACACTTGGTCTCCTTGGTAACTTGTGGGGAAAAAATTCTTTAGAGAAAGAAGGAACAAACCTAACCCCTAACATTATCCACATCGAATTTTTTTCTCATACTAACATATTACATTGAGTTTTAACTGTTAAAAATACATATATATATGCAAATATGGATACAGCCACATTGTCATGGGTAGTTCACCCCAAAACAAGGTCCCCTTGAGGTATGCATCGGGTCTCTCCATCCTTTTGCATCACCTACCAGGTGCAACCTGGTCCCTGAGCGAAGACAACCCCACGGATGGGATTGTCTTTGCTGGAGACAGGATTAATCCAAACAGTTTTTCTTAGCATACTTCTCATGTGTACCACTGGAACTTTATTTCTGTCTGTCTTTTGCAAGGGCTCAGATTGGGCAGGACCTGCTCGGTTGGTGGAACCTCGAGTGTTCACCAACCAGGTGGCCTTTGCTAAATTAATATCCTAATTCTTGAAGGTTCTCCCACCTAGTGCCTTTAAGGTAGTTTTAAGCAGGCCATTGCACCGTTCAACTTTCCCGGCCGCTGGTGCATGATAAGGAATATGGTACACCCACTCAATGCCATGTTTTCTAGCCCAGGTGCTTATAAGACTATTTTTGAAATGAGTTTCATTTTCCGACTCGATTCTCACAGGGGTGCCATGTCTTTACAGGACTTGTTTTTTTAGGCTTATGATGGTGTTCCAGGCAGTAGCATGAGGCATAGGGTAGGTTTCCAACTATCCAGTGGTGGCTTCCACTATGGTTAGCACATAACGCTTGCCCTGGCGGGTTTGGGGAAGGGTGATGTAGTCAATCTGCCAGGCTTCCCCATATTTATATTTGGACTACCGCCTACCTTACTATAAGGGCTTCACCCGCTTGGCTTGCTTGATTGCAGCACATGTCTCACAGTCATGGATAACTTGAGAAATATTGTTTATGGTAAAATCCACCCCTCGGTCTAGGGCCTACTTATAGGTGGCATCTCTGCCCTGATGACCCGAGGCATCATGGGCCCATCGGGCTAGGAACAACTCTCTCTTGTGTTGCTAATTTAAATTTATCTTTGACACTTCTATTTTGGCAGCCTGATCTACTTGCTTGTTGTTTTGGTGTTCCTCATTAGCCCGACTCTTGGGAACATGGGCATCTACATGGCGGACTTTTACAGGCAGCTTCTCTACACGAGTGGCAACGTCCTTCCATTTATTAGCAGCCCAGATTGGTTTTCTTTTACGCTGCCAGTTGGCTTTTTTCTACCTTTCTAGCTAGCCCCACAGAGCATTGGCTACTATCCACGAATCAGTGTACAGGTAGAGCTTTGGCCACTTCTCTCTTTCAGCAATGTTAAGGGCTAATTGAAAAGCTTTGAGTTCAGCAAGCTGACTTGATCTCCCTTTTCCTTCAGTGGCTTCTGCAACCTGTCATGTGGGGCTTTATACGGCTGCTTTCCACTTACGGTTCATTCTTACGATGCGACAGGAACTATTAATTAAAAAGAGCGTAGTGTGTTTCTTCTGCTGGCAGTTGGTTGTACGGAGGAGCTTCTTCAGCCCGTGTCACTTGTTCTTGCTCCTCTTCGTCCGTGAGACCGAAGTTTTCTCTTTCCGACCAGTTTGTAATTATCTCCAAAATCCCAGGGCGATTTGGGTTTCCAATACGGGCACGCTGTGTGATGAGGGCAGTCCATTTGCTCCATGTGGCATTGGTGGCATGGTGCGTGGAGGGAGCCTTTCCTTTAAACATCCACCCCAGCACTGGTAGTCGGGGTGCCAAGAGGAGTTGTGCTTCTGTGCCAATCACTTCTGAGGCGGCTTGAACTCCTTCATAGGCGGCCAAGATCTCTTTCTCTGTGGGAGTGTAGTTGGCTTCAGATCTTTTGTAACTTCGACTCCAGAATCCCAGTGGTCGGCCTCGGGTCTCTCCTGGCACTTTCTGCCAAAGGCTCCAGGACAAACCGTTGTTCTCAGCTGCAGAATAAAGCACATTCTTCACATCTGGTCCCATCCTGACTGGGCCAAGGGCTACTGCATGAGCAATCTCTTGCTTGATCTGGGCAAAGGCTTGTTGCTGTTTAGGGCCCCAGTGCAAATTGTTCTTCTTGCGGGTAACTAGGTAGAGAGGGCTCACTATCTGACTGTACTCAGGAATGTGCATCCTCCAAAAACTTATGGCTCCTAGGAAAGCTTGTGTTTCCTTTTTTCTGGTCGGTGGAGACATTGCTGTGATCTTATCAATGACCTCAGTGGGGATCTGCCGCCGTCTATCTTGCCACTTTACTCTCAGGAACTGGATTTCTCTGGCAGGTCCCTTGACTTTGCTCTTCTTGATGGCAAACTCGGCTTTCAGCAAAATCTGGATGATCTTTTTTCCTTTCTCAAACACTTCAGCTGCAGTCTTTCCCCACACAATGATGTCATCGATGTACTGTAGATGTTCTGGAGCTTAACCCTTTTCTAGTGCAGCCTGGATCAGCCCATGGCAGATGGTGGGGCAGTGTTTCCACTCCTGGGGCAGCCGGTTCCAGGTGTACTGCACGCCCCTCCAGGTGAAAGCAAACTGAGGCCTGCATTCTGCAGCCAGAGGAATGGAGAAAAATGCATTGGCAATGTCAATAGTGGCATACCACCTCGCTGCCTTGGACTCTAGCTCGTACTGAAGTTCTAGCATGTCCGGCACAGCAGCGCTTAGCGGTGGAGTCACTTCATTCAATGCACAATAGTCCACAGTCAGTCTCCATTCTTTATCAGACTTGCGCACAGGCCAGATGGGGCTGTTGAAGGGTGAGTGGGTTTTGCTGACCACCCTTTGGCTTTCCAGCTCACGGATCATCTTGTGGATGGGGATCACGGCGTCTTGATTTGTCCGATACTGCCGACGGTGCACTGTCGAGGTGGCAACAGGTACTTGTTCTTCTCCCTTCAGGAGTCCCACTGCAGATGGGTTCTCTGATAGTCCCGGCAAGGTGTTCAACTGCTTAATGTTCTCTGTCTCCACAGCAGCTATTCTAAAAGCTCATCTGAGTCCTCTAGGGTCTTTATAATATTCATTCCTGAGGAAGTCTATGCCCAGAATACATGGAGCCTCTGGGCCGGTCACAATCGGAAGTTTCTGCCACTCTTTTTTGGTCAGGCTCACCTCGGCTTCAACCAGAGTCAATTCTTGTGATCCCCCCGTCACTTTGGCAATGGAAATCGGTTCTGCCCCCACATGTCTCGATGGCATTAGAGTACACTGCGGCCTAGTATCTACCAAAGCTTCATATTTTTGTGGCTCTGATGTGCCAGGCCATCGAATCCACACAGTCCAAAAAACCCAATTTTCCCGTGCCTCTTCCTGGCTAGAGGCAGGGCCCCTCTAGCACTGGTTATTATTCTTTTCTTGGAAATACATGGTAGAGGTTCCTTCGAGGGAATCCGACACAGCATTCCTACCTCCGTAATACCGGGCAGCTTGCTCATGGGAGGCTGAGGCTACTTTCATTCTAGTGGAACTCCCTCTGTTAGTGTTCCTCTCCTTGAGCTCACGTACCCGTGCTGCCAGGACAGAAGTAGGTTTCTCATGCCACACTCTTATGTCCTCCCCATGGTCTCGCAGATAAAACCACAGGTCAGCTTGAGGGGTGTACCCTCTCTCTCTTGCTGGGGGATGTTGGGCTCTGATTCTGGGGCCTGTGACTCGCACCGGTGCTACATGGGAACTATTCTTTCTTATCTTCTCTCTTATTTCTATCATCTCCTCTTTGAGTTCTTTCACCACCGCAGAGACATGAGCCTGCATTGGGCCACTGATCATACTTTCATAATTTCTGAGCTTGTTGGCAACAGAACTCACTGTCTCTCGGTTATCCTCGGCATTAATTGTTGCGATGAATGTGGCATATTGAGATGGTCCATGAGTTGCCAGATTCCACAACATGTGCCCTGTGCATTTAACCTTGTCGGGGTCATTATCATGCTGTCCGGTCCTCCCAAAAAGTACTTCCAATACTGCCACTTCTCTTAACTGTTGGATTCTTTCCTCAAGGGTCTTCCATCGCATTTTATTGCTGTGCTTTTGCATTCTGTCTCTGTGGACAAATCTCTCTCTCACACTCATTAGAAGTCGTTCCCAAAGGGGAAGGGGCCTTTGCTCTCTTACAAATATCTGATTTATACCTGAGTCTTGGGTCAAGGGTCCCAAATTCTTTGCTTCAGCACTATCTAGTTGCACACCTGTACCCATAAGGTCTTAGACTCGAAGTAGCCAGGCTGTATAAGCCTCACGTCCTCGTCGTGCATTATCTTTTTGCAGATTACGTAGACTTTCATATGTCAGGGACTGAGTGATGATCTCAACCTGTGGCTCTTTTGTGGACTGTGAGGACCTTCCTTTCTTATCTTTAATACTAGGATCTGACGATTTTACTTTACACTTCCTTGTTTCCACAGGGGCGACTGCTGCTGGCTGTGGCTGCCCTTGTGGTTCAGCTGGAACCTGGACAGTTGTAACGTCTGTGGGTTCCACTGCTGCACCATCAGTTTCTGCCTTCTCGAGGCAGGGGGAGGGTTTTTTATGAGCTGGGGAAATGTACTCTTTCAGCATCTGGCTTATCTCATGCATTTCTTTTACCAGAACCTCAACCCAGTCTGGGTGCTCCTTTCTGAGGCAGGCTGTGGGGCAGAGTCAGGCTCTGGGGTATCATCCCTATTCTGTGGGGGAGGTATCAGGGTGGTTATCCAGGTCAATCTTCCCTTATCTCTGAATGCTAAATAGAATACGCATATTAACAGCACCAGCCATTGTATGATATCAATAGCATTCAGAGAGGATTTAAACCCTTCAAAAACAGGTGGGGCAGACCCAAAGAGATGGGTAAAGGGTTGGGAAAAAGAAACTTCCCTCGGTGTCATTTCCTCACAGTAGGTACCATTGTTAAAGTAACTCCAAAAACACACAGTTAGTGTACGATAGCCCTGAATCCATGTGCCTGCCTTCCAGAGGAAATTAAAAATCCATGAGTTCTTCACCTTATTAAGCCATAAAATAAACTGGATGACAGTCACAGTAGCCTTAGTTATAGGGCCCATGTTTAGATAAGGGCCTGCAAATGGAAGGAATACAGCCACAACCACATGCCACCCAAACCAGGCTAAGTTAGACCACATGATGCAGCCTAATGAGGTTTTTATATTCAACGCACACAAAAGAAAGTACCAGGTTAGTTAAGAACTGCTATTTCTCTTCCCTTTTCTTTTCTCAGTGCCCTAAAGCCCCACACTTGGGCGCCAAAATCTGTCTTGGTTTAGGAAGACAGGTATCTGCTAGGTAAAATTACAATCAGAGGCTCTTTGGCAAAGATTTGGGAAATAGGAATAGCAGTTCTTTATTAGTATGTAATACAAAGCAAACAAACACAAAAAAAACCTCCCCCCCCCACCAAACAACTACAGCATTAATGACAAACGACAACAGTACCAAGAACCTTGAGGGCTTTGTTTCACAAAACCCAGGGCAGTTTGGTTTCGGTGTCCCTGCAGGATCCTCAGAGCACCAAGCTGAAACAGTGGAAAAGTCCCGGGCTGGTAGCTGGGATGGCAGGGTGTCCCGGCAGGCAGGGGCAGGATGTCCCGGCAGCGCAGGGGGTGCAGGGTCACGCTGCAGCAAGACGAGCAGCGCTGAAGAAGCCGATGGCGAGGCGGGGCCTGGACCAGCTCCCTGCGGGTGGCCGGGAAAACTCAGGATTCAGGCCGAACCGGTGATAGTAGATTTCCCAGGACTGGATCCCTTTGGCCACAGTGAAACTCCTCCAGCCAGCAACAGCCGTTCTCCGCTCGGCGTGCTTTGCGGCGGCTGAGCTCCTCGAGGAGCGGCAGACACGCGTCTCCCCGAACGCCGGAAAAAGAAAAGCACGCAGCTGCGTCAAGCTTTGTCTTTTACCTGCGTTATCTCCCCCTTCCACCTTTTGTCCACCTCTTTGTTTCGGTTAAGTACTCTCAAGTATCCAACACTTGGTCTCCTTGGTAACTTGTGGGGAAAAAATTCTTTAGAGAAAGAAGGAACAAACCTAACCCCCAACAGGGGTTCATACTCCAACACCTGTGCCCAGCTGTATTTGAGGAATATGGGTGGTATTTTGAGGGTTATGGAGTATTTGGATTGTGTTTGGCTTTGTGAGATTTATCTTTGGGAGAGACGCAGTTTTTTGACCCTGGTCAGGTGGTTTAGCCCTACAAGTCACCTGCTGGGCACAAGCTTATTGTGCTGCAGTTCAGGGCATTCAGCTGGTTCTGTGATGCCATTTCCATCACAGTCACAATTGTCCTTGAGTACTGCTACTTCTACCTTCCCTTCCTGGAGCTTATGCCCAGTGGTGAGTCCAGGGCGGTAGCTGGAGGGCATCTGAGGTCTCTGACACAAGGGTCTCACAGAGGTCTCAGAAGGGTCACTCTCATAGAGGTCTCACAAGGGTCTCCCAGGCAGAAAACTCTTCAAGGAAAAATGTCGCTCCATTTCCACTGGGCAAGTCCTCAGGCAGAATTGAAGGGCTGATGTTACTTCTGACCCTCTGGAAAGGACCTCCAGCTCCTATTGACAAGAAGCGAGCAACGAGTACCGTGATCAGAGCCAGACGGGCCCTGGCTCCAGCCAGGTGTGGGAGAAGGACAGTGGGGTCTATTGGACTGTGTGGATCCATGGCCTGGCACAGCAGAGCCACAGGAGCACAAGGCCACACTGGTGCACAATGTACCCTGATGCCATCATGCAAGGGCAGAATCCATCTCTGTTTCTGGGGTGACAGGGGGATCCCAACAGGGACTATACTGGAAGCTGAAGTGCTCCTGACTGGGCATGAGTGGCAGAAAAACTCCATTGTCAGTGGCCTTGAGGCTCCGTGTATCCTTGGCATAGATCACCTCAGAAGAGGTATTTCAGGGACCCAAAATGACATCACTGGGCTTTGGGAGAGCTGCTGTGGAGACAGAAGAAATTCAGATAGCTGAATCCCTTGCTTTGTCTTTCAGAGGACCCTTCTGCTGTGGGACTGCTGAGGGTTGAAGAACAGCAGGTACAACAGTGTCCTATTGGCAACATGACACTGGACTTCAGGACCCCGTTCATGAGCTGATCCATGATCTGGACAACTGGGCGTGCTCAGCAAGACTCGCTAACCCTTCAATAGCCCTGCATGGCCCCTGCCTGAGTCCCATGGACAGTGGACACTGACAGTGGGCTGACAGTGAATGAAGCCACACCATCACGGTGTGCTGCCATGCGGGGCATGTTAGAACTTCAGTTGAATGGGAGTCCAAGGCAGAAAAGTAGTACCACAGCAGAGGAAGCTTTTGAGAAAGGGGAGAAGATAATCCTGATCCTCCTGAAGTCTAGTTATGCCATAAAACAGAGTAACATTAGGTGACCTTCCCAGGAAATTCGGTTTTTAGAAGTAAAATAGCAAAATGGACATTGTCAGATTCCAGTGGATGTGGCTAACAAAATAGTAGCCATATCCCCATTGACCCACAGGAAGGAAACACAGGCTTTCCTGGCACTGTAGTATTTTGAAGAAGGGATCTTGGAAGTCATTACAAACTCGCCCAGAGGCAAAACTTTCAATTATCATTAGCAGAGGAAGAGGTGAAGGTGGCACATGCTAAGGAGGCCCCGGCTACCAGAAAATTAAAAGCGTCACTCTCTCTTTACTGATGGTTCCTGCCTGTCCTGGGTTGAAGTATATTCTATCACCATCTTCATGAACTGTTGAAACCAGGTGAGGCAGTGCTCCCTGCCTCCTCCACTCTGGCTTATCTTCTGTTAATGGGTCCATCAGCACCTTTGCTACACAGCTGACAGATAACCCCCTCCTGGACTACCTCCTGTTAATGGGCCCATCAGGCCTTATCACATGACTCACCATCCCATTGTGAGATGCTCCGCCCAGAGGGAGAAACCAAGCATTCCAGCCTGGATATAAGCTGAGACTCTGAACACCAGAGGGGCGCTTACCCACTGGATTCCCAGAGGACCCGAGCTACCAGACCTTTCTACAGGATCACTGCTTCAGGAAGACCACCTCATCTGGACTGCTTCCATCACTACGCTCAGGTTGTATTCTGACTCTGTCAGTGGTCTTTTGTATTATTGCATCTATTTTATTTTACTTTCTTTCTTTTTTTTCCTATTAAATTGTATCTCTGACTTGGAGCCTCTCATTTGTTTTGCCTTCAAACTACTACACTGCCATATTGTAGGGATGCATCAAAAGTGGAAAGCTGCTGTATGGAGTCCTACATGACAACTTGTAGAAGCCACTGAAGGACAAGGTGGATGCAGTCAGGTTACAGAGCCTAAAGCATTTAAAGCCATCTAGCTGGCTTTGGATATGGCTGAATGAGAGAAGTGGCCAACACTCTGCCTCTGTACTTACTCATGGATGGTGGCAAATGCTCTGTGGGGTGGCTGGAACAATGGAAAAAGGACAACTGGCAGTGCAGGGAAATCCATCTGAGCTGCTGGACTGGGGCAAGACATCACTGGCCATGGGAGAAGTTGGCTGTGAAAGTCCCTCCTGTGGATGCTCAAGCACCCAAGAGTCGGGCACTGAAGGGCAGCACAACAACGGACAGGGGGATGGGGCTGCCAGGATTAAAGTGTCTCGGGTCTGGACTGGCCACACAAAGGTGAGTTATTTCTGGCTCAGTGGGCCCATGATGCCTCAGGTAACCAGTGTTTCAGGGGCAGATGAAAGGCTGCCCAGGGGAGGTAAAGACCTTTCTGTCTTGGAATATTTTGTGTGGGAGCAGTCCTTGGATGGATCCAGATTTTGAGCTTGGCACCAAATTTAGGAGGTTAGGCTCAGAGAGGGAATGAAAGAACGTTTCCTTGGGAGGAGAAACACCTAGTCCTACTGTTGGTGCTGCAGATGATTGTCTGCCCAGGAAAGGAAAAGGCAAGCAAGACTTACCTCTCCAGGCACCTATTCTATTGGAGCAATCCTTGGACATATTCATTACTAGAGGTGGTTTCCAAATTTCTCATATGTGCTCCTGAAATGGAATGACACTGCTTTTCCTTGGAAAATAAATCACTAGTCACAGTGTTTCAGGACAAAAACATTTTGCTGGCCTTCACCTCCACCTGGCAGATGATCATCTACTGTACTGTCAGTCAGACATGGTGTTTCCCTTTACAAGAATAGGCACTGATTCATACTGAAGAACCTACTTCTGGCGTTTGGAGCTGAGTTTCAGTATTCAATCAAGGGACTGCTCTCACATCAAACAGACTGGGGCAGAAAAGTCTTGCTGGCATTTCCCCCCCCTTTCCACTTTATAATCTGTGGCTAGCTGGTTTCCTTCCCATGTAAAAGAAGTGTCATTCCATTTCAGGGGTCAAACACACAGTTTTGTGTACCACCTCCAATACTGAGTATGTCCAAGGATTGCTCCCAAACAAAGGCTCCACGACAGAAAGGTCTTGCTGGCATGTCTGTCTGCTGGGCAAATAATCATCTGCAGCACCAACATTAGGACTGGGAGTTTCACTTTTCTAAGGAAGGTACTGTCATTCAGGGCCTGACTTCTGACATTTGGATTCAAGCTCCAATACTGAATGTGTAAGGATTGCTCCCACACAAAAAATGTGAGAACAGAAAGTTGTTGCTGTAGTTTACCTTCACTTTGCAGTCATCTGAACATCACCAGCAGGATTATGTGTTTGCCTTCCCAAGGAAAGGTAGGCAAACACATAATGTTCAGGAGCACAGTTGCAGCATTTGGAGCCACACTCCAATATGGAATACATACAATGATTATCTAACACAAAATGATCCAGGGCCGAAATGTCTTCGTGGTCTTTACCTCCCCTGGGAAGCATATCTGCACAAGAAACAGTGGGTTATGTCCTTTCCTTCCCATGGAAAAGCACTTTAATCCTCCTCAGGAGTCCACCACCTTACTTTGGATACAACATTCCAACATTAAATATATC
Source organism: Chamaea fasciata (assembly GCF_029207755.1). NCBI lineage: Eukaryota > Metazoa > Chordata > Aves > Passeriformes > Sylviidae > Chamaea > Chamaea fasciata. Next base: position 1,995,050 of record NW_027094114.1, on the reverse strand, counting down.
CAAGGATTGCTCCCACACAATATGTGTCAGGCCAGAAAACTGTTGCTGGACTCTACCTCGCTGGGGCAGCATGTAATCTGCACTTTGAACCCTGGGTCTAGGTGTTTTCCTTCCCCTGTAAAAGTGATTCAATCATCTTTAAGGAGCTCACCACTGAAATTTGGATACCACCTCCAGTACTGAATATATCCAAGGATTGCTCTCATACAAAATGTGGACAGACAGGTCTTGCTGGCTTTTACCTCCAATGGACAGAGCTCCTGAAAGAAAATGAGAGTGCTTTACCATGGGAAGGAAAGCATGTAGCCCCAGTGGTTTAGGTGCAGTGGCTAGAGGCTGCCCTAGGGTGGTAAAGATCAATGAAAGCTTTCTGACCTGGTAGCTTTTGTATGAGATTAATCCTTGGGCATATGTAATATCAGAGGTGGTATTCACATTTGAATGATAAGCTCCTGGATGAAAATGAGAGTTCTTTTTGATAGAAAGGAAAGCATGTAGCCCCCGTGTTTGCAGTACTGATGAGAGGCTGCGCAGGGGAGGTAAAGGCCAACCAAGAACTCTCTATCATGGCACCTTTTTGGTGGGAGCAATCCTTGGACATAATATTGGAAGAGTTATCTAATTTGGGTAATGGGTAAAATCCCTGGACATATTCAATTAATTGCACTTACATCTGAAAAGCATTTGTGATGTAGAATGCATGTACTAAGTTACCATACTTATTAGCTTAAATAAAAGAAGTGACTCCACCCTGTAGGTTCAGCTTGTTAATGTGTGAACCAAATTTGGTTCCTGCTGGCAGTGATTGCTTCTGCAAGAAGGATAAGTTGTCCTTCGATGGTTAACTTGATCTTCAGTGGGGGTGTGCTGGAATCATTACTGATACCATTCCTGGAAGGAAAAAGCAGGATGAATTTCTGCAGTGTTACCCTGGACAGATTACCCCTTAGTGGCTCAAGTTGTTTAATCATTCAGACTAATGACGAAAGTCCTTTTTCCCACTCAGAATCTCTGTTCCATCTCTTTAAATGCAGTTGAGTTGAATAGTGAATATTTCTTTGGTCTTTCATGATGTTAGGCCTTGACATTCCTCAGGAGGAATCTCAACTTCTACTTTATGAAGTGCTTGCCCACCACTGTTGCTGCTTCCCATGTTTTCAGGGGGGTCTCCTGCAATTTGAGTTGTCCTCCATGGGTAGGTTGCTCTCCTAATTTGAGTTATCAGTTCCGCAAAGTTTAGTACAGCAGTGATTGTAGATGTGGTATTGGCATTCAACTGCCTGTAACAAACCATAAGCCACAACTGTCTGTTTGGCTCTTTCATGAGCCAGACCCTGAGACTGGCTCAGTTGGTCTGAGCATGGTGCTCATAACACCACAGTTATTGGTTCAGTCTCTGTATGGCCCATTTACTTAACAGCTGGACTTGATAATCCTTGTGGGTCCCTTTCAACTCAGAATATTTTGTCATCTGTGACATAATGGCAATGCCAACAGCAAACATTGGCTAAACACTGGCAAACATCTATGAGACGAGTGTGTTAAAATGATCACTGGCCACTTTCTCAGACAGGAGAGATAGGAGTGTGACTGAGTGATAGTACCTTTTTTCTCTAAATCTATCACCACTCCATCAATGTCCAAGCACACAGGTCCTTATATTGTGGCTGTCAGGTTTGCAGTATTGGGTACTTCAGCTTTTAGTGAGGCCAAATTGGCCAGAACTTAGAAATTCCACTTCTCCCTGCAGCAAAAATCCAGCACTGGGATACACTAGCAGTCCTTGGATCAGGGAGTGCAGGTGCCACGTGGAGTCAGCACAGTCTCTGGACTCCTTTTAGGGTTCAGGCTAATGTTCAGACATTAACATTGACTCACTGCCATAAGGCAGACAACAGATTTGATCATTCAGAACGAACATCAAAACCCCAAATATTGTCATTGTGATCTTTGATTGGAAAGCAAGTAGCCAATATCCACTTCTCATCCAGGAGCCATAAATTAACCTTAGCAACTTGGCAGATAACATTTGCTCCATTTACTTCAGTGATTATCACTCTTGGCATCTGGGTCATACACCCAGCTTCTTGGCATCCTGCTTCATTAGCACTGAGTGTTGTGCTCCTGTATCTATTAGAAATGTAATTAATTGTTGACAAGAACCAACTGGAATCTGGATGTATGGATCATTAGTACATATGTATTGATAGGATTCCACTTGTTGGATTTCAGTCTCACTTGGTTTGTGCCTGGAATGCTTTTGCAAATCAGCCACCTGAACGAACTCTGTACAATACAGGGTGAATTGGTAGCTTGCTTTAGCATCACATTTGCCTTTTCTTTCAGTTTTCATCTTTTCTTCCTGAAACTGTTTCTGCAGCTGTTCTCAGTAGCAGATAATTCAGCTGCTTTCATACTATTTCATCTCTCAGATCTTGTTTCTCTGTTCTATAATTTTCCCTATTCAAATTCTCAAATAATTGTCTTTCTTTACACTCTGCTGAAGCAAATAGGTTCCTAAGATGATCTTTCTCAGTTATAAGTTTATCAACTTGGATTCTCAGTTTTTTCTCCTGTCTCCATCTCAGAAGCCAGTGATGACTTTGATACCTCATTTTCTGTGTCAGTTTTATTTTTGGTGAGCCTCCTTAAATGTTTGCAGCCACCACCCCCCAGCTCACTTACTGAGGGTGGTGAAAGTTGTTTTTAAGACTCCAGTTAACATTGGCCTGTGGGGCCACAGTAATGATAGGTCTCTCAGAAGTTCCAACTCCCACATCAACATCTTTATCCTGCCTGTGGCAAAGGAATGCAACTTTCCTTTTCCCCACGTACTCCATTCCAGGCACTACATTCTCCAGAGAAGCAGTGGATAATTTATCACTTCCTGAGAAATTCCTTTCTGCAAGCCTTTCGCTTACACTGCATTCCATCAAGCACTGGGACCCTGCTGCTCCCTTTTGGGCAGTCTGCTTCCTTGCTGTGATTCCAATCTCCTGATTGTGTTCTGTTTACTAATCAATCAGTGAAACCCATCCTTCTGCCATAGCTAATTAGCCCCTATGATCTCTCTCCCCATATTAAAGGTCTTTTCCCTTTGTCTTCCTCTCTTGGGGTCAACACTTGCCTTAAGTGACCCTGTAATTCTGCCACAGTGTTTTATCATGTCCAGCAAAACTCTAACCATGGGAGCCACACACTTGGATAACCAGTGATGTAGGTGAGGGCTGTCCTGGAACATCCGTCTTTCATTAGTTGCAAACATGCTGCCTTCTGTACACTCTCTGTCCTGTGATCTATGGCTGGGGTCTTGATCCTAAGCAAATCACGCCTCTCTAATGGATCCAACCTCCTGCCCAATAGGCAGTACTCTGAGTTAAAAACCACAGTTTTCTCTAGTCACCCACCATTAAAAATACTTCTGGCCCCCAGAAGCCATGGGCCTCTGCCTCAGACAAATGATTCAATCACCCCTGTCAGAGGTACTCTCCAAACATAACCAGTTTCCAATTCCCATGTAAGTCTGCTATACTTTCCCTGAAAGTTGCTATCTTGGCTGCTGTACCACACTGTTTTAGTAACATTTTTCAGATGTGTGTTGGCGAAGGCAGGAACGGGATGGGACTGCTGGGGTAGCTGTTCTCAATCTTTAGTGAAGCGTCAGTCTCATTACAGGGGTAGAGACAATTGGGAAAAAGCAACAGCTCACTGCCTGCCTGCAGCAGCCACAAATTTCTTTGTTACAGAGCATCTTAAAAACTTTTCAGCCAATAGTCTACTGCTAAAGCTTACAGACAGTTTAGCCAATCAATTATAGCACATGGACACCTGCTTTGAACAATGCTTGCCTGTATGCTTTTCTATTAAAAATTCACAATACCCTTACTAAGCTTAAGACCTTCTACTATCTAGTCAGGCATACATTTTCTGCAGTGCTAAGATTTATTCAAGCTAAACCTAGAAACTCAGCTTTTGTTTCCCATGTCCTTGTTTGCTCTACTACTGTATCTTAGATTCTAATTTCAAACTTTTCAGTTGCAGCAGATGCTGAGTTCTCAGCTTTTTCTGCTTGAGGCCTGCTTTTTCAGCTCCTAAAAATCCTTTTTACTTTTAGTGTTTTCCACACAGACCCTGACTATCATCGAAGGTTTTATCTTTAAATAGGGTTTGTAATGTGATTTCCTCATCATCAGATGTACTGCTGCTTATAGGGTCATTAGAGAGTGGGGTTTAGTCAAAGCAATTTTCCATCCTGTCCACAATTTGAGTTAACTTTATTTGAAGGTTCAGTAACAAAAATATTCCCCAGCAAACTCAGCACCAGCACGTCTGGGGAAAAAGAGGGCTGAGAGGACCCCAAAACAGGGGGTATCCCAAACCAGGTGGGTGGGGGCAGGGCTGGGATTTTAGGGGGGATATTTGGGGTCCCTGAGGTTTGGGGGGCTTAGAGGGTCCCATAGGAGGTCACAGTAAGTTTAGGGTGTGAGATTGTCAGGAGAGAGCTCCAGGGTGGAGGTCCCAGTACAGGGCTCTGGGGGGTTGGGTCTCTGCAGGGGCTCAGGAGGGTCCCATTCAGATGCCCCCCTGCTCCAGCCCGCGCAGGCGCCGGGCCAGCTGCAGGTCTTTGGGGAACAGGGTGACTCGGCGGGCGTGCAGCGAGCACAGGTATCCGTCTTCCAGCAGCCGCACAAGGAAGGCCTCTGCTGCCTGTGTCCCAAAACCTGAGGGGGGGTCTGCAAAACCCCCCAGCATACCCCAACCCTCACAGCACCCCCTGGGGGCAGCAACCCCCCAAAACACACCCCCAGGGGTCAGGGTCCTTCCAAACCCACCCACGGGCAACTGGGGGTACTGAAACCTGTAAATGTGTGCCTGTAAACGTGTGATGGGGGACCAACACCAAGTGACCCATCCCCATTCCCCAACAGAACCCAAAAATAAGGGACCCCCCCCCCCAGCACCCAGAGGTCTCCCAGGGACCCTCTCAACATCCATGAAATCCTGTCCAGCACCCATTGACCTCCCCCAGCCCATAAAGACCCCCATAGACTCCCCCTCAGCTCCCATCAGATACCCCCAACAAACCTCTCAGCCCCATCCAAGCACCCAGAGAGACCTTCCTGGACCTCCCCAGTCCCCCAGAGAACCCCCAGCACCCACAGACCCCCCTGCAAGCATCCACAGAACCCCAATCCTCATGGAAACCTTTTCACCACCCATGAGATCCCCCTCAGCTCCCTTACCCACCCCCCCCTAAGCCCCCTGGACACCCCCAGAGCAACCATAGAACCCCTCCAGCCCCTCTGTGACCCCCCCCTCCAGCACACCTGAGCCCCCCAACCCCTACCTCCTGCAGGGCCAGCAGGGCCATGCGCTGCCAGTGGTAATCCACCCCGCGGGTGAAGAGCAGGCAGAGCTCCTGCACCTGCAGCAGGGAGGGGATGTGGAGGGGGTACATGGGGGCATCGGGGTCACAGGGAGTGGAGGGACATCAGGACAATATGGAGGGGATGTGGGGGCATTGGGGATAACCCGGGCTGGGGCCACCACCCTGGTGACATGGAGACACTGTCTTGGGGACATTCCAGGGGCAGGAACGCTGGGGACAGGAACATCTGGGGATACACTGGGGAGTGGGGGAGGAGGGATGTCCCCATCATGATGGGGACACCCTGCAGAGACCCCAGGTGGGAGGCAGGGGGGACACACCACTCTGGGAACATCTTGGGAATACCCTTGGCCATGGGAACATGTGGACACTCTCCTGGGGAGGGGACATCCCGATGGGACAGGGGGGACAGTGCCAGCACAGGGGGCAGGGCACAGGGAACACCCAACCCATGCAGCCTCTGAAGGTTACGGGACACAAGGATGTCTAGAACCACAGAAGGACATTGGGAGATATGCAAGGATGTTGGGGGAGGACAGGCCCACCATGTCACAAGGATGGGGAGGACAAGGACATGGGGAGGGTTGGAACAGAGTTGAGGGGGGACCCTAGGGGAAGGGAGTGGTCCTGAGAAGTCCCAGGGAGTGATTTGGGTTTCTAGGGGGTGACTTGGTGGGTCTGGAGGGGGTTGGAAGGTCCCAATGGGTGTTTGGGATGGGGCCGAAGGGGAGACTGGAGGGTTCCAGGTTGGATTTCAGGGGTCCCAGGGTAGATTTGGGGCTTGGATTTTGGTCCTAAAATTTTTTTGAAGGGTCCCAGTGGGTATTTGGGGGAGTCCTGTGGGGAGCTGAAGGATCCCAGGGTGGATTGGAAGGTTCTGGGAGAGGTTGCAGAGCCCAAGAGGGTTGATCTAGGGTGTCCTGAGATGGATTTGGGGATCCCAGGAGAGGGGATCCAGAGTGGTTTGAGAGATACCAGAGAATGCTGGAGGTCCTGAGGTAGATTTGGGGGGGTCCTGGAGGGGTTTGGGGGTCCCCAAGTAGATTTTATGGGTATCTGAGATGATCTGTGTGGTCCCAAGGAAGTTTGGGAGTCCATGGGGGGTGCTGGGGAGGTTCCATCAGGGAAATTGGGGTGTCCGGGGATTTTGGGGTGCAGGAGTGTTCATTTTGGGATGTGGGGGGTTCTCACCAGGCAGGCGAAGGGGCCGGGGCGCAGCAGCAGGCAGGTGCTGCTCTGGTACCTGCGGATCTCCTGCAGTGCTCCCTGACCCGGGCGGCGCCCTGGGGGAGCATTGGATGGAGGTCTGTACGGGCTTTAGGGGATCTATTTGGCCTGGGGGGCACAGATGGGGGGCTCTGAGGGAACATGGGGGGTATAGGAGATCTAAAGGGCCTGAGAGGACACAGGGGCCTATAGGGGATCTAAGGAGTGGGGGCTATGAGGGCCGGGGGGACAGGGGAAAGCTGGGGGGGTTATAAGGGATCTCTAAGGTCTGGGGGGACATTGCGTGCATGAGGGATCTATAGGGAGCTACAGTGAAGGCCGATACAGGGGAGCTACAGGAGGCAGGGAGTACGGGGGTTATAGGGCACAGGGTATAGGGAGCTATAGGGGAGAGGGAGTGTGGGGTGACTATGGGTGATGGCAGGGGTATATAGGGCACAGGTATACAGGTATATAGGGTACAGGTGGGGGGCAGGGGAGGGTTTATAAGGGGAGCTCTATAGTGGGGTCCATAAGAGCTCTGGAGGGGGGTCTAAAAGGGGCCTTGACGTGGGAGGTCCAGAGGGGGTGTCTATAAGGGGAGTCCTCGTCCCCTCACTCACTGCGTGCCCGCGGCTGGGGCGGTGGGGGGCTTGCGGGGCGGCCGCGCCGTCTTGGCGTGGGCTTGGGGCGGGGCATGGTGCAGCCGAGTCCACCGCGGGGTCAGGGCGATTCCAGGCGTCCGGCAGGGCTGGAGGGGACCAGGCGGAGGGGGAAGGGGGGGTCAGGGCGGACCCCGGTGTCTGGGGCCCCCCACGCCACCCCCGGGGCCCCCCGAGTCCTCCCGCTCCCCGCCCGGGACCTCACGCTCGGGATCCGCCGCGCCGTTCAAATCTCCCACCGCGCCGCGCCGCTCCTGACGTCACTTCCTTCCACGTGCCAATCGGGGCGTGCCACCGCTCTGCCCCGCCGGGCGCCGCAACTCGATGGTGCCGCGGCAGCCGTGGGCTCATTAGCATAAATCTGCATGGCCCCGCCCCAGGCACCTCGCGCCTTGGCGCTCCCAGCGGAGTCTCGGTTATCGTCCCAGTGTGATCCCAGTCACTCCCAGTGTAGTTCCCGTTGCTCCCGGTTATCCACGTGGTTCCAGTTACTCCCAGAATGATCCCAGTGTGATGCCAGTCCCCCACCATATGATTCTAGTGCCTTCCAGTCACTCCCAGTGTGAGTCCAGTATGAACAGAACGGCTCCCAGTATGATCCCTGTCACATCCCCAATGGTCCAAATCAATTCCTGTCCCTACTAGAATGATCCCACTATGATCCCAGTCACTCCCAGAATGATACTGGTTGCCCCCAGTGTGGTTACAGACATTGCCAGTACGAACCCAGCATGATTCCAGTTGTTCCCTGTATGATTCTAGTTGCCCCACTTGTGGTCCTAGTACCTCCAACATGGTTCCAGCATCTTCCATTTGCTCCCAGTGTGTCTTCAGTTGGCTCCAAACATGGTCCCAGTAGCTCCCTGTGCCTCCCAGTAACCAGTAGGGGTCAGTCAAGGGTTACAACTGTCCATGAAATCCACTGGGAGAAGCAGATTGGGGGGTTAGTGAAGCTACGGTGACCCATGTGGGCTTTGGGGTCTCTTCAGGACATTGCCTCACAGACCTGCCGGTTTACCCCCAGTTTTCCCAGTGGGCCACCCCACCCCTCATTTGACCCCATCAGGCCTTCCAGTTGCCCCTAGCTGTTCACCCAGGTCACCTAGCTGCCCCTCAGTTCTCCCAGCGGGCCATCACATCCCCATTTGACACCATTGAACCTCCCAGTTTCTAACACTAGTCATCCCAGTTGTCCCCCTAAATCCTACAGTTCCTCCCAGTCCTTCCAGTGGGCCACCACACACCCATTTCACGGAATCACTGAGGCTGGAAAATCCCTCCAAGACTGAGTCAAACATCTGACCACCTTCTACCTTATGACTCGACCATCACGCTGAATGCCGTGTCTAGTTGTTACTTGAACTCCTCCAGGGATGGGGCCTCCACCACCTCCCTTGGCAGCCCATTTCAATGCCTGACAACCTTTTCTTTGAAGAAATTCTTCCTGATGTCCAACCCGAACCTCCCCTGGCACAGCTTCAGGCCATTTCCTCTTGTCCTGTCCCTTTTTTCCTGGAAGCAGAGCCTAACCTCGCCTGGCTGTTGCCTCCTGTCAGGGAGTTGTGCAGAGCCAGAAGGTCTCCCCTGAGTCTCCTTTTCTCCAGGCTGAGCCCCCACAGCTCCCTCAGCCGCTCCTGGTGCTCCAGGCCCTTCACCAGCTCCATTCCCTTCCCTGGACACGCTCCAGCCGCTCAATGTCTCTCTTGCAGTGAGGGGTCAGAACTGGGCCCACAGGACTCAAGGTGGGGCCTCCAATCACTGCCCTGGTCCTGGTGGCCACACCATTCCTGATCCAGGCCAGATGCCACTGGCCTTCTTGCCCACCTGGGCACACACTGGCTCAAATCCAGCTGGCTGCCAACCAGCAGTCCCAAATTCCTTCCTGTTGAGCAGCTCTCAAGCCATTCCTTTCCCAGCCTGGAGCATTCCATGGGGTTGTTGTGACCCAGCACTTGGCTTTTTCGACTCTTACACCATTATTCTTGGCCCATCAGTGCAGCCTGTCCTGATCCCTCTGCAGAGCTTCCTGTTCTTCAGCAGATGCACACTTCCACCCAAGTTGGTGTGATCTGTGAACTTCCTGAGTGTGCCCTCAATCCCCTTGTCCAAGTCACAGATGAAGATGTTGAACAGGACCAGCCCCAACATTGAGCCCTGGGGAATCCCAGCAGTGCCCAGCCCCAGCTGGCTGTGGCCCCATTCCCACCCCTCCTTGGCCTGGCCACCAGCCAGGTGTTCCCAGTGAGAGGCACCTGTCCCAGCCAGGAGCTGCAGGTGCTCCAGGAGAGGCAGGGAGGTGGAGGCAGTGCCAAAGGCTTTGCTGAGCTTCAGGCAGACACACCCATACATGTCCAACATCCACTTGGGCCACGTGGGGACAGCAAATCAGGTGAGTCAGGCAGGACCTGCCTTTCCCAAGCCCTGGCGGTTCCCAATTCCCTGGTTTTCCTGTCCGTGCCATGGGCTCCCCCCAGGGAATCTGTTCCAGGCCTGTCCCAGCACCAAGGCCTGGAGTTTGCTGGATCCTTCTGGCCCTGATCTCAGTGGCTCCCCTTCACCTCCAGTATGGTTCTAGTCATTCCCTGTATGATCCTAGTCATTCCCACTATGATACCAGCATGATCCCAGTTGCTCCCATTCACCCCCAGTATGATTCTCCTTACTCCCTGTCACTATCCAGCACGGTTCCAGTCGTTCCCTGTATGATCCTAGTTACGCCAGTTGTGATCCCAGTACCCCCACCATGGTTCCAGCATCCTCCAGTTGCTCCCAGCACGGTCCCAGTAGCTCCCAGTGCCTCCTTGTGGCCAGTGGGGATCAGTTGAGGGTTGCAGCTGTCCATAAAACCCATCTGGAGGAAAAAGGACACACAGGTGATGTGGGGGGATATGGAGGAACATGGAGGCACTGTCCTGCTGTCACCAAAACTGCGGGAAAAAACAAAGAGTCTCCAACAACATTTTTAGTATTAGAGAATTAAGGCATTACTTTATTCTGAAAATAATTTCATCCATATATTGCTTGGGTTGTGCAGAGAAAACCATTCCATCACACACAGCTGTTTACTAGATTTTTCACATACTTAAACAGTCAAAACCCAGAAAAATTCATTGGTGCAATTTTCATTGGCCACAAGTTACACAGTTCTTTGTATTTGGTTTCCTATTGGTTATTGATCACTTTGCCTCCAATGCTAATTAGGTCCTTGTTCTTTGTTCTCTTACCGATCTTTTTCCAGACCAGGTGTCTCTGACACACCAGGAAGGATGTTCAGGCATTGATGGTCATTTATCTCTTGAGCATCCTCTGGCAGCTACCAGTCCATTGAAACATCAAGCTCATCAGGCCTTGCTCAGCAAACAGTCTTTTGAAAAGAAAGTTCCTTTCCCCCTGGGCAAAGATGAACAAAACCCCTGACTAAAGGTAGTTAAAAATTTTAGAAGTTACATAATTTCCAACACCGCCCCTCCCCATAGACACAGTACTGCCACCCTGTGTCCCCATGTCCCCTCATCTCCCTCATGTACATATGTCCACAAGGTCCCTCATGTCCCATCTGTCCCTCCACATATGCCACAATGTCCTCATGTCTCCCATGTGTCCCCAGTATTGCGTGTGTTTCCCATGTTCCCACCCTAACCCCCATCCCCCAGTGTTTGTGCCCTGTGGCAGGAGGTGCCAGGACTCTTCGTGGCCAGCTGGGACATCCCTCTAGTGGTCTTGTGTTCCTCTGGGATACAAAAAATAGAGGGAGGGAACACCCTGAATGCAGGGGAGGGCCCCAAAAGTGTGGCAAACAGGATGGGGCAAGAGCATCCTTCCTCCACTTCATTTTTGGGGCCCCACTGATGGGACAGGGGATACACATTCTCCTTCACACATTCCCCTACCCAGGGATCTGGGCCCCTCTGCACGGGATTGGGTTGGGGACACCCCCCCCACCAAATTAATGGCCTTGAGACCCTCACATGTAACTGATTTATCTTCCTGGAACTGAGACCTTCCTCATGGGATTTGGACACACACCCCCTCCTCCCACGGGATTAGGGGACCCATCATTGGACTGGACACTCCCTCCCCATAAGATTGAGACCCCCCTGAAAGTGGGACATTCCCCCCATGTGACTGGGCACTGAGCTCCATCGTCAGCCCCTGCTCCGCCTTCACCAGGAACCCCCAGTGTGGACTCGATATTTTCTGAGCTTGAGAAGAGCTAGCTCTTCTCAAGGGAAACTTTTCAAGTTTTCTTTTTCCCAAAAAAAACCCTTGTGCAAACAATATTCCTTTCCTGTAACAGGGGTTGTTTGCTATTTCTGTTACTTAGCCAATGGGAGAGGGGTTACTCCATTGGACCAATAACGTGCCTTCTTAGCACAGCGTGTTATAAAAGGGCTGAATGAATTGTAAATAAAGCCTTCTGATTTCTACTGCCTTCTGACTGGAGTCAAGTATCTTTATTGCGTGTCCCATTGCGACACCCCTGGACCTGAGGGTGGCACTAAGCAAGATGGCCACCAAGCCCACTTGTGTGGGCAGGGGGCCACAGGAAGGCTAAGGCCCCAATTGAGGGAGCCTCAGGGCTGGGGCCCATAGAGGGGCCCCCAGGCTGGGAATTGCTGACAGAGGAATGGAGAAGAATGCATTGGCAATGTCTGTGGCGGCACCATTTTGCTGCCTTGGACTCCCACTCATACTGAAGTTCTAACATGCCCAGCATGGCAGCACACCGTGATGGTGTGGCTTCATTCACTGTCAGCCCACTGTCAGTGTCCACTGTCCATGGGACTCAGGCAGGGGCCATGCAGGGCTATTGAAGGGTTAGCGAGTCTTGCTGAGCACGCCCAGTTGTCCAGATCATGGATCAGCTCATGAATGGGGTCCTGAAGTCCAGTGTCATGTTGCCAATAGGACACTGTTGTACCTGCTGTTCTTCAACCCTCAGCAGTCCCACAGCAGAAGGGTCCTCTGAAAGACAAAGCAAGGGGTTCAGCTATCTGAATTTCTTCTGTCTCCACAGCAGCTCTCCCAAAGCCCAGTGATGTTGTTTTGGGTCCCTGAAATACCTCTTCTGAGGTGATCTATGCCAAGGATACACGGAGCCTCAAGGCCACTGACAATGGAGTTTTTCTGCCACTCATGCCCAGTCAGGAGCACTTCAGCTTCCAGTATAGTCCCTGTTGGGATCCCCCTGTCACCCCAGAAACAGAGATGGATTCTGCCCTTGCATGATGGCATCAGGGTACATTGTGCACCAGTGTGGCCTTGTGCTCCTGTGGCTCTGCTGTGCCAGGCCATGGATCCACACAGTCCAATAGACCCCACTGTCCTTCTCCCACACCTGGCTGGAGCCAGGGCCCGTCTGGCTCTGATCACGGTACTCGTTGCTCGCTTCTTGTCAATAGGAGCTGGAGGTCCTTTCCAGAGGGTCAGAAGTAACATCAGCCCTTCAATTCTGCCTGAGGACTTGCCCAGTGGAAACGGAGCGGCATTTTTCCTTGAAGAGTTTTCTGTGGTGATTAGTTTTCCCTCTCAACTCACATACCTGTGCTGCCAAGGCAGAGGTGGGTTTTCCATCCCACTCCCTCATGTCTTCACCATGGTCAGGCAGGTAAAACCACAAGTTACCTCATGATGTGCCCCCTCTCTCTTAAGCAGGGGGCGCTTGCTCCCTATAGACACTGGTCTGTACTGGTGGGGCACGGGGCACTTCTTAAGTTGCTGGTAGTCTCCTTTAAATTGCTGGAGGTCCCTTCCACAGATGCAGGCCCGTAGGGTGAAAAAGATACTTTCTTCATATTGCCAGAGTTTGGTAACCAAATTATCCACTCTTTGTTCTCCTTCTTCCCATGACATCACTGCCAATGAGCTGGTATACGGTGGTGGCACCTCAGTAGGAACTTCCACCTGTGTACATTGAACCTCATCTGGATCTACAGGGGACTGTAGGTCTGGATGCAATCCTGTGCCATATGCCCCAGGATGATCCTGCCTGAGCAGGGAGGTTGGACCAGATGACCCCACTGGTCACTTCCAATCAAACTGATTTTCTGATTCTGTGAAAGCAGGAGCAACTCACAAGTGATGATGGAATACGGACAATTGGTGGAAAGAAAATTCTGACAGTTACAGGGAGGAATGATGGCACAGGGAGCAGGACAGACCAACAGAATAAAGCAGGAAGAGGAGCATGAGATAAACAGCAAGGATGGCAGGGAGAAGGTTTCCCACTGGACTCCATAAAATTACATCACAGAACTGATCTGATTGCCTTCCACGACAGGACAGTTCCTGGATGAATGAGGGGAGTGACGTGGGTCCAGGCTCCCTTGGCAGCCCTTTGGAAGGACTCAGCAGGTGGGAAAGGTGGGCAAGGAGGAGCCTCACCTGTCCTGCCATGTCCCACAGGGCTGGGAGACAGAAAAACCAGCTGAGAGTAATGCAACAATCACAGTTCTGTTTCTTCCAAACTCAAACCTGGAGAAAACTCCATCCATCCCTTCAGGGACACAAACTAGGTTTCACCTCCCAAACCCCAAACATTTTGAGGTGAGGAGATTGTGCCAGACGAGGATATTTTCCTGGTTGATCTCCAGAGGCCCTTCCAACCCCAACTATTCTTTCACTGCCCAAAACACAGGCAAGGGCCTCAGCAACCACGTTTTGGGTAGTTTTCCTCAGCTCCTAAAGTTTCCTGATCCTTTTCCTTTTCAAAATCCTCACTTAAGGAAAAATGAGGTGTCAGGACCTGCTGGATGTCCCCACATTGCCTCCCCAAACCTGCAGCAGCTTCCAGGAGAGAATCTGCCATGTCTGAGTGAAAGTATTTTATTTTTCATAAAAAACATGAAAAATGTTGTAACCATTTAGGGGAATGGTCTTTCGCCTTTTGACCCTTCTGGAATTTCCTCCTTACATGTCCACACCTAATTGGCTGAATGCCAGGACCCTCCCAAAATAGGAGACTAGATAAGACCCCTGTAATACTTTTGTTCTCTCTCTTGATGCCCCTGGACCCCTTCGAGGAATAAACGCCTTGGAATAATCTGGGGGTAAGAGCCTCTTTTGGATCTTCTGTCTTGTCCCTTCGGAGATATTCCTCCAAAGCCTCTCCAGAGCTAGCCCCAGGGGGGGCTGCGGGGGGAATATTTTCAGAAAAATGCTGCTTTTATCTCTAAACTCTCTAAGTCTTTCCTGCCACACCCCGTATCACTTCAGAACAGGGGATTTATAAACCTTAAAATCCTTGAGAAAAGTAACATTCACAGTTAAAGTTTATTTTGGTGCAATCAAGGCTTTGGTCTTGTAGGACTTGGCGATGGTCACTGGGAGTAGCCCAGCAAAGGAAAACTATGACCAATGGAAGGGTAAATCCTGCACAAGTTGAAGTCCTGAGAAGAAAGTACCTGCCTTGCAGATGTGCTGCAAGAAGCCTAAATAAGTAGCATCATCATCTCTTTATTTATGAAAGGTGAAACATTGACATCTAGCATAACACAGCCTGGACAAATTATGGAAAGTAAAATAACATTTTAAAGCAGCAAATCCATGTTCCAGAGAATTCCATGACACAGGAGTAAATCCATGATTTACTCTTAAATTCACTTTCTGGTTCAAACCAAACCCACCTGATCTCCCATTTGAGTTCACCTGACACTAGCTAGAGCTTGGGAAATATTTCTTGCTCTGCTGATGCCTCCTTTGGTCCCAAGTCCCTTTCATTGCTGTTGTCCCTCCTCCCTGAGTAGCTCCCCAGGTGCTGCAGGTGCCAGTGCAGATTCCCCTGCAGCCCCGGAGAAGAGAGTGAGGCAGGTGTTGCCTCTGTGCCCCAAGTGCCTCCACCTGAGGGACTCACTGCATGGAAAACGACCTGGAGCAGTTTCTGAGGAACTCACACCCCCACTACCCATCTCCCCTAGGAGCTTTTGCATCATGTTTTCTCCTCCTACCTCTTTGAAGTGTGAGTGATGGAGCAGCCTGGGGGGACACCTGGGGTCAGCCAAGGTCACCCACCCCAAACCTCCCCCACTTTTAGAATCCCAGGCTGGTTTTGGTGGGAAGGCCCTTCAAAGGTCATCTTGATCCATCACCTGCCATGGACAAGGACATCTTCCACTATCCCAGGTTGCTCCAAGCCTGTCCAACCTGGCCTTGGACACTTTCAGGGATGGAGCAGCTGCAGCTTCTCTGGACAACCTGTGCCAGCGTCTCAGCACCCTCACAGGCAGGAATTTCTTTCTAGTATCCCATCTAACCCTGTCCTCTGGGAGGTTAAAACCCTCATCCTCCATCCTGTCCCCTGACAAAGACCCTCCCCAGCTCTCCTGAAGGCCCCTTTCTATATTATATTTTATTCTCTATTATATTTATAGCTACATAGGTATCAGTCCAAAAAGTGGCTCAGGCAGTCCATGACTAGTTGTGGCCACCTGGGGTAGCTCCTTTTGGGGGGTGTGGGGGATGGCTGTGGATTCGGGCAGATTTATGTGTTTAGATGGCCTCAGGAGGCTTTAGAGGGAGGTTTGGGAGGGTCCTGAGGGTTGGGGAGGGGGGGGGCGGGGCTATGGAGCATTTTGAGGGGACTCTAAGGGTATTTGAGATCTAGTGAGGAGTCTGTAGGGGATGGAGGGGGAGTCTCTGGGGTTTTCGAAGGGCTATAGGAATGTATACTTCCAGTCCCCAAAGTCCTCCCCACCTCTTCTGCACCTGACAGGATTTGATCTCCACCTGTCAGGGAAGCTCACCACACAGACTTCCCAATTCCCATGAAATTTTAGATGTGTGCAACATGCAGGAATGTTTTTCCTGCAGTTTCCCTGGCTCCAAGAGGGGACACGGGAGCCACACGAAGGGGGGGGGGGGGCTTGTCCACCCCCCACGTCGGCAATTGCAGCTTTGATTCAAATTTTAATTAAAGGCTGTTGCTGATACTGCGATAGGGTCAGGGTCTTTCTCTACATCGTCGTCATCACACCAATTCCCAGAAGACACTTGAGGGGCGCTTGGGGGGCAGTTAGGGGGTGCTCGCAGGATCACTAAAGGGTCTGGAGGGGCACTTAGGGGTCGGGAGGCAGTTGGAGACCACTTGGGGGTCCGAGGAGACACACGGGGCATTTTGAGGGCAAGGAGGGGACGGGGAAGGGGGGCGGGGAGGGCGGACTTAGGGATCCTGAGGGGCACTTGAGTGTCAGGAGAGAGAAACTGGGGGTACTTATGGGGCCCCGGGCGGCACGCACGGTTTAGGGAAGCACTTGGGGAGCAGCTGGGACGGCACTCAGGGAACAGTCCCGGCTCCGAAAGGGCTCTCAGGGGCCGCGGGGCATGCCGGGAACCGCACTCCCGGCGCTGACGACGTTCTGCGGGACCCCGCGGTCTCCCGGGAGTTGTAGTCCAGCAGCGAGTAAACTGGCGCGGAACAAGCGGCCAATGGGCGGCGGGAGGCCTGAGGGACTTTTGGGGTTCAGGGGGACACCAGAACCACCCGGCGGCCGTGAAGGTGAAGAACACAGGTGAGCCCCGCCCCCACGGGTCTGGGGGTTCCCCACCCTGAAATGCCCAATAACCCCTCCAGGCGCCCCTATACACTTCCTAGTCCCCCCAGACACCCTCCCCCAACCCTGTCCTGGGTCCGCCAAAACATCCCACACACCCCCAGATCGTTAAAGACCCCCCAAAGCCCAAGGGTCCCCCAATTCCCTTCCTGGACCCCCAACATCTTCCACAGGTCTCCCCCAACATCCCTAGAGTCCCCCCACCCCCAAAAATCCCCTAGACCTCTTCTGGACCCCCTATAGACACGCAGTGCCCCCCTCAACCACTCCCAATTCCCAACACTCCCCGTACAACCCCCAAACGCCTTCTGCAGCCTCAGAGCCCCTCCAAACACCCCACACACCCTCATGTATCCCCTAGAGACACCCAGCACCCCACCAACGCCCTCTTTGGAGCCCTCAGAACCCCCCAAATGTTCTTGAGGACATATGGGGGGAGAAGGGACTGGGGGCAATCCCAAAGGTGGGGGAGGTAAGGGAGGGGATTTTGGAGGTCTCCATACCTCCCTGGTGCAATTTTGGGGTGTCACTGCTTTATTGGCCCCACCATGGGTTGAGGGTGCCCAGGTGGGCATTCCAGGAGGGTCTCAATGGCCCTAGGGTGGGGAAAAGGAGAGCAAAGGGGGGATTAGGGGCATTTGGGGGAGGTGCAGGGGCAGACCCCTGAAATCTGGGGGCAGGGGTGTCCTACCTAAGGTGTCCCCTTATGGCCCGGCGGTGGCATCGCAGCATCCAGAGGAGGGGGTCACGCAGAGGGGCTGGGGGTCCTGCATTTCCCAGGGAGTGGCAGTTCCACGAGTGTTCCCCCAGCTCCACACGGGATTTCCTGAGCCAGAAGTGCCTCCCCAACCTACAAGTGCCCCCTCAGCCCCTCAAGGGACCCCTGATCCACAACTGGCCACCGTGGCCCATGAGGGCACCTCCAGCCCCAGCAGTGACCCCTCTGGCCCGCAAGGGTTCATCCAGCCCAACCAGTGACCCCTCTGACCCACAAATGCCCACTAGCCCTCAAGTGACCCCATGAACCTCAAGCACCCTCCTGCCGCAGGTGACCCCATGACCCTCAAGTGCCCCCCAGCCCTCAAGTGACTCCCTTGCTAAAAAGTGACCCCATGACCCTCAAGTGCCCCCAGCCCTCAAGTGACTCACTTGCCCACAAGTGACCCCATGACCCCCAAGTGCCCCCCAGCCCTCAAGTGACCCCATGACCCCCAAGTGCCCCCGGCCCTCAAGTGACTCCCTTGCCCACAAGTGACCCCATGACCCCCAAGTGCCCCCCAGCCCTCAAGTGGCCCCATGACCCTCAAGTGCCCCCAGCCCTCAAGTGACTCCCTTGCCCTCAAGTGACTCTCTTGCCCACAAGTGACCCCATGGCCCACAAGGCCTCCTCCTCCTCCTCTGGTGCCTCACCCAGTGGCTGCTGCAAGGGCATCCCCTGTAGGCCATCACGAGCACTGCTCCTGATTGGTTGTGGGGCATCAGGGGGTCACGTGACCTCAAGCCCCGCCCTCCCTGGCCCAGGGGCACAGGAAGCGCCAACCTTGCCGGCCGCAGGGCACCCTGGGAGTCACATGCCTGCCAATCTAGGGCACACCGCAGAGCCCCGAGGCGATCATGTGGCCCACAGAATGGCTCCTGCCGCAAAGGGACATGGGACTCTTGTTTCCCGCAGGGTGGCGCCCTCTGGTGCAGAGATGCACAGACACTGCTGCTGATTTCCCAGGCGGCCTCGTGGGAGTCACGTGACTGTGAGTGTAGTGCCCCCTGCAGGGTATACGGAGAGCTGCTCCTCATTGGCCAGAGGATCTCGTGGGTGTCATGTGACCTCCAACATGGCTCCTGCCTACAGGGTTCCTGGGAGGCAGCCTGGGGTGAGGACGTCCCCTGGTGCTTGCAGAAGTGTCTCGTGATTGGCCATGGAACCTCAGGGGGGTCACGTGACTCCAAGGGCACCACTCCATGCAAGGCCCCGGGGGGATCACGTGACCTCTCCCGTGGCACTCCCGGCAGGGCATCCTGGGGAGCAGCGGAGCCCAGCAGGGCCCTGCCCATCAGGGGCGTGTCCAGAGCTGGCTCCTCCCCTCGGCACCGCCTCAAGCGCCATTGGACGAGGGGGTCATCTAGGATGGAGGCGCAGGGGGCGGAGCCAAGCAGAAGCTTCGCCGTCTCTGGCCCGTGAAGGCGGGGCCTGAGCAGGGCCTGGCTGGGGGGAAGGAGAGTGTTGGGGGAGGGGCGAGGACCCCCGAAATGCTGACCCTGCCCTGCCCCCCCTCGGGGCTGGTGGTCTCGGGAGGAATGTGAGGGGCTGCGGGACGCACTAATGGGCAGAATGGGGGATCCGGGGCATCACCTGGGATCGGCTGTTGGGGGTCCCCGAGGCGCTCTTGGGGAACACGGGGCAAGGGAGGGAACTGGGAGGCATTTAGGGGTCGGGGGTAGCATTTGGGTGCAAGGGGAGCACTTGGAGTCCGGGACAACACTCAGGGAATGGGGGAGCAGATTGGGGTCCCCAGGGGGCACTTGGGGATCCCGAGGGGCACTTGAGGCCGGGCTGCTCTCCCACCTCCTTTGCACCAGAAGCTCCGTTCGCTGCTCCAGGCTGAGCCTCTGGAGGGGGAATGCGGGGAGTCACGCGGGGTCCCCCCTGACCCCCCCAAATTCCGCTCTGGTATCCCCCAAGCCCTCCCCCAGCGGACCCCTCAGGCCTCACCCACTCCATCGCCCACTCTCTCCTTCGGTTTCGCCCCGGTGCTCCGAGCTCGGGCACTTATTGGTTAAGGGCAGGGACGGGCGGGCCCTGCGGCCAATGGGAGGCGGGGGCGGGGGAATGCGGGAAGCGGTGGCGCCGAGCGCGGGGGGGGGGCGGGGCGGGTCCCTGGGAGGGCTCTGGGGACTCCCGGAGGGCTGCGGGGGCTCTGGAGGCACCGAGAGAGTCCTGGGGGTGTATGTGGGGGTCCCTGGCGGGGACTGCGCGTCTGTGGGCGCCGAGAGATACCCAGGGAGTTTTGGGGGTTACTGGGGTGGTTTTGAGGGTCCCAGAGAGGTTGTTCGGGACCCCCTGGTCGGGGTTTATGGTCGGGGGAGGTTGGTGTGCTTCTGGGCGTCCTAGAGGACATTTGGCGGTCGAGGAGGGTCCCCGTGTGGTTTGGGAGTTCCTTGGGGTGGTTAAAGTGGCAGCTGGGTTCCCGCTGACAGAGACCCCCAATCTCCCCCATGGACCCCCTAAATCTCCCCTGGAAACACCAAGCCCTCCCAGGGACCCCCAAACCCCGACAGGACTCTCTCAGCGCCCCATTGATCCATAAGCCCGTCCAAGGGAATGACACCAAAATTGGCTGGAAAATAAACTTTGTAACCCAATCTGAAGCGTTAGGAAGCAGGCATTCTTTATCTGCGCAGGACAGACTGAAGGATTTCTCCTTTAATCTGATGTGTGTGGTGAGAATTCACAACAGGGTATGGTCCTGGAGGGAGCACGAATGGGGGTCTCTGGTGGTCATATTCACGGAATGCTTCCATATGACAGGTGCCCTTTTCTTGAATGTGTTCCTTGGGCATGCACTGTTCCTTCTTGGTACATGAGGACAAAAACCCCACTACATTCCTCATTACCTATTTCTCCACTGGCTTCAGCTATGCTTGTGATCCACTGTGCGTACCTTGACATCCTTTTATCGTTTTTGCCAGTTAGTCTTTAAGCTCCATCCGGCACCTTCAGGGCAACTGAAAATTTCCCTTCTCCGTGTCATTTGTCAGGAACCCCAAAACCCTTCCAGGGACCCCCAACAGCCCCCAGGGACTCCCATCTCCATGCGGGGACCTTGTGGTTTGGGGAGTTCAGAGGGCTGAGGGGGTCCCCGGGTAGTTTTGGGGGATCCCCATGTGGTTTTGGGGGTCCCTGAAGGAGGTTGGGAGGTCTCTGTCTCTGGACAATTTTGAGGATCTCTGTGGGGTTCAGGGATTCCTCATTTTTACGTCTTCATTTTAAGACAAAAGCCCTTCAATTCCCTGTTTGCCATCGTCTCTCCTGGCTCCAGCTGATTTTCTTCAGCTTTTTCAGTCATTTGGGCCAGAATTTCCCATTCCCTGGAATTCCCCTCTGGAACTCGGGTCATTAATTTTGGATAAAAAACATCTGGGTTTGGTCTGTCCTTCCCCCAGGGTCATGGGGCCAGAGGGTACCATGGGGACAGTGATTCTGGGAGTTCAGGGAATTTGGGATGATTGCCGTGGGTCCCACACCTGTTGTGAATCCCTGTGGGTTCCACCCCTGTCACAACGTCCCTGTGGCACTCACACTTTTCACGGTGGGTTCCATTCCTGTCATGTCCCATCCATGACAGGACCCAGCTGCCAGTTCCCAGAATCTCTGGAGCTGTGGGTCATGACCCTTTGGCCCCTCCCCCCCATCCTGAAATTCTGCTGAATCTGCCCAAATCTGCAGGGTTTGGCTGTGGCTTGGGTGTTTTTCTTTGGGTATAAAAGGAGTGATTTTGGACAAACACTCTGTGTCTGCAGGATCCCAGGAATTGAAGAGCCAAGGGGCTGGTGAGTGGGGAGGCTTCATTCCCCGTTTCTTCCTGGTTTTCCTCATTGTTTGGGGAAGGGCAGAAATTGAGGCTTTTTTCTGCCCACATTTCAGATTTTTTAACCCTTTCCCTTCCCCAGTTTTATGGCTTTTGCTACCTTTCCCCCGCAAGTTTCATAATTTTATCCTTCTTGGGAATCCCCAAGTAACCCTTTTTCTTCCAAAATGTTGGGCTTTAAAGACATTTTTTCCCCCATCCCAAGTTTTTTTTATTTTTTGCCCGTTTCCCCCAAATCTCTGAAGTTTGCCATTTTTGTGCACTTTTCCCCCAAATTTCAGATTTTTTGCCTTCATGCCCAAAATTTGGTGATTTTTTTCCCCCTTTTTGAGGCCAAATTGAACATTTGGGAGGGTTTGTGTGGGAGCAGGTGAATGAAGTGTTTTCCTGGATGTTGAGCCCCATTTTTGATCCCAATTTGGGGGATGTTTGGCACAAAACAGCCATTTTGACCGAAACTGGTGGGATTTGGGGAAGAAATCATCCTTTCCGTAAAATTTTAGTGTGGATTTGGTGGAAATGGTGTATTGTGGTGGCATCAAGGGGATGGCTTGGCAGGAAGGCTGTGTCAGCATTTTAACCTCATTTTGACAGGAATCTTGGTGATTTGGGTTTAAATTAATCTGGTTTTTAAGTGAATCTGATGAAGATAGAGACTCTGATGCGGCCTGAAGCCAGGGGGGGTGGGGAGGATGGGGGGAGTGATGGTTGCCTCAGCTGTTTAATTCCATTTTGACCACAAGGGGAGGGGTTGAGGAAAAAAAAACACTTGACCCAAAATGCGGCAATTTGGGAAGAAAAACCATTTGTATCCAAATTTGGGGAATTATGGACAAAATTCATGGAGTTTGGAATGTTTGGAGTGGATTTGGGGTCAGTGGGGGCCAAAATAATCCCCAAGACATTTCCATGGGGTGAAAAATGCATTTGGGGGTACTGAAAGGTGTTTTGGGGTAATTTGGGTGTCATTTGAGGCTTTTGGAGACACCTCTCAGGGCTCACATGGATTTTCCCCATAAAATAATGATTTTTAGTGATTTTGAGTGTTTTTTCACAGGGATGGCACAAGATGGGATCTGGTGGCTCCTCCTCCTTCCCTTTTGTGGTAAGCAAACCCCCTGTTTTCCACACAAAATCCCCAATTTTCCTGGATTTTGTAGTTATTACCAGGCTTTTTAGCATATAAAATGAAATCCTGAATCCCTGGGCTTGTTTTTGTGTGAAAATTCCCCTCTTCCCTCATTTTGTATTTTCTCCAACAACCTCTCAGCTGCAGATTTATTATTTTTAGCAAAAAAGCCCTTTTAATTTTTTTAAATCCAAACGCCTTTGGAATCTTTTATTTTTCATGAACGCCTCAATAATTTCAATAGAAAAATCCCGTTTTTCCTCACTTTCTACAGAAAAAAATTAAAAAGTGCACTTTGTCCTGCTAATTTCAGTTTACTTTTTGGTTGTGGGTTTCTTCGTATGGTGTTTTTGTTGTTGGGTTTTTTTTGGGCTTTTTGGGTTTTTTTGTGAGCTAAAATTCTAATGATGAGTTCTAGTGTTTTCCCAGGAAAAAAAACCCAAAAGCTATATGCTGGAATTGTATTTTTTTTTTTGGGAGGGGAAAAAGATCTATTTTTAAAAAAGCTTTTTTAATGAAAAAAGTTCTTTTATTTGGTCTTTGTTAATAAAAGCAGTTGGTATTTAAAAACCACAACCCCTTTTATTTCGTATTTTCCTATTTTTTTTCCAATTTTCATTAAAACCTCTTATCAACCTGGTGATCCAGAAACATTCTCCAGCTGCTTATAGATTAAGTTGTCCACCTCTTCTTCCTGGCTGGGTGGATGATAACAGACTCCCAGTAGGTTCCCCTGGTACCCCGTCCTGTTTTCTTAGGGTACAACAGTAACAATGAAAACCTTACCAAGGGCACAACTCCCAAGTCCACAAGGAAAAGAACAGACAAGCTGCCAGGTTCTTCAAATATTTGTCCTGCTTTGCTGCAAGACTCCTACTGCACACACGGTGTGGAAAGCCAAGGGAAGCTGCAGTTGGTGGCACGTCTTGTGACAGAAGCTGCACCTCGTTCTCCAGGAAGTGTTCTTGGAAAGAGCAGACGGGACTGTGGAGAAGATTCTGGGAAAACTGAAAGAGCTTTTAAGAAATGAAATGAAAATGTAAAGAAGCAATCAAAGATGTCCTTGTCAAATGATTTTGATGCTCCCCTTTTCCATCTTGCACTACTTCTCCATCCCATGAACTACAAATGGATCTCACCTCTAAGATCCATGATTTGGCAAGTTGGAGATGCTGTAAAATACCATGAGCTACACACAATTTGCCTTCCCCTGTTTTTCTTGGAAAGCAATGCTGGAGACACAAGTGCAGTGCTTGGGCCAGGTACGAATTCTGCATTCAGGGAACGTGCTCTGACAGTGTCTGACCCTCAGCAGGGACAATGCACAGCAGCAACCAAGGGGATTGCTCTGCCACAGTGCAGGAGTCAAGACTCTGGGTCTTGGCTCCTGTGGGCAAAGTTCCCGTATTTGGACAGGCTCGGGGCTGCCCCCGGGGAGCGCAGGGCTCGGCGTGGGGCTGAGCGGGCAACGGACAAACGGACCCAGGGAAAAACGGCCCCGGGGCTTCAGTTGCTACGGCAGCAGCGGCAGCAGCAACAGCAGCAGCGGCAGCAGCAGCAGAAAAAGCGACTTTTGGCGACTTCCTCCTGCTTTTCCTCTCCCTCTCCCGCAGTCCCGCATCCTCTCCCGATCTCCCTGTCCCGGTGTCCCCGTCCTCTCACAGTCTCCCTCTCCCCTGCAGGGCCGGGCCATGCCCCCGGCCCGCCCCCGGCCCCAGGCGGGGCTGCCCCATCCCCGCCCCCGGCCCCGGGCCACCCGCCGCGGTCTCGCCTCCGCCGGGCTCTGGCTATCCTGGAGATGGCGGTGCCGGACAAGGATCAGTGCCTGGGGCAGCGGCGGCATCGCCGCCCTTTGCCTCGGCCCGTGCCGAGCCCGGCCCTGGCCCCAGCCCCTCCCGTGCCCCGCGGAGGACACACGCAGCGCGGCTGCTCCCGCTGCCTCCGCTGCGGCTTCCCCGGCCCGAGCTCCGCCGCTCGGCAGCGTGGCCGCCGGCCCCGAGCTGCCGCTGTCGCGTTGCCAGGAGCGAACGCCTGGGGATTCGCGGCCCGCGGCGGTTGAGGGGTGCTCAGGGGCCCTTGCTGGCCCCGGGCCGAGCACTGAAAGCCACGTCTCGCCGGCAGGAAAGGCGCAGCAGGGCGTCCAAGAGCAGTACCGGCTGGGTTCGCTGCTGGGGCGCGGCGGCTTTGGAAGAGTCTTCGCAGGGACGCGGCTCTCGGATGGCGCACCGGTGAGCGACGGGGCTGGCGGCCGGTGCAGGAGGAGGAGGAGGAGGGCGGAGGAGGGCGGAGGAGGAAGAGCATGGGGCTGGGCAGCGTGGGCAGCGTGGGCAGCGAGCTCAGCCCGCTGCTCCCCTTGGCTTGCAGGTGGCCATCAAAAGGGTGCCACGGAACCGCGTCCGGCACTGGGGAGAGCTGGTGAGTGAGCGGGGGCCAGCGGGAGAAGCCGGGGCGTGCCGGGCGGGGACGAGCCAAGGCCCAGCAGGGTGGAAGGCGCCAGGACGCCTCGAGGGAGAGCGGGCGTGGGGCCAGCGGAGGGTGCAGAACATCCCGGGCTGGGTGAGGGCTTCCCCACCCTTGGCATGGCCTCAGCCCCACTGACGGCATCGCGGTCCTCCCACAGCCCAACGGCACCAGCGCACCGCTGGAGATCGTGCTGCTGGACAGGGTCTCCACTGGCTTCCCTGGTGTCGTCCAGCTGCTGGAGTGGCTTGAGCTCCCCAGTGAAATCGTGATGGTGCTGGAGCGCCCGCAGCGGTGTCAGGACCTCCAGCATTTCATTCGGGCACGGTGGTTCCTGTCCGAGGAGGTGGCGCGGGAGCTGTTCCGCCAGGTGCTGGAGGCCATGCGGCACTGCACCAGCTGCGGGGTCCTGCACAGAGACATCAAACCAGAGAACATCCTGGTTGACCTGGCCACCGGGCAGGCCAAATTGATCAATTTTGGCTGTGGCACCTACTTTCAAGACACGGCATACACTCAATTTGCAGGTGAGCCCACGCAAGGATGTGCTCCCAGCTCCTGACATCTCATGGCCCAACATCTCACAGCCCAACCTGGGTGTGGCAGTGGGGATTCTCCCTTTTGCTGCCAGTCATGGCACTGAGACTTCAGGTGAGTTGCTTTTGAGCAGGGGTGGGTTGGGGCCCAGCTTCCAGCCCTGCTGGCAGCCTTTGCCAGCCACTCTGCCCAGGACTGGGGCTGGGGCAGCCAGCCCGACAGAAACACCCGTGGGTGGGGGTATCAGAGAGCGTGGAGTCAGAACCTGTGCACCAGCCAGTTTGGTGTGCAGGTGAGAAAGGGCTTGGACTGCTCCTCTGGCCTTCTTTGTCTTGTGTTCATAATGTTATTTGGGGCAATGCAGGCAGGGAGGAGGAAGGCATGGTTTTCCTCCTGCTCTGAGTGGGTTTTTTCTTGTTCTGGTCAGGCCTTTCCAGGGCTTCTGCCGCCCTTTTCCTACACCAGTGGTTTCTTTTCCAATGGCAATTTTTCCCACAAGTCCCAGGTCCTGGTGGGAGGGCAGCGGGTCACACCATGTGCCACTGGGGCAGTCCCCACATGCCCAGGGATGCTGGGGCCAGGCTCTGGGAGCAGCAGCATCCCCCTGATGAACTCCATCTGTATTCCATAGGAACACCAGCATACAGCCCCCCAGAATGGACCGACTTTGGCTGGTACTATGGCGAGCCAGCTACCATCTGGTCCCTGGGCATGCTCCTGCACCAGATGGTCTGCAGGCAGCACCCTTTCAGGAGTGGCTGGAACATCAGCTGGGGCCAGCTCCCGCTGCCACAACGGCTCTCTCAAGGTGGATCCTCATCTCTGGGCACAGGGGGAATACCAGTGCTGGGAGACAGCAGTTGGCTCGTGAGCATCCTGCTCTGGCAGCTGCTGAGGAGGTGGCACATGTCCTGCTCTCCTGCTCTCCTCCAAAGCAGGGAATTGATGGGAAAGTTTAGGCCCAGCTCTGAGCACATCCAGCATGGCCTGGGCATGGGAATATGGGGCAAAGCAGCCAGGGGCCTTCTCCAACTGACTGGCAGTTTCTGGTTTCTCTTCCCAGAGTGCAAGGATCTCATCAGGTGCTGTGTATCCGTGGATGACATGGAAAGGCCTTCATTAGAAGACCTTTTTGGTGATCCTTAGATGCAGGATATTCATCTGGAGTAGAAGAAGGGAGAGAGCCAGAGGCTCATTTTGATGCAGGGCCCTGGTTAGTTCCAGCTGCACACATGCCTTGGCAATCAGAAGCAAAGAAACCCAGACTTTTTTGTGCTGCCTGTGTCACTGCACAGGGGTCATCAGGTGGGCACAGGCAGCCCTTGTGCTGGAGCTGAGCTGCTCTGCCCACCACTGGTGGCTGCCATGCGAGTTGTTTTGGCTTGTGCTGGTTCACTGAAAGCTGGGGCCCTGGGCAGAACACTGACAGCCTGGTCTCACCCCCAGGGAAGGAGAAGGAGCCCCTGGAGAAGCTGGACCAGGTGGGGCTGCTGCTGCTGGAGACAGCGAGGACGACAACAAGGATGACAACCTCTTCCTGAACCTGGCCACCAGCAATTGAAGGTGATGGACTTCAATTCTGGCACCTTCTTCAAAGCCAGGCTCCACAGCCAATTTGCAGATGAGTTCACACACAGGGGGATGCTCCCAGATTTGGGCATTGCACAGCCTGGCCAGGAACCAAAGGTTCCCCCCTTTACTGGGGCTGATGCAACTGATTGTTCAGTGGGCTGCCAAGCTGCTTTGTGGCAGGGCTGGGGGCACGGGCTGCGGTGGTTCTGAAATGGGAGTCAGCTCCTGGCCCTGCCAACAGCCGCCACCCCCCACCATGCCCTGGGCTGGGGCTGGGGCAGCCAGCCCGACACAAACCAACCCCCAAGGTGGGAGCGGAGGTGGGACTCCAGAACCTGTGCTCGGCTGCTTTGCTTTGCCGGCAAGGAAGGACTTGGGCTGCTCCACTCCCTTTGTTTTCTTTGGGATCACCATTAGTTTGGGGGGCAGTGTAGGGGGGGGAAGTGTGAAAGCATGGGCTTCCCTCACTGGTGGGTGGGTTTTTCCCTAGCATGCAGGGCATGGGGGCTTCCTCAACCTCTGACAGAGATAGGATCTTTTACCTTTTCCCTTTTTTCCCTTTTTTGTCTGTAATCTCTTTTTGTTAATTTGATGATTGTTTATCTAAAGGAAGTCTTCTAGGTGGTGTCCAGTCTTGACTGGGAAGTGCTTGTGACCAGCTGTGGAGTGGATGAAGGAGAAGGCTGAGGACGTGGTTTGGGAGCAGCTTTTATTCCCGCGGCGGATGGCGTGAGGTGTGTCCCCATCTTGTTGGCACGGGTGGTGTAAGAGCTTTTGGGAGATGGCAGCCAGCACAGGAGCATCCTGCTCTGGGCAGCTGCTGGGGAGGTGGATTCCCCCTGGCTGGCTGCAGGCTGGGCACGTGTCCTGCCCTCCTGCTCTGCTGCCAAAGGCAGCAATGATGGGCAGCTTTGGGCCCCGCTCTGAGCACGACCAGCATGGCCTGGGCACCGCAGGCGGCTGGGACAAGGGCACAGGAGCCTTCAGCTGACGGGCGGTTTCTGGTTTCTGTCCTTGCAGCCGGGCTCTGCGGATGCTGAGGCTGCTCTGGGCTCTGCCAGGGCTCTGCTGGAGCTCAGCACCGGGCCGGGATCAGCCAAAGAAGAAACGGTGTGACCTGCAGCAGACTTGCCTTGAGCATTTTGGCAATGCAGCTCAAGTTTGCAGAGGGCGCATCTCGAAGGGAAAACATGACACCCCCCCAAAATAAACTTGTTCAATACCTTCTGAAATGAAATCAATCTGGGGTGATGCCAAATGACATTTTTCAGCTTGCTCAAGCTGTAGCTCAGCCCTTCTCTGAACAGTTCTGTCCCCCACCTGCATTTTCCTTCACAACTGCTCCCTATTTTCCCCCAGTGAGTTCCCAGCTGATTGCAGTCTCCATCACACTATTGCCATCCTTGGTGCTCCTCACCATGGGGAAGACTGAGCCCCAGGCTTAGGGACTCATCCTGTCACTGGCTGAGGGGCAGCAATGCCTCAGAGGTCTGGTGGCATTTTAGTGTCATTCAGAGCTGCTCTCTTGCCCTCAGCTCTCCTCACTGCTGAGTTCCCACTCCCTTTTCCTCATCCTTCCAGCAGGATGAGCTCTGTGAAGTCCCGTGAGCCACCCCACTCTTCCCGGCCCACCCACCCACCTCAGTTAGGCTGAAGCTGAAGCTTCTTTGTCTCCTCTGGCACACCAGTGCAGTCCCCTCTGCGGGGAGCCCAGAGCACAGCACACAGCAGTGCAGTCCGGGCTGGACCAGCTGCCCTCCACCCCTGGCTTGGCTGTTTGTGACAACCAAATGCTCCCTGTTTGCAGCTGTCCCTGCAGGATGGCCCCAGGGCAGAGCCCAGCCGGGCTCCCACTGCATCCCCTGGAGCTTGGGGCAGATAGTGGTGCCAGAGCTGAGGTTCATGGGGAGCAGCCAGAGCTGTGGCTTGCAGTCAGTGTTTGCAAGTGTTGTGTTCTCATCTCCTGCAGCTCGTGGAGAAGACAACGAGTGTTGCCAGGCCAGCAGTGCCCCTCTGTGCAGGGACAAGGCTGAAGGGCTTTCCCATTCCAGAGGAGCCCGCACTGAGCCTTGGCAGGGCCTGGCAGGGCTGGAGCTGGGTCTCACCTGCTGTGCGGGACTCGCTGCCCACCAACCGCCCCCACCCACCGTGCTCCGTCCTACAGGGACAGAAGGGTCTGTGTGTGCCAGGGGCTCTGGGATGTCTCTGTATCCATGGACAGAAGGGTCTGTGTGTGCCCGGGGCTTTGGGATGTCTCTGTGCCCATGGACAGAAGGGTCTGTGTGTGCCAGGGGCTCTGGGATGTCTCTGTACCCATGGACAGAAGGGTCTGTGTGTGCCAGGGGCTCTGGGATGTCTCTGTATCCATGGACAGAAGGGTTTGTCTATACAAGGGTTTCCATAACATCTTTGTTCCCTCGGGTATGGAATGAACACAGAGTGAAGGTGTCAGTCATGTTGCTTGTGCACTCCTTCCTTTCCATACAAGACACATCTATGCATACCCCCACATACAGATATTTTAAAAGAATAGGGATGGATTGAGATTTCCCACAGAGCTCTAACTTTGGCACAACTCACTTGTTTCCTGATGGGCAGGGAATTTTTTTCCCAGCTCTTTGTGAGTAGATTTCCAAGAGCTGAGGGGAGCAGCATTCAGAAGCAGTTTCAGGATTTCTAGGCAGGAAATGGAGCTGACAACCATCAGTGTAACTCACCCTATTCATTGGGATGGGCTGCTGGTTCTTTAGGAATATGGCACGATGGAGCCGCTAGACTTGGAAGAATCCCATCTCTCTGAGGATCTGTGGAAAGTGGGGAGCAGCAGGAAAACTTTGTATCTCCTTTGGGGGACACAAGGTCCAAGGAGCTGTGGTGGCAGAGGGTGACCAGGGCTGGTGGCAGGTGAAGTCCCATTTCATGACATTCACGAATGGAACAGGATGAAGCTCCAAGCACCCCCAATCCCACTGATGAAGTCTTTGTGATGCTGCACATGCTTAAGGGAAAGCTGCTGTCACACAGTCTACTGGGATTTATATCTCTTATTGTTTGCAATACTTTATGTCTAAGTTTCAAACTGCAAAATTTTTACACTCACGATGCAGTCATGCACATTCCATCTTTCAATTTCCTATTGCTTCAAACCACTATTTAAATTAACTTAATATTGGTTAAAAAAACCCAAAATCTGCCAAAGGAATTCAGCTGACAGATTTTTTCCACCAGCACATTAACAAAGTAAGTCACTGAGTTGTCTGTTCAAAAAATCAGTTACCTCTTTCCTAATCCAAATTTACAGAAGACTTTTCACTAAACATTTGGGGTAGTTTTTATCTTTTATATATTTTCTAATATTTTCTTTTTCTTTTTTTTTTTTTTCAAAACATAAAACACATCCTATAAAAGGCATTTCCTTTGCTCCTGGTTCCCCTGTGGAGCTGCTCCCTTCCTGGTGGCCAAGCTGCTCAGGCAGAGCCCGGCAGCTCCTGGCCGTGCAGGGCTGAGGTTTTTCCCTGTTGCTGGGCACAGACTGATGGAGCAGCACTGCTGAACATGGGGACACACAGAGGGAGCAGAAGCAGCTGCCTTTGTCCACCTGAAGCTCCAAGGCCCAAACTCTGAGCAGACAGGGCTGGAAGAGACTGGCAGGCTCCCTGTTTGCTGTGCTGCCCCACTTGTGCCTGGCCCAGCTTTGCAGGAGGCAGAGGGAGAACAAGGGGCAGCTCCTGCCAGCCCCCAGCCCAGGGACCCCTCTGGCCCCGGGCCCTGGGGCACTGTCAGCACCCGCTGCTCCAGCCACGGCTTCTGCTGGCCCTGACAGCAACAACCAAATTGTGCCTGATCCCCAGGGAGCAGCAGCAGGGCCTGCATCTGATCCCTTAGTCTGGGGCAGGGCTGGACAAATGACCCCCACAGCAGCAGCAGCAGCAGCAGCACATGGAGCTGACTTTCAGCACAGCCCCTGCCACTGTTCCCTCCCGTGTGCAGTGGTGTCACAGCAGCCTGAGGCACCCGGGAGCCCTCAGGGCCAGTTGGGACTTGAGATGGCAGCCCTGGGCTCCTGAGGGTTGTGAAAGGAAGAGAGGTGGGGACTCCTTCTCCACACAGAGCTTCCCAGATGGAAAGGGCTGCTGTGAGCAGGCAGCTGCAAGGGCAGAGAAAGGAGGGTCTCCACCACTGGATCTGTGCCAGTTCCACAGTCCTGGGCAGCAGCCACTGAGCACAGGGGGAACAGAGGGCACAGCAAGAGGGACAAAACCAGGTGGTCAGAGACTGGGAAGAGCCGGACCTGGGATCAGGATCAGCTGCTTCATTGCACTCTTGGAGGAAGCTCTTGGCTGCTTCAAAGTGCTGAAAGGCATGAAGGGCAGAGAGGAGGCCACACCAAACAGTTGTCCTGTTTTCACACCCTCCCTTCTCAGTGTCCCAGAAGGAATTGGATAAACTGTATTCTTCTCTCCGAGTCATCTCGTTCAGTGTGAGCAGCTTAGCAGCAGGAGCTGAAGGAGCTGAAGCCTTAGGCCACAAGCACTGACCAAGAGGAAATTCTTGAGTCAAGTAATGCTGCTAACATGCACCTAACTGATTCCAGCAGATGGAATCCTGGAATTATAGAATTCTTTCTGTTGGGAAAGACCTCTGAGCACATCAAGTCCAGCCGTTCACCCAGCAGTGTCAAGCCCAACACTAAACCTGGTCCCTGAAGTACCAAGGCCTGGACAACAGGCCTGGAGTGAGGCCTGGACAACAGGCCCTGAGCCAAGGTGTCCTCTGGATGCAACTTCCAACCAAAGATTATCTTTGTATGTGCTCATTAATGAAATATGCATGGTCATTAGTGCTGTGATAGATGTATCCCCTCATCAGTGAAACATGGATTGATCTTTCTGTATGTAGAAACTGGACAAGGCCATGAAATCCGACATCTGGCCTTGTTTGGGGGTGGATGGTATTGGTTATTGGTTATATTTGAGCTCTGACCAGGCTTTGGAACAAACCCAAGAGGAGAATGAAACCAGATGTTCCCGCACCAGAAGTGCTGTCAGTTTGTTTATTCAGTGCTATCAGAGCTGGGCCCTCTCACAGCCGGGTTGGAGCCTCACCTGTGGCTGGAGGCACCTGCAGGAATTCCCAGTGTCCGGGAGTGGCTCTGCAGTCCTTGGCTGTGACAGCTTCCCCCAGCTGATGTGTGGATCTGGTTGATGGGAAAGTCTGAGAGTAACTGGTACATCTTTTTTCATAATCACTGCAGGCAATCTTTGGTAGTGATGATTGGGTGCATTGCTGAGCTTCCCCTTTTGTCATTCTTTGCAGTTTTGCGTTATAATAAATCACACCATACCTGAACCTTGTTGTCTGTGTTTTTGGTGCTGACCCTGCTCAGTGGCAGAACAGACACTGCAGCCCCACAGAACCAAGGGTACACTGTGATACTGCGGGGCCTGGTGTGACCAAGGGGACCAGAGTGACACCGTGGGGCCCCATGGAACCAAGGGACCGGTGTGAAACTGCGGGGACTCTTATAATCAAGGGCCCATTGTTTTCCTCTCCCTGCCCCAGCCCTGTAAAGCAGCCCAGTCCAGTCTGGCCCAGCAGCAGGACCTGGAGGCACTGGAGGTCATGGACAGCCACTCTGTGTCTGCAATGCTCAGGAGATGCTCAGCTCAGGCAGCTCCTGCAGCCCCAGGGCCAGCCCCGCTGCCCAGCACAGCAGCAGAGAGTTGGCCCTGGGGCTCCTCAGGCTGCTCCTGCTGCCCCAGGGACAGGGCAGCCTCTTGCCAGGGCTCCTCTGCACACCCACGGGCTCCTGCTCTGCTCCTGGCACATGGCAGCTGCCCACAGAGCCTTTCCCAGGGGAACACGTCTGTGCTGGCCTGAGCAGCCATTGCTGCAGCCCCTGCCCTGCTGCCCACAGCCCCGAGCTGGGGCTGCTGCTGTGCAGAGCACGGGGGCTGTGCTGCCCGGGGCCCTGGGCTGCCTCTGCTGGGCTCTGCTGCTCAGCCCTGGAGACAGAGGCAGCTGATGGTGCTCCCTGCACTGACCCCCTCCCACACAGGCTCTGCTGGGGCCATGGAGGCTGCTCAGAGCTGCCTGCCTTGTTCCAGGGCTGCCACATGGCCTTGGGGCTGCCCTGGATCCTCCTGGGGAAGTTCCCTTAGGGCCAGAGCAGTCAGTGCCCAGACTCCTCTCCCTGTGCCTGCTGTGTCCCCTGGGGCTGCAGAGCTCTCCTGGCTCACAGCAGACATTCAGTCCTTGATCTCGGGGTGACCCCACCCTGGCCAGGCCTGTGCCCAGGGAGCTCCACTCCCTGCTGATCCCTGGCACACGCTGTCCCTGCAGCTCCCCTGTGTTCTCCTGGCAGCTCCCAAGGCCCTCCAGACAAACATTCCCCTGCCATCAGCCCTGGCACAAGCTGCAGAGCCCCAGGAAGGTTCAGCACAGGCCATTCACCATCTGATGGGCCCTGGCCACCAACAAGCAGAACCTGAGGCAGCCCTGAGTCCCCTGAAGGCCACGCTGGGACCCTGATGTCATCCCACTGAGCCCTGGGAGAAAAAGGAGCACAAGGAGCCTCTTCAGAGTCTGTTCCTTTGGCCTGTTCCTGAGAGTGACTCTGCAGGGAGAGCAAAGCCTTTCTCCCCTGCCCTCCCTGTGCTGCTGGAGCTGCTGTGCTGGAGCCCAGCTGTGTCCCAGCAGTGCCCATGGCCAGTCCCTGCCTGTGGTCACAGCAGGGACACGCAGCAGGACAGTGACCAATGTGCCAGAGCACTGCGGCCTTACAGCCACAGAAGGGCTGGGAAGGAGAGGCTGGAGCTGGGAAGAGCAGCACTGAAAGGACCAAGCACTGCTGCCTCCTGGCAGTGCTGCTCTGCTGGGACTCTTTTCCCCTTCTCCCTTCTTATTTCATGCAGGTCTCAGAGTTGGGATCCCAGATAAAACAGCACTGCAAGCTGGTTTATTTTCTTCAAATGTAGCAATAGCACACACCTTGGTTTACAGAGATTCTTGGTCAAATTCAAGAAGAATACAGTGAATTAAAAAAAAGGTGATTAAAGAGGTGATTAAAAAAAAATAATTTGGGATAATTTTCTGTCAGAAAAACCAATTGAATACTTCCAAAGACGTGGGAAGGCCTGTTGGGCCTTTCATGCGTTCCATTGCGAACACTATGCAGAAGAAAACAGGCAGTTTGTTGCTCCTGAAAAGCATCTACTCATCATTTTCCTCAGGGCATCCTTGAGCTCCTGGTTCCTCAGGCTGTAGATGAGGGGGTTCAGGGCTGGAGGCACCACTGAGTACAGAACTGACAATGCCAGATCCAGGGATGGCGAGGAGATGGAGGGGGGCTTCAGGTAGGCAAATGTGCCAGTGCTGAGGAACAGGGACAGCACAACCAAGTGGGGGAGGCAGGTGGAAAAGGCTTTGTGCCGTCCCTGCTCAGAGGAGATCCTCAGCACAGCCCTGAAGATCTGCACATAGGAGAAAACCATGAACACAAAAAACCAAGATATAAACAGATGGAAAAGAAAAGAAGTATAAGTTCCCTGAGGTAGGATTTGGAGCAGGAAAGTTTGAGGATCTGTGGGATTTCACAGAACTGGTCCAGAGCATTGCCATGGCACAGGGGGAGGGAAAATATATTGGCCGTGTGCAGCAGAGCGTAGAGAAAGGCACTGGCCCAGGCAGCTGCTGCCATGTGGGCACAAGCTCTGCTGCCCAGGAGGATCCCGTAGTGCAGGGGTTTGCAGATGGACACGTAGCGGTCATAGCACATGATGGTCAGGAGGGCAAGCTCTGACCCAAGGAAGAAGACAATAAGAAAGACCTGCGCAGCACATACTGCATAGGAGATGGTCCTGGTGTCCCAGAGGGAATTGTGCATGGCTTTGGGGACAGTGGTGAGGATGGAGCCCAGGTCGGTGAGGGCCAGGTTGAGCAGGAAGAAGAACATGGGGCTGTGCAGGTGGTGGCCGCAGGCTACGGCACTGATGAAGAGGCCGTTGCCCAGGAGGGCAGCCAGGGAGATGCCCAGGAAGAGGCAGAAGTTCTGGAGCTGCAGCTGCCGCGTGTCTGCCAATGCCAGCAGGAGGAAGTGGCTGATGGAGCTGCTGTTGGACATTTGCTGACTCTGGACATGGGGACCTGTCCAAGGAGGACACAATGACAAGTCAGGGGAGACTTTCCTTAGCAACGTCCAAGCCCTTTCTCCCAGCCCTGCCCCTGCCACTCTGTGTTCCCCAGTTTTCCTTTTCTCAGAGCCCTTCCTTCAGCCCCATGCCTGGAGCTCTGCTGGGATCTGGCCCTGTTGCTGTGATGAGATGGGGCTCTGACCATCGACACTGAGGGATTAGCTCTGCTCTGCAGGAGAGGGGTCATGGGAACAGGGACAGGGGCCAGTCCTGGGACTGGACTTACCAGCTCAAACTGCTCCTGAAGCAGAGGAGCTGGCAGCATCTCCAGTCCCAGGGCTAATGAACAGTGATGGCCAAAGGCAGTTTGAGAGGGTTTCCCGCTGTGCCCAGGGAGATCAGCGAGAACTGGGCACTGCAAGAGCATTGGCTGGAACTCAGTGAAGCATGAGGGGAGCTGCTCTGTTGCTCCATCTGTCCCCAGCTGCCCTTTCTGAGATCGAGGGAAGTCACTGTGTTCCCCTGACAATCAACCTGACACAGCTGAGAGCAGAGGGAGCCACAGCAGAGCAAACTGGCTCAGCCTTTCTCAGTGTCTGAGCCCCACTCCTGGCCAAGGACACTCCTGTTCCCCCAGTGTCCCCTGGAGGAAGCTCACAGCTTGAATGGGATCCCCAGGACTCACCAAGGGTCCTGTCCCTGGCACTGCTGGAGGAGAGTCAGCTCATTCCCAGCCTGCCAGCCTGCCCTGCCCAGAGCTCCCTGGGGCAGAGGGAGCTGGGACACCCCATTGCTGTGCTCAGCCTGCACAGGAGGAGCCCAAGGGCTGGGCCTGAGCCTGCAGCTGGAACTGCCATTCCCAGAGAGCCCGTCAGCAATGCCAGCAGCACCTGGGCAAGGCAGGGAGAGAGAGAGCCGGGCCCTGAGGAAAAGCCTTTCCCTGCCCAGCCCTGCACAGCCCCTCCCAGGCAGCAGCAGTGCAGGACAGTGGCCCTCAGGCCCTGGTCAGCAGGCAATGGGCACATGGCAGGAGAGATGCCCTGCATCTCTGGGGCTGCTCTGCCGGCCCAGGAGGGGACTGAGGGCCCCAAGCCCCCGGGCTGAGGGCTGTGCTGGCTGGGAGGGGACACAAGACCTGTGCTGCTCAGGGCAGTGTGTGCCCTGCAGGGCAGGGCCAGCAGGTGCCATATGTCCCCTGCAGCAGGGCTTCCCTCAGCACTGCCTCCCTCCCTCCCTGCCCACGGCTCTGCTGCTGGAGCTGTCCCAGCCTGAGCTGTTCCTGTGGCCCCGGGCTCCTTCCCTGCCAGAGCTGCCAGAGCCCAGCCCAGCCCTGGGCCAGCTCTGCCCTGCAGCTGCTCGGGGCTGCAGGGATTAAAGAGCAGCTCCCCCAGGCCTGGGCACCATGGAAAGGTGATGCTGGATGGATCTGGAGGCTGGGGAAGTGGAGGCACTTGCTGAGGTTCCCAGGAATCCTCATCCTGATGCTTTAAGAGCCTCAGCCCTTGCTCTGCCCTGCACAGCTGAGTTTCCATTGCTGCCAAGTTGAGTCAGGGAAAAATGGGAGCACAGATTGAGGAAAGCAGAAACACAAGCAGGAAACTCCTGCCCTGAATGAGCTCATGAAAAGTCCCCTCAGAAATTACCTGGGCATGAGCTGGAGCTCTGAGCAGCCCTGGCAGACACAGCACCCTCCCCACAGCAGCAGGAACTGCCCTGGCAGAAGTCACTCCTTGCACTCACAGCTCCCCTCCAGCATCCATGGGAGCTGCCACCTTGGCTGAGAGCTGCCCCTGGCAGGTGACAGATCCCCCGGTCTGGCCAAGAGCCCTCAGGGCTGCAGCACCTGCTCTGCACGACAGCCCTGGGCACCCCTGGCTGCAGCCTCAGCTTCAGCCCCTGCAGCCGTCCCTGGCAGCAGGAGCCGTCCTGCCCTGTCCCTCTGACGGTGCCCAGGGCAGCTCCGCTCTGGAGCACATCCTCCCCCAAAGCAGAAAAGGCAGCAGAGCCATCCTTACAGTGCTGTCAGTCCTGTCCTGGGTCAGCTTTAGGAGATCCCTGCAGCCACAGACTGACCGTGTCTGAAGTGGTGAGGATTTCTCCATGAAGAAGTTCAGAATTTTTAAAAGTTGAGAAGATTTCTCTGTGAATTATCTCAGAATTGTCCTTCCAGTTGCTTTAGGCCTCTGTCTGCTTCACAGCTCTCAGGTACCTGCAGGCAGTGCCCTCAGCACTGTTGGGCTGGTAGTGGACCTGCTCCTGAGGAGAAATGTCTTTTTAAAGCTCTTCTTGGTTGCCAGGAGGTGCCTCTGTTTCAGGAGCCTGGCCCAGCTCAGCAGCACAGACACAGTACCAGGATTTTAATGACCCTCTTGGGGCTTTGGTGTTGTTTACATCAGACTCAGTCCCTAAGAGAGTGTTTAAAAAACTTTCTGAGAACTCCTAATCAGATTGAAACTCCAAAGTTTCTTGAAGTTTTAATGGGTCCCACTGACAGACATGACTGAGAAAATGTCCCCAGGTTCCAGTTAGAGCAGAATACTGTAGGCACTGATGACAGGTGGGGACAAACAAGGCAAAGGTGTCTCTGATGCTAAGCAAACCTGCATGTGTTTCAGGAATGCAAAGGGCCAAGGCCCGAGCCCCAGCCCCTGCCAAGGCACATCCTGTCCCTCCCTCAGTGCTCAGGGCTCTTCCTGGCCCACTGGGATGTGGGGATGTGGCAGCAGCATGGAGCGGCCCCTGCCAGGCTGCTGAGCAGGGACAAGGAGGCAATGAGGCCCCAGGCCTGCAAGGGTCACTTGTCTCCTCCTCATGGCTCAGGCCCAGGCCCAGCAGCCATGGCCAAAGTGCTGCAGGAGTTGGCTCTGTCAGGGCCTTGCAGCTGCTGCCCATCCCTGTGCCCTGTGCAGCCCAGGCTGTCCTACGGTGTCCGTGCCCTGCGCCTCTGTCCCTGCAGGCTGTCGTCATCCCCCGGCTGCCCCACCTGGCTGGGCCCTTCCTTTGCTGACAGCTGTGTGTCCTGCCTGCCTCTGCCTGGCCACACAGAGCCTTGCGCTTGAAACCAGAAGGCTTAATTAGACTTTTCCTGTGCCTGTGATGTTTTAGCACAGGAACAAGGCATGCAGGGCCTGCTCTCCCTGCCAGGACAGTTGTAAGACAAGTAGAAGACATCTGGCTCAAGAGTGCAGGGATAGAAGAAACAAGGAGTGAATTTGGGAACTTGGGGTGGGTGGTACAGTAATGGGTAAATTGTAATACACATGTAGCAACTGTATATAAGTAACACTCTTTTAGAAGCACATGTCCATGGAACCTTATGAGTTACCATGGGATGGAAAAGAACCATCTGTCTTTCCAGGTGCCCATGGCCAAAATTGATACTCCCCCTGAAAAATTCCCTATATGCAAGGGTTCTTCCAGACAAAAGCTGCCAGGACAGAGAGCTCTGGCTGGCTTTGGCCTCTGCTGGTCACCTGTCATCTCAAGGAAGCCCTGAGGGAAGTATTTGAATAGGTGTGATTACTGGAACATCAATGAATCTCTTATCATCTGAAAAGCTCAGATGCTTTTCTGATCAGAGGTGTCTTTTTTTTTCTCATTGTGTATTATGCATGACATAATTTTTTCAGCTAAATAATAGTATTCTTATCACTCTCTCAGTGTGATCTGACACAAAACCCCTCCTCTACATATGGATACAGGTCACGTGTAGAAGCAAAGACAATAAAGAATCCAGCAGGAATTTTTGTCTCTGCTCCCATCTGTCACATCTCTGGAGATGGAGGTGCAGCCCCAGCACGTGGGAGGGCTCAAGGGGTCACAGGTTCAGCTCCCACACAGAGAACTTGCACACCCTGGGGTGCCCCTTTCAGCCTCAGTGCCCAGAGCCTTTCTGCAACCTTCCCCTGGAGCTGCTGCTTCCCTGCAGCCCCGGCCATGGACAGCAGCAGAACCTGGTGTGTCCCGAGCAGCAGGGCCAGCTCAGGGCCCTGTGGGGAGCAGGGGCTGGGGCCAGCAGGGCAAGCCAGCCCGGCCAGCCAGGGCACGCTCAGCTGGGGAAAGGGATGTCCAGGGAGAAGAGCAAGGGAGGGTTTCTGTGCCTGCAGGGAGGAATCCAGAGGAAGCTGCTGCTGCTGCAGGCACCAGCTCTGGCCAGGCCCCTCTCTCCCCTGCCCAGGGCTGCTGTGCTGGCCTGGGGAGAGGGGCTGGCACTGAGTGGGCAGAGGCAGCCTGTGCTGCGCATCTCCTGGAGCCAGGAGCAGGAGTTCTGCACTGTCACTTAGCTCCATTTCCCCTGCCATGGGGAGCTCCAGCCCTGGGGCTGATGTGGGGGCTGACCTCCCTCTCTGCCCCTCAGCATCAGCTGATCCCTTCAAGGGGGCCAGGGCTGTGAGGTGAGTGCACCCAATGCTGGAGCAGCCCAGAGAAGGCACTGCCATGGGGCTCACCCAGAATGGGCTGGGCTGGGCTGCACTTGGAAATGTCCAGGAGATAAAACCCTCCCATGTCAGCTGAGCTGTGTGACTCTGCAGGACCAGGACACGTTCCAGCAGGTGTGTGGTGCTGTGCCAGTCCCCTGGCAGGCATCTCACACTGGCAGGTGCAGCACTGAGGAGGTTGGTCTGTGGCCTTGGTGGCATGGCCAGTGTGAGAAGGTGCCCCAGGGCTTTGACCATCCCTCCAGCCTCTTCCATCAGCCACTGGCACACCTGGGCACTCACCCCAGTTTATTGGTCTATTTGTTCTGTGGTTATCTCCTTCCTCCTGCTGATTTCAGGACCAATGTAGGGGCAGCATCAGCCCTGCCAAGGCTCCCTCATCATCCAGCCCTTGGCAGACCCCAGGGCAGGGCTCTCTGTGAACCCTGGCATGGGATGTGGGTGTTGGAACTGGACACTGAGGTCTGCTGTGGACACTCTGGTTGGAACATTTGCCCACCCAAAACACACCCTGTGCTGTGCTGTGTCTGCTGAGGGGGATGTGGGGCCTGTGCTGGGCAGGGGGGCTGTGCTGCCTCAGGGACAAATGACAGGGATGAGCCACAACACAACGACCAGGAGGTGGAATTGAGGACAAGCTATGGTGGAGGAATGCAGTGATCTGACCTGAGCGTGTGTTCATGCGTTTAGGAAAGCCAAAGCTCAGCTGGAGCTGATGGAGGCCTCAGGCAACATCCAGAGCAAGGTTAATTCTGCTGCTGTA
Source organism: Chamaea fasciata (assembly GCF_029207755.1). Classification (NCBI taxonomy): domain Eukaryota; kingdom Metazoa; phylum Chordata; class Aves; order Passeriformes; family Sylviidae; genus Chamaea; species Chamaea fasciata. Next base: position 1,954,627 of record NW_027094114.1, on the reverse strand, counting down.
TTTGCAGGAAATGGCTGCAAAAGGAACATGTCAACCTGCTGCTAAATGAGAGCAGGAGGGGCAAATCTAGGATCATGGAATGGCCTGGGTTGGAATCCTAAAGATCATCCAGTTCCAATCTCCTGCCATGGGCAGGGACACCTTCCACTGGACCAGATGGCTCCATGCAACCTGGCCTTGAACACGGCCAGTGGTGGGGAGTCTGCAGCCTCTCTGGGTAACTTGTGCCAGGGCCTCACCATCCTCACTGGGAAGAATTTCTTCCCAATATCCTATCTAAACCTGCCCTCCTTCCCTCAATGGTCATTCCCTGTTGTCCTGTCACTCTGAAGGCCACTCCCTCTTTTTTATGTCACATTGTTCAAAGTCCCTCTCCAGCTCTCTCAAAGCCCCTTTAGGTGCTGGAATGGACTCCAATGTCTCCCTGGAGCCGTCTCACATCCACGCTGAACAGCTCCAGCTCTCTTAGCCTGGCTCCAGAGCAGTTCCAGCCTTGCAAATGTCCATTGTGACACTGCAGGGCTTCCTGTAACCAAGGGTGCATTGTCACACTGTGGAACCAAGGAGACCCTTATGACACTGGGGTCCCCATGGAAACAAGGGGCCACTGTGACACTTTGGGGCCTCAAGGAACCATAAGTGTCCTTTGCGATACTGCGGAACCAAGGGGCCATTGTGACACTCTGGGGCCCCATAGAAGCAATGGGACATTGTGACACTTCAGGCCCTCATGGAACCAAGGAGAGCAGTGTGGCACTACAAGGGCTCATGGAATAAAGGAACCCTTGTGACACAGGGGAGGCCAAGGAAACCAAGTGGTCCATTGTGACATTGAGGGGCCTCCGAGAACCAAGGGGCCATTATGACACTTTCGGGCGTTATGAAAGCAAAGGGGATCCTTGTGGCACTGTGGGGTCTTGTGTAACCAAGGGCCTGTGTGGCACAGCAGGGCCTCATGGAACCAAGGCCATTTCAAAACTGCTGAGCCAAGTAGACCATTGGGACACTGTGGGGCCTGATTGAACTGATGAGAATATGGTGACACAGTGAGACTTTATGGCAACAAGGATCCATTGTGACACTTTGGGGTCTCCTTTAACCAGGAGTCCAATTGTGACACTGCAGAGCCAAGGAGATCATTGTGATCCTACAAGGTCTCATGGAACCAAGTGGCCATTGTGTCACTTTGGGGCTCCATTGGACCAAGGCCACTGTTGTGACACTGTAGGGCATCATGGAACCAAAGGGCCCTTGTGACACTGCAGAGCCCCATGTGTAAGAGACAGTCCAAAGATCCCTCATCTGCCTCACGACCATCGTCAACGACAGAGACTAAAACCTCTAAAAGGGACTTTAAAATCTCAGCACAGGAGTTCTGGCCTGGCTGAGGTGGGATGTTGACCAAGTGCTGCCTGCCGGTGTGTTTGATGGAAAAACCCAGCACGCATTTCTATCAGAACATCAGAACCTGAGCAGAAACAATGGGCAAGTCACGGTGAAGTGACTGCGCCTGCTGACTTGTACTGGTTGACACTCTACCTGCTGATGGCTGACCTGTTCTGAGTTCTCAAAATGAGCACACTGTAATGATTTCCCCCACCTGTTTGGTCAACTGCCCGTCTCTTCGGAGAGGACTATAAGGACCCCTGAGTTAACCACAGACTTTGAGATCTCCCCACAGAAGAAGACGGATCTATTGGCCGGACCAGGAGGATTTCGTCTCTCCGTTGGTAGCTATAACCCACCTCCTCTTTCTCTTTTCTCGCTATCCTTTATTTCCCTTCAAATCTCCACTATTGCATTTGTTGGCACTAAATAAAGGTGCATTTGTGATTGAGTAAACTGAGTTGTCCCCTGCTGTGTCTTTTGCGCCTTGAGATCCTTAAAACAAACCCTCAGGTTCCCTGCATATATTTGCAGACCCTGACATTAAATTGGCGTCACAGACAGGATCTTGATGGACAGAGGGGTTGCGGGTTTTATATAGTTTGTAACAGGGAAAGGACCCTCGTCTCAGCCGCACCTAGCACGCCACTTTGGTGAACGCTGTTAGAAAGCAAGGGGGGCGAGGGAAAATTCCCACAAACTCTATACTCCCAGGCGAATAGCACTCCCTGTCATCAGGATTTCACAAAAAGATCTCATTGTGCAAAAGATGGGACTGTAGTTAGGGTTTTTTGTGTGTTTTGGGCTGCTTGGTGTAGTTGAGGAGACAACTATTTGTAACTAAGGTGAACCTCCCAGGCAGTTTTGCTCTCCTCGCCTATTCCAGAGAAGTGAAGGGAAACACAGTTTTAGCTGTGCTTTTGGTGTAACTTTAAGAATACCTCCCTGAGAGTGGTTTTGGTCCCTTCACAAAATGACTGAAAAAGATAAGAATGCATTTTTTGCTTTGTTAGCGAAACATGGCGCTGGACCTTCTCCAGATGGAGAAAGGTGGGCACAGAAAAATTGGTTTAACTTTGAAAACATAGTAAATAGAATATATTCTTTACAACATGATGCTAGATATAAACTGGGCAGAAATAAAACCATTCTTTGCTCAGTTTTGGGGGCCTGTCTCTTGGCAGCCATAGCAACCCGTTTTAAACGGGTAAGTGAAGAAAAAGCTGTAATAGAATCCCTATTAAATTTGGTAGAAGCTTTGCAAACACAATTAGAACAGGAAAGAAAGAATTATTTGCTGCAGACTTCCCTTGCAGAAGGGCGAAGTAAAAACTTAAAATCTGCTGATTCACCCACAGAAATAGAAAGAAAGGAGACATGCAACATTAAACAAATCTACCCTCAGAAAGAATTAGAACACATGTAAAATTGTGGGGAACACTGTTGCTCCAACTTGAGACCTCTCATCAAAACAGAATATAATTCTATAAATGAAGAGGATCATGATCCCCACATAACCACCAAAGAAATACCATACACGGCCACTGAATTAGCTAAATTAAAGAAAGAATACTCCCGCCTCCCAAGTGAATCAGAGACGGAGTATGTGTTTAGAGTTTCCCTCACTGGGGGTGACCAAATTCAATTAAGTGAACAAGAAGCAAGTGGCTATTGGGGACATGGAGTTTTCTTAACAACAGGAAATACACGTGCTCCATGGTCCCTGACACAGCGTGCAGCTTACTGGGCAGGGGGTTTAAACCCCCTTGAGAGGGGTGACCCTCTGGCAATAGTCGGCACTCCAGACCAACTCCTAGAAAACATACACAAAGCTGCATGCTTGCAAATGATGCATGAAAGAAAATTAATCTCTGGCTATGAGTCATCAATGCAACAGCCTGCCAAACCTGAGATCATGACCCCCCTAATTCGAGGTTTGCCAGAGTCTCTTAAACCAACAGCAATTCTTCTTCAATAAACAAGAGCATCTATCTCTCTGGTAGATAGTCTTGAAAGATTTCTTGGCCATACAAGAGATCGAACTGGTTCCACTGACTCCACTGACTCCTCACCTTTTACAACTCCTAGCACACAATATAAGAGCAATCGTAAACTTTGGACATGGAGTGAGGTAGCAGAGGAGTTTATAAGTTACAGTAGAAAATATGGACCAGTGAAGTACTCAGAGGACAAACAAGAAAAACCCAGAGGAGTCAGACACAGTGCCTCTCCTAATGAAAAATCAGAAAAGGGAAAACAAATTTCCAACTGGCAGCAACGGTGGTGGCTAGGACTGAAAAGGGGAGTGCCACAAGAAGTAATGGATAAATTGCCATATGATAAATTGGCTAAAATAATTTCGAATTGGCTCTGTCCCAAACATATTGTATTGGAACCATCAAACCGACAATCCAGCGCACCTCCTCTCCGCAAAGACGACAGCCCATCCTCCACTAACTTGGAAATCCAAGCAACTTTTGGACAAAGATCTGCAGAACTAAGGTCTTCTGCTGGATTTGGAGAACCAGCGTCCCAAGAACAGTAGCAGGAGCCAGTGAAGAGAACATCGCTCAGTGTCACTCCAGGCACGGCTGATGCCGGGCACAGCTCAGCCTGTGGGGAGCTCCCATAGCTCCTGCCTTCTCCCTCCCTGCTGACAGCTCCCTCCCTCCAGCCCTCAGACCCTGCCCATCCCCCCTTATTCCCTCCCAGCTCATCCCTTTGCTTCACCTTTCATTAATAAACACTTTGGCTTCTTCACTTTACCTGCGTCTCTGTGGAGCTGAAGCGGCGTAAAAACCTGAGCCCTGGGACACACAGGCCCCTGCTGCCATCCTCTTCCGCGCCATGTTTTGTGCAGAGACACAGAGGAGCGAGGCCGCGTCAGGCTGGAAAGGTGTCTGTGCTGAAGGTCCACTTCCTCAACACTGTGGAGTTTAAGGTCCTACTGAGCAGCCTGAAGCTCCTGGATTTTGGAAGAGCCAACCTGAGTATGCTCTGAACCCAGCTGTGAGGGATTCCATGGCAAGCATCTACAGAGGGCAAAGGAGCTTGGAATGCTGGAAGCTTTCAAGAATAGCTTCCTGAAAGCACAGCAGTGCTCCATCGCTGCACAGGGTCAGGGAGAGGGCAGAAGCAGAGACCATCAGGCCTTAACAGGGAGCTTTGGGTGTGCCTAAGGGCAAGTGAAGCAGCAGCAGCACGGTGGCCGAGACTCGGACGCGTGACCGAGCCAATGGCCGGAGCGCCGTCAGGCAGTGTCGGGATCCTGGCTGCGGTCCTGGTGCCCAGAGCTGAGGAATCGCAGCCCCTGCCTCAGAGCCTGTCAGAAAGCCAAGCAAGTGAGAGCAGAGGGAGGGCAGCCTTCCAGTCTCTCTTGGGCATGGCCACAAAGCAGCCCCTGCTTCTCCTTCCTCCGCCTGTGTTTGGGGTGTGCTGATGGCAGCGCCAGCCAGGCTGTGCTCTGTGTTCCAAAGGCTGTGGAGAGCGGGCATGAAAAGTGCTGGGTGCACAGCGGAGAGTCCTGGAAGGTGCTGGCAAGAGCGTCCTGCGGGAACAGGGCTCTGGTCTCTGGCCGGGAAGAGCCTGGTTTTGCTGCTGTGAGCGCAGGCAGGCGTCGAGGCAGGTGAAGAGGCAGCGGGCAGCTTGTGTTTGTAGAGAGCCTGGGGCTGCATGTGCGAACCTCCACCTGGAATCACACTGGGGGAAATCCCAGCTAGAGCTGGAGCGCCTGTCCAGAAAGCACCAGAAGGAATTCAGCCTTGCCAGGGTTTCTTAAGAGTGTGTTGGTGTTCCCCAGGAAAGGTACACATTTGGAGAAACGCCTCTGGGGGAAAGGAGCTTGCTGCGGAAGGAAAGCGCTTTCCTAGGAGCTCCCAGTGCTGTATGAGCAACTGTCCCCCTTTGGCTCTCTGTGGTCCTTTCAGTCCTTGAGGCCCGTTGCACTCGGCAGATGGACAAGGGAAAGGAGCAGGCTGTGAAGAGAAGGTTTGGAATCCACCTGGACCTGCGGAGACCAAGGCCAGCACCTGCAGCAGGGTGTGTTCCCCCCCTTTGGACACAGGTGTGAGCAGGAGCATCTCTGTCCAGCCACCAGCCAACCCCAAAGCTGTCTTTGAGAGCTGTGAATTCAAAGGCCTTCGCGCACACACCTCTCACATCTTACCTGTCTGCTGTGTTTCAACTCTTGGCAATATGCATTTGCCTCTTGCTTGCTGGAAGCTGCTGCAGCCCAGAGGGCCAGCACCGAGCTGGGCTGTGTGGGCCAGGCGGCACGGAGAGTCTTGGCTTATCTTGGGGTGTCCGTGGCCTCAGAAAAGGCTTGGAAGGTTTGCCTCCCAAGGCGCCCTGCTCACTGGCTCTTCCTGTGCATCTTGGAGAGAACAAGGCAGGCATTTCTGGCAGCTGGGCATTAGCGGGCATTCAAATGGGGGCGTGTTGTGGAGCAGGCCCAGCTGAGACACCCTGAGAGGAGCCCAGCACTCCTTGCCCCTCTCTGCAGACATGTGAGCGTTGTCTGCTTTCGGGATGACCCCGGCTGTGTCAGGGGGTGCTGCTACGTGGACACGAGACAGCCGGTCCTGTCCTGCTGGGTCCCAGCAGTGCCTCGCAGCAGTCCTGCTTCCCCGTCAGGATGCTGGCCAAAAGAGGTCCTGGAAGCTGAGGGAGCTGATTTGAAGCTTGCGCGGGTGCCTACAGGTCAAGGCCAAGGGCGTTCCCTCAGGATAGAGCAGTCCTGAGAGGTCTCTAGAATTCAAAGAAATCAGCAGACAAATGCATGGTCCACGAAAAGCTCTTTGATTGTCAGGAGGTTATGGCTCTGCACCCCAGCACAAGGCTTCTTTGCCACGTCCAAATTGCAGTGGCTTTCTGTAGGAATTCTATCAAAAATACCTTCTGTCTTTAGACTGCTGAGGTGATTCCATAGGCAGGGGCTTAGAAAGAAACACATTGCATCAGAATCCTAGACTTGAAGCTAATGTCCACCTGCTGGCCAGGAGGAGTCTCAGCGCACCAAAGCAGCTCATCTTCCTCACCCCTTCCCTGCACAGGGCTGATTCGTAGCCGCCCTTAGGTCTTCCCCAAGGCTATGTCTAAAGCTTTTTGTCAAGTCACTCTCTTGCCAAGTTAGGCTTCCAGGTTTTTCTTATGTTAACTGGTGCTAAGTACTTCTGGATATCTGTGCTAAGTACTCTTTCCTTCTGTCAATTGCCTGTGCTTCCTTACATCAAACAAAGGCCTTGTTTCATTCCTAAATGTGCCTGATGCTGGCCCAAGTCTTTTGGCACTGCTTGCTTTCCTGTGGCATGCTCTACCTCCCCCGAGAGTAAAGAGGGAGCTGGAGAAGGAGCTTGCCAGGCTGCTCTCCATCCTTTACCAGCAGTCCTGCTTAAGCGGACAAGTCCAAGCTGAGCGCAAATGGAACAGCCGAGCACGGGAAGGGTGGGTGGGAAGGATGATCCAGGAACCGTAGGCCTGGCAGCCTGAGCTTGCTGCCGGGGAAGGCCTTGGAGCACATCCTCCTGAGTGCTGTCCCACGGCACGTGCAGGGAACCAGGGGGTGGGAAAGCTCTGCGGAGGGATGGGGACAGCTGCGGGTCTTGGCAGGGTGTTGAGCTGGGGTTGGTGTTGCTGGGCGTGTTGGGGAAGGAGTCGTCTGGAAGATGAGAGGTCTAGGCTGGAACTGGAGTCACTTTGAAGGCACCACCTGTGGTATGGCACAGCTTTGGTTATGGAGGACAGAAGGAATAGCTGAGACTTATCAAAAGCCTGATGTCTCTGTGGAAGTGAAGAACGACTCAAGAAAAATGCATAACACTTCCACAAGCCAAACACAGGTCCCAAATGGGAAAACAAACAAACAAAACCTTGTGACCTCCAGAAGGAGCCCATGCACCCTTGGGCTAGAGCGCTGCAGAAGCCAAGACATAGAGCTTCACTGAGCCAGATGCTCACCTGGAGCACCAGCCCTTTGGTGCCTCAACATGGCAGATCAAAGCCCATTTTCCAGCTGTCACTGGCTGGGGCAAATGCTAGGTCCTGGCAGGATTGCAGCACTCAGCATCCTTAGCCAGCAGCAGCAAGTGCTGGCTGGGCAGAAACTTGCACCTCTGCCTTGCACTAAAGACAGCACCCTCCAGAACTGGCATTTACTGTCTCAGGAAAATATGACTCTGCTGTCACCACAGCTGTCGGGTTGTGGTAACTTTGCTCATTTTGCTCCTCTTTGGCCTCTTCTCCAGCAGAAGAGAGAGCCATCAGCACTGCAGGTGGCTGAGGAGCTACCACTAACTGTAGCAATGTATCTGCAGCAATGTATCTGCATAACTTGGAATACAAAGTGCTCAAGCCCAACTACCACCTAGAGATATTAGTTACAAGTAGCAGCTCTTTGGGAATATATCAAGGCCACAGAGACACAAACTGGTCTAAAAAGAAGAGGAGCCTGGGAAATTGAATACCAGGACAAAAAGAATGAGATAGAGGCCATGAAGGCTCGGAATTATAGCCAATCAAATTGCCTAAGGGACGTGTGCTGAGCCAACAAAGCAGACGAACCAATCAAGAAAGGCATGAAGGTGTGAACAGTGGTCTTACAATCTATAAACATTGTGTAATGTAAATATGAAATGGCTTCTGCAGAAATCCTATCGGTTCTGTCGTTCAGAGGTACCGAGCTCCCACAAGTATCATTCAGATGTATTTGCTGGCAGCCAGAAATGAAAATTCCAGACTCAAGCTGTAGCCCTAAAGAGAAGGGAGATGCTCGAGGAGGCACCACCTTTGTTTTAGCAATTCAGCAAGCGAGCGAGTCCGTCTGTGAAAGGAACCACTACCCCCCTTGCCTTCCTTCTGGCACCTGAGAAGGACAAAGACTGTCCCAAATGCAATTTGCAGGCTGCCACAAGTCTGTGCTACTTGTGTCTTTTCAACACAGCTCTACCCAAAGCTGCAGCCACAGCTGACACCAGAGAGGAAAGCCCCTGAGAGCAGCAGAGTCTGTGGGGGCTGTTGGCATTTATCTCTCCTCCTGTGGCAGTGTTGAGTGCTTTACAAACCTCTCCAAAAGTCCGAGAAACAAAAGAGCCACAAAGAAAAGAGAAAGCATTTAGATCTTGGAGTGCAAGCCAGCCCAGACTGGAGATCTCTGCTGGAAATGCCTAAAATCTGCAGGATGCAGAAGGGCTCTGTCAGAAGGCAGATGAGGCATTTTGCTCTCAAGTGCATGGCCACTGGGCCTGAAGCATTGAGGATTACTGCCTCAGCTCAGAAAGAGAGTTTCTTCTTTCTTCTCGGGTTTCAGTCTCTAAATTATGCAGTTCTAATCCTGACCATGGAGTATTTCCTTCAGCAAACTCTTGAAAAGAAAGCTATGATAGGGGGTAGGTTTCTCTTTCAGGAGAGCAAGATTCTTCTCCCTCTGTACTTGTGGCCAGCTGATTATAGATACACAAATATGCTAAGGAAATAAATACAGAGATGTCCCACGCTTGAGAGACCAGGAGATCTACCAGGTCATTTTCCTTGCTCCAGGCAAGACCTTGGCAGTGTGACATTTTGACAATTTGACAATGCCTTCTGGCCACGCTTACAAATTCTGACTGGTACTGAGAGATGGGACAGTCTAGCCTCAGTGTCTGAACATTTTTGCAGCTTGCCTGACTTCAGACTTGATAGATATTCTACCAGGAAAACACCTGGCCCATGGTTTTGTGGTTGGACTCACCCGTGGCCGATATTTTTGACTCTGATGGATTTTCTCATGGGATTTTCCATGCTAACAATTGTCCCTGAGGAAAACAAAATTCAAGATGCTTGCTTTGAAGCAGAGATCCCAGCTTCCAGGAGGCACAAAAGGCAGCCCCATTTCTGGGGCTCTGAAAACTTTGTGGTCAGCTGGGTAACAACAACAAAACAACCAGACAGGCAGCTCTGAATCAGAAATGGCCAGCAGAGACTGATTTTCTCCAGAAGTTCCTATGGGCAATCCTAAATGTCCCTGTGATATCAAACTGAGGAGGAACATTTGGTCCAGCTACGCTGCCACGTGCACACAATACGCTATCCTCCAGACAACAAATACACAAGACATACTCAGTAGCTCCAGGGAGTCCTCCTCGATCTGCTGTTGCTGAGCAGCAGCTGTGTCAGCGCAGGAGAGGAACCAACTGTCCGGGATCACCGTCTCAGCTCGGGGAGCAAAGGCTCCTTGACACAATGCTCCTGCTGCAGCTGGTTTGGTGCAAGAGCCTGTGTAGATCTGGGAGAAGAAATGAGTTTGGTTCAGAAAGGTGGCTGGCAGAGATGACCCTGAGATGCCATTCCAAATGCCAGCCCTTAGGAAGATGCTGTCAGCCTGCCACACGCAGGGCTCTTCAAATGGATTTTTTGCACGTCCACTTCCCTTTGACTGGATGGCTCAAAGCCAAAGGCTGGTGTTACTGGAGTTCATGGCCAGATTCATCTTCCATTTTCAGGGATTTTCTGAAGGAGGACTGCCACAAGGACCATTCCACCTCCTTCCAAGGGCTCTTTTCCCCCTCTGAGGGCTACAGACACACTTGCAGCTCCCTGTTCAAATGTTCTACCTCCTCCCACAGAGTGCTCTTGTCCTCCACCACGTTCAGGTCATGCTCAACCGGCAGCACTTCTGGTGGAGGCAGTTCCTGTGGCTCACACCGATCCTGGGGCTCCTCCTCATCAGTCATTTGCAAGGAGGCCTTTGCAGGCTGCCTGGCCAGATGTCAACACTTCCACCTCGAGTCAAACAGAACAAAGCAGTCAGAGACTACAGCTTGTCCCTGTTAGCCAAGAGTCATCAGCTGTGAGCAAAGGGAAAGAACGGGGAGAGTTTCTTGCGTGCTTCTCAAAGGATTTATTCCCCCAAGGGCTGCCGGGGCTTACACTGTCTTTTAAACAGGGGAGTAACGAGGGGCAGTTACAGATTTCCAGCCAACCAGGGATACAGCGGAGAGGGGGGTGAGGAGGGACTCACAGTCTGACAGCCTATAGGGAAGGCAAGGAGAGTGGAAATGGTCACGTGCACCAATGGAACGTCAAGGAAACAGGGATTTCCAGGGAGGGGTTTAGGCAGGGGAGAAGGGATAACAGGGATTGACAGGAAAGTCTCTGGAGAAAAGGGCAGGGGTTTGGGGAGACTGGGAGATTGACACCAGGCAAATAAGGTAATAGGTGTGTCTAAGGGGTGAATGGCATCTGGACAAGGGAGGGGAAAACTTGGGGTAAAACCAAACATTTTGGGGGATAACAGGAACAAAATATTGGGAGAATAACTTATCAATAACTTAACAAAAACACACCACCACAGAGGAGTGCAGAGGTGGGAAATGCAGGATCTTGTCAGGCTGCCAATTTGGCTGTTAATGAGCCAGGGTTGGTCTCTGGCTTCTGAGCCAGCAGAGTCCCTCAGTCCGTGAGCAGGGATCCCTCTGGCTCTGACTGCTGCCTCATTTCTGCTTTTTCTCAGAGCTATAAGTTTAATGCATTTTTTAAATTTAGTACACTGAGAGGTAGAGGTTCAAATGAAATAAAACTCATGTTATCTTTGAAGTGCAGATTAGCCAAGACATGTTGTGCTGGCCATCAATTGTGACCTCTGAAAACAACACAAATTCTGAACTAATTGAACAAGCACGTTTATGGCACATTTTTTCCTCCAGTACCAATAATTCTGAAAATTATTTTTAAGGTATTTTTCATATTAAGATCCTGATTCTGCAGAGGATTAAGTGCATAAGTAGTTCATATCATTAGTTCTCAAATCAGATGCTTGGAACACATGTAAAGCTGACCATGACTTCTTTACCAGGCTGGGAGCTTCACTCTCACTCAGCCTACTTGTAACAGGCTATAGCTTCTCTGTCTTTGAGTCTTTCAAAAAAATTTGTAATTGAAATCATGAATACTTTCTTTTTTTCTGGTAACATTATCTGCAAAAGTCAGTCTATGGGTGTGTACCGTTGGCAAGATATCCATGAACATTAAAAGAAGGATTTAGTTGGATTCCAGAGTGCAAATCAAAGGAACTAGGATAATTAAAACAGCATCTTTTAAAAACTTTTTTCTGATATTTATTACCTTATCTATTGTATGTTAAAGATCCTTCTGTTGTGATGTCAGACATGAACTTCCCATTAACCACAATTAATCTAACAGCCCACTGTACCTGAAATGATTTATTAACAGGTAATGAAATAGTCACTGGCAGAGTCCAGCACAGAGGCTGCAGAACCTGAGTTCATAATTGCATCTTGACTGCCTAATTGTGCACCCCTCAGTAGGCCAGGAATCCTTCAAGCATCTGGTTAAGAAGTTCTTGCCTTTAAAAAGTACTTAAGTACATGTGTAACTGCTGACTGAGTGGGGAGGTAAATGCTCTCTTGTATCTGGCTCTCTCTGACCTCAGTATTCTGTCATAGAAACAGAATTGAAAAAGCCTGCAGTGAAAGTGGAATGGTTCAGGTAACACCCAAGAGGAATCTAAAGCCTTGTTTAACTATATTGGTCCTGCTCTCCAATCTCACTGCCCTGTGGATGAGCAACACTCATTCCATAGACTACCAGAAGTTACCAGTTCAAAGTGGAATTTCTAATAAGGTTTTAGGAATAAAACAGAACCTTAAAATTTTAAAAATCCAGTATTATTTAGTCATGCTTGGCTTATTTTACACACCAAGAAAATGATTGCAAGTGAGATATCAGGACAATTTTCTTTATCCCCTTTAATTATTGTTTGATTAATATTTGATGCAGAGTTTGCAGAATGCAGAAAAATCTAATTTGGGATAATATAGGTGTTTTATCTCTTACCAATCAATAAAATATAATCCTCCTAGTTAGTGGGCTATTCTTCCCTCTATTGCACCAGCAACTGTCTATATATTTAATATCTACATTGACCAGAGCAGAAATGACTGCCTGCACCCAGCAATTTATAATCCACTCTGCCCAACTCCCCATCAATTATTTTTTGCTGCAAACTGTAGTGCCACTGTTAGGTATATTATCTTGGTGCTGCATTCCCACTGCCTGCAGACTGGTGCTTTGAAGAGCCTTAAAAGCATTGCTATTTAATAGCACTACTCCGTGCATCTGCTCTAAAATTTGTTCCAAGTTGCTCACATTCTGTTTTTAACAATACACTTTCATACACAGAGAGTAAACACTTTTTGTTTAGTACCAATTTAGTTCAAAGAGAGCCACTCCTTAGTTCTCAGTGAGACTGTCAAAACTTGTAATTTGGAAAAAAAAACAAACCTGAGTACAATGCGAAAAATATTTTTCCTATAAATTACTGTGGTAGAATTTTCTGAAATTAAAATCTAAACTAAATACCATGTGCTTTAAAGAGGACACTGTAACTATTTTTTATATTTGTTACTTTGTCACAGAATGGTTTCTTTTTGAAATCCTTACTTGGTGAGAGCTTCCCACCAAGGAAATGAAAGTACACCAGTGGATGATCCTGACCGATATTATAAACATTTCATCATCCCATTGTCGCCCTGATTCTTTAGCCTTCTGATGACTGTTTACATATTTCTAGTGGAGTCTCTCATGAATGTAACATAAACAAGTAGATTGTTTTCATTCCAGTCTGTGATGGACTTGTGAACTGACCACTAGGGTCAGAAAGGTGTTCCTCTCATCTACCAATCCTTGACCAAACTCCAAATCCTGTTTAAATCACAAAATGATAATAAACTCTCTCTTTCTCTGCTCACCTCTGAACCTGAGTGAGTGCGGTTCTTTCGTGTCCCTACTGGCGACACCCCATTTTCACAAGAAAAGCTCTCCTAAAAGGTTGCAGTAAATTATGTCTGTGTGGGGACCTATAAATATGTTAAAGCAAATAAAAATATTTTTTTTTTCGGGGGAAAAAAAAATCTATGTGAGAATAATCCTATTACAAATGATTGTGAGGCATTGCTTAAATCTCAGAGATTTCTTCATAAAGTTTTTTTGAGGGACTTGTCTGTATTTTTCTCTTTAGATGTGTTAAATTATCTGTATCTGTTTAGAGTCATGAATTTTTTGAATGTTTCTGAATGGGAAGCAGAATTTTCAGGGATTTTGCTGATCTGTATCCTCTTTCTTAGATGCATTCAGGTTAATCCAGAATGTTCTTTCCAGTCCTGGATCTCCATCCACTGGGCTGGATGAAGGAAATTGAACAGGCTTTGTCTGGTTCCATGTTTCTCTTGTTTTACAGAGAACTAGGAAATCAAGGAACATTACAAGCTCTCTCTTGCCATGAATATATTGTCCTTGGCCACAACTAATTTAACATCTAATTTAATGTAGTATACAAACAGGGCAATAAAATCTCTTTTACATTAAAGTCTTTGTGCCTCTCCTTGGTTTTTCTGGTGGAAACTACAAATTTTGAGTTGCGATTTGGTGGTTTTTGGTTTTTGGGGGGTTTTTTTGGTTGTTTTTGTTTGTTTTGTGGGGGATTTTGGGGGGTTTTTTTGTTTTGTTTTTTTTTTTTTAAAAAAAAAGCCCAATACCTTTAATTCAGCACAAAATTCTCTGTGTTTTTCATATCTGTGTCCATGCTGCACTTCTGAGTGTGGATTTCTTAATGCTTGTATACCTTAGAAAGTTTCCTTAAAATTAAATGTTGAACATGAACGGCAGGTCAGTTAATGAACTTTGGAGGTTTGTGTCTGTTTTGGAAGGTTCAATATTTGGCTGTTAAGTGTTGGTGAGAGTGATGCCTTAAGTATTAGCTTTCATGATTTTCAGATTTTGTGCTGCCTAGTGGTGTAGTTCTGAGCCTCACATTAAGTGCTGTTAAGCTCTCTTCACAGAGTAGGTAGACAAAAATCATTTTCCTGCTGGAGACCAAGGACATCTGTTTTCAGGCCCAAAAGCATAAACAACGGTGGACTGAAAGGGAGGAACAAGAAGGATGGGACCTCACAACCTGAAGCTGTAATTGGACAATTAAAGCCCAAGATGCAAATGGACCAAAACTTATGAAAGTATAAGACTTTGTGACCAGTCGTCCATTTTGTGACCATTCTAAGTCTACCTTGGGTGTAACCCTGGTCAGGCTCTTGTCCTGCCCAAGGTGTATCCTAGAGGCCTTTCAATAAATACCTGCTTTTTTCTCCTAGTTCTGTCCAGTCTCTGTTTCAGGTCAGCCTTCCCAAGGCATCAGAGTGCAGTGGCTGTGTGATCTAGGCCTGTGTTCCTCTCACAGTGGGTGCCCTATGCACTTTGACGATGTGCAGAGTCAGGTGCTTCTGCAGAAATCCCACCTTTTTTGAGAAGTGAAATCTTTAGCAGCCTTTGCATCTAAAGATTTTTTTCCCCCCCTTTCTTTTCCATATGCTTGCCGAGCTTTTTGCATTCTAGCATCTGTCCTGTGATCCTACCTCATTGTTGGTGTTTCAGACAGGGAGCTGACTTTAGCCCAGGTTGCAGACTAAACCTGGCATTTGGCAGGAACCTCACGCTTTGTTCCACACCCAGCTCTGCTGAAGCGTCCAGAAATCCTGTGGGTGCTGACCAGAGCAGCTGAAGTGGTGTCAGGAAGGTCACTTCTATCCAGGGATGTGTCAGCTGCTGCAATCACTTGACCAATCTGTTTTCCGGCTTACGTGAGTTTGGTAATGGCATAAAGTAAAAGGAAAGGGATCTTTAGGAGAGATGAGCCATTCTCTTGGTTATGTAGGTCAGTTCTTTGTAGATGAAGTGTGAGCTGTAGCTTCAGTATCAGATGGAGCTTATTTTATCCCCAAACAGCATATGATAAAACCGTGGCATCCCACCTTTTTTTCTTTTTATGCCACTGAGAACATTTGCAAGGATGCAAACTTGCGCTGGGGCCATTTAATCTGTTTTATCTTTCAGAAGTTGTTATCTCATCAGATGTGTGCTGCAATGCTTTGCTGGCTGAATTGGTTTTATTGAAGTTGTTTTTATGTTTTTTTTAAATAAGTTTTCTTGATTGGAACTAAATCTGTGATCAACGCAAAGTTTGATGGATTTTAAATATGAATTAGAAGTTAGGTCAGAAAAATGTGTAGTGGAAGAGGGATAAGGACAGGAACTGTAAGATAAAAGATGCAAAGATGGAAAAGACTGCTCAAACAAAGTGCAGTTTGGAAGGCAGAACATGGATCAATGGGTGAAGGAGAAATTTATTTAACAATTATAATAAGAAATTAAAAATGTGGTAGTGTTATAGCAAAGAAATAATCTTTATACAAAAATCTTGATATGAAAATGTGCTGAAATAAGCCACTTCTAAGTCCTTCAGAGGACAGCAGATTTTTGTTGGCCTAAATATCCCAGAGCTTGTACCGTTTTCAGCAAACTGTCAGCTCTTGTGGCTTTGCTATTTACCAGCCAAAGAGGCACAGGGAGTGCCTGAGTGAACACAGAACAAATATCAATTTGTACTGAGATCAAGTTCTCCTTTGGTTGAAACCATGTTTGTTTTTGTCTGGAGGTGTCTGTGCACCCCTCTCTCCACTTCCCTTTTCTGGTGAGCACAGCAGCAGCTGTTGCACTACCAACAGCAGAACTGAGACACAAAAATACCATCTCTGGATTTAGTTATTTATTTTTAATGTAAATTTATCAGTGCTGTATCACTTTCTGTGAATCAAATGCGTGAGTTTCATGTCTGCTCATTTTTTTGAAGGGTGAGTCTTGAGTTAAAGGTGTGTGCAAATAATTTCAAGCACCTAAAATTTTTCACCATGGAAAAATTAAAGCACAGTAGTGATTATTAGGGACTACAAGCCCATCAATTCTAAATTAATACCACAACATAATTACTTTGTCCTGCTCCTTTCTTTGTGAGCTGTTGGTAGGTGGTAAGTAATCTGTTTTAAAGCTATTTTCCCCTTGATATGTCAGAGAAATTATTTGAAATAATTATGAAAGAGACATCAAATATAAATGTCAGAATAGATGTAGATGGGAAAATATTACTGCAGAGGGGTTTTGTAGTATGTTGAAAATGTCATTTATGGTTCTGTTTTAATGAATGGGTAATTAGTTGGCTGAACATCAGCTCACTTCTTAATGGTATCTTAGTAGATTAACTACATACCTCATTCATATTATCCTACAGAATTTTTGGCCTTTTTATAATGAATATTCTTTTTGCAGGGCGCCAATATGAAAAAGGAGGGACTCTTCTAGTGTAGAGAATTTGGGCTTTTGTCCTCTGTTGAATGAATGTGGGGTCGTTTTTAAAAAAAATGCTTAAAATACAAATGGTGGTGCTGTTTCTATACTTCCAACCCATGTTGGTTTGGATAGTAGTTCTTATACCTGCATTTTCTGCATGGTTTTCTTTGATTACATTTTTACCTTTATTTTTTATTTTATTGGCTTTTTTTTTCTTTTTATTTTCATAGCTTTATTAATTTAAATGTTGATTTCAAAGCCTCTATATTTTGAACCCCCTAAAGCTTTAAAAATCTCAAATACAGGTGTTGAATCCCTAAAAGTAACAAAGAAAAAACAGCTCAATCTTTGCTTCTCCTTATGTATGAACATGTTCCTATAGAATATTTGTTTATTTCCATAAGTTATTAACATGTAAAATCTCCTTTTTTCCTTTCTTAGTGTGCATTACATCTTTATTATATGTATACAATTTATACTTATTTTTATGTGTTTTCCAAACCTTTTTTTTCTAGTAGGACAGAAGTTTTCTTAGATATTAAAAAAATTTTATAAAACCTGTTTAACATTCAGCTCTGCTGTTTGCCCTAAAGCTATGATTTTCATATAATCTGCTTGTGAAAAACCTCCTTGTCTGAGGTGCTACATTTCTTGGTTGTTCTACTTTGATGTGTCTGTGTTGCTGGGGTGTCCTGGCATGTTCCTAACACACAGGTAAGAGGAATTTTTGATATACAGTTATGAATAAAGACAATTTACCCTGATTCTGAACCAGGATTTAACCAACGCCTGAAATCCATCTTGCCAGACCAGAATCTGCATGTTCAGAGAGAGGGAAGAACAAATACCTCAGTTTTTCTCAGTTGATGATAATTTTCCCCATCACAATTTCAGGGAATCCAAGGGAAAAAGTGTCAGTATTATGAGATCTGTGTTAATGTGAATAAACATACGTCTGTTACTGAAAAAAATTCTTCAAATTTCTGAATCAGATAATCCCATCAGTTACATTATACCTTTCAGTAGCTTTCTGTGTTTAGAAAAAAACAAAAACAAAGTTTCACCTAAAATAACTTGGATTAATAATTTGGGTTTTTTTACTGTCTAGCAAAGTGTTATTTGCAGTGAAATTTGGCATCTCAGCTGAACCATTATATTCAGCTGTAATTAGAATAAACTGTCAGCATGAATTACTGTAGTTTGGGTTTAGAGATTTGTTTGGAGACAGCCATTTCTCACCAAAGCACAGACAGCAATTTGCTGTCTAACTTTGTACATTTGCAAAACACACTTAGCATAAAATTAATTAGGTCATTAGAAACTTTTAATCCTGTCTCAAAGGAGTTGATTTTAAAAAGTAACATTTTTTCTGTAGAAGGTGAAATCTTTACAATCAGCCCCAGTTGTGGTTCATTCTTCAGGTTTTGTTCTTGCTTTTCTTTGTCAAAACAGAGAGGCATAAAAGTGGGTTAGAAGTAACTCAGTATTGAGGTAATACTGAAAAAAACCGCAATCCTTTAAAGGCCAGATTTATTGTTTGATGGCGTTAGTGTCCAATCCTGGAAAAATAGTTTTCCCTTCATTTTAAGAGTTGTTCACAAACATGGTGGAATTTAAGTTAGTTCTCAGTGTTCAGAGCAAGTTTAGAAATCAGGCTAATAAGGAAGTTAGGTCTGTGCACTACACAAGGAAGGGCTCTGGGTCTCTTAAAATCTAAACTGAACACTCCTGGTTACAGCTGAGTTGCAGGTCCAACCTAAAGCTTTGGTTGTCTCCACAGCTGTGTCTCCATTCTGAAGAGAGCCACTGTTGGTGAGTGTCATACATTAAATTAACAGGTGATTTCCAACACCTTTGAGCATTATCCTTAGCACATATCTGTAGTGAAATTGTGCAGAAGAAAAAGCAAATCTGAGAAGTTCAGTGGTCTGTCCTTAACTATATTTTGTCTCGTGTGCTCTGGCCCCGGCATTTGTTCTGCCCTTTCTGTACAGCTGAACTGCCTAGAGACAAATTGGTCAGATTGTGCCTTACACCAAGACTGACATATTTATGGTGCCTGGAAGACAGAGTTTTAAAATTCTACTATTTGAAAAATTGTCCTGATATCTGGGGAGAGCAATCCCTGGTTCTGTGACAGAGGAAGGCCGTGGTGTGCTCCAGAGGAAGGAACAGAACACCCGTACAAAAGGCTGAGGTCCTATCAGCTGCTTGAGAGATTTGGGCTCCTTGGTTCCATCTATTCTGATAAAACAAAAGCTCTCAGATAGGGATATGCATTAAAGCCTGGACCAGCATTTGAGCTAGTCTTTGGGTGAATGCTCAGTTTAATTCACAAAGAGCTGCCTCAGAATGCAGCTCCTGTTTTTCTTTCTGAGTAATTGCTAAGGGATGCTGTTCATTTTCCTTCTGTAGCTGCTTTTGAGCTTAGCTTACTCCTCCTACCTCCCAATCATGATCTGACTTAAAAAAAATCATAATTAACTCAATCTTGAATATTTTCAAGCTCCTGCTGGCTAGTAATGATGAAGCAGAAATGACTTCTGTCTTTTGGACATCATTCCTTGATGGGAGAATGTTCCAGCTCTGCCATTCCAACTCCTTCCTTTCAGGCCCAGACAAGGGTGTCTTCTGTTCCCATGAGCTTGTTCTTGTATTCACAGCTTTTGGTGACTCTTTTGCTGACTGGTTCCTCCAAATACATCCCTTCACTCTGTCTCAGTGGTTTCTTTGGTGTCTCTCTCATTTTGTCTCATTCCAAAGCAGATTATCTGTAAAGAAATTGTCCATAATGAACAAGTTTTCCATATAGCCTTTTGCTTTTCATGCTCTGCAAAGATTTTCTCTCCACTCCTCAAAGCAGGGAAATCAGTGTAGACCCTTCTTCTGCACAGACTTGCTGTAGGCAATTTAACCAATTTCACTTCTTAACCAGAATTTTCCTTCAGTGCATTTCTCTGTGCTTTCTTTAAAGCCTCCTGCCTAGTTTTCCCTCTCTTTTGGAGACTTCTTGCTGAGAGTCTGAATGCTGCTGATCATGCAGGCAGGATTCAATTCAGAAAAACACAGCAAGCATAATTTATCTTTCAGCTTCCAGCCCGTGTTGTGTCAGGGTTTTGTTTCTGCTTTCAGTGACTGCATGAGCTTGCCCCAAATATTGTTTGGGCTGCTTTAAAATGTGAAAAATTCTCTTTTCACCTTTTATATCCGGAACTTTTAGCACAGAATCCTAATATATCAACCCAGTAGCACTGGGTGAAGAACTATTTTAAAATCAGACTACAATATGTTTAGACTATATCAGATAAAGGAGGAAAATATCCATACCTCATGTACTGGCCTCTGTTCTGAGCCAATAAAATAGAAGAAGAAGCAAAACCCATTAAGTTTTAGTGAGAACTGTCCTGAAAGTCCTGCTTCAAGCACCAGTCCAGTGAATATTACTTTTCTGATTGTGAATTACATGGAATTGCAAGCACAAAGCATCTTCCTTTTTAAGTAAGCCGACTAGAAGTTTGGGGTTTTTTTAGAGCAACCCAGCGCAAGTTGTATTAAACGCATCTTAGTCCTGAGATATTAAATTTCTCTCATTAGACACCTGTATTTTAATTTTCTTGGTTTGAGATTTCATTGTGTGTTCAAATACTGAAATACTAAACTCTGTTACATGTACAAGGGCTTCGTATTGAGAAAGGGCATAATATTGATATAATCAACATTTGGGCTCCTTCTGAGCTTTCTCAGGGTAAGAAGCAGCAGACTGACAGTGACTTTACCATTCTGCAGTGTAATTTTATTTGACCATAATATTCATCTGATATGTTACAAGCTAAAATATCATTTCTGCAGAATCATCAGAATACAGTTAATTAGCAAAGTGCTGACCAGGCACAAACCCAGATCTCTCTCAAATGTGGAGAGAAGGCTGATCCTGCAAGTTTGCTGTGTTTTTAATTGTCTGCTTGTGGCAAGCTTGCCCAGTAGATGCATGCACACGATGCAGGTTATCAGAAAGAATTCTAAATACCTCCTTAAAAAATCTGGCCTAAATTTGACTCCAGTTGCACAGACAACTTCTGTACATCCAGTATGAGCTGATCTTGTTGGGATTTTTGGCTGTTCTAGTATTTTTTTTCTTAAGGTAACCTTGGTAAAAGGCCTTAAATAGCTGAACTGATTCAGCTGATCTCAGGGATGCAGAAGACCATTGCAATTTTGCTTTGTCCGTTCAAAAAAACCCACAGATTTTGCTGACAGGTTTCTGCTCCCAGCTTGTAATAATTGGTGGCAAACACAAAGCTAATTCCTTCTTACACAGTATTTTCAGGGAGTTAATGTGCAATCTGTTGAATAGAAAACAGTGGCCAATAAGCTGGCTCTTAGGAGAATAAAGAACTGTAATTCACATTCTCCAGTGCTGCATTTTTGGTTTATGTCTTTTATCTCTGTTCTCCTTTTTGTAGATTCCCTTTATGTAAAGTGATGCACACCCAGAGGCTGCCAGGAGTAGGTTGACACAGAACAGTGAAGATTTGCTCAGTGATATCCAAGTTCTTTGTGTCCATTTATATCTGTAGCTGTAGGAACTTCCAGGGCAGAAGAATTTGTAGCAGGAGGAGACCTAAAAAACCAGAGTTATTTACAACAGTGGAATGGATATTTTCCTTTTAGAAGAACAATGAGAGAAAGTAAAATCACTTTTTTCAAAGTGTTCTAACTGCAATAAAAGAAATTCTCACTCTTTTTTATCATAGAGGACAGTAGATGAAAATAAAAATGCAGAGTTCATTTGTCATTTCTTACTCTGATTTCATCCCAGTTGTTTTTTCTCTTTTATTGACAGATTCATTTTCAAATTAGGATAAGAGCATCATAGTCTTTCTTGAATTGTGTATATTTAATTCTGTTTGTCTTGGGGGCTTTGTGTTAGCATAAAGGAATCCAGCTGAAATGGAATTTTTTCTAACACCATCAAGGGCAAGCTTTGCAATCTGAAACTCGTGCTCTGAGGATTCCTCTCACCCCTACTTACATCCTTACTTCTTTCAAAAATCAGCACTAAAAATAATAAGAAAGCACAGCATAGCAAGGCTCTGAAGAGTTTGGATCTTGAGCAGATCTTGAGTTTTATGTCTGCAGACAAAATATTTTTAAAATTCAAGCTAACCCCTTTTAACTTTATGGGACATCTATGTAAAATGGAGATAGCTACATCTACAATAGCTGAACCAAATACTTTAGACTGTGCTCTGCCATCTGTTTATTATTTTTATTTCTGGTAGTTGCTGCAGCTGTGTGAAAGAAATTGGCTTATTTTTGAATAGCAGTGCTAACAAATTAAAAACATAGCTGACATGCTACAAGGGCACTGACCTTTCCAAAGGAAGAGCTGGAGCACGACAAAGATTGACTTTATTACAGTCTATTCCTTGTTTTCACAGCCAGTCCCAAGGGTGGAATTTCAGATAAGCCAGAACTGCGGAACACCTGACAAGGCGTTAAGAAGATACACCCTATTTCATCAGAAAAAAATATATATCTGGTAGCAAGGTCACGTGCATGAACTGCAGCTTCACTGTTCTCAATGATCTTTGTTGATTTAAGTAAAATTTTATTTCTTGTTGTGTGATTAATATTTCCAGCTTTGAAGTTTGTGATGATTTGGACTTAGATCTGTCAACTTGACTTAAAATTACTGCTCATACTGTTTTCTGGTGGAAAATACTGTATTCTAGGTCAATAGGAAGTTAACTGTGATGTCCTTTTTCCTGACAACCTCCTGAATCATTTGTCATGTGTCCTGCTATGTGATTAGGACTTCTAAAAACAGTTTTGTCTCTCACATTTCAATAGACCTTTCTTTCTGAATCCTATTTCTAATGAAGTCTGGGAGAAAATTATTAAGTAGCTGAGGAATACATGGTTTTTGAGCTTCACTGGCATCAGTATCTTGTATTTCCATATGGAAATTGCTTTCCAGAACTCCAGCTGAGCCATCTGGATGCCCCTTCTAGTTCCGTGTGCATTTTTAAGTGAGGTAAAAGCCTGGTTTTTGTTTTAAGAATTTATTTTGTGTAGCTGGGATGGAGAAGAGATGATGCAGATACAATACGCTTGAAGACACTTGATACTGAAGGAACTGGCAGAATATTCTTGGTGGCTCATTGCTGATGCTCTTGGCTTTGTGGGTCTGTGGGACAGAGCCCTCTGGGAAGTTGGGGATCTTGCGTGGATCCGCCTCCAAAGAGATGAGGGCACCCTGAATAGTGCCATGCCTGTCGAGAAAATGAATATCTGGAGTTTTTCCTGCTGAATCAGTTAATAGAAGTTGTCAGGATGTCTATTTTGTACGATCAAAGTGGATGAGGAGATTCCCAATATTGGAGCAACAACAACAAAAAAAGTCTGAATTTTGTTTACCTTCCCAAAATGATCAGATTGCAAGGCTTGCTTTCAATGCTCTTATGAATATTAATGTACCTGAAATGTCTTCAAAATATTTAGGGCAAAAAAAATTCCACAAGGATCAGTTTATTCATTATTTCCTGACTCCTTGGCATAATTAGGTTGACTGACTCTTTACTAAACAAAAGTCAATGTGCTTAAATTTGGTCAAATTAAGTTTGTTGAAAAGTTTATCTGCATGTACTTGTAATTCCTTTATTCAAGTTCAAGGCAATTTCTGAGGGATGGCTTGTGAAGCCATGCTAGAGTAGAAAACACTTCATGGCAAATGTATTGTTTGCTATTCATTTAATTTTTCAAAATATCAAAAAATCCCTTTCCTTAAAATCTGACACATCTAGAGCTTAGTTTGCTAAATGTTTTGCAGTCTGTGTAAGAAATCCTTACAGGAAGATGTACAAACCCACCAAAAATGCAACCAGAAAGATAAATCAGAAAAAAAACCCCATGAGAGAACCTTGACCTTGTATTTCATGAGGAAAGAATGCCACAAACCTACCTGAACCACGTGGGGGTAAATGAGGCAGAGCTACTTCACTTTTTGGTTTGTATTGCAGAGAAGAGGCTTGTAGTAAAAGACTACTTGTAGTCAGGGTTTTTGAAGTCATTTGAGGATAAAAAGTAAAAATTGTGTATCAAAGTTTCCTGGTAGAATGTCAGAAAAGGTAAAATCTGTCTGAAAATAGGAGGATAAACCTATGAAAGGTGAAAGACTGAAATGACCCCAGAATAGCATTTTTCCTTATTCAGCCTGGTGTGTTCCTCCAAATAAAATGAGAAGATTGACTCTGAAGTCACAGAAAATGTGACTGATCTGATCTTGTATCAACTGCACAGGGATACATAAACCAGAGATTGGGGGGTCCAGGATAACCAAACAAAACACACATTTTGTTCTTCTGGAACAGGAGAACTCTGGGCTTTTAAGTCAATGGCAAATATTGTTTCAAGTGAAAGCACAGTTCAGGCAAAGATGAGGGTCATAAACTTCCAATCTGAGGAATGTTGCTGTTATTGTGTATTATTGTCAAGAAAAGCATGACTTGAACAGAGACAGGACATCTTGATTTAACTTCATATAAACTTCTAAGTGTATAGCATTAGTTAGTCTTGGATGTTGTCTCTAAAAATAGCACTTGAAAGTGCCTATCAATTAGATTTTATGACATGAAAATGTCATTTTTGAAAGAGTCAGATATTGTACGAGATATGACAGTGCCCAGAGACCAAATTTGGAGCAAAATATTTCTGTCTTTCCCTGAGGTGTTGTAGTGGTTTGAAAGCAAAACAAATGAGAGGCTCTAAGTCAGAGATACAATTTAGTAGAAAAAAAAAAGGAAAGAAAGTAAACTAGAATAGATGCAATAATACAAAAGACTACTGACAGAGTCAGAATACAACCTGAGCATAGTGATGGAAGCAGTTCAGATGAGGTGGTCTTCCTGAAGCAGTGATCTTGTAGAAAGGTCTGGTAACTCGGGTCTTCTGGGAATCCAGTGGGTAAGCGCCCCTCTGGTGTTCAGAGTCTCAGCTTATATCCAGGCTGGAATGCTTGATTCCTCCCTCTGGGCGGAGCATTTCACAATGGGATGGTAAGTCATGTGATAAGGCTTGATGGGCCCATTAACAGGAGGTAGTCCAGGAGGGGGTTATCTGTCAGCTGTGTAGCAAAGGTGCTGATGGACCCATTAACAGAAGATAAGCCAGAGTGGAGGAGGCAGGGAGCACTGCCTCACCTGGTTTCAACAGTTCATGAAGATGGTGATAGAATATACTTCAACCCAGGACAGGTGTCAGTTGAACTCTAACTTTGGATATAGGTTATGTAGACTTAATAGCTGGTTGATTTTGTTTGCATTGGGATTGGGTTGCTTTTTTGATTGATTCCAAGGTCCTTAAAATATCATTCAAAAGCTGTCTCCTGTAGGAGATATAGGCTGTGGTTGAATCATCCAGATTGAGCCACATTGCTGAGGCCTTTAGGCCTCAGCACTGAGGCCTGTAGGAGTTGTGGCGCAGGTGGAAAATCAGTGCCAAGAGTGTGTCGTAGTTGCAATTATAACTTAAGGTGTTAGCAAGGGTCAAAGGGTTTTATAGTAGTTGACAAGTATAGTAATTGGTGTGGACATAGTAGCTACCTTAAAGGGTTGGTAAACAATAAGTGTTTGTATTCTTTCTTATTCTGTGTGCCAATTAGAGTTCGCCTGTAACTGTAAACTATATAGAGTGTATAAAACCTGCCATCTTACACAGATTAAAGGAGAAACGTAGCAGTAATCATATATGCGTTTGCTTTGCCGACTTCCCTTCATTATCGGGGTTCCCCTGCGACTTCCGTCTCCAATTTCAGCTGCCTGCTTTTGTACAACAAGTTCAATTCAGGAATGACAGAGATTGTAAATCAGGCAGAATTAGAGAGGATGATGCCTTTTTCTTGTTCACTCTATATTTTTACCATACTGTGTCTATCTCTGCTGTTCTCAACTTCCCCTTAACCTGAGGGTTTGTTTTCTTTAAATTCTTTTATTAAAGATAGGTAAGTCAAACTAGAAATCTTTTCACCAAAGTTTTGGACTCCAGCACTTTTCATTCTGTATTCCCTGATTACACATATGCTGGAGGAGGAGGATTTTTTTGGCAAGGGAAGGAAAAAAAGAACTGGATTTACAGGAGACTCTTTGCAAAGTCTCATTGCTGAGAGTGAACCTGCAGGTTCATCCCCACACTCAGAGCCTAATTTTGTACTTTTTCTGGAGTCCAACAATGGGAAAATGCCACTGAGGCACAGCAGTGTAATGTGCTGCTCAGCACAGGATTTGGGGCTGCATTTTGTGTGATCAGATTGAAAGCTGCAGAAGCTTGAAGAAAAGCTTTCTGGACAACATTTGCTCACTGAGGATTTTGGTTTCCAAGCTTTTGTATCCACAGAGAGTTACATGGCAGTCAGTGGAGAATCTGAAGTTGAGAATGAATTAGGGGAGGTGAAGTAGCAAAGCACTTGGTGGAAGAAATCATTGAGGACATCGGTGAATGGCAAAGAAGTCAAATACGAAAAGGAAGGAATCTTTTGTAGAAAATAAAATAAGAAGGCACTGTGAAAGACCCCCCTGCTTGTTCTTAGCTGTAAAATAATGTGTTGTAAATATGTGTGTCAAATACATGTGGTTATAGTCATTCACTGCCTCAAAATGCTGGCAGAAATGTTTGTGTAGTGTGATCTGCTAATACACAATCATAATTGAATTGCAGAGAAGTTATTTTGCTTATTAGTCAATGTTTTCTATAAAAATCAATAGGAAAGTGAAACCCTTTAAAATTTTACTTGCCACAGAGTAACACAGCTAATAACATGCCTTGCTATTAACTAATAACCCAAAATCTGGATATCAGGTAGGGTCTTGACACCAGTGAGACTGATAGGAAAAATTCTGTTGTTATGTGGGAAAAATAATTTTACTGGGAGAACGATTTCATTCTTTTAATCAATTTTTACCTGATATATGTTGCCTATACCACAGCCTTTGCATTGTCCTTTCTATTTTTAATCTTGAATTAATACCTCACACCAGAACATGTTGTGAATGCTAGAGGATCAGTGATACAAAAGGAATTCCTATATTCTCATGAGAGATAATAATGTTCTGTTCAGGTCTCGGTCCTGGACATGTCAATGCTGAGTGACAGGAGCTCACATTGCACCGGATAGGCAGATGTTATGAATAATGGTTTGCTTAGTGAGTGTTTGCATTTCTGTGTCTCCACTGGGCCTGCAGGTTACAGAAGCAGGTCTCAAATGCTTTTTTATCTTTCTATTGCATCTTGATTATTTTGGTGGAAGCTGAAGATGTGAGGGAGATGATATGGTCTGAACTAAAGAAACTGGAGATAATCAGTAGATGTAGTCTTTCATCAGTTCCTCTCCTGAGTCATATTTTAGGCTATGAAACCAATATAGCTGTGGCTGGATTTGTGAAATGGATGAAAATCCATCTGCACTCACACTTGAGACCAAGTTGCATGTACTTACTTAACCTCATGTAGACTGGGTAATAAATTGATTTATATGGTGGTAGGTGACAAAAATGTGAGCTGGGAAAGTATTTAACTCTGGTTCTTGGCATGCTGCCACTAGTAAAAAAAAAAAGAATTTCAAATGTGGTGCACATATGAGAGTTTATTTCCCTTCACTGTAGAACAGCTTCATGAATTTCTCTTCCTTCCTTCTTGTGAAATGTAATAAACCATCGCAAGAGACTCTCTAATGGAGTCTCTGCTGAGCCCTACCATCAAGAGAAAACTCTGATTTCTTCCAGGATTCCCACTTGGAGACTTTTTTGCCTTGGTAGGAAAGAGATTAAATAATATTATGAGGAAAAGAAGCTTTTGAATGTCAATAGACACAGTAATAAATGCTGTATGTTCCCAGCATTCTACAATCTCTTCTGATTATCCAAGTGTAGCTTTATTTTCCTATTCACTTGTTGTCAAGGAATTCATAGCTGTTAACAAATGATGTCAAAGGGTGCCATCAGCCCCGTGACTTGATGGCGTCAATAAAATTTGTACAAGGCATGAGCTCAAATTTCAGAAATGATTGTAGAGCCTCAGTCTAAATAATATGATATTAACTGAGACAGTAAAACAAGAACATTAACTATGGATCTTGCTAAAGAATAAGTAAAATGCTGAACATTTTATTTTCTAGGAGTTAAAGGGCTGGAGATAAGCAGAGATTATGTCTTAGTTCTGAGAGTTGGTGTGGTAGGATTTTTATTGACTGGTTGTTATTAACAGCAGTGGCAGAACTCTTGAGCTGATGTTTGTCAAGGCCTTTCCAACTCATGCTGTGTTGTGTTTCTTTGCCTACAGCTGTTTATTGCTCAGTCAAAGCATGAAATATGTAATAAAATAGAGCAAACATACTTTTAGAAGAAGAAAAAAAGCAAAATTGGAATATGGAGTGTACTAAGGTTTTCTGGATGAACATGAATCTAAACACTTGAATCTACCATAAAAAAAATGCTATTCCTATTTCTGCAAATGATTTCTCTTTCTCCCACAAAGATTTAAAAAATATTAAACTCTCTAATATGAGAGCTCATACTGCAGGATTCCAGTGACCCCTGAATATCTGGTGACCTCAGGAAGCATTTGCTCTTCTTTTCTAAAGAAAACTATTGAAACTTAGAACAGGCACTCTCATGCATGTCTGAAAACAAGTCAAAATAAATCTTAGCCCAGATGACTTTTGGTCTAGGGTTATAAAAAACTTTCCATTTTAGATTAAAATCTTTAGTTCTTCATATGAAACAATTTTATTTCTTTAGGTGAAAGTAGATGGACAAGAAACAGCCAACAGCCATGACAGGAATATTCAGGTTTCTTGTATGTAGGAGAAGCTTCTTATCAGTTCCTTGATTCCATTTGGCTGC
Organism: Chamaea fasciata; assembly: GCF_029207755.1. Taxonomy (NCBI): domain Eukaryota; kingdom Metazoa; phylum Chordata; class Aves; order Passeriformes; family Sylviidae; genus Chamaea; species Chamaea fasciata. The sequence continues at coordinate 1,926,173 of NW_027094114.1, read as the reverse complement.
AGGTTTAGAAAAACAGTATTGTTGAAATTTTCTGTTTATCTCTGCTTCTAGATCAGGAGATAAGAACGATTAACAAAAAAGATATTGTATTTCTGTGGTAGGGAATGAAACTACAAGGTCTGACTTTGGGAATATGACCTGAGCTTTGCCTTTGAATTCCCTTATTATAAACTCAGACCTAGAAAAAGGAAAAATCCAGCCTTTTGAGGTATGATTTCTTAAGCATTTTTCCAATAATATAATATTTATATTTTGACAAAAATGCAAATATTCAAAAACTGAAAATGCAAATTTTGAATAAATAGAACATCCGGTGCCAATATTGAATTGTATGTACTAAATAGTGATGTTTAAAACAGAGTTTTATTCAAGCTTTACTGTAAACAGGTGAAAATAAAAATATTTATTATGTGCCAACTACCTTCAAAAAGCTTTTCTGTGTATGTGTAGTATGTGTGTTTGTGTATGTCCAGACAGGAGAAGCAAAAATAAAACCTGGATTTTGAGTTCAGGAGGGGTTTATACTTTCCTTCCCTCAATTTTCCCCAATGGTGTAATGACAAAGTGCCATCTCTGCGTGTCTGAAAGTAATAGGACCAAAAATCGATGGAAATCTTGCGCATTTGCAAATCTTTCTTTGTGGTGCCATGTAAATATCAGTGTTTTCTGAAATGAGGAGCAGGATTTGACGTGTTACAATGTTTTGGTGCATGTCCAAAATGTCTGCTGCTAAGGTCTTGCTGATTTAATTCTTATAAGTACCTTGCTGAAAATTGGAATGTACCTGTTCTATAAAATATGCTATATTTTAATCTCACCCTGCCTGTTGCACGGGGAATTCTTTGACCTGTTCAAGTGGGTGGCAGATTTTAAAGAGAGCAGAACTTTATGTTGCCACCAAGAAAAGGATTGGAAAATTACAGTAGCACGTTTTAGATGGAATACTTGTGCTAGCCTTTATCAAATTCTCATTAATATTGCAGCTCAAACTTCTGCACCTAATAAGAAACAGTAGCTTGGAAAGGACAAAAATCCTCCATGGAAAATTCAAAGAATGCACATGAAAAGGTCTGTGTTGACAAAAATATGATATTTTTTTAAAAAATCAATATATCCAGGGGTTTGTTTGTTTTAACTTTTTTAATGTAGGAATTTTTCACTTAAACTGTTTTTGTAACTGACTTAACTCAGAAATCCTTACAGTGGATTTCAAAGGTGTTGCTACAAAAGCTGTTTATCAGTTGTTGCTTCTCTCTTTAGCCTCAATTTTGAAAACTTGGGACCTAACCAAGTCCCAAGTCTCTTGTCTTCAGGGTGTGTACTAGCTCTTTATTGTTGCCAATTGCATATTTGTTTCTAATAAGATCAGTAAGAAGTTTCCACTCCAATTTGTTTCTCTTTTGTAATTCTGGGAATTTAATTCTACAGTGTTTAGTACAAATTCCAATAGCATGTCAAAGAGCTGAGATACAAAAACTTAAATTCTGAGACAGTGGCCAAACTGCCAGCTTTTTAATGTGAGAAAAGTAGAAATTTTGGGTTCACTGAAGGGAAAAGATATTTTAGCTGTAGGACTAATCAGGCTGTGCCCAATGCTTTGCATAATCACAGCAGTTGGTCTGAATTTTGTTCTGTTTGTATTTCCTTAAAACTTTTATTGATTCCCCTGATGTCAATATATTTAATGAGTTGTAAATCAGTGCCAAATTTAGCTCCTTCCTGAAGCACTAAACCCACAAAAGCAAAGCAATTCTGAATTCACTAAATCTTAATGTTGTTTTAAAAGAGTTTTTAACGGGGTTAATTTCTTAAGGTTTTTCCTTCTCCTGGGGTACTATAACTTGATTAATATAGTTTCCTTTCATTTTGACATTGTAACCCGGTCTCATTAGGCCTGCAATGAAATTGAATTGCTGTCATAATATCACATCATAAAGGCATATTAAGAAAATCTCTATAGACTTCTAGAGGAATCATTTTTTCCATCATAACCTTAATGTTATTGAAGGAGACTCTTCCTGAGTGTGGGAAGAAAGCAGAGGAAGAAACAAACTGGTTCTAGGACTCATTTATAAGACCTAGATTTGTCTTGTATTTCTTCCCAGGCATGGCAAGCCAACTCATTTAAATTTTACAAATAAATACTGTGTATTGTCAGTTATAAATCCAATCAATTCTATCGCTCATTGTTTGGGGTATTTGTTTCCAACCCTTAAAAGCCTTATAAGACAGTTATGCTTTGTTGTGTTGCAGAATCAGAACTCCCACTCTTAGGCAAGCAAAATCAGGGTTATCCATTTATAAAATGACAAGATATAGCTGACATCTTTTGGTGGCACACAGGAGTTGACAAACTTCTATTTTTGATCCTTCCTTGTCTTACCCCTAAGAGGGATTTTAATCTTCACTAAATTACTGGGTTTAGGTCTGATTGGTTGGCTGCATTCTATAAATCTGAACTAAAACTGGGTTTGCCAATTGATTACAGGGCAGAATTTAAAATTCAGGGAATATTTTCTGAAGGTTTTTTGAGACCAGTGCAAAAGTTGATTTTCTGCACCAAGTTACTGTGCTTTCATTACCCTTAATTGTTTTAGCAGTATCTGGGAGGGTTAATCAAGGAATAAACCCAGCCAGTAGGTGGTACATAAAGTAAGACATATATGTTAAATTTTAATAATAGGAGTAATATATTTTAATGGAAATGAAAATATCTGCTTCTCTAAAGAAGAGATAAATTATAAAAAATTTAATTGGGTAATTAATTTTATGAAACTGTGGTGTTTCTTTGACCATATTCTGTCTTTTTCCAACTGCTCTATTAAATGAAAGCTTTAAGGAAGGTCAGCTGTAATATCAAAATGTGGGATCTAGATGCAATCTTTTTCAATCATCCCAGAGATAGGAAAAAAGATTTGGTAGGAAAGGTTCAGATTCTGGTTAAAATAAAATAGGGTTTTCACTGAATGGTGGAATCCATGACTCTCCTCACTAATCCTAAAAATTTTCCTTCACACAAAAAGGAAGGTAGAAAAAAAAAAAAAGATTACCGTGAGTAGTAAATGAGTTACACCATTAGTGGAAGTGCAGTCTCCAAAACAGAGTGAGGGAGCAGGGATCATTTGTGAACATCATCAATCTCCTCTTGTGCAGTGGGCAGAAAGTACGAATAATTCCAGAAAATCCATGTAATAAACCTGAAGGTTTGCAGGAGCAGTGATGCTGAGGTGTTGGAACTATTCTGTGTTCCTTACTCCCTTACCTGCAGCCAGTGCTTACCTCCTATAGTGCTGCATTTATATTCCCCTTATTAAAACTTTTTAATTGTGTTCCTTGATCATGTTTGCTGTTTTGCTGGTTATGAAGTTTTTGCATGGCTTGGACACGGAACATTTGAAGTTCTCACTGCAGAATGCAGATTCTTTGGAAGAGTGCAGGCTCCAAAACACAGCTTTGCAAGGTGAAATATCTAAAGACATTTGCATGATTAACTCTCTGACTATCCTGGGATGATTAGAGTCTCATGATTAGAGTCATTCAGCCAATTTAATCAGACTGAAAAGGCTTATTTTAAAGTGTTTAGTGGGATTATTGGTTTAAATCACAAACAAAAGTTGACAACAACAACAACAACAAAATGTGGGTGGTGCATCACTTATTACTTTATGTAATGAGGCTTGCTGATATTTCATGGCATGGTCTGATGCAGAATGAGAAGCATATGAAGATTTTTTTTTTTCATATTGGCAACTGTGCATTATGTTAAAAAAAAAATGTAGCAAAAGCAACACCTCCCTCCTTATATCAGCCCTCACTCCCCTTCCAGCCTGGGTGATCACAGCCTGGTTTTTCACAGCTCCTGAATCACTGAAGTACATTTTCAGCATGGAGCTGCAGAGTGCTGGGGAATGATGTGACAAGCAATTCTCTTTCTCTCTTGATTATTCTTCCCAGTTCTTTTACATAAGGAAAAAAAAATATTAGGTGATACTCGATACTGTTTATAAGAAACATTAAAAACCAGGAAAATGTCCAATTATAATGATTTTTGTGCCACTGTGACCATGCCACTCTTGTTTCTAAGCGTGGAAGCAACTATGGTAAGACAAACCAAGTGGGAAAATAACTTTCAACAGCAGCTCACTTATAATATTCAGAAAAACACGTAACTCACAGACAACTTACAGCATCAATATGATCCTTACCTGCATGTACAGCACTCCTGTGTGTGCAAGCACGTGTAATATTTTGGACACTACAGAGTACCAGTGTAAATTTAGAAGCTTCTACCTTTTTGTTGGAGGTTGGGTTTGTTCCTTCTTTCTCTGGGGAATTTTTTCCCCACGGGTTGCCAAGGGGACCGGGTGTTGGATACTTGAGAGTGCTTGGCTGAAACAAAGAGGTGGACAAAAGGTGGAGGGGGGAGATGACGCAGGTAGAGGACAGGGCTTGAGGCAGCTGCGTGCTTTTCTTCTTACGGCGTTCGGGGAGACGCGTGTCGGCCGCTCCTCGAGGATCTCAGCCGCCGCAAAACACGCCGAGCAGAAGCTGGGCCGCTTTTCTGCCTCGCCTTCGAGCTTCTTCGGCGCTGCTCCTCTTGCTGCAGCGTGACCCTGCACTCCCTGCGCTGCCGGGACATCCTGCCCCTGCCTGCCGGGACACCCTGACATCCCAGCTACCAGCCCGGGACTTTTCCACTGTTCCAGCTTGGTGCTCTGAGGATCCTGCAGGGACACCGAAACCAAACTGCCCTGGGTTTTGTGAAACAAAGCCCTCAAGGTTCTTGGTACTGTTGTCGTTTGTCATTAATGCTGTAGTTGTTTGGTGGGGGGGGGGAGTTTTTTTTGTGTTTGTTTGCTTTGTATTACATACTAGTAAAGAACTGCTATTCCTATTTCCCAAATCTTTGCCAAAGAGCCTCTGATTGTAATTTTACCTAGCAGATACCTGTCTTCCTAAACCAAGACACTTTTGTTCTTTTTTTCCACTGTAATTTTTTCTTTCAACTCATTTGTAAAATGAACAGATCATTCTGGGGTTGATTCCCAAGCCTGGAATTGTGCTATTAGGCCCCTGATAGGATAAAAGTGCAAAATGAGCTTCAGAATTTGCAGAAGTCGTTTGGAAAAGAATAAGGTACAGCTCAGAGAGGCAAGTTAAAAGGACTCTATGTGGTTAGTGTCATGGGTGAAAGTGCCTTTGGATTGAGGAATTCTTAGTGAATTTAATTTATTGGCAGGTAATACCAGCTTTAGGGGAGCAATCTCAATATTGGGGGGGGGAATATATAAACATTTTAAATAAGCAACTTATGTTTCACCTGTAATCCTAAATTCCACCAATGCCAGTTGTTCTTTACCCTGACGGAGAGGCAAGGCAAGGGTGGTGGGAGGCTCAGCCACGTGCCAGGCAGAGCTTTAATTGTTCCACCTAAACGAGAAGGAGGGGAGCGTGATGGAGGTCCAAGTGTTTCCAAATTGCTTCAAACAGAAAGGGAATGATTGTTTTTCCATTGCTCCTAGGGACACGATAAAAAATAATGGAATTAAAACAGCAGCAAGGCAGATTTAGACCAGACGTCAGTGTGCCAGTGAAGTGCCTCTCTTGGGGCTTTCGCCTGCGCTTCCTGGCCAGCTCTGGCACTGATGTTGCAAAAAGGTACGGTTCTGTATTTGGGAATACAGTACCAATCCTTTGAGCCCTTGCCTTAGCAGAATCGTGAACCGTGTGAGAAATAAAGGGATGAAACTCCAGTGGGGAACTTCAACTGGCTTTTATTAAATCTACACAACTTCCTTTCACCCAGGAGAAAGCCTGCAGAGGCCCACTGAACTCGTGGGTTTTCACCTTAAATCTGGGGGTGGGGGAGTGGGGAGGATACAACTTGGAACCAATCCAGAATGGGAAGGGAGTGACCCTGAACCTAAATGACAAACCATAGAACAAATCATGAAACAAAGGGGGAAGGGGAACCTGGACCCCACCAATCACTCAAAGTCCTCACCAGAACTTTGTAGTGGTCAGGGTGAGGCTTCAAAGTGACAGGCAGGACCCAGGTGTCACACAACAAAAATGGATTGATAAATAACTGGGGCACACCATTATGGGACAATACATGGATATATGGGAAAAACCATTCTGAAACAGTAAAAGACAACCATATATATATAAAACTGGGAAAAGTTCAAAACACACCACTACACATCAGGAAAAAAAATCCAGTTGTAAAAACCCTAGCACCATAGAATATATTGCTGGGGGAAATAGGGGAGTCTGTCACCACACTATTTAGGAGCAGACTAAAAAAGTGTTTTCAGGGGTAATTTAACCAGAGTAGGTCCTCCATTGGCTTCTGAAGATAAATTAATTCAGTTCTCCAGGTCCACCTTTCTGTTGTGTGATGAAAGCTGATTCTAGTTGTGAAACAGATGTGATTTTGCTTTTGAATCAGTTGCTTTAGGACAGCAGTCAAGTGATATCTCTCCTGTCTACTACAAGGATGAAAACAGAAGAGAGACAGGTTAACCTTGTTTGATTTCCAGCAGTTGTTCTCTATCGTAGAAATGCTTTTCCTTCCAGAAAGAGATTTTTCTTTTGCTACCCCATTGCTGGCTGGGGCTACAAATGACAGCACTTGGTTTGTATGCGTTTCCCTTTGGTTAAATCACAAGTGAGTTTTGGTTTAATCACCAATCATTTGATGAAGATGTTGAACTACAACTAAATGTCATGCTAAACTAAGGAGAACAACTGCTCACACTTAATGTGCTGAGTTCACCAGAATAAATGGCTAATTCATTAAAAATCAAACTTTATGATCACTACTGGAGTTATTTAATTTACAAACAATAATGTCGTGAAGTGGATGATTTTTTTTTATTATTATTATGATGCCAGCTCAAGGTAGCAACTGTGCATTCTTTAATATTTGTCAGGAGAGCATGTAAAAAGAATTCCCCTTTAAAAAGAGCAGCCCATACTGAGCCTCCAAATTGTCACTACTTCTTTCCTCTCTCTCTCTTAGGGTAATCTTCTGACAATTTTATTAGAACAGATACTTCATTCTGACAGTATTTTAAGATAGTAGTTGCATGTAGTTTTTGTTAATTTAGGAAAAATTACTCTTAAGAAGAAATCATGACAGATTGAGTAATTTTTACTTTGGAACATGTTTTTTTCCATTTGTGTGCTTGGATGATGCACTGGGTCTTTCACTCGATGAATTAAAAGTTCTTGGTGTCTTTCACTCTTGTGACACTGTCACTGTCTCAGAGGTGTTGCTGTCTGGATCAATTTGTCTGAACTCAACTTGATTTTTCCCCTGATTACTCAGTCACCACATATTTGGTATTTCAACCCAGAAAACACTTGGGGCTGAAAGTAAAATGTTTTCAGGCAGTAGAGTTAATATAACTAAGGGTATTTCTTGAGGACAGAACCCTAATTCACTGCTTCAGAATTTTCACTGTCAACAGCGTTTGGGCTTACCTATGATTTCTGGGTTTTACTGATGACATAAATAGATACAATTATTTTACATATTGTTCTCTGCTATTTGGGAGGGGGGAGGAGGGGGTGGACATTTGGGAATTTTCAAAAAAAACCCTCTCTCCTTTATATTTATCTGAACTGAGCTCTGTTCCATGCCAAGGTTATCATTTGTCTGGGCTTGCCATTTAGAAATTTGTAATTGGATGTAATAGATTGGGTGGCAACAGGACAGGATATAAAGAAGTCCACTAGGAAAGAGTTGTGAAGCATCACAAATGACAGGTTGCACTAGATAAATTTTCTAAAAATTATTTCTAAAGTGTTCTTACTAAACAGCTTGTGTGGTCCACAAATATTTTCCTTTCAGGACACCTGATGATTAAAAAGATTACAAAGTTTATTTTCAGCACTGTGCAAGAAAACATTTTTCGTCCACTGTAGAGTTCCATTACTACATCTATATGCAAATAAATAAAACAACCACATATGTTTAGCTGCACAAGCCTGCCAGTTTCAAACAAAACAATCCTCATATCTAACTCAACATGAATATATTAAGTAGAGGATTATGTACACAATGCATGCATGAAATTGTTCTCGTTTTACTTTCATGCTCTCTGTGCCAAATTCAATTTGGATTTATTAACTCCAGTCTGATTTAATAGTAGTCAATGGACCAGGAGAATATTTTTGGCGAAATTTTAACAGTCACATCACATTATGTAACAGATGTTTTGTGTCATGTACTAATATTTCAATTTCAGGATGTTTGACATGATGTAATGTGATCTGAGGTACAGCAAGTGATGTAGAATAATGCAGTGTGCAAGAAACATGATATATGTTCCTGAATGTTCTGCAGCTTGATGTCCACATTACTGATCTGAAGGGATAAGGACTATAAGTAGAAGGGCAGGTATGGTAAATGTAGCAAAAATATCATGGGGGAAGTGCTGTGCAGGAATCAGTGCAGTGAGGGCTTCATTTGGATCAGATCTGTAATATTCACATTTCTATTGCATGGCAGCTGCTTTCCAGCTAAGGTGAATGTGTTTGTTGCAAGGACAACACCAAACTCTGGAGATGTGCTGTCTCCCACAGATGGCTCAGCCCTTTCTCAAAATTCAGGACAAGCTCAATCACACTTCACATTTATATGTGAATGTTTCTTGCTCAGTGAAAACCAGAATTTCACATCCTGTGCTCTGACTGCCCAGGAGTATCAGATCAATGCACATCTGCAGATGTCTTACACTGTGCTTGGCTCTGTCAGGATCTTGAAAACAATCAAGGCCTGAGTTTAACATCTCAGTTTGCTGTGTTCCACTCATTTCTCAAAGTGTACTTAAGCAAATGATTTTACAATCATTCTTTCCCCAGTTACCTTTGTCAGGCACGCAACATCCCAGATTCTTAATGTCTTCCAGAGACTCTAATTCTTCTAGACTGCCTATTTACTGACAGCTGCTCTCTTCTTACATACTTGCTTTCAAAGGAAAAATTAAAATGTTAAACAATATATATTTTCAAAATTTTTGCTTAATAGCTGGGTTCACTGGTGACAGCCAGGAAGTTGTCATTCTTCTTATGTTATAATGCAGATCTAGTGAGAGTAACCAGGGGAACAAGGAATTTTCTGTACTTGTAAGCTACACAAATGCATGCTGGAGGCATTGTAGTCTCCCTGTTATCTGTGTATCACTGAAGCTCTGTGCAAACAGAATATAAAAATAATGCATGTAAAAAGGAAAAGGAAGGCAGGGTGCACATTATGTAAATTGGCTAAAAAAGCCCTCAAAATGATTTGCATGAACTAATGTGGAAACTGAGAGTATAAGAGGCGTGGAGACCTCTTCCTGGGCTTTTGGTGAGTGTTTCTGCTTGGCACTGTACATATCAAATGGCTTTGAAAATGCTTGCCATGGTTAGGAATTTCCTGCTGTGTGCAAGGTGCAGCTCAGAGTGGTGTGGGCCAGACATGAAGTTAGTGTCGAAAACTGAAGAAAACTTGAGATTTATGTCAGATACTTTGAAAATAGGCAAATTCATGCTGGACAGTGTTGAGCTTAATGAAGAGATTCTGGTTAAATGCATGGGAAAACAGTGAGGTCGGTGCTTTGTGGTTCTCATTTGTCAATCCATACTTATTCCAATGGAGTAGAAGGATTTTCCTATTTTATTAAATATTATGAACTATTGGGCAGGGATTGGTCTCTAGGGGAGCTTTCCATACACTTGTTTCAGTGCCAGGGTACACAATGGCCAAAAACTGTGCAGAAGGTTTGGGCAGGGTTCTCTGGGGTTTTAATACTGTTTCTCTTTTTTCTTCCCTTCAAGTAAACCTGACACAGATTACTTTCTGGAATTCACTAGAAATGATGTTTTCTATTCTGCTTTTGAACTCTGTTAACACTGAACCAAACTCATCTTGACAATTTACCAGATCTCTCTGGATTCACTGAAATCAACATGACTCTCAGTCACTTGACAGGGATTGGTTTAATTTGCAAGTGTGAAATGGTTGTTTCCAGCTATAAGTACATAATATATCCACAAAAACAAATTTTATTTTCAGTCCAATGACAAAGATACTTTTCACTACACACAGCACATACTTAGCAAGTTGAAAATAAAATAGAAGGCTATCAATCTCTAGGCTTGGCTAAGTGCTTTAAAGATCACTCTCTTCAGGGTACTACCTCATTGATTAAGCACACAGACCACTTACCAACTACCCTTGACAGTTAATCAGTAATTCTTTGCTCTATTCACCAGCATTATTGATATTTAACATTCCAAAAAAATAGCATCTAATTTTGTCTTTGCTATATTACTTCAATAATTAAAAGAGAATTAACAATCTGTCCAAAATTGCTTTACAGACTGGGATGTTTAAGCAACTCAAGCTGTGGATGTTAAGACTCAGCTTTCAGAGCTTGGAAGTAGCAATAATATCTCAATATCACATCCCAGCTTGAAGGTGAATGTGGGGAGGGAATTCATTGCTCTGTGTCCACAGCTCATGCAAAGACACCTCTGAGGAACTGGTTCAGTCTGACTCGGTGTGTAGGTGATTGAGTGCTTGTGCAGACTTAGAGGAGTTTGGTGTCCTCTCTGTTGCCTCCAAAATAATTTACACTTTTCATCTTAAGTGAGCTATCGAAATTTTCCTTCACAATTTTCTTTATAATAGGAAAAGAGTTGTTAAACTTTACTGACACTTAGATGTCATTTAGTACATAGAAGACCACAGCAAACTGCTCCCTACATCCTTCCCTCCAATTTCTAAGGTCATGAACTGTTTCCATCTGGGTTGGTGTCCTAGGTTGAAGTATATTCTGTCACCATCTTCATGAACTGTTGAAACCAGGTGAGGCAGTGCTCCCTGCCTCCTCCACTCTGGCTTATCTTCTGTTAATGGACCCATCAGCACCTTTGCTACACAGCTCACAGATAACCCCCTCCTGGACTACCTTACCTCCTGTTAATGGGCCCTTCAGGCCTTATCACATGACTCACAATCCCATTGTGAGATGCTCCGCCCAGAGGGAGAAACCAAGCATTCCAGCCTGGATATAAGCTGAGACTCTGAACACCAGAGGGGGGCTTACCCACTGGATTCCCTGAGGACCAGAGCTACCAGACCTTTCTACAGGATCACTGCTTCAGGAAGACCACCTCATCTGGACTGCTTTCATCACTCCGCTCAGGTTGTATTCTGACTCTGTCAGTAGTCTTTTGTATTATTGCATCTATTTTATTTTACTTTCTTTCCTTTTTTTTTCCTATTAAATTGTATCTCTGACTTGGAGCCTCTCATTTGTTTTGCTTTCAAACCACTACAGTTGGTTTGGTTGGGTTTTTTTCAACAGCAACAGGTTGTCGAAGCAAGTGACTTTTACAATTCTGAAGTGTGTATTCTCTCCAAGAAAATGAGAATATTAGTGTTTCATCACATCATGTCCAGAGTTTGTGGCGATGTCTAGAACTTGTCATCAGTTTCTTCTTATTTCTGAGAAATCATTTCCAGCATCTATCTAAAGTATGAACTGTCCAGTCAAAATGAAAGCACACAATTCCTAAACCTCCATTTGTACATCCATTAACAGTGTATGCAGTATTCCAAATACAATTTAACAGCATCTTTCTGGTGGACTGATGCATGACTGACAAAATATTAAAATCAATACACTGGAGTCAGATTCTTTAACAGATGTTCAGTATATTTCACATCGTCTAAAATATAACCATTGGTTAGTCTGATACTCTAATATTCTTGTACTAATCGACACTTATTCTAATAGTAATTTTGCATTCTAAAATTTGAAAGTTCTTTGTGATGCTTTATAAATAAGAATTCTGATGCAAAGAAATAATGAAGATTCTTGTGAAATTTGTCAAGTCAGAATCAGAATCACAGAATATTCTAGATTGGAAGAGACCCACCAGGATCATCAGCATCCAACTCCCAACTCAAGATACATCTTCCAGCCTTGGGCTCTTTTCTTTGCAAATCCAGGGAGTGGACTTCTTGCATGAATTGATCTTGTACTCTGAAAGATTAGAAGCTGATTGGTTTTCAGTTTCACTAGAAATGACTCTTGACAGATTTTACATTGCATTGAGACACTGTCAACTGAACAGGGTTTTCTTCTTATCCAGGTCAATCCATTTCATTCAATAATGGAATAATGCTGTGTTTTGCAACTAACAGAATAATGTCACAGAGGGAGTCACTCTGTTGACAGCTCAAGATTGAGCCCTGACAGGAAAATAGACACAAAAGTGTGAATTGTCCCATGTTTTTTTCTCTGTGGTGGTGTAATAATTACCAGGACTGGCAGCACTGATTGTGTGAGTGCAGAGATCTCCGCGTGGCACAACCATGTGGTGTCAGCTCTGCTGGTCTGCATTTCACCGAATCACAGAAATCAGAGTGCTTGGGGTTGGGAGGTAGCTTAAAACTCACCCAGTGCCACTCCCTGCCATAGGCAGGGACACCTTCCACTGTCACAGGTTGCTCCAAGTCCCAATGTCCAACCTGGTCTTGGACACTTTAAGGGATCCAGGGCCAGCCACAGCTTCTCTGGGCACCCTGTGTTAGCGTAGGAAAAACACATAATCATGGGAGAGGACTATGTGGTGCTTTATTTGAGAGCTCTGTGAACTGGGGGTACACAGACAACCCAAATCCAGTCCCACCAGTTGCTCAAAATGGACTAGGTTTTATACCTTGTTGTTACATAAGTATACATGTTAGTTATTCAATCCCATTGTTCCATTGATTTTACCTGAGCATGAATTTGTAACAATAGATTCTCATTATTCCAGTATAAGATAATAATCATATTTGATTATCAAACAATTGACAATCATGTAATCTATCATATAATGATTAGGTACAGTTTCACCCGACCTAAGTAGAGGACATCTAATCTTATTTCCAAGGCCTCTGTGTTCCACTAAGATCATGCTTATCCCCTGCCCCTCATGATTCATTACCTAGGCAAAGTTATACTTGATTTGGTTAAAACAATAGCATGAGCATAACATCCTGGCTGCAGTAACACAGGTGTTTCCCCCCCCCCCCAGCCTCACTACCTTAGAAATCATTTTAACCTTATACTATCACCTGTTCCAGGGCCTCACAACATTTCATGCTACAAAATCATGGCCGAAAAAATTAATCTTGTAAGAAAAATTAATCCACAAATGCCAGAGGTTTATTTCCAAAAAGGAGACTGAGGAGTCCTTTTACTTTATTCAAATAAAGGGAGAGGCCATGGGGCATTTCCCCTGAGGTCACTCAAATTTTCGGAGGACGCAGCCTCCTATTTATCCTAATTTCCCAGACACATTTCCCTCTCTCTTTCCCCATTGGCTGAGGCACTTGAGAGGTACAGACTTCCAGGAGTGCCTAATAGCTAAGATTCCCCTTTAATGTATAACCCTCTTTTTAATTTTAAATTCCTATGGAACTTATGGGTTTTCCTCATTGTTTCTTTCATCTTTCAATATCCAGTTTCATTTATCAGCAAACCTACAGTTTGTTTGTAAAGGCAAATATCTTCCTTTCCATTCATCAATCAGTGGAATCCTGCCCATTGTTTCTTTCATCTCTCAGTGCTAGTTTTATCTACCTCTTGCCGTTAGGGACACAAAAGAACCGCACTCACTCAGGTTCAGAGGTGAGCAGAGAGAGAGGAAGTTTATTATCATTTGTGATTTAAATAGGATTTGGAGTTTGGTCAAAGATTGGTAGATGAGAGGAACACCTTTCTGACCCTAGTGGTCAGTTCACCAGTCCATCACAGACTGGTATGAAAACAATCTACTTGTTTATGTTACATTCGTGAGAAACTCCACTAGAAATATGTAAACAGTCATCAGAAGGCTAAAGAATCAGGGCGACATCTCACCTTTTTTGCATTAGGAAAAAAGAAATAGGAAAAAGAAAAATGAACAATGTTCAGTCTTGTTGAACGACCATTGGAGTGAACACTAGCGTCGTCTGCATCTGAGTCACTCCATGGTTCATGCACTTTCATTTGGTCATGGTGTCCATCTTTAAACATGACAGGATTATTAGAATTCTGTGGCACCATAGGGTGCTTGATGGCATATAAAGCTTTGCCAATCAACTGTGTGCTAGGTGAAACCTGCATTCCCCGATTTTGTTTTTTTTTTGTTTTTTTTTTTTCCTCATTGGCACACAACACAGCAACACTGGGTCTTCAGCAAATGAAACAAAGCAAAATTGCTGATTTCCTTCAAAATTGAGTGACCCAACTGCTGTGCTATGTCGGCCACAGAAGCAAAATCCATGACTAAATTGAAAGGCTCCTGGGAAATTTTGGAAATGCCATGACAGTGTTGCCTAGAAGGCTGACCTGAAACAGAGACTGGACAGAGCTAGAGAATAAAACAGGTATTTATTGAAAGGCCTCCGGGATCCACCTTGAACAGGACCAAAGCCCGACCAAGGCTGCACCCCGAGTCCACTGCAAACACTACACCAAAAACCCCACCCGGTCACTAGGTCTTACAATTTTATCAGTTTTGGTCCATTTGCATATTGGGGTTTAATTGTCCAATTACAGCTTCAGGTTGTGAGGTCCCATCCTTCTTGTTCCTCCCTTCAGTCCACCATTGTTCATATTTTTCGGGCCTGAGAGTTGTCCTTGGTGTTCAGCAAAAAGGAATTTGTTTTGTCTACCTACCCTGTGAAGAAAGCTTACTGACACTTAATATGAGGCTCAAAGATACATCCCTAGGTAACATAGAATCTGCAAATACGAAAGCTAAAGCTTAAGGCATCAACAGCAGCCCTCAATTCACCCACTGGGCTGACCCATCCTCATGACCTTCCAAAACTTGCTACTCAGATCCATCCTTCCAAGTAACAGTGGCCTATCTTTTCCTTCCCAAAATACGCACTTTTGGGATCAATTGCCTGCACTTAATTATCAATCGAGCAATGAGCTCAAACAAAGTGATCGCTGTCTTTGTGGCTGAAAAGGAGAAATCTGCTCAAACAATGCATGTCCCTTCTTTTTTGGCTGAAACTGAGGCATTAGCTCAGACGATGCATGTGCCGTCTTTTTCGGCTGATGGGGCAGGAAGATCCAGTCCAAATTGTGCCTGGGATAGGACCATTCATCTCCATCGGCCAGCGATACCTGTAGGATACAAAGGAATCACAAGAAAGCAATCATTCAGATTCACAATGAGGATCGGCCAATCTGAAGGAAGCATGGTGGGCAACGGCATATCAGCCTGCAACACGTCCATGCTGTCCACCACAGCATTAACATTTCGGAGGTCTTGTAAAAACCTCCATTTCCCAGACTTCTTTTCGATGCACACAGCAGGAGTGTCCCAAGACTGGTACAAAGCTCCAGATGATCCTAGTCCAAAAGCTCCTGAACCAAGTTCTGAAGGGCGATGAATGTGTCTTGAGAGACAGTTCATCCCAGAGGTCATGGGGCAAAGGAAAGAAACATGATGTCCATTTCAGGGACAGACAAGGTACAAATCGTTTCAGGACAGTCTCTGGCCACAACAACAGTCCAGTGAACTTGAGCCAGCCCGGTAGCTTCAGAACAGCTGTCTTCGCACCACTGGCTCTCTGTCCTGTGAACAGAAAACTCAAAAAACACAAATTGAGCAATCATGGTCACTCCAAGGAGGCACTGACCTCCTGGTGGCCATGCCCCCGCCTGCGCTAAAAGCGCATCTCGCGGGACCGGCCCCCGCCGCTGTCCCAAGTTCCATGGGAGGCGGCTGGGCCGGGCTCACGGGCCCCGCAGAGCCCGTGCCTGTCGGCAGGGCGGGAGCGCTGGCCGTCATGGCCCAGAGGAGGGACCTCGGTACAGCCACGGGTCCAGCCGGCACATGCGGACCCAGCGTGGGACGGATTGAGCCCATCACACGACCCCCCCGATCCAGGGCAAGGGGGGAACGGGATGCTGGGAGGGGCGCGGTTTACGGAGCCGCAACCTCGCCCTGCCCCACAGCCCGAGACTTGTCCGGCTGCGGGGGGGCGGGCGGCACCCGCCACATGGGTGGCACGGAAGAGGGAGCGGGAAGCAGCACTGGGAGAGGCACAGCCCGCAGAGCCATGGCCCCCCCCACCCCACTGCCCGAGACTGGCCTGGCTGTGGGGGTGCGGGCGGCGCTGGAGGGGGAAAGGCCGCGGGGGGGGCAGGAGGCAGCATGGGGCCGCTCGGCCCGGGCCCCCACTCACAAGCTGTGTCACCAGCAGCACAAGGCAGCACTGGCGCAGGGGAGGAGGGGCCCGGCCCCACGGCCAGCAACACCCTGCCCGCGCCGCAGAGACTCAGCGGTGGCACCGCCTGCCCTGCCGGGGACGGGACAGACTGCCCGTCTCTCAGGTCCGCCGCGACCTGCACAGGCACAGAGGCTGGCGCAGAGCCAGGCACAGCCGCCAGTGGCTGAGACTCCGCTCTAGCTTCGCTTGTTCTTCTCCTTGGGGCTGGGACGGGCGGACTCAGTTTTGCCCCCTCCCCCAGCGCCGAAAGAGCACCAGGGGGGGCAGAAACCCCCCCCGCTCTTCGGCCTACTGGGTGCGGGGACGGGCGGACTCAGCTCCGCACCCTCCGCCAGCACCAGGAGAGGGCCGGGGGGGGAAACCCCCCTGATTTTCAGTTTCCTGGGCGCTGGAATGGCTGGCTCCTCAAGAACTGGCGAGCCCCTGCTCAGCGGTTCATCTGCCTCCCCCGTGGAACCTACCTCACCATCCACAAACGCAGCGTCCCGGAGGTAAACAGGAAGCTCCACCCCCCATTCGGACCCTGAATCCACCTCGGCTTCCGAGGGGAGGTCCTCCTTCTCAGCCTCAGCGTCCGAACCCGACAACCCCTCAAAAGAGCTGCTGATACTCAACAGGGCCCCGGAGTCCCAATAACTCCTTAAAACAGTATCACATCGTCTCCAGAGCATGGTCAGCTCTGCCATGTCTGCATCATAATCACAGACAAAGCCCAAATCAGATAATCACCAAGGTGGCCCCAGGCAGTTTCTGAGATAGCCATCCCGGCATCAATGAAGAAGCCTTTTTTCTTTCCAAAATAATATAAACGCTGAAACTCTTCCTCAGAAACAAAACCCTGATTCTGTTCCAGCAGATCTCGCCAAAAGACGAAGACAGCCGCCTCTGTCTTGGAACTACGGGATACCATATTCTCAAAAGGCTAACCTACACACAGCCCCCGTTTCGTTTAAAACAATCTCACTGACTCCACACACTGTAATTCTCACGAGTGGTCACCAGATGCTCCTCGGAGGGGTTACCAAATGCACACATCGGGGTCACCAGATGTCGCCGTTAGGGACACGAAAGAACCGCACTCACTCAGGTTCAGAGGTGAGCAGAGAGAGAGGAAGTTTATTATCATTTGTGATTTAAATAGGATTTGGAGTTTGGTCAAAGATTGGTAGATGAGAGGAACACCTTTCTGACCCTAGTGGTCAGTTCACCAGTCCATCACAGACTGGTATGAAAACAATCTACTTGTTTATTTTACATTCATGAGAGACTCCACTAGAAATATGTAAACAGTTATCAGAAGGCTAAAGAATCAGGGCGACATCTACCAGCAGACCCACTGCTTGCTTGTAAAGACAAATCTGTCATTCCTCTCAATCTGCATTAAAATTAGCTCAGATGTGCCCAGCATTGTTATGATCTACCTTGACTTGGCTGAGGAATGGCACAAATACTCTCAGCTGAGAAACAGTTCAGAGGATACAGGTGAATTTTCACTAAAAAGATGCAAAATGGCTGCACAGAACTTGAGCAATGAGTAGATGATTACCTACTGTTATTAGTATCACATTAGTATAATATTTTTATATAATATGGAAGTGTGTTTCATGTAAATTTCATGAGATTCCATCTCATTTAATTGGCTACTCTCAGAGCACTGTCTTAGAACATCTCAGGTAGGAAGGGTTATTATATCATGAGCTTTAATTATTAACCTTAATCATGATCCTTCTGGGTCAGTCTCTGACACTTTTTTAAATGCTTCCTTTTTCTGCATAAAACAAAATTTTCATTATGTCTTTCTCTTTTTCTAACACTAATTAAAAGTTCAAGTGGAATTGAGCTAGTAGCTAGCCAGAGTAGGAACTCAACATGAGCGTGGTCTGATTTTTTTCTCAATCAGTTTTATCCTGATATCAGAGCTGGTAACATCCTCCAAACCTTTATCATCTTTTCACTTCAATGGAAAAATCAAAGCCACTGTCAAAATACACATGAAGTCATTCTAAAGAATGAATTATTAATAAAAACAGCGATAAAGCTTGGTCCTGCTACCAGCAATGACAGGGATTCTGCTGACTTCTGTGGGGTCAGGGCTTGCATCTCATGATTCCAGACAACGTAGAGAGAAAAGGCAGCTGAGAGCTATTTTTGCATTTCACAGCTCTTGGGATGCTTAATATCCCTTTTTTACACTGAGCTGCTTGAAAGGGGATCATGTTTAGTGCCAACTGCCCCCGTGTCTGCCTGGAAACAATTTCTGATCTCTGAATAAATGATTACTTGCAAATAGTGCACTGATATCTGTAGTCTTTATCACCCCTTGTTTCCATCATGTGCAGGATTTTCTCATTTCTTTTCTACAGAGAAGGAGCTAAACTGACAGCTTTATACATGATTTGTGCCAGATAAAAATTTATTAAAATTCCCAACATGGTGATTATCATTTTGGATATTACGTGCCTGCATAAGTCATTGTATGAAGGATTAAAAGCTTAAAAAATGTTAATAATAAAGCCCCCAGATCTAATAACTTTTGAGATTAGAATTAATTGAATTAGTCTTTGATCTTGGGTGTTAAGTTTTAGAGAAAAATTCAGCAGGCATTTGTCATTCTCCTTTCAAAGAACCAGCCATTGCTAAGTGTGGGATTAAAATGCATCTCTATGGCAAAAATTTGACATCCAAAGCAAGGCTGAAGAGAATTTTTCCATCCAACTTTGTGCTAAAGCAATCAGAGCTGAAGTGATTTTTCAATATTTATAGGTATTTCAGCTTTTAATTTTAATTTGAGGAATGTTTGCTGTGAGATCTTTACTCACTGATGAGGTGTTGTTAAACGTGGGGAAGCCTTTATGATTAAATGTCTGAATACTACTGTTGTGAGGATTAAACAACTAAATTATTCAATATCCACTATTATTATATATATTCTCATGTTGTATTATTATATTAGCTGATTCCCACTTACTCAAACTGCTCCATTGTATAAGCTTCAAGCAGGTTGAGAGATCAGAACTATTTATTTGAGATTATTATTTTTATGTCACATCTGCAAAGCTGTTTTATTTCACATTATTCCATCTTCTCATTTGTGTCTAATGCAAACACCCTCAATGTTTTTTATTTTCTTTCAATTACACAACTGCAGAACTGAGGGGTTCTGGTGCTATAAAAATCCAGGTATGAGTCAGAAGGCTCCATCTCCTGGTACTTTCCTTAATGTTTGGGAAGTGGCAAACATACATCATCTCAGCTGCCTGCTTTACTACAAGTCATGTTTTTGCAGATAATTTCATCTTTATATTTGTGTTGCTTTTTACTAGTCAGAAAACTGTAGAAACTCCTTCATTGGCAAGTGAATGTAGTGAATCCCAAACATAAATATTTCTTCCTGTCAGATGGGGATGTTTTATCTGAAGAGGTTTGCAATTACCAGGGAAGTTAAAAAAAAAAATAAAAAATAAAAGGAAAGAAAAGGAAAGGCAAAAGAAAGGGAAGGCAAAATGAAAGCAAAGCTACAGGAAATTATTATTTAGAACATGATCTTGGATATTGTGGCTGTCCAAGATGTGCTATGCTACCTGATAGTATCTTGGCAACTTTGAAAAACTATGACAGCATCTTTAATTATCTCTCTTACCATTCACTTTGGCCTGCAAAGCATCTCCAAGCATGTGCTCACATCTCTGTGTGACACTGAAATGTACGAAATCCCTGCATTATATTTGCTGCCACAATTAGTAAAGTACAGTGACTATTTCAGAATAAATAATTTATCCCATTAATTTATCCTCTTAAGTAATACACAAACAAGGTTCAACACTTTTTCTTCCTCATTTAAAATCATGGATCGTTTGCAAGCATCTCTGAAATGTGGATTCCTTAGTCTTTCGAGTTGTGATGACTATTTCAGTTTCTCCAGATGAATTCTGTGATAGAACTGTTTACCTCATTGCCTTTAATGCATTCCTATTCATTAGTTAAACATTTTGCTAAATACAGGCAGGTTTGACATTTGCCTCAGTACCCGGCTGAAGCAAAGCTTTCCAGTAACTAAGAGCAATGTTCTTGCATTAAGAAAGAATTTAATATTTGCTATGTTCAAAACCATAAGGACTCTAACTCCCGCTCTCTTATTTCCCAGTTTGCTCTCTAAATGGAGAAATACCATCTTCACCCAAGTATATTTCTCTGAAACAAAGTTAGGTACCCTCATACATGCTTAATTAGCAATCTTAGTAAAGCCTGGCTAAGGAAAAGACATCAAGGACCTGATTTACCCTGACATTAATGGGTAACATTCTCTGGCTTCAGGGAGATTGGCTTTTGCCTGCTGACTTGGAGCTTGGGCTCCATGACTCATTGTGCCATTAGACATTTATGATTAGAAAAAGGTACAAACACTCAGGAAACTTCTTTATCTTTGATGCTGAGTGGATATCCTAGAAGTGACTGTTGCTGCTGCTCTCTCTCCCTTTTTGCACCAAGATATTCCTTTGGGTTGCACACTGGAGTATGAATTTGTCCTGTGACTGTCAGTCACTAAAACATGGTCTTTTGATATCTTCCTGGGAGATAAAGAAATAAAACCACCCCTCTAAAATTAGAGGACCTGACCACCTTTGATCACAGCTGATAGAGGTAAAGTACTTGGGTCTGACAGAAGTGCTTTAACTGATTGGCAAATATAATAGTAGTGCAGTTGGTAGAATAGTCTGCCAAAATTGAGGTCAACCATTGATTTTATTCCTTCAAAATGTAATAGGAAAACATATTTTTTTGCCCTGAAGGAAAAATGTGGTTACTGTCAATTTAATCTATGTTAAAATCATGAAAGAACTTAAAAAAACTGGTGCACTAATGAAACTGTTCAGTGTGGCAAGTGAAACTTGGCATTCAAGAACAAGACAGCTCCCAAAAATAAAAATCTAATGCTTGTGCAGCTCCTTTACATTTTAGTCATTCAAGAAAAATAAACTCTTTTTGCAGTGGGGATAATTTCTATGGATTTTAATGTCTTCATTCAAAAAATTTTACTGTATATGGAACTCTGTATAAGATCATAGATAGATATGACTGCATGATAATAAAAGCAAGCAGACAATAATCACATTTTGTGTCTTGGAGCACATTAAACAACAAAAAGTCTACATGGAAACAGTTAATGCAAAAGTAAATGTGTAAACTAGTGAGACAGGAGGACCTGTCACTTAAGTAAGCTAAAACCCCTCAGGCTGGGAGGCAGCTCACCAGAAGCAGAGAATCTCAATTTTCCACATGACAGGCTACCATCTCATTTATAATGATATTTCAATCATAAGACATCCTTTCTTTAAAAAGGAGGAAAAAAAAATCCAGGTTCCAATGGACAAGACAGAATTGAACAATTCTGTCATTCCTCCCTTCAGCTGACAGATATTGCTGTTGGATTGCAAAGTTTCATTTAAGAGAAAGTTTTGGGATAAATGTTTCCAGTGTGAACGAGTGAATGGGAGTCAGCTGTGATTTTCCTTCAGCTCATTACACTGTGTCTCCTACCCTACATTGCTGACATCCCATTTCTGAAAGGTGTTTGAACTGGATTGAATTGTTCCTGTTTGATCTGAGAGGTAATGTCAAACTGGAGCCTTGAAAAGCCCCTACTGAAATAGGTTGCGTAAAGTTTTATTAACATCAGGATGAGAAAATATAATTGGAAAATAAGGAAGCACCAGTGGTATTCCATGTCAACTTGATTATTTGAAGTGGGGCTTAAGTCAGATTGCTATAAACACCTTCTTCTCAAAGTTGGGCTATCAAAAACATCCATTTTACATGAAGATGAGAAAACAATAAGTTATTTTAGGGGGTTTAGTTAGCTTGAATATTTTAATTAGCTGTAATGAAGTATGTGGTGCAGAAATCCTGAAAAATAACATTTTAATAAGGAAAATGGGCTGTGTGCTATTGATAGAGTGAGTGTATCAAAGTCAGGAGCTTGGCTGAGAGATACGGATGTCTTTTAAGCTCTCATCCCAAAGCTTTATTCATGGTTATACACATGTTTATGGAAGAGACACAACTAATTATAGGGAGGTGCTTTAGCATCACTAGAGTTCATCATATGAGCCTTTAAAAACTTTCTAAGTGCTTGGAAGTTCAACCTGCAGCCCTCTACTGCTTTGGGTAAATTATTTGAAATTAGTATTTCTATGTTTCTGTAAAAAAAAAAACTCACCAGCATCTGATCGCCTTCTTAGTTTTACTTATGACACTCATTTTACACACATATTGTGTTATCAAACTTGAATATTTTATTTTGCACCTGAAATCCTGAGTGCTTGTTTATCTAAGGCCATGCTGCAGTGGTGTCAAGGTATCTGAAGGGTTTTGGGGGGCCCTAAGTGAAGTTTGAAGCATAACTTAACAGGTTAAAAAAACCCACATTTTTCTCACCATTTATCTTGTTTCAAAATGGCTGTTACAGGACAAGCATGAGTGAATATATCAAAACTGTTTTTATTTAATACTTTCAATTTGGTATGCTTGATCAAATAAGCCACACAGTATTGCATCTATCCACGGATGGATGTGGGCAAAGCTGAAAAATTGTTGTACATGGAAACAAGGGTAGTTTTTTCACATACAAATCATTCATACAATTGCATGAACACTCATGATAAAAGCAAACTTTAAAGGGTAAACCAACTGCTTGTAGAAAAACTCCTTATGATTCTTCAATAACCTACCTAATTTTTTTCATTTTGTTTCAAGTTGACCCCTTATCTCTTTGGGGGTCTCATAAACAAGCAGGCTCACTGAAATTAAGGCAAATATTGTTGCCCTAAATTAAAAGTGTCTCTTACAAAGCCTTCAGTTAGAGAGGCCAACCCCATCCCCTAAATTTCCTCCTCTTCTCTCCTGTAGCTAGTGCACTGGGAGGCTCATGGCCATTGCAGCCTGCACTTCAGGTAGCTAAGGGGATGGCTCTGCTCGTTTGGCCATGAATTGCGAGATGTAATTGAGATTTTTCTGGTGTTATTAAAACTTGAGGCAATGTCTGTGGCTCTTTCAACCCTGGAAAGGCTGGGGGAACATCAATGTGGTGCTCTCTTTTTTTCTTTCTCTCATCTTTGATAAGTAACAGCAGCTGTTGACCTCAGATAGCAGGAAACAAAACATAAAAATACACCAACACCTCCACTCTGTGAGAGAGAGAGGGACTAATAGTCCTTGTGCACATTTCTTTCATCTCTAATTGTATCTAAATATTTAGATATCCAAGTAAAAAAAAAAAAAAAAGTAAATGCGGTTTGCTTTGTACGACTGGACTGATAACAATATCAGAATAAACAGACTTAAATGGTTAGAAAAGAAATCAATATCTGAACCAAACTAGTAGTCATTTTATCTTAAATAGGTTATCTCTTCAATGACCATCATCTAAAACTCCAAGAAGTTTTTTGTTTGTTTTTTTTTTCATTTTAGCATTCTTATCCCTTTTTTTTTTTTGTGGGGCAGATTGGCTGAGTTGAGAAAATTCTATTTTCTCTGTTCCTATAACAGACATTTGAGAATTCCTGTTTTAAAGCAAAAAAAATCTGATAGTTATTTCTGTTTGATTTCACATCTTTTTTCCTTTTCGGTTTTGAAATCTTTTTAAATCCAAAATCTTGGGAAATAATGTTTTCTTTAAGCATTGACAGGGAATTATGAGAGGGTAGTATGAAAAATTATGATGTTGTAAAAAACTTGTTCAGATTAACTGTATTTGCAAAAGTGATTTTTCATTCTAAAAGTCTGCAAAAACTTTCCAAATTCTGTTCCTCTTCAATAAAATAAAATTTGAAAGTGTTTTCATTAAAATGAGTTAGAAAATGATGTTTTGTTATACTAGTGCTGGCATTAGGGTGTTTTTAAGATTTTAAATTAAGTTCTAAATATAACTGAATTCTGTAACTTTTAATCAATGTCAGCTTAATACCTTCTCATAGAGCTTTGCTGAAAAAAAGCAAATAGTGTTATGCCAAAAGAAAAAAAGCATATCATGTTATGCAAGCATGGACACAGGCACTCTGAGAAAGCTGGTGAGCTGGTGTGGTCCTGTCTGATTTTTTTTTTTTCTCTGCAGTAGATGAGGAAATGAAGCCTTAGTAGGTTTGCCTGTTGTCAGAAAGGGCTTAGGGGAAAATCAGGAGTAGGAGCTGGAAGAGAGATTGTTTAATCCCTCTGAGAGGGCTGTTTCTGGACTAATTATGGTGATGCTATCTAATTTTATCTGCACATGGTGACCTTAATGACTCCTCTTTGGATGCCACAAACAAAATTTCTGAAGCTCTGATCACAATGTCAATGTAAAATAACAATATTATTCTGAACATGCTGCTTTGTGTCTATATGGTTCTCTTCAACCAGAGTTTGGAATGTCCTGGAGAACATTTGTTAAAGAGCCCACCCAGCATGACTGGGATTTCTAAACCTTCCAAAGCTGAATAAAATAGAATTGAAATCCAGAGCTGAGCAGCTCAGATCCAATCAGGAATGGGCGAGGAGCAGGTTCCAGTGGCTTTGCTGATAGCCATGGAATTTTTGGTTCAGTCTCCTGCCCTGCAAGGATGTAGCCTTAGGAAGAGATGCTTGACCCAGGTTCATTCTGCTTCAGCACTTGGGTGAGGCAGCCCAGAGTGGGATTAAGTCCTGAGAAGATGCTCCAGAAGGTGACAGCTATTGGTGGCACTGCCATGCCCTGGTGTGACTCTTTTGGTGGGGGAGCATTAGGGTCTCCTTTTCCTGCCCCTCAGGGCACTGAGCAGCACCTGGAGGCCATGCCCCTGCTTGGAGTCCAGCTGGCTAAATCAGACTTTAGTTCATTGAGTCCAAGGGCAGCCCCTTTGCTGTGTCCAAGGGCAGGAGCTGTGTGAAACAGGCACAAAAGGTCCATCCATGCCCCGGCTCATCCTGGTGGATTTCTGGCTTGCCCTCACCATGCCCTGCTGCCGGGATTTTATGGGTGACCCCTGGGTTGGGAACAGTCATGGCCACTGTCCCTGTCCCTGATCCTGTCCTGGACTTGCAGCTCTGTGACCTTGCTGTGGTAAAATCACCCCTTATTTCTGCATTCTGTCCCAGACCCAGCTCCCCTCCTGGAGCTGCTGTTCCTCGCTGCTCCCTGATGTGCCTGAAATCAGGGCATGGATATGGCCTTATTTCTGCTCTTTAGTTGTGCAGACAGAACATCAGGTGGCTCTAGAGTGTGAGAAATGAATTTCTAGAGAATTCTCAAAGCCTGACTGAAAGCTCACATAGTCTTGTACATGCGTATGCAAACTCTGAGATAAGGTGTGCTGACGTAGAAAGGCCATGGAATAGAAAAGAGGTTGAGAGAGAAATTGAACTGGAAACAAGTTTCAAACTATAGCCTTGCAAACAGACCAGATATTTTGGAGAATTAGAACTGTGTAAGATGCATTGTAGCAAGACCACATGGGGTAAAATAATAGGTAATTGCTGTTAGAAGTATTAGCAGCATTGTGCGGCAAAAGCTAATAGGCTGAAAAGCATTTATAAGGTATTATAACAAAGAAATAGTCTGGCTTCTGATAGAATGGCATTGAGTTTTACATCTCTCATGTCTCACCCTTCTACAAGTTTGATAATGGAATAAAATCTCTTGAAACGCCTCTCAGTTGCCCCGTCTCTGTAGAGCTGGGTTTTTCCGACACTGGAGAAGTTTGAGGTGCTCAGGCTCCATATCTGAGTCCTGCTCTTCGCTGTTACACAGCTCTGCAATGGCACTACATAGCAAACCCTCTGCTTTATAGCACTGTGAGAGCACCATCATAACAGACACAGCAGAAATAAATATTGTAGCATTAAAAGGTTGTTTCATGCCTTCTCAAAGGAGCTAGAAACAAAATTCCATGGAAGTAGGTGTGGAAGCTTTATTTTTTATTTTCTTGCAAAAAATCTTTTAAAAATAACATACAAATGCAAGAGAACCTGAATTACCTATTTGCCTTTGAAAGTCTGTGAGATTTAGACTACATTTGTACCTATGTCCAGTATGAAGATGGTGCCTTAAACTGCTTTTGAGCTGACTGATTTGTTCAAGGTCACATATTAATTGCTGGCAAAGCTAAATAAAGGGTCTAGGAGTATCTCCTCTCACCAATACATCATGCTCATTACTGGTTGTTTTTTTTCCTGACTGGCTCTGGAACACTGTGTCTGGCTGACTGACATTACTTTTAGGTTTGCAGAAATTCATAAACATTGAAGGCTTCAACAAATAACTACACTCGGTGGCAAAGTATCTTTAACCTGCCCTTTCTTTATATAAAGTTTCAGATTTATTGCTGATTTTATGATGATCTTGGCCAAACGTCTTGTTTTTGGTTTTTTTTTAGTAGAGAAAACTATGATCTCATAATAGATTCTGAGATGGTGGGAGTTTGAAAACAGTGCTTCCAGTGCAGAATATTTGGTTTGGTTTGGTTTGGTTTTGTTAATAGAGTTCTGAGTAATTACCTGTGATTTATTGGCATACTTGAAAAAAACTATAGCTGTTTCTTTACAGGCAACATGCTATGTAGAATGTTAAATCATAGCTACTTGGTCTGACTTGGACATGATTTAGTTTCACTAAAATACTGCTGGTGTTAGTGACTTCTTTCATACTTTTTTTCCTAGCTCCTTGAATGAACTGCAGTGGAAAGCTCTCAATATTATGTGAATATGAGGGGAATCATATTTTTGTAATGTTTATCGGTTAATAGAAATTAAGTTGTATTTTCCATAGCTAATCTCAATCTAAAATATAATGACTCAAATTGCTTGTGATCCTAATATAGTTAGGCAGCCAAAACTCCTGGGACTGAGCAGAGCTTTGAGACACTTGATGCAGGTTATTTCTATGCTAATGTCTGTTAAATGAGAAGCAGCACCTATGGAAAAAAGGAACAGTTCAGAGGCAATGAAGGGAAAGGAGATTGTCTTCTTTATGCTTCCTTCCCTGTGTTTCTAGTTACAAAATCCATTTCCAGTAGAAATTCTGATTTACATTCGAGTGCTTATAGAAACTAGCAACTGAATTACATTGCATTAACGCTGTTCACTTCCAGATTTTTGTGTCACATTGTTGTCTCTTTGTACAGCTTTTTCCTGTTGAATTCCTCAGCCTGGAGTACTCTTGTCTAGCTCAACTGTACTTTGAGGTACTCAGGTAAGAAAGTGAAGAGACTATTTCCCCTATAATGGGAGAGATCAATGAAAACTGTAGATTGTACTTTTAGTAGCAGAGAAGGGAAAAAGACAATCTTTATCCTGAAAATATGCTTTATGAGCTGAAAATGAGCTTTCCTGCTGGCTATCCAGCCACTAAGGGAATTGAAAGGGAATGTTCTTCCTTTCACTGTTTGGAAATTCGGTAAGGGCTGAAACGGGCAGAGCAGAATAACAAAAGGAGATTTGCTTCTCTTCCTCTCTGCTGGGTCTGGCTGTCACAGGGTGATTATCTCATGTTTCTTTGTGGCTTCGAGCAAGACAAAGTGACTTCCCAGCTGTTAACAGGAGACTGACATTGGAGCAGATCTTTTACAGTCAATCAGTTTTCAGCAAAAGCAAAGAGAACAAAAATAAGAAACGGCTATGAAATCAGGAGGAAACCCTGCGATTTCCGTCCATCACCAGAGGCATCCTGACTACTTGTTCACAAGCCCTAGAAAGCTTTAGGAGTTTGATTTTGCACAGCATTAATACGATTAGGTGTAGTCTGCCTTTGTTCTGAGATGCTTCTGTTTTGGACCTCTGTAATGTGGAAAAGGTTTCTCAGGCTTTGGTCTCAGTGATTCAGAGCTCCACAGAAAGCCCCTCAGGAACTCAGAAAAGCTCATGTTTTTGCTATGAAAACACTAAATCCGTGTGCAGGTTGCTTACTGTGGGTCTGAATAAGGTGTCTAAGCAAGGAATTTACACTCAGATAAAGCTATCAATTATCTGATACCCTGCATCAAAACAGATGGGCCCAAGAATTACTCACAACTGGGCAACATATTGCTGGTGATATCTGGAATGTTACATTTGAGTTTGGGACCCTGAGATCATGAAGGGTACTGAAAAGTGGAGAGACCTTAAATATGGAGCATGGGGCTTGTGTGGTCTGGCAAGGATGAGACTCAGAGGGCATCAGGCTGCTCAAAATTGCGTTGGAAAAGTTGCAAAGTCAGTGAGGCAAACTTTTTTGCATAGAGGAAGAAAGTAAAACAAGGATGAGGAGCTACAAGATCAGGCTGGAGAGATTCACAGTGCACTTAGAGAAAAATTCCTCAGGAGGTGAGGAGGGGAGCACTGTAACTTGTATTGTTAAACTATTAAAATGAAAGGAAGAAGAAGAAACTAGAAGACATCATCAATATTCATTGTTTATCTTGATTGCTTTATTTTTATGTAAGAGAATTTGAAGTTCTCTGTCTTGAACCAGAGAAAACCCCATCATCCTGGTTTGGACTCTTCTACTGGAAATATTTTAAGTCCTGCAACTGAGACATTTGCAAGACCTTGTTATCAATGGAAATTAATTTTTGCCTACATCTGACACCTTTGGCAGATGAGATGAGCAGTGATTTTTAACATCAAATTTCCATTTTAAATCATATTCCAGTTATTGGCTTACCCACTATGCAGTTTCCATGCTACTGGTTAAACAGGAGTAAAAGGTCCCCTGTATTTTTGACAGTTTCTCTGTATTCAGCAGTTTAGGATTCTCCCAAACCAACCTGCACATTCATCAAAAGAGAATCCTTTTTAACACATCTACTACAGGGGAAGGAATTTTTAATCATTAAAATATAATTCAATAAATAAAATAAAGCAGCTCTTTTTCCATTATATCACTTACTGCATTTGAATTAACTTCTTCATTCTTTCTTGCGAGTAAAACAGAATTAGCATGTGATAGATAAGCTTTTGTGGGGACAAATCCAATGTCAAAGCCCCTCCCTCATCCCAGCCCTTGCCTCTGTTGACTGTTCAGGTGACAGGCTAAGCTCTGGCAGCCCAACCACAGAGACATTGGTTAAATGATCCCAGCGAGCTGGAAATCCACTCCCTACTCTGTGTGACAAGGAAATGGAATCATGTCAGCTATGTCAGGCCCATTATAAACTTGAGGTTTCATCTGGAGGGCCATGGCTTTGACAGACAGCCTTGTTTCCTCATTTATTTAAAGAGCCATGTCATGGGTAAACATTTTGAATGTACATTTGTGATTTATAGGAATGCTCTCAGTTTCATATCCTTCAGATATGCCTTTAGCAGTGTAAAAAATTATTATAGAAATTATACAAGCTGTGGGTTGAAAGAAGTCATAGCTCTAACTAGAACATTATTTACAGGGTCACAAGTGTAAAAGTTAATGTACAAGAGCTTTTCTCTTTTTCTGGACGGATTGAACTGTTGCAGTGCGTTTAACAATGGTTTAGTCTAAATAACTCCCTTCCTGACTAACCCTTTTGGTTTTTCCCTGGTGATGGGTGTACCAATCATTCTGTGTCCCTGTCCAGAAACCTGAAAGATTCTAGGTGGGAGGGGCTGAGGTGAATGGCAAAGCCCTTGGTGTCTCTGCCCTGTATTATGTGTAAGATGTCCTGTGTATTGTCTTCTAGTCTTGGTCACTCCCTCCTTACCTGGTATTGGTTATGGTTCCCCCTTGTCCCTTTCCACACCCCCCATACAAAAGCTGAAACCAGAACCCCAGGAGTCACTCTGGACGTGGCCCTGTGGGAGCAATAAACACCTAGCTTCAACCTACGTGAGAGTCATTGTTTCTTCTTCCACACCCTCGCTACGCTTCAGCCCAAGGTTCAGACCCACCAGACCCAAAGGATACAAAATTGCATGCAGACCGGTGAGTGATCAAGCCAGTAAACAACTCTAGACACCACCATAATGAACCTTAACTGATTTCTATTCATCTGGCTTTTAACTGCTGAGATTTGCAAAGAGAATTAAAAATAAGACCCTTTTTGTTGTCATCTTTTCTCCTTTCACTTTAGTTAATAATTTGAATCACAGCTTTCTGTTTAACCAGATATTCAGGGCAGGAAAAATAATTTCAATAACCTCCAGAGTGGCATCATATTGAAGTGCAATTCAAAGAAAGGAAAAGAAAAATGAACTACCCTGTGTTATGGTGTGTTAACAGCAGGACTCTGAACTTTTAGGAGTCCAGTGCATATGAGTTTAGAAGTTCAGTACAGCTACCTAAATAAGAAAAATAAATAACAAATAGTAATGCTTAGGTGGAGAAAGAAAATAGAAGAGAGTGAGACATTCCAATTTTTTTTTTTAACAGTGTCCTGGTTTAGGGCAAATTTGGGAGAAAACCCCTGAATGGGGTCCCTCTGGGAAGCAAATACAGATGGCCCCTCCCCCCAGCCAGTCCAGGAAAAGAACTTCCTCAGTATCTTGGTTCAGATAGATAGGTATCTGCCAGGGTGGGTTGGAGTCTCCCTTAAAATGTAAGCCCCTCCTCCCCTTTTGCAAATTATCATAAATTTGCAATTAAAAGGCTGTCAGGCAAAGATGTTGGGAATAGGTATAGCAGTTCTTTACTAGGGATATAAAAATACAGATGTTGTAGTACAGAAGAATAAGCAAGCAAATAAACAAACAAGAAATCCTAGAAAACCCTGACAGAGTCAAGAAATACAACCTGACACCCTGTTGGTCAGGGTGTTGGAAGCAGTCCACAGCAAGCCCTCCTGGAGCGGCAGATGTGGTTCTGTTGGAGTAGAGATGGTCCCGTTGAAGAAAAAAGGGTCCAGTAACGGTGAGATGGGTCCGGTCTTCCTCCAGGGATCCGGTGGAAAAACTGGATACCTAGTGGGACTGTGGCTCCTTTTTATCTAGGTTAAGATGGTTTGGCTCCTCCTGCCTGTGTGGAGAAGCTTACAATAGTGCAGTGTAATGTGTCATGTCATTGATGAGCTCTTGATGGTCCATTAGCAGAAGACATTCCCATGGAAGTAGTGTAACAACGAAGAGAGATAAGTAGCACTCCACCATCTGATAAGTGACACTGACCCATTTGGGCAAAGATAAGCAATTCTGCTCCACCCAGATGGAATAGAATAATATGCTCTTTACAAAACCCATGACACTCAGAGAAAACTGGAAAAAACTATTTATTTAACAAAGTGCCCACAAGCATAAAGAATGAATATTATGAAACAATAAAACCTTTCATTGTTCTGAAATGAGATGGTAAATTCAGAGAGTCCTTGCTGTGGGTAGCTCAGCTTGCTCCGTCTCTTATAAGTCCCTCCAGAGGTTCAGGTCCCAGTCGGTCCACAGGTGAGAGCACCCGGCGCTCCTCTGGGTTTTTCAGTCCAGAGCAGGTTTAAACAGTCCTGAGAAAAAGAAAAACAGTTCAGAGAGCTTCTCTGCCTTCGCTAGCTAACACTAAGAGCAAAGCAGGTCTGTGCTGCTGCTTGTCTGTGCCTCAGACAAGCACAGTCCAGGAGCAGGAATGCAGAGGAGTGAATATGGTTTTCAAAACAAACTCCACACATCATCTTTCTCCCCCTTCCCCCTTGGAACTAGTCTCACAGCAGTGATATTCTCTCTCCAGGATCCGGCTTCATGAGTCCCTACCTCATGCTCTTCAAGGTTACTCCTCCATGATGATGCTCCCCTTACTAGCTAACCCCCTCTTTTATCTCACTCATCCTTATTGGATATAGCTGATACTCATCAGGGGCAAGGCTGTATTGGTTAATTAACACAGCTGTTACTTATCAGGGGTTACTTAGTCTTAGAGGTACAGAACTTAACATACAGCATAAACAGAACAGACAATTGGGGACACAAGCATCAAAGTCACCCCAGGACAAACAGTCAGCCTTCTTATTTTTGAGCCAATTCCTGGCCACAAATATATTTTTTTTTCTGTGCACTGCATATGATAATTTAATGCCAGATTTGCTTTTTGATTGGTGTTCTTGTGACTGATATTTGTGCTATTACTATTTTCAGATCTCTTACTTTGGGTAGTTTTTCCATTCATTTCTGTTTGCTGCTTGTTCTTCTTTATCTTAGCATGATATTTACCTTTTAAGAATTCTTCACCAGTATATTGAAATGCACTTTCTTCTATGGACAGTAGTGGAGTCAGATGAGCAGTATTTAATCTGGAATTAACAAAATTATTGATGCCTGAGAGTGCTAAACAACTGAGAGATTCATGTGCTAGAGCTACTTTTTTTTCTTCATTTCCTGATGCATTTAGACTTTCTCCAAGCACCTCAGTCTATCATTCTGAAGATCCACATAATGTGAATTATCTGGAATAACAGAAGTAAATCCAGTGCTGTCCTGGCAATCAGCTGTGTCAGTCCTCTGTTTATACTTCCTCCTCCAAGTCTTCTAGTTGATAATATACCTGGGTTTCTTCTGATTTTTTCCCCCCTGTTGGGTTAACCGGAGCCGCAGGAGAAGAGCCTCATGCTATCATGGTCAGCAAATCTCGTTTATTTCAGGTAGCATACACACATTTATATCTTCTATAATCAGCTCATACATATTGCAAAAGTTAAGCTCAGGATTGGTGCTCAGACTAAAAGTCAGCTACGCCTCTTTCTACATTTCTTTGTGGTTACATAGTTTGAGTAAGTTTTAGTTTTACCGTGCTTCTCCCTCATATCTTTCAGCTACAAGGTCTTGTTATCGTATTCCAGCTGTGCTCAAGGACATACGAAGCTTACTGCCTTGCTGGTTTTCATGAGAGTGCCTGTGTGCTCAGCAAAGCTCTCTCATGTCTGCGTGACCTTTTGCAGCTAGCCAGTTATCAATCACACTCTCCACACTTCCCCCGTTTTCTTTTACTGCTATCATTGTTATCTTAAAATTATCAAACATTGACAATACCATACGCTGCAAACATTGCAACACACAAGGCAAAACTAAAAGCAAAACAACAATTACAAGCGAAATCACAAACACTACTTGTATCAAATGTTTTAACCAGCCTGTAATGTGCGCTGAAGTTGCATGAAAAGTTCACTCAGTCGGGGGTTGTTAACTTCTTTGAGACTTGCGTCTTCAATTCTGGAGACAACTCCCACTACATAAAGTGAGTCAGAAACTACATTAACAGGTTCTCGGAAGGTTTGAAAAGCCCATATAACTGCTAATAGTTCTAACGTCTGGAGATTGTCTTGTGGGCTTGCTGGAATCACATGATGATGCCACTGGCCTGCCTTGTTCCAAGTAGCTGCTGCTCGGCGGGAGCGCTTTCCTGCATCAGTAAAAACTGTAATTGCGTGTGGAATAGGTTGGTCTTCTCTCAAAGGTTTAGTAATTAATTGCCATTCTCCTAGCCAGTGCAATAATTTCGGTTTAAGAGGGCCTGTTGTAACAAAACTCGGTGCTTGTAGTAATGCCTCTGCCAATTCTGTGGAGTTGAGCAGAAAGCAGTCCAGAGACACTTTTTCCATAGGTAGATGTATCACACTAGGTTCCTTGCCACTTAGCTCTATTGTGCGTAATCGGCCTTTCATAATTAACAAGGCAAGTTTTTCAATTTTTTGTGTAATTGTTTTTCTTTGCTGTAAGGGAGGGCTAATCCATTCTAGGACCCCCAAGTCCTCCATATTTCCTGGTCTCTCCCCCGTTTTCTTTTTCTGCGTAATGGCTCCTAGAAGGTGATCTTTGTTATTCCAAATAGTCAGTGAAACAGAAAGGGATGGATCGTATCTGGTGACAAAGCCATTGGCAACACACCACAAAATACTTTGAAGGGCACTGATTTGGTCTGCAGAAAGTATAACCGGAGCACAGGGGTCCGTGCCTTTTAAGAGGGGGCGCAACGCTTCTAGAAGGGTGTTAGGAATGCTAACTACAGGCTTAAGCCATTGGAGGTCTCCCAATAGTTTTTGTGCTTCATGCAAAGTGGACGGTGGAGCCTGGATGGTAAGTTTTTGCGGGCGTATTTGTCTCTGTGTAATTGTCTATCCTAAATACTTCCATGGTGCATGAGTTTGAATTTTTTCATCAGAAACCATAAGGCCATAATTTCTCAACATGGCAATGATGGATTGTACCTGTATGACTGTAAAAGGCGAGCTTTGGGCAAACAAAATATCATCCATGTAATGGTAAATAATTGTATCAGGCATCGCTTGTCTAACAGGTTGCAGGGCCGTGTCAACATATAGCTGACACAAGGTAGGCGAGTTGCGCATTCTTTGTGGCAAAACTGTCCATTCAAAGCGCTTATCAGGTTCACCCCTATTGAGGGAAGGCAAGGTAAATGCAAACCTCTTAGTATCCTTTGGATGTAGGGGTATCGTAAAAAAGCAATCTTTCAAATCTATAAC
This sequence comes from Chamaea fasciata, assembly GCF_029207755.1. NCBI lineage: Eukaryota > Metazoa > Chordata > Aves > Passeriformes > Sylviidae > Chamaea > Chamaea fasciata. The sequence continues at coordinate 1,891,538 of NW_027094114.1, read as the reverse complement.
AAGAATAGGCTAATCCTGTGGTAGCATAGCTGGATTAGGGAGCCCTGGTTGTAGAGCTCCCATGGGCTCCATCTGCTGATTGACTGCTCGCAAGTCCTGTAGCAGACGATAACTTCCTGATTTTTTCTTTATAACAAAAATAGGCGTATTCCATGGGCTAGTTGATGGGCGAAGGTGTTTAAGCTGTAGTTGTTCTGCAACTAAGCGGTGTGCCTGCTCAAGATTTTCCCTTTTTAACGGCCACTGCTTAACTACCACGGGGTTATCAGAAGTCCAGGTCAATGGTAGAGGGAATGTCCAAGCAATGGCCATCACAATAAAGGGCTATCGGTAAGTACGTATCCCAATTGTGTCAGAACATCCCTTCCCAGGATGCAATCGACCTCCGATGGCAGGGGTTTCAGCGAAAACACTGCTTTAGCTTGTTTGCCGTCGATCTCTACAGCAAGAATGGGAGATCGTTGTGCAAGCTTAATGCCACCAATGCCAGAAACTGTGGTATTAGCCGGTAAAAGCGGCCACGTCTTTGGGTATTTGGCCGTATCAATAATACATGTATCCGCCCCTGTGTCCAACAATGCCTTATGCAAAATGATCGTTTGTCCTTGGTAACATAAACAGCAAATCCTTTTGGGTCTTGTAGATAAGTCTATGACAGGGAGAGTGATACCTCCTGAGGAGCCAAGGCATTTTGTTCCGCGCGGCTCATCAGATCGTGGCGGTATGTTCATAGTTAATTGCGGTAGAGGTATGAACTGGGCGATCCGTTGGCCTTTTGGAATGTTCACCGGCGGGAAAGGTGTATGAGCTATAACAAAAATCTCTCCTTCAGCATCAGCGTCGATAACTCCAGGTTCTACCAGTAGGCCCAAAACAGACCCAGACGATTGACCTAAAATGAGTCCTCCTGTGGGTTGTCCATTAATGAGAATAGGTCCAAAAATTCCGGTAGAAATCACATGTGGACTGCTGTTATATAGGGTAACTTTTACTGCTGCTGCCAGGTCCAATCCGAGGCTGCCGGAGGTTGCTGGCAAGAATTGCCCATCGATGATGTGGCTGGAACTATTTGTGTCCCGGCGCGGCCCAGTTTCGCGCTGGTCTTGGAGTTTCCCGATCCAGATCGGCAAGCGGTGCTGTTGTGGGTATTGGATCGGCACTTGCCGCACCATACGCCCGTGGCGCCACATTCGCGGCGGATGTGTCCCGGCTTTCCGCAGCGGAAACACTTCATCCTCCCACTGGTATTGGGGCTTTGACGCGCTGTCGCCGCTTGGAGGGGTGCGAGGGCAGCTAAAACCTGAGTCTGAGCTGATACTGCTTGTTCTCTAAAAGCCTGAGCCTGCTGTTGTAACCCCTCACCTATCTTTTGCAGCGCTTCTACCACAAATACCTGAGTGCCGGAAGGCATGGCTGCTGCTTTATCTAACAAATCTTGGACATTCCAGTTCCCAGGGGCTGAAGCTATGAGGGAACGAGTATTAGCATTCCCATTCTGCAAGATACATTGTTTAACTAGGGCATCTTGCATGTGCTCAGCAATGCCTGCTTTACTTAAAGCGTCAATGATCTTGTCCACAAAGGGGCCAAGAGGCTCCTCCCTCCCCTGTTTTATCCCCATATAAAGAGGAACACCTCCTGGAGCTCTAATTTTCTCCATAGCTCTTTTAGCTACCGCCATGGCCTCTCTCAATTTATCAGGACCTAAGGTAGCTTGAGCCTCTACTCTATGAAGCGGTCCTTGACCCATAAGCTCCTCAATGGTAATGCCGAGTAAGGGGTCTCCTTGGGGACGAGGGAGCGCGGCACTTGCAGCCGCCTCTTCCCTCCATCGGGCTTCAAACAGTAACCTTTGATGTGGGGTATAAATTAAACGAGAAAGACCTCTAACATCTGCGGGCAACAGGAGATTCGTATTAAAAAGGAATTCTAACATTTGTTTAGCGGGTTCGCTTGTGACCCCATAGCTCGCTACAGTAGATCGTAGTTGTGACAAAAGTTTCCAGTCTAAATTAGTAACCTCCGCCCGTTGCCCTCCCTGTGGGTTGTTGTGAAAGATAACTGGGAGGGCGAGGGGGGACGACATCTGCTCCTGAGCTGCCGCGGCCAGATCCGTATCTCCCTCCCACCAGCCCTGATTTGCCAGTGCCGCCCATACCTCCCGTCTTTCTCATGCCATAGCCTCCGCGAGGTCCGATAAGGCTCCGGGGAACGGCTCCGTGGCAACAGGACAGGGAGGGGCATTCTTAGCCTCTGCATTCATGGGGGTAGGGGGTGAAGGCATTAGTGGAGCAGAGGGCTGTGGCGAGGGCTGAACGGTGGGCGTACTGGCCGGCTCTACAGAGTCAGATGGCGGGAGGTCAACGGTTGCAAAGACCGGAGGGTTTGGAGCGGAAGGGTCATCCCCATAAGCCCTATTCCTAGTGTGCATTTCACGAGCATTATCGACAGCTTTCTTCTCCGCCTGACACATAAGCAATTCATTATGCACAGTTCTCCACAACTTGCTCATCTTTTTCGCTGGCTTATCATCATCTAGCACTAATTCCCAAAGCTTATCCCCATACCTGCGCCATTCGGCTAATTCATGAACAGTATGGGGGTTAGCAAAAGAGCCATAAGAGGTAGCATGGCTCAAAAGAGGGGGGAGCTCCTTATCTAAGTCAAGCCCCTTAAATCCCCGCTTTCTAAGAAAAGCAGTAAAGAGATCATACGCTGCTTGCCTTTCGATACTCACCGGTACCGTCGCAAACCCCCAGGCGTCGGCAGCGCGTAGCGGCAGGGCGCACCGATGTGACCACCCCGGGCGTAAATCCGCCATCGAAAGGGACCCGACCCCAATGCAGCTCTAGAGAGGGTAGGGGAGAAGCCTGTTCGGGCGCCAGATGTTGGGTTAACCGGAGCCGCAGGAGAAGAGCCTCATGCTATCATGGTCAGCAAATCTCGTTTATTTCAGGTAGCATACACACATTTATATCTTCTATAATCAGCTCATACATATTGCAAAAGTTAAGCTCAGGATTGGTGCTCAGACTAAAAGTCAGCTACGCCTCTTTCTACATTTCTTTGTGGTTACATAGTTTGAGTAAGTTTTAGTTTTACCGTGCTTCTCCCTCATATCTTTCAGCTACAAGGTCTTGTTATCGTATTCCAGCTGTGCTCAAGGACATACGAAGCTTACTGCCTTGCTGGTTTTCATGAGAGTGCCTGTGTGCTCAGCAAAGCTCTCTCATGTCTGCGTGACCTTTTGCAGCTAGCCAGTTATCAATCACACTCTCCACACCCCCCCTAGATAGTCCACATTATTTATGTCACTTTCAAGTAGTGCTGTTTCAGAAATGCTGTAGCCTTGAACTATTTTGTTACAACACTGCTTTTTTTATTTGAAGAAAGGAGAACTGATGGGCAATACAGAGTCCACTTCACAGCCAAATGGAACATCCATAATCCCTTCTGCTCTTATCTCCAACAAAGGTTCAGCTTTTAAAGAGTATTTACAGGAGACAAATGTTTGAACAAAACACATGTTAATAGCTAATTACCAATTGGCACGTTTAACTACCCTGAGAAAAGGTATTATGGGCATTTCACCAATTTGCAAAATTGTGTCACAATGACAAAAATAAGGTAAGGCAGAGGCTGATGAATTTGTCTCATCAAATATGACAAGCAGAATGCAATATTATTTACTGCTTTTATGTCACTCACCAATTACAGCAACTTACTGGGGACTTAAGGAGAGATTTGGTCTGTATATCGAGGAAAAAAACACTCAGATTTTTAAGAAAGATCAATGGCGATGGGTCAGTCACCATCAGTGGATTCACTCAGTCTATGGATCATTATCTGTACAAACAAATCCCTGTAAAGTAACTTCAGTCTGTGCTTAAAACCTCAGCAGATGTCAGTGCTTGTTGCTAGAATGTTAAGTGTGGTCTCACCAGAGCAGCAGATTTTGAACTGCCAGGAGGCAAAAACACTCACAGATGTGAACATCCCTGTCAATAGGAAATAATATTTTTCCTATATAAGCACCATGATGCGTTTCAAAGAAATATGGATTTTATGCTCTCCCTGTAGCAGGAGGGATCAAAAAATAGACAGCACTGGAACAAGTTCTGCAGGCAAACTGCCATGTATGGAAGCACAGGTTTCCCTCTGTGATCAGACTGCTGAAGGAACAAGGAATTAGGAAAGGTGGCTTTCATTTGACTTTTCACATCACAGATTTGACCTGTAAAATGTTCCTACCCTTCATCCTCTCTTTTTGCTCACTGTTGAACAGTGTTTATGGCTGGGCCGAACTGCTGAATATGTATTTATTTTTAATACACTTGCAGCATGCTTGGAGCAGGTCTTTTTCACAGGGATGCTTGGTCTGACAGTGAAAGAACATCCGGAGACATTAACCTTGAGTGCCTGGGAGCAGCTGCCATGGACAGCTCCTACAAGTGTTTGTAAATGCTGCTACCTGAATGGCATCCAGAATCATGGCCCTCTGTTAAGGGAAAATATTCATTCACACTATCAAAAATACCAGAAATATATCCTAATTGGGTGACTGGACAGCAAAAAGACTCTATAATAAATTATCAGAATAATACCAACAGAATATTTTTAAAATAAATATTCCTCAACATTCATTTTGTGTTTGATGATCTTATATTTACTACACTTATTATCTGTGTAACTTTACACACTGGCATATAATTTTGTGTTGTAAAGGGAGTGCACAGTAAAAATTAAATTGACACTGCGAGTGATGCCTGTTCAGTCCATCTTGCTCCTTTCTTACTCAGTGTTGTCTGCATGGCTTAAAACTCTGGAAGAAAATATCTTTAAATTCATTATTTTTGCTACTGGATCTTGATTTGTGGTGGGAGTTAAGCACTGCAAATATGGGGGAGATATGGGCCCTGCAATTAGCAGTTTTCCTCAGTCACAATGGCAGCATTCCTGCTAAATGATTTGTTGTTTTTAATTATTGGATTATATCTGAAATCAAGTATTCAATTTTGCATATTTCCAATTTGTTCGAATTATAGTCACATCATTATGTTCAAATCAGAGCACCCAAAATGCAGTTTTGCTCCAGGATAATTATCCAATGACTGAAATATGCAAGCAGGGAGTCTCATTTAGGTAGACAGCACAAGAAGCAGGGGGAGCTACTGATGCATACCATTGCATTCTTATCTTCTGAAAACAAAGCTTCAATTTGCTTTGTTCTTGATTGCATTATTCCATGACAGATTTTGTGATCTATAGTTATCTTACATTGCTGCAACATTGAAACCCTTCACCTTTTAACATGTGCTCCTGAACTAATTGCTTTGAAGTACCCCATAGAAATTCTCCAGTGAAAAATAGAGCTAACAAGACAAGTTCAGTGATATGAATAGTAATAATGAGCTGTGTGTATCACAATTCTTGCAGTATTCCAGCCAAATTATTACATATTGGAGTATTTCTCTACAGAAGAGGCTGCACTCTATCTTATTTTTTTCCTTATAAATTGAATTAGTGCACAGACAGGGTAAAATGTGGTTTTCAAGTAATTACCAAGTGATATCATAGCAACCATGCAGCAGTCATGGTAAAAATGCTGGAGTTAAAATAATACTTTTCCACTTTTATTTTCTGGTCCATCCATCGTTTCTGTTTCTATGAGTGTCCATGGCTTTATTTAAACCTCGAACATCGAACCAAACCACAGCACAGAATGTTAGCAACTGTAAAAATTAAAATAATAGGAACAAAGATGTAATAAAAATACCTGGCACCCTCAGCTGCTGTCTTAATCTCTCATCCTTCCAAATATCTACTCCATTTGATAAAATCAAAATCATTTTCCTGTGCATTTAGCAATAAATGGCACCTGGCCTGGCCTTCAGCTGCCATATATGCTGGCCACTATGGATAATAATTGCCCTAATGATAGAACAAAATTTGTGAAAATAAAAAATGACCAGTGTGAAAAATGAGTTCCACTCTCTTTTAAAAATTTATAAGTTTAATAAAAAACAAAAATAGAAAACTAGGAGACAGAAAGGGCAAATGTTCCAGCTGGGGTGCCTCACTAGAAAGCACACCCTTCTCTTTCAATTACTGTGTTTTAAGGATTGCTGTTTTACATATTCAATAGATATTAAAACATTCTTTTCAGTTTTAAGTATCCCAAATCATCTTATCTGATATATTTACTTGTGGGTGGCTTTACTCTGTCTGGTAACATGGGTCTTATAAATATGTTTTTTTGAGTTTTTTTTTGCTTTTTTTCATTTTGATTAAAAAAACAGAAATCCAGCAGCCTTCATGCAGGGCTACAAGGTGACGACTCCTCCCCCATACTGTTTGGCCTGGTCAGTTCAGATGTTACAAAGAAAAAACCCAGTCTTTCCACTATTCACACTATGTCACAATCAGAAAATACCTTCATCACCTTTCTAAACTCTATTGACAAAACACAATACAGTATGTAATAAATGTACTGTATAAAATTCGTGTATTGAAAATTTGTGTGTGTAAAATTATTCAGTGGAATGTAAAACCCCAGATTCCTGGAAGCAGTCTGAGGGCGTCTCCAAACATTCCAAAGTCTTTTTTAGCTTGAAGGTGTTACTTCGACATCTGCAGGAGAGATAACGGGGAAACGGCCAATTAATCACGGGCTGACCACATCTTCACAGTTAATCAGAGGATCTGATATCGATCTGGGTGGAGATCAACAGAAGCCTTCCAACAGAAGATTCAGAGACTCTTCCTTCAGACTTTCATTCAATTCCTCAGGAAGCTCTTTCAAACATCCCTCAGGGAGTGAAGGACATTTCAATGATTGTATTTTTTGCATGATGTCATGTTCTTTGGGCGAATCCGCGTTCTTTGTGATAGTCTTGCTTTCGCCTCAGGGCAGAAAAATGGTGTAAAACACCTACCCTGAGACCCCGAATTTGTGGGCAGTACTCCGGAGAAGCACCCTTTGCTGCTCCCGGATTGTCCACCCAGCATTCGATCGATGTTGTCCTGACTTATAGTGGCGTTTTCCGAAATTGATTTTTGAAATTGTTAAATAAATCTTTGGATTTTTGAATTGGCTCTGATCATTTATAACAAGTACAAATATACATATAGTATTCATTCCAGTATTTGCGAAAAGCCAACTTTATAATATGCATTTATAACAATCAGCTACATAACTTTGAAATCACTGCATCATTTTCTCTCTTTCTGACAATGTGGGGATTTATGGATCAGATTCAAATATATTCAAATGTTTGAGAGAAGAAAAACAAGAAAACAAAAACCCACAAAATGAAAATTAGGAAATGTTGCAGTCAGTTCAAGCTGCAGTTTTTTCAAGTTTTAAAGTTTCTAAATGGTTCTGTACCCCTTGTTTAGTGTCAGTCTGGGGTTCTGTCTCAAAAACTGCTTACTCCCCTAGAGCTGTCAGTTATCCAGACCTCAGCCTGTTTTTCCTGAAGATTCTAAGCCAATCTCTCCGCAAACCAATTTTCATTTGTCTGTATAATTTGTTTTCCTTTCAATGATTTTTCATTAGTCCCCAAAGCTCATGTTTACCTTTTTCACTTCCCTGCAATTGGCCGGAAGTTGTTGCTCGCCCAAACTCCTCTGGTATATAACCTGCCATGCCCGGGGTCTGGCTGGCTGTTTGTCGCGGTGATTCAGATAATAAACTCTTTAGATCTAAGACAACAGATCTCCCTTCCTCAATCCCTGCCCTCTGCCTGCGCCCAAGAAGCCACGGAGCCAAGAAGCTCAGAGACACCCTGCCCGAAAATCAGCATCGGGAGGGGGGTGTTCCACACAATATCAACCGTGCTGAAAATTAGAGCTAGTACGGAGATTCCGGCCTGGCGATAAGGAAATGATTAGGTTCAATCCACAATGCTTAGGCTGTTTCTTTAGCCTGATGGTGCACACACTTTTTGGGTTGTTTTCCTTTCTTCTCCACTCCCTGGGTTACTTTTCCTGCATGCTTGCTCCTGTGTAGTAACTGTAGAGAATAAATTGTTAGAAAGTTGATACAAAGTTATGTTATAAGTTAATGAGGTCGGTGGGTTGTTGGTTGGGTGATTTGTGTAAATTCCCTTACCGTCCGGTATGGCCCTCGTGACTCCCCTCTCCTCCGAGATACTGAACCACCTGAGACCATGAGGAGGAGGATGACATCACCTAGTATGCAAATATCAGATTCTTAGGGGAGAGGGAATTTGTCTAGTGGAGACCCCTAAAAACAACAAGCCACTACCCCCGTGCAGGTAAAGAGCTGAAGTAACACTTCTTACCAGAGGGGACATTGGATGACATCAAAGCTCTAGTCAGGACTCCTCGCCTTCATCACCCTAACCAAGGTGAGTCAGGGGTGATATGGGGACCCTGAAGCTGAAACCAACAGGCATCTTCAGGTGGACTCCCGTGCGGAAGGAAGGCCCAGATCTGCCAGACAACAGAGCTGACATCCTCTTCCTCCAGGTTGTATCGGGAGCAGCAGCAGCGGTGGTGTGCGTGCACCCCACGAGCCTCCTTTCCCAGACTGTTTCCAATAAAGCTGAAATCACTAAGGAGCTGGTCTCCTAGCATTCATAACATAACTTCCCAGCAATATCCCCAAAGCTGTGCTCTGGAAGGCTGACTCTGCTCCCCAGAAACAGCCACAAGCCTAGGGGGAGTTTACACCCTCAGGTGAATCTCATCTCTTCCTGATTTAGGAAAACCAGTTTGCCGTTCACCCTTGGAAGGTATTTGAGGTGTTTTACATATGGATGAATTTTAGGACATATTGAATATAAGACCGTGTGTATGAATACTTGATAAGTTAATGAGCTCCCTATGATAGTACAGGACTGTACAAAAGTGTGATTTATTGGAATTTCTGATTTTGATTACTGAATTTGTACTGGAAAATTTTCCCCCCTTCTGCTCCCTATTTTTCTCTTTAATCCCTACTCAAGCTGGAATGGTCATTTTCCCATAAGAATTCTTTTTATAAAACTGCTTTTCTTTCTGATCACCCTCTTCTATGTAAATGGAATGATGCAAAAAAGGATCACTATCGTCACTGAATAAATTCAAAGAAATTTTCTCATTCTTAATATGAACTCTGATTTGGAGTATGCTCACATAAATCTATAAAGGAAAGGTTATAATTTAATAAATGTATTCTAAATCATTGATAGATTAATTTAGAAAATGGATTGGCAAGGGAATGTTAAAAATCTATTAATGTCTACCTGCTCTTTAAACACTTAATATCTGTGCAAAGTTTTACAAGGTGATTGCTGGCATGATGCAAGTATTAAACCAGTTTATAGTGTGGAAATGGGTGCAGATAATAGTGCTAGGTGTGCACTGACCTTCTACCTGAATTTTGGCATGCAGTATACAACTTAGCACATCAGGCAATGCTTGAACATGTTTGAAGGGTGCAGACAATGTATTTCCTTTTCTAATCCAGAAATCATTTTGTTTTATTTTGGTGTAAAACACAGTTGCACAAATAATGAAGAAAGTGCTCGATTAAAGCAAACAGAGAGCTCAGGCACAGTCTTCATTAAAGAGGTACAAAGACCACACCATCTGCTCAAACAAGTCCTAGCTCTCCCTGGGTTTGTTTGCTCAGTACTTCCTGCTGGCTGGAGCCACCTGTTCACTTAATTAGAAACACAGCCTTAAAACACTGCCTGCTACAAGCTCTGTGTCTCTCCAGAGGTGAGCTTCTCAGGCAAAGAACCAATGTGCGAAGCAGGCAAAACTTTCTTTCTATCTTGTTTTAAAACTGAGTGAATGAAAGGAGCAAATAAGGTGTAATGTTCTGAAAATACCTGTCACTGTTACGAACATGAAAGAACCACACTCAGGTTCAGAGATGAACAGAGAAAGTTTATTATGATTTGGGGTTTAAATAGGATTTAGGATTTGATCAAGGATTGGGAGATGAGAGGAACACCTTTCTGACCCCAGTGGTCAATTCAGCAGTCCATCACAGACTGGAATGAAAACAATCTAATTTGTTTATGGTACATGCATGAGAATCTCCACTAGAAATATGTAAACAATCATCAGAAGGCTTGAAGAATCCGGGTGACATCTCACCCTTTTTCTGGGCAGAGAGACAGGCGGGATGGGTGGGGCCACGGCGGCCACCACAGCCAGCTCCCCAAAAGCCCGCAGGCCCCTGCCTAGCTGTTTGGGAGCCCCATCTGCCCCCCCCCCGGGGAACCGAGCTCGCTGCCAGGGACAGAAACCTCCTCCAGCGCAGCGTCCTGGGGGGAAAGGGAAGGCTCCACCCCCCCAATCCGATTCAGAGCCTGTCTCAGCCTCTGAGAGGGACGCTTCTTCTTTCCCCCCAGCCTCGGCATCCAAGCTGGAAAACTCTACAGGGGAGACCCAGGCTCCCATGGGAGCTACTGAGCTCTCATAACTACTTAAAACATCATAACACTACTTCCAGAGCTCCAGTAACTCCTCCAGGTCTGCATCGTAACCTGAAGACAAAGCCTGGATGATGAAAGCACCAAACTGGCCCCAGGCATTCCGTGAAATGGCTCTCGGGGCGTCAGTGAAAACCCCGTAGTGTTTCCCACAATAAAAAAAACGCCTAAAATCATCACCAGAAACAGAAACCTTCTTCTGCTCCAGCAAAATTTGCCAAAGGTCCAGGACAAAAGCATCAGCCCCAGGAAATTCAAGAGGCATCTTTTTTTGCAAAAGGGTAGTCACCAACAAGCCCTGTTACCTTAAAAGTTGACTCCACACACTGCAATCCCCACAGTCGGTGGTCACCAGATGTCACTGTTACAGACACGAAAGAACCACACTTGCTCAGGTTGAGAGATGAACAGAGAAAAGGGGCAGTTTATTATGATTTGGGGTTTAAATAGGATTTGGGATTTGATCAAGGATTGGGAGATGAGAGGAACACCTTTCTGACCCCAGTGGTCAATTCAGCAGTCCATCACAAACTGAAATGAAAACAGTCTCCTTTGTTTATAGTACATGCATGGGAATCTCCACTAGAAATATGTAAACAATCATCAGAAGGCTAAAGAATCAGGGCGACAAATACCTTTTTGGTTTTTTTCCTGTAAAAGATACGTCTACTTTTTCTTCTTTTTCAGTAGTACTAGTTTGACTCAGTTAAGGACATTTTGCATTTCACTAGCATGAAGAAGAGAAAGCTGTGACCTTGCAAAAACATTAAATGTAAAATAAGAGAAAGCACAACTCATGTTTTTTTTAATGTCTTCATAAATCAAGATATAAAATGAAAGCAAAAGTTGCATTTGAAACCCAAATGTAACAAAATGGAAGTGAAAGTTCTCAAATCTGATCTAAAGAATTCATTCTTGCCAATTAAAAAATGAGAAATGTTTGGGCAGAAAATAGCATGGCTCATTAGAATATTCAGTTTAGTACTATGCAAAAAAAAAAAAAAAGTCTGCATGAACTCTGAAATTTGCACACATTTCAGTCTTCCGAGAAAAGATAAAATTCCACTTGGTTTTATTTTCTACTGGCCAACTACCTGAGTGCAAATTATATCAATAATATATTCAGCTGTTTCACTGGATAAAGATGACCCATCTGGACCCCATTCAAAATAAAAGTGAATTTAATAACACAAAAGAATATTGACATGAAATATCAGATACTGGAGCCTTTTTCAGTTGCAGCTGGGACGTGGACATGGTGCTGTTGATTTGGTGATTTTCCTTGTTCCTTGTGACCTCTTTGTCTGTGAGTGCTCTGGTTTTATATCTGTGTAATTGCAAGATTTGCTCTGCTGCAATCAGAAAATGGATTGTGATTACTGGGACTGTGTATAACAGATAGACCCATGTCCATCTCTGCTTTGTCTTACAGAATTTGTGGGTTTACCACTGTGGAATTGCAGGGTAGACTTTTATCTCAAGCAAGCACAAACATATTCCTGTGCAGGCTTTCCCAGCTGAGACTGTACAACCCAACAGAAAGTTCTGAAAGGATAAGAACTCCAAAAATAAGTGTTCTTCAGCTGTGTTTTGCATAACTGTAGGACTAGATCATTACTATATTAAGAAATGTTAATTTTTTTGCTACTGTTAAAATTGATTATTAAATGTGGGACCTGCAGGGTGTGTCTCTATGTAATTTTCTTGCTTTTACACTAGCAATCTAAATGAATTCATTAATTACTTAATGCAACTTGAAGATAATAAACCTTCACTAAGAGTTTAATATTAATTATGACTATTATCATTATTATTAGTTATTTACTGCAGGAGGGATTGGAGTATGGATGCTGGTACAGAATATATTGAGGAATCCACAAAATCTCCTAATTTTGTCCTCTGTTTAACTCAGGGTGGTTTCTGGCTGTGATGAGGGAGAAAGAGCTGAATCGCAGAAGTGAATTATTCCCTGTTGAAAACTCAACAGTGTATACAATACTTCATGACCAGACTATTTCTTGCTGCCTCTAATGTATCCTGGTACTGTACTCTCATGATGTTGCAGTCTTGAATTATTTCTCGCTTTCTTTAATTACAGACCCCATTATATCCAGTTTCTTTTCCACTTGTGCTGTAGTTATTCTCTTTAACCCTGTAAACTCCCTTTGGGGTCTGCCTTCATTTTGGCACTTCCAAGGCTGTATATTCTGATTTCACTGGTAAATCAGATATCAGTGACATTCGGTCAAACAGGTCTAGCCAGGAAGAGGGCACCAATTACCCTTTGAGTTTCTGAGCAGGGGGTTTATATTTCTGTGAACTACATGGGTGCAATTCTGCTTTTTACTTTGCCCATGGTCCATATATGCAAACCTACCATGCGAATTGGCAATTCTGTCCGTTTCTATGGATGCAAATGAGGACAGATGTGGCTCCTGTCTCGTCAGTAACCAAGGACATGGCCCAGCATTTCCATTCTTTGAATGCAAAATGGTTTATTCCATCAGTTATGTCACCTCTTTCTTTGGTGGCATCAGATCTGAGTACAGAGATCAGGAAAGGGGTTTTGAATATCCAGTTCTCTGCCACTCTGGGCTCAGGTTGTGTTCAGATGTGGACTCGGTTTTTCCAGAGGGGTAATTTCTGAGGGAGGTTAGAATATAGAATCACAGTCACAGTGGTTTGGGTTGGAAGGGACCTCAAAGTTCATCTAGTTCCAAACCTCTGCCATGGGCAGGGACACCTTCCACTGTCCCAGGCTGATCCAAGCCCTGTCCAGCTTGGCCTTGTATTTTTGCAGAGATATATGTTTTTCTTCTTTGCATTTCTAAAAATTGCATTTTTTAAAACCACATCAGGGTATAAATTCAAAAATTTAAATAAATAACTGTTAATGGAAACCCCACAGGCCAAGTAATATTCAAAGGTTCCTATGATTTTCCCCCATCTGATTTAACTGGCTGTTTGACCACTTCTGTGGTTAGCAGACACTTTTAGTAGTCATATTCATTATGCAAGAAAACAGCCAAGTGCCTCTTACACAGAAACTGAAACATATATTGAAAATTTGTTATTTCTCTTTAAGTACCATAAAATATGGATGAATTCTAACAAAGAGGTAAATGTATCTGAATAAAATTACTCCTGTGTATGTCAAGTTGATATAGCAGTTGCCATGGTAAACAAACATTGTACATAAATACTTAAATAAATAGTTGTATATTTAGGAGGGTAGCAAGCTGTTAACCAAGATTTAGACACTGATAAATAAACCCTGTAGAGAATCCTGGTGCTTTCAACTGTCTATATATCTATTCAATTAGTGAACTACATTCAATAAATTGTTCCAGCCCTTAATTGGAGGGTGGAAAAGTAGGCAAAGGAGCAAAAATAACAATAAGCATCATAGGTAGTTTTAAGAGGAAAAAAAACCCCTCTTCTGAATCCATACAGCTTGCCCTTACAATATTATCTCAGTTTTCTCCTGAGACTATGGGAAATAAAATGGAAAATAAAATTTAGGTTGAGTTGAAAATCCAAACATTTGGATCATGAGTTAAATCAACTATTTCAACACAAATCATTATAGTCCTTCCAAGAAAACCAGACCCCGAATGTTTTTGTTAGTCCCAAAAGATTAAATGCATCTCTGTTTACATTATGGGGGAGGGCAGCATTCCAGCTACAAACAGAAGAGGAGATCAGAGTGACTGAAAGGATTTGGGGCTAAAAATAAGCAAACAAAATGAATTATTTGGATGTTATATCACAACATTTTAAAATAATAGTTTTTGAAGTCATTCGTAAACATCAGTGTTTTCATTCAGCATTTTGTTCCAAAGCCAGTCTGGCCCTGTAGCATTTTCAATTTAACTGTGCTTAGCTCTCAGTGATTCCCTCTTCCCTTAAAGTCACATCTCCCCAGGTTTATCCTAAGGCAGTCAAGGTTGGTACCTCATTGCTTCTCTCATTTAGCTGTAGTACAATGAGGAATAATTGCCATTAAGATCTCATTAAAATGACTTCCCAGTGCCCTTCCAGCAGCCCTGCTGTAGGACCTGCAGCAAATGTTAGCGTAGAAACACATAATCACAGGAATGATTATATGCAGGTGCTTTATTGAGAGATCTCTGGGAGTCGGGGTACAGACCCAAATCCAAATCTGACCTTGGATTCGAAATGGATGTCCCTTTATGCCCCTTCATTATACAACTCTATGTTAATTATTAAACTCATATTTTTCTATTATATCCATTGATCTTATTCAAGCATGAATTTTGTAAATATCGATTTTCATGATTCTGGTTTAAGATAATAATCACCTTCAGCTACCAAACAAATGTTAAAATTGACAATTATGTCACTTATATGATGATTAGGTACAGTTTCACCCGACCTAGTAAAGAATGCCTAACTTTATTTCCAAGGCATATGTGTTTAACTAAGAATCACACTCATCCCCCCTCTTCCCTGGTTTATTACCTAGGTAAAGTTATACTTGATTTGGTTAAAACAATAGCATGAAAATAACATCCTGGTTGCAGTGAAGCTAATGTTCTGTTTCCTGGCTTTGCTGCCTCAGAAATCAATTTAACCCTATACTATCAGCCCCACACTCTTTCCTGCTAAGAACCTGCCAGTGGGTTTTGTGCAGGTGAGAATATGACCTGCACGTCCTCGTGCTCCATTTTGGATTTTAATGGATACCAGGGCTGTATCCCATGTGCTTCTAATGAATTATTTCATAATTAATGATCACCCATCATCATCAGTGCATCAGTGCAGTTGTGTTTTTTTCATGGTTCTGTGTGGTCACTCACAGAATCTGTCATTGAACCTTGTACTTTCTGTATAAGAAGATTTCTGTAGCAAAAGGAATAATTGTTAATCAGATGCCCTGTTGAGGATAAATGTCTGTCTGATGATCTATCCTGCCTCACCCACACTGAGCTGAATCATTGTCCTGATAGCCCAAAGAATCTGAAAAAGTTAAATGACTCCTTGCTTTCTGTCTTTGCATAGATCACAAATCAGCTTCATCTCCCTGTTTCCTTTTTGTTTTGTTTTCAACAAAGAATAGATAACCACCAACTTGAACCAGTTTGTTTGACTTTTTTTTCTTCTTTTAAATTGTTCTCAATTCACGACGAAATTAGATATCTCTTCTCAAACACAATTGAGGTCCCCTAGAAGAGTTCAGAAGAAATTTTCGCCAGAAACTTGAAAACCAAAAATGTCACAAAAAGCTACCTTCCATTCTGTCTGTGATGCATCTGATGAATGGCTTGGGGAAATAAATAAATAAATTGCTGCTAAATGACAATAAACTAATTAATTGCTGTTTGTGTTTTCCTTCCAGGACATAAGAAACTCATTTAGAGCTGCCAATACTTGTTGGGTAAATACATTCAGAGAATAATAAATGTATAAGATTTTTCACGGTTCAGAGTAAATACATGATTAGTAGTTGTCAAAATGCACATTCTCCACAACAATAGGTCCCAACAGCTTCTTTGCTGCTCTGTGCCAAGGCTTGCTCAGGAACTCCTTGGTTCATGGCCCACTGAAGCAGGAGACAATCACAATTCCCTGGATGCCATTAAATTGTGCAGAGTCTCAGAGGATGCCAGGTGTTGCTGACATGGGGAGCACTGACAGTCCTCTGGCAGGAAAAATCTCTGCAAATCCAACAAATGCAGTGATTGTGGGCTGGGAGGGATGTTCCAGGCTGCAGGCAGAGAGGTGAAGATGGAAACTGGGTTATTAATGTGAGAACTGCTTTGGCTGAAGGAACAGGCAGTGGTGTTTTCGTTTTTTTATCAGACTTTTTAATATGTCTCCCAGAGCTCGGAGATAGCTTTGTTGTTCTGCACACTTCATGTAGCTCAGTTTTAATATTTGATGGGAAGAAGTTCACATCAACTATTAAAAGAAACCAACACAGGCATGGCATGGGGGACAGGTAAAGAGGCTTTACTGGACTGCCCTGCTCAGTTCTAGGAACAGCAGAAGTTCCAATGGAAGCTTTTGAAATATTCCCCCAGCTTTAATTTCTCTGAGAGATTTCTCATCAGCATTAAGGTTGTGTGTTAAATAAAACACATCCCTTTCAGAAAAACTACATTGGAGAAACTGGTATCATTAATTACACTTTTCTTTATTGAGAGAAATGAATATATTGAGGGAAATGATTTATTGGACATGCAAAGATTAATAGATCTTTTCTTTTTGTGGCATTTATTTTATCCACAAAAATCATAGGAAGGAGTGAAAACAGCTGGAAATGCTTCAAAAGTCTAAAAATTCTATCAAATAATTTGGTGTTTCCTTTGAAAAAGGAGGTAAATTGGAAAGAAAGAGACTTCAGGTGAATCTTCCACTGGTTTAGGTGGGTTTTGACCTAATGCTGTGGCGTTTGTGAAGATCTGCAGCTCCACTATTTGTCTGCTCTTTGGGTAGTTAACCAAAAATAGGAGTATTGTGTGTATTCTGTGCTTCAGGTTGAGTGACTAAGCAGGTTTAGAATGGTAGAATTGCTTTGTTAACTCATGGCACTTTTTTGTCATTTTGAAAAGCAGGGTATTTTTTGGCATTGAGTCCAAAATCAAGTTTTGTTTTGTTGTTTTTTTGGTTTTGTTTTTGGGTTTTTTTATTATTTTAGTTGGGATATTTTTTTCTAAATTGGTCTAAAATGTCTTAAATGAAGAGATTTGTTACATAAATGCACATTGACTACTACATGTAGACTCCTGTTTCAAGCTAAATTTCAGCTTGAAAAAACTTTTATCGTTGTTACATATTAAAACTTCCAAAAACAAATATAAAAATGGAAAACAAAATTATCTTAAATGCAAGCAAACAGTAGTGCGAGTATGATCACACAAAATACATGTACAGGAGGGAAAAGTGAGATGAGGATGTGATGTTTACTTCTCCAAATATAGTTGTGATATATAACTCTCAATTTGGTCACTCTCTGAGTCTCAGATTTTCCTGGTGAGCTCTTCCTTCCCCTGTGCATAAACTCTTGGGCACGGGAATATTAATTAGGGGGAAAGACAGAAAAATTGTGTATTTTAAAGTGACACAGCAGCTTCCAGGATCAGATCAGAGGTAACAGTGACACCAGATCTTTGATTTCCTTAGGACAAAAGTCATGTCATGGGGAGATCCTCAAGTTAATGCAGAATTAAAAACCCAGTTACACTGAGGCTAAAGACATTGCTGAAAACCTGAGCACTTTCCCAAGAAGAAATAAAAATTCTTATTCTGTGTGTGATGCTGTTTCCCCAGTACCTTGTATAAAGAAGGTTTTCAAGAATTAGAACTTTTTTTTGCAAAGTAATCTTGCAAATAGCAGGAGACAAAAATATTAAAGTGCCTGAAAATTTTGTTTACGGTAGAGATCTGGGAAAAATAGTGTTTGCATATTGCATTACCATCTAAGAGTAATGGCATATTTACTACACTGATACTGAAAGCAAACACTTTAATATTTGTAGTTATGGTTTCCATTTTTGCCTTTCTCTTTCCCGAGACACTGGCAAGAAAAGAGGCAAGAATAGGAAAAAGTATTGCTTTATGAAAAATTGCAAGGGTTGTAAATTAGAAGTGTTGCTGGAGTTCCCTTGAATTATTGTCATGGTTTGGGAAGACAAGTAACTGCCAGGGAAAGCTGGAGTTTCCCTTGGAATGGAGAATGTAAACCACCCCCTCCCCTTTTTCCAATTAAAAATTTGCAATTAGAGGCTTTCAGGCAAAGATATGGGAATAGAAATAGCAGTTCTTTACTAGTATGTATAACAAAGCAAACAAAAACAACAATACAGCATTAATAACAAAACGGTACCAAGAACCTTGAGGGCTTTGCTTCACAAAATCCAGGGCAGTTTGGTCTCGGTGCCCCTGCAGAATCCTCAGAGCACCAAGCTGGAACACTGGAGAGTCCCGGGCTGGTGGCTGGAACAGCAGGATGTCCCCGGCAGACAGGGGCAGGGTGTCCCGGCAGGGCAGGGGTGTGCAGAGTCACACTGTAGCAAAAAGAGCAGTGCCGAAGAAGCCGTGACGGCGGGGCAGGGCTGGCCCAGCTCTAGCAGGGTGGCAGAGGAGCTCAGTATTCTAGGGCACGTGAGCAGATGATGGTAGATTTCCCCAGGCCGGACTTGGTGGTGACAGTGAACTCCTCCTGCAGCAAGCAGCAGACTGGCCATCCTCTCTCTCAGAATGCCGAGGGCAAGAGAGCCAAGCTGCCTCCAGCTCTGTCCTTTACCTGCCCCAAAACTCATGTTATCTCCCCCTCTGAACTTTTGGCCACCTCTTTGTTTTAGTCAAGCACCTTTAAGCACATTGTACTTAGTCTCCTAGTAACTTATGGGGAAAAAAAATCTTTAGAGTAAAAAAGGAACAAACCTAACCCCCAACAATTATTCAGTGTTTTTTAAGGTTTTATGCTCTGTGTACAACAGCGTCTATGTTTATTTGATCTATTATTTTTATATAGTTGTCTGACACTTCTTTATGAAAAAGAATAAAAGATGTGAAGCTTATCCACAATGTCAAATTTTTATCATGTCCAAACATTTTATGGTTCTGCATGTTTCAGATCAAAGAATTCTAGGTTATGTTTTGCCTGTTTGATTTAATCTTAACAACAGTAACATTATTTTAGAGCACATTTTGCATATACAGATGTTTGGCAAATGAAGTGAGAAGTTTAATTGTTATTTTTCAGCACAATATTTATTCTCTAAAATATTTTGAGGTGGATAGCTTTGTTTCAGAGTCAGATTACATGTTGAATAAAAATAAGTAGTAAAACATTTATAGGAAATCTTGTTTTGCTAATACAGTTATAATGAAACTCAGAGCTTGTTCTGGGGAGGAGCAGTACTGAGGAGTGTTAACTTGATTTTTTTTTAACAGTATGGACTGATAATCTATATATTTTTTAATTGAAGTAGTTATAATGGTTTAAATACTACTTTTGGTTCTGGGGATGTCTTTATTTTGTTTGTGGACTCTATTTTGCCATGTTATGACTGTACCGTTTAGTGCTTCATTTATCCCAGCTCAGGCTTTGGTGCTGTAATTCTGTCTCTACACTCCAAAATCTCAGGATGCACCTGAATAGCTTTTCCTGTGTCAAGTTTTAATCAGTTTTG
Organism: Chamaea fasciata; assembly: GCF_029207755.1. Classification (NCBI taxonomy): domain Eukaryota; kingdom Metazoa; phylum Chordata; class Aves; order Passeriformes; family Sylviidae; genus Chamaea; species Chamaea fasciata. The sequence goes on along the minus strand of NW_027094114.1, from coordinate 1,871,926 downwards.
AAAGACATCTTTATTTGCAGACAATTTGCATTATTTTGAGCATTAGAATCAGTATCTATTGCATTCAGTATATTCCAGAAACCAGATTCAGGGAATACAGTATCTATTGTGTTAATTCACATAAAATTAGATCATATATGGAATTGGTTAGAAAATCAGTGTTTTCAACAATGGGCAGGAAGTCATTCTTGTTTCCTTTGGTGTTTACCCTTTTGGATTATTTCTGAAAATGTCTCCCCTCTGCTGTAGCTTTTATCAGCCTTCATGAATCTTGTTCCTGCTTGTACCAACACACCCACAGCTTTCCACTTGATAGGAAAATACACAGGTCCCAAATGCTTCCTCAAGGAAAACTCCTGGAGACTGGAGTTCCTGCCTTGCCACAGATTAGACAGCCTTGTTCCAGTTTATCACATACAGAAACATTCCTGAAACAACTTATTTATAAAGAAAGTGCCTGAGACTGTTCAGTTAGGGGGAAATCTGTCACTTGCTTTTAGAGCCAATAAGGGTGGATTCTTTGGGGAGAGCAATAGAGGAAATGGAAGTAGATTGACTATATGCATCTGCAGGAAAAACTGTCAGGAATAAAAGTGTTACACAGTGCTCTGCTGTCCCTTGTGAGACACAAAGGCCTGTGCTGGAGAAATATTGAATCAACATTGTTCCCAGCAAACCTGATGTTTGACAGTTTTCCAGTTTCTCTTCTAGCCCTGAAAAATATGTTGTTGGCTAATGGTAATGCAAGAATCAAGTTTTATGTCACCCACAAACTTTTCAGGAAGGAAATCTCTATATTTCACATTTCCAGTGACCATCTAGATACATTTCTTTAGTGATTCAAGCTTTGCAGAGTTTTTGTATATGGAATATATAGAGTTTATGTATATGTATATGGAATTCCCTCTGAGATCCCCCATTAGTGCTGCACTTGTGTTATTTCTGTTGCTTCTTTTTGTCAGGTGAACTGAATTGTCTCATGAAAGAAGAGATTTCTTTCTCTCTCCTGTCTGCAGGATTTTTTTTAGATCTATCTGTCCTAAATTGCCTATGCACTTAATCTGGATTTTTAGAAAGTCATAGATGTTTGACCTAAATCTGCTTCTTTGGTAAAAACAAGGATCATGTGACTTGGGTCTCTTGCTTATTTGAGGTTCGAACATCCTCAGTAATTAGCATCCTGATGTGTGTCAGAATATATGAAATACATAAAATTTTGATCAATCAAGAGAATGCTCATCTTAAAACTACCTAAAACCTTTCTGTGAATGCCGATTCACATATCCTGCAATGATTCTTAAAAATAAAACACTTTTTTTTAAACTAAAAAATGCGACTTTGGCAACATTTGTCTAAATCTTCTTTTATTGACTCCCCTCCCACAAAATGTTATAATGGAAAATTTATGGAGATTTAAATGAATACTGGTTCATAGACTCAGTTTCTTTAGACAGTACATGAGATACACATTAATTTAAATAACATTTTTATTTAATATTTCCAGTTGATAGATAGGCTATTTGTGTAATTTACTTTCCTGTCTTTGTAGAGGCACTATTTGGAAGGATGTATTATTATGTAGAAATGGAATTCAAGTACTTAAAAAAAAAAAAAAAAACTCACTAAATTGACACTGATAATTACTCAATTGGAAGAAAAGCATGTAGAAAATGAAATCATCATTGGAAAATCAGTGATAGTGAAAATCTTCATCTGCTCTTATGAACTTGTAGTGAAAATGAGTTTTATTTCCAAAAGACACATGCTGGAGATGAGTTTGGGGAATGTGCCTTACTGTGTGTAATTGACCAATGGCTGAACATTCAGAACCTCAGAGATTCCCAAATCTTACAGGATTGATAAAATTATCACCCAAATCCAGAATTAATGCTGACTGAGGAACATCTCCAAAGAGAATGTCTATTTTCATTAGTTACTGAAAAGTTAGGGGCTGTGTTTCCCTCAGGTGAACTGCAGGGGAGCAAAGGCACTCCATATTTACATCCTGGATTCACAGTGACTCCTTCAAAAAGGGGAAAATATTCTGGCTGTCACTCAAAGCAGGGCAGTGTGCGATACCTCAGACAACACAGAAATGAACCAGAACTGGTGTCTCACTGTTTCATGAGTTGGATAATTACAGGAAAGCTCTAACTTGTAAAACCTGCAGCTGCCATGTCTAAATTCACATCCTTGTTGGTATTTCCTTTTGTCTGGGCTAAAGTTTGTTGGGAGCTCTCCTTGAAGTGTGAGCTGGCAGAGTTTCTGCTGGAACTTTGTTGAGAGCTGCAGTTCTCACCTTTGGAAGTTGGCCCAGCCTCACTGGCTGAGGCATATCAAATCTATCAGCCATTCTCTGCTCTGTCTTTGCCTATTTTCAGCGAAAGAGTGGATAGAAATTTTTCTATCTCACACACAAAAGGGTAAAGTACTGCCTGCCTTATACAATCCAGCTCAGAATATGGCCTTTCTGAATGCTGGAGGAAAGAAAAGTAGAAGAGGCTTTGCTGTGAATTTATTTTTGAAAGGGATTTAACCCTCTGTCTTACCCTGCAAATAGAACTGAACATCCTTTATTTCAGTTTTACTGCAACACTGATTCTGAACCGAAACCATCCAAAACTAAAATGTGTTATTTTATGAAAGTTAAGGGCAATCACAAGTAAAGTCAGCCCTCCAGCCAGAGAAGAACCAATTGACTCAGATTTGTGTTTAGAGCAGTGAAGCAGGGAAACCTTTAAAATATATGGGAAGCTGGACTGGAGCAAAACACACGTCCAAATCAATATGATTCTCAAATGTTCTCCCTTTATTCTATCTAAAATGGCAACTTATATACACTTAGAAATAGTTTACAGTTACAAGTATTTTCTCTTTGGTACACAGCATAGGAAAAAATGCAAACAAACATTGTTTATCTTATTCTTAAGGTGGCTAAAGTATTCACACTACAACCATACCTACTAATACCTAGAAATCTCACTGTCTCATGTTAACACCATAACATAATTTTCTAACTGCGCCACAGGCTTCATGGGCCTTGAGTCTGAGGCCCAGGCTGGGGTAGCTCAGACTTCAATGTGAATATAAACCATGCCCTCTCTCTCTCTAAGAAATCCTGCTACAGAGCAGTGCCTGTTTTTTTTGTATTTTCCTTGCCTGTTGAGAAATTATTGGGACTCACACATTCAACCTTAAAAATTGTTATTGAAAATCTCAATCCTTGTTTTCTTCCTGCAGATTCCATTTCTTTCTCTAAGTTACATGGTTGACTTCCTGCAACAATTAGCTCTGAATCCAAATTCATGCTTACACCTTTCTGTTTCCTTGGATAGCAGAGCAGGTGTGGGGAAGGAGATCTTCATCCTTTGATGCAGGTAAATTTCATGTAACAGTAAATGAAATCTTTAACCACTGCACAGAGGCGCAAAGAGGGATTATTGCTTGTTCTTCCCTTCTTTTTCCTCACACATTATCTGGAACTGCTCGTAACAAGAGCAGTATGAAGTGGATATTTCTGGCAGTGGTAGAGCAGCAATTTTAGATTTGCTGGGAAATGAGTTTTGTGAAGAATATATGAAAACAGCTCTTTCTGCAAGGGTGGAAAGAACAATAAATATGTCAATAAAGACCACAGGACAAAAATCCACTTTGGGGAGAACTTGGAAAGTTTTGTCAGAGTTTCTGTATCAACTTTATGCAAGGTGGTGAGAGGGAAAGTGCAAGTTGGGTAATCCCATTCTCAGCAGAGGGGAAAACAGAATCCAGCATTTTGATCAAGTTCTGGTTGTGATGAAAAGATTCACAGATTGGCAAATTTTTTGCCTTGGGACACATATTATCATTTTCAGATTTATAGAAAGATGTAAAACCTGAGTAATATATGTTTTAAAAAAATAAAATCAAAATTTATTTTTGCACAGAAGAGCAAAACCATTCCTTTTAAACTCCAGCATCAAGAAATGAATAGATTAAGGATATAATAAATCAAATTTTTTCAGTATTCTGACAAAATAAATAACATTTAATACTGGCAGCATGAGGGCTGAACATTAAGTGCTGCACACAATACAAAATTCATTACAGAATCATTCAGTATCTTTATATAGCTAAATAAATATCCATCCTGAACCTACTGTTGCTGATCTCTTTGTCCCTCTGCTGCATGTTTTGCATACAACATTAGGATTATGTCCTTAAAAGAAATACTAAATTTTTGGGAATAACCTCCAAAAGAGAGCTCCCACTGCTCAATGCATCCTCACCCCCTCTGAACACCCTTAGCTGAATTTACTATTAGCACATTTTAATGTTGAGCCACAGGACTTGCACTTAGTCACTATTTAATAAATTAAGGTACATTTGTGATCTCCAAAGTGCCATGCCTGTAATTTCTCTAACGAGACACACTTTCATAATCCATCAAGATTTGATGGTAGCTTTTAAAATTAGAACCATTAGAATATCTTAGAAATTTCCCTTCATGCACACCTTTTCCTGTTGCCCCGTTCATTCATTTTTATGTCTTGGAAAATAAATGTTCAACTGATTTTTCTTAGTCTTATCATTCAATTTAAAAATGGGGCTTATAAAAAAAAGATGGGCAAAGACTTTTTGCCAAGGCCTGTAGTGACAGTTCAAGGAGCAACAGTTTTAAAGTAAAAGAAGGTAACTTTTGGTTGGATATAAGGAAGAAATTCTTCTCTGTGAGGGTGGTGAGGCCCTGGCACAGGTTGCCCAGAAAAGCTGTGGCTGCCCATAAATATGAGGTTTGTTTCATATGCAGGTGACTTAGATGATGTCTCTTCATTTTCTCAGCAGACTTCCAGATGGAATTTCAATATTTGAACAGGTCTGAAACACAGATTTACCTGAAAATAATTACTGCTCTTGATTATAGCACAGGGAGGCATCACTTTAGCATTTTCTAAGAAGCAAAATTCTGCTTCAATGCGTGAAAGTAATTGCTCTGATTGGTGTCACTGAAAATAAGTTCTGATTAATTTCACTGTGAAAATAAAGGGAAGCTCATGATTTTGATAATTCTAAGATTCCTCTGATCCTGAATATAATTTAGGGCAACGTAATTTCACCCAGATAAGGAATGAAGAATGTTTTCTCCCAAGTGTTGTTGAGTGAAAATGCTTTCATTCAGTGACCTCTTTCACAGAACCTTTACTTTAAACATAACTATTGGCTGTAATTTTGTTCCTTCAAGACAGATATCTGGAAGCTATGACAAGATATATTTTCTTAGGAAATTCACATCTGAGTAGGTATTTCATAATTGCTTGTGTTCATATAAGCAATAGAAACCTCATTTTTAACCTGTTGCAAAGCAGTGTTTTTTCTAGACTACTGTCCTAGGGGGACTATGATGCTTGTATCCCCAATTGTCTGTTCTGTGTGTGCTGTATATTGTGTTCTGTACATTTAAGACTGATTCTGAGAGCGAAGCAGGGAAAGAAGAAGTGTGCAGTTTGTTTTGAAAAACAGCATTCACTCCTCTGCATTTTCTTCTTCCTCGGAAAGGTGTTGTTCGTCAGATGCATGGGCAGCGGCCAGAGAGAGGGGGTTTTTTTGCCTTTAGTTAGTTTAGCTAGCTGAGCCAAAGAAGCTTTCTGGACTGTTTTTTTTTCCCCTTTTTCTTGGGACTGTTTAAACCTGCTCTGGACTGAAAACCCAGAGGAGCACTGGGGAGCTGGCACCTGTAGCCCACTGGGCCCTGGACCCCTGGAGGGACCGAGACTGGTGGGAAAACTGAGTGAGCTTAACTACACCCACGGCAAGGACTTCCTCAGTTTTGCCATCTCTCTTTGGAGTGGCGAGAGGTTTTGGTGTTTCATACTGTTCATTCCTTATGCTTGTAGGCATTTTGGTAAATAAATAGTTTTTTCCACTTTTTTCCGAGGAAGTTCTTTTCCTGGACTGGCTGGGGGGTGGAGCTGTTTGGGTTTGCTCTCCAGAGGAACCCCATTTGGAGGTTTCCTCCCAAATTTGCCCTAAACCAGGACAATACATTTTCAATTGGTGCCCAACATGGGGCTCAAGAGAGTAGAAAAAACTTGTATTGATTACTGATTGCATTTTGATTGTACTTTGTGTGGGGATAAAGCAGTCAGTAGCCATGTTGCTCCTTGAATTCCTAATGTCTCTTGGAATGGAGTCTTTCCTGTGTTTCTGTTCCTAGGCTTCTCTGAGGGTTTAATACCTTTCTGGTCCCTAGGTTGGTTTTCTTATCTGGAAATAGCTCCAGTGTTGTCTCTAACACATATCTTTTGCACTAGAGGTGCACGAATTAGGATTGCTATTCTCCTGGGCTCAATGATTATGATTTATAGGAAGTTTATACAGGTACTGGAGTTTGTGCCAGGTATGTTTGGTTTATGGTCTCTTCATCCTACCCTGCGTCCTAGTTCCAGTAGCATGTTTTGGGGATTTATGAATAATCGCACCAAGTTTGTTAGAGGAGGAATAGAGGATGAAGCTTTTCAGCCTTTCCTGTCCCTCTTCTCTTTTGAATTGGTTACATCACTTTTGGAGAATGTTCAGTGTCCCCTGAATGTTAAAGAGACCACCTTCCTGGTATTTCATCTGGTGAGCTTCCTCTATATGATTTGTAGCTTCTCTAGAGTGAGGGCTGAGATGTTCAGGGGGGCTGATGACACCCCTGACCCAGAAGTAGACCCAGAAGTAGACCCAGGTGTGGAAAATCCTGAGTGGGGTGGAGAATGGGAGAGTATGGGCCAGACTTTGTAGGAATTTTCTGATCCCCCAGATTGGGAATTTTCACGTGAACAAATTCAGAACCCAGATGAGGTGGGGAAATATCTGGAGGAGAAATGCCATGATGACTCTAAGGAGAAAAACTTGTTGCAATAAGCTGGGCCCTGGCATATGCTTATGGCACGCTGCTAGATACTGTAGGGCAGCAGATAGAGGCAGGGGGGCAGGGAGATAAGTCAACAGCTAAACCAGACAGTGAGTCTAAGACACTGGCAGTCACCCCGGTAAAGAAGCGCACACAAAAAACTGACCAGTGGATGATAACGCAGGTGAAGGACCCTCAATGCCTCCCAACAACATCCAATCAGAATCCAAACCAACTGACACCCAATCAGAATCCGAACCAACTGATACACAATCAGAAGCCGAACAAACTGACAGAAAATCAGAAGCCAGACCAACTGACACAAAATCAGGAGTGCAACCAACTAGCACAAGGTCAAGAGCGCAACCAACTGGCACAAGATCAGATGCCCAACCAGCTGGCACAAGATCAGGAGTCACTGTTGAGTCCTTTTCCCTGAAGGACCTTCATGGCCTAAGAAAGGATTACACTTGACCTGATGAATCTATAATTAGTTGGTTAATTCATCTTTGGGATGCTGCAGGCAAGCCTACAATGCTGGACACGACTGAAGCGAGGCATTTGGGATCCCTGTCACATGATCCGGTTATCGACCAAGGAATGATGAGAGAGGCTAACCCTTGCAGTCTCTGGGAACAGGTCCTGGGAAGTGTGGCACAAAGATATCTGTGTGCAGATGATCTCTATATGCAGCAAACCCAGTGGAAGACCACAGAACAAGGGATTCAATGCTTGAGAGAAATGGCAGTGGTGGAGATTGTCTTCTCAGATGACTTAAACATTAAGAACCCAGACTTGGTACCATGGACATCCGTGATGTGGTGAAAACTTGTACAACTTGGGCCACAAGAATAATCTTCTGCTTTAGCAATAATGAAGCGAGATGACATGGAGGAGACCGTGCTTGATGTGGTGAAGAAGCTACAAGCATATGCAGATGCTGTGCATGGTCCAACACATGCAAGAATTGTAGCTGTGGAAACCCATCTGCAGAAATTAGAAGACAAGATAGAGGAGAACCACAAGAAACTCAGGGAGGAAATTAGGGAGGAGATGAAAGAGAGCTTTCTCCAAATCTCAGCAGTACAGACCAGAGGTTCTGGCACCAAATGCAAACATCCCCCAGATAGAGAGGGAAGGGGCACCCTATGAGCTGAGCTGTGGTCCCTCCTGAGTGATTCTGGAGAAAACATGAGGAGATGGGATAGAAAATCTACTGCTGATCTGGTGCAACATGTGCTTGAATTGGAGGAAGGCAAGACTCAGAGAGGAAGTTCCACCAAAAAGGAAGCAGCTCCAGTTACCCAGGGAAAGATGGATAACCAGGCTTAGAGGGGCCGTGCCTCTAGCCAGGGAGAGGCTAAAGAAAACCCTGTTTTTTAGACTGTGTAGATTCGTTGGCCTGGCACATTAGAACCACAAAAATATGAGGCCTTAGTTGACACTGGTGCGCAGTGCACATTGCTCCCATCAAGACATGTGGGGGAAGAATCTGTTTCTATTGCTGGTGTTACAGGGGGATCACAGGATTTTACTTTGGTGGGAGCTGATGTGAGTCTGACTGGAAATGAGTAGAAAAACAGCCTATTGTGACTGACCCAGAAGCCCCATGCATTTGGGCATAGACTTCCTCCAAAATGGGTATTTCAAAGACCCAAAGGGACTCAGGTGAGTGTTTGGGATAGTGGCTGTAGAGACTGAGTGTTGAGCAATTGAACACTTTGCCTGGACTATCAGAGAACTCATCTGCTGTAGGACTTCTGAAGGGGGAAGAGCAACAAGTGCCAATTGTCACTTCGACAGTGCATAGCCGACAGTACAGAACAACCCGAGATGCTGTGATTCCCATCCACAAGATCATCCGAGAGCTAGAAAACCAAGGGCTGGTCAGCAAAACCCACTCACCCTTCAACAGCCCCATCTGGGCTGTGCACAAATCTGAAGGAAAATAGGAATTGACTGTAGACTATCGTGCCTTAAATGAAGTGACTTCACCATTGAGCGCTGCTGTGCCAGACATGTTAGAGCTCCAGTATGAGCTGGAGTCCAAGGCAGCAAAGTGGTATGCCACTAGTGATACTGCCAATGCATTTTTCTCCAGCAATAATGTTTTCATCATTTCTTTGGGGTGAAAGACTTATTAAAGTGTCTTATCAACACAGCCAAGTTTTATAGAGCCATTACAGACATTAAAAAATTATGAGTAGGGGTAGTGTGAGAGGAAAGCTGTAGCTACTGTAGTAGCACAAGATAGTACCACAGAGCTTATTTTAATTTCTAAAAAATGTTGCTCACTAAAGAAATTTAAGAGTTTCTCTTATTTTTTAATTTCAATACTGTCCTAGTTTAGGGCAAATTTTGGGAGGAAACTTCCAAATGGGATTTCTATGGAGAGCAAACCCAAACGGCCCCTCCCCCCAGCTGGTCCTGGAAAAGAGCTTCCTCGGAGAAAAGTGGAAAAAACTATTTTTCTAACTAATAAAATGCCCACAATCATAAGGAATGAATAATATGAAACAAAACCTCTTGATGCTCCGAAGAGTAATGGCAAAACTGAGAGAAGTCCTTGCTGTGAGTTATCTCAGCTCTCTCAGTCTCTTATCAGCCTCAGTCCCTTTGGCGCTGGAAAATGCCGAGGTCCAAGCCCCGGTAGGCCGCATGTGCGAGATCCTGGTCCTCCTCTGGATTCTTCAGTCCAGAGCAGGTTTAAACAGTTCCAAGAAAAAGGGAAAAAAAAACAGTCCAGGAAGCTTCTTTGCCTCAGCTAGCTAAACTAACTAGAAGCAAAAAAAAAATCTTTCTCCAACCGCTGTTCATACCTCCAACGAACACAACAGAGTTCAGAGGAAAAAAATGTGTAGGAGTGAATGCTTGTTTTCTCAAAACAAACTGTGTGCTTCTTCTTTCCCTGCTTTGCTCTCAGAACCAGTCTTAAAGGCACAGAACACAACATACAGCACACACAGAACTCACGATTGGGGATACAAGCATCACAGTCCACCTAGGACAAATACAAAAGCTAAAGTCAAAGTAAATATATAAAAGCCACTTTTCCCACAAAGTTAATCTCATCACATTTTAAGTAGTGCTTATTTTTTAATTGGGGCAAGTATCATTTTACTGCAATGTGTTTCTTGATTGGAATTTAAGGAAATTTCCATTTTGAGCGGTTAAATGCACTAGCAGAAATTTAACAAAGGGAAATTGATGTGTTTGTGAAATAGGGGTAGTTCACTGCATGAAGGAGTGAGATGAGGTTCCTGACATGGAAGTGAACTGAGAAGATTTTGGGATTAACATTTTCCAAGTTGTATTGTTCAAAAAAGCTCTGGGGACCAGTCAACATAATTTCCTACTGGATGCTCCTTTGAAGATATCACAGCCTTTCTGAAGCAGAAAATTAATGCGCTGTTAGTTTTCTCTATCATTATTTCCATATTTATTTTTACACCTGGAATTCCAAGAAAAAGGAGCAACCTCTTTTAGGCATTTGAAAAGATTATTAAAAATAATAATTTCTAACTAGAAACAAATGTTATCAAAATGCTGATGTATTCAAGGGGACAAGTGAATCTAATTTTTTTGTTTAAAGAACAGCTTAGGTGGAGTGGATTACCAGATTGATTGGAATTTCCAGTACAACAATGGGAACAAAGCAAATCCACAGGATTAAATGGTCTAGATTCATGAAATGATTCTGCTTTGGGTCAAACCCTATTCAGAATGAAGACAAAAATATACCAATATTATCTTTAAATGCATTTGAAAATTTTGGTGTGACCTTTCCTTTAGGCAAAGAACAGGGGACAGATAAAACTGATTATATTTTAAATATTATACAACTGATTAAATTTTAAATATTTATATGTATGTGTTGTTCCTGTTTGGTTTACGCCATTGGAATTGTTCTTGATTTACATTAGGATAAGACTGAACTAAACATGTTTTGAAATAGGCAAATAAACATGTTTTTAAATTCTAAGAATGTATAAATAAAAAGATGGACAGATTAATTAAAACAGAACTGCCATAGTTGGGGGAAGAAAATTAAGAGTATTCAGTAGTTTCTCTTGAACACAACTGTAAAAAAAATCACTTCACTTTGTCATTGCACATGCAGTCATTAGTTCAAATTTCCAAGAATACTGTTCCTTTGGGTTTGTAAGTTGGAAATCTCCTTGCATTTAGGAAGCAAAATTGGCTCCACTGCTTTTGGGTGCTGCAGTTCCCTCTCACGGGCTGTCAGCACCTGTGCTCAGCTGTGTTGAGAAGGGCTCAGTTCGTCTCCCCTTGTGCTATGTTCAGAGACGTGGAGAAAAGCTTCAGCTTGGGAGCTGAAAACCAGATACAAATAAATCGGATCTGTTCTGGAATCTTCCTTTTCCTGCTCTGCTTTCAATTAGTGTCTTCATTGCGAAAATAAATTATCACTGTAAGAAATATCATTCCTCAAAAAGTGGTCAGAATACTCAACTCTTGGTTTGTACCACAGGCGCTCAGTGAAGTACAGAACATTTATGGTTCCATCTGGAAAGAATCTGCAGTAATGAACTCGTGTTGTTGTTTTGCCAATTTAACACTTCATGAAATACTGAAGTGCGTCTTGCATTTTCAGTAAGGATTACTGTTAGTGATTTTGTGAGAAGCAATTCAAACTGATTACAGTAATTTTGAACTGTTTGTTTAATAATATGAAGAGAAATAATAACAATCATAAAATCATCTGCACTTGTATTTTAACATGCAAAGAAGCAGGATTGATGCAAGAATCACTCAGTGCCTTCGGCCCTTGGTGTGTGACCACCGGCTCCACCAGGCTGATTTACACCCCTGAATGATTGGACTCCTCAGATCTCCACAGATTCAGGCTGCTCATATCAGCTGTGCATTTTGTGTTTACTGTTTTCCAGGGCTGAATAAATAACAACGACAACAACAAAATAGAGCTGAGGAATGTTCAGTTGAATTCTGAATTGAATTCACATGAGCCAGGCTAGTGGCCTTTCAGCTGACTTCAGATTTTCTCTGAAAGTTGTTTTACCTCCATGAGAGCAGATAGAAAGTGAAAACTAAAATGCTATGAGTACTTGCTAGAAGTAGACTCATCTTCACTTAAAGTGGACCTAATGTTAAGCAGGGTAATGTCTCAAGAATCAGTGGAATTAAAAAGTGAGAGGAGAATCAAAATAAATGGCTTTAAATATATCACAAACACATAGTACATTTTAGGAGATGATGTGCTTGCTGGCACTCTTGGAACACAGTTTCCCAAACTTAATAAGTAATCTTCACTGTGTATCCAGGATCTGAGCATATCCATGCAGTATCACCATGCAAATTAAGATCCTTCTATTAGTATCCACCAGTATTCTATCAAATTATGCAAAAATAAATTTAGAATCAACTCCTTTTTTTGGAGGGACAAACATCACTTGGAAATTCCTATATCTATTTGCCTCTAAACAAAGAGCAAATAATTTTTGTTTCTTTTGGTTGATTGGGGTTTTTGGGGTGTTTTTGGTGTGTAGGGTTATTTTAACTCACTAGTTATTTAGCTGGTGAGATGACAGGAAAAATCCACATGCTATGTGGATGGTTAATTTGCATAACCTATTTAGACTTAAATAAAGACACACCAGATATTCTTTCAGATATGAATTGTCTTCTTGTAGCTGAGATTTCAGGTTCCATGGCAAGCAGGTTATTGCCAATCACAGCACTTCTGAAGGCTTGATAAATTAATAATAAATAGTGATGGTATTAGTGATGGTAATAGTAAGGATTTAAAGGAAAATCTAAAGCTTTTCAGACATTGGTGCTTTCAAAGTTTCTGGGGACATCTTTTGGACAATGTTCTCCATGGGGACTTTGACTCCCTGGCTTTACTGTGCTGCCCAAGCAGCTGAGCAGGAAATGCCAATGACAAAGGAAGAATAGAGATGTAAATGCAGCAGGGAAACCTGGCATGCATTCGACAGCACTGGAACTCTGCAATCCCAGATTGGCACCATCTGGATTGCCCCACTCGTAATGGGATCATATGTGTACATGTAATTAGTTTGTCAGGAGCTGTGGGGGTTAGATGAAATTATAGAGCAGTAAACACTGCCTTGGAACCAGCCTGATTTTGTAAACCCCTCTTGAAAGCCACTCTAATTCTGGAAACTGCCCCAGAACTGCTCAGCCTAGAGGAGAAAGTAGCACTTTTACACTAATAGCACATCATCCCTTCTGCTGGAACTGAACAGTTTCTTGAATGCAAGGTTGCTTGGGGGAGGTGTTTTTGTTTAAAACTGGAGGAATATGGGGTGGAAAATCAGAACCTGAAGACAAACTGATATAAAGGAGTAGTGAGAATGATGGCCAGTAAACCTAAAGGAGTCACGAGAGAGGGAACAAAGGTGAGAAAGGAGAATAAAAAAATCTTTAGAACTGATTTCTTTATTAGTGTGAGAATTCCTGGCAGAGATGTGTAGCCAGAGGAATTTTTAGCTGATGTCTGCTTTCTTCTTTTCAGTGAATAAGCCTGATATCCACCGTGTGGATTAACATGGGGGCTTTCTCTAATTATATTGACAATTATTCAATGACTCTTTTCATGTAATAAAAATCAGTCTGGAGTAAACTTAGAGGCTGAGTTGCTCTTCCCAAAGAACAGGTGAAATTCTGAGATGATGTCAGTACTGAATCAATTGATGTTGACATTAAATCTCTCTCAGTGTTGAAATGACTCACAATGCACATCCAAATTGAAATCTCCTATGAAATTGTTCTGCTTACCTCTGGGGCTCTCAGAACTGCTCCCTGTGTTCTTTCCAATCTGTCAGAAACTCAACATCTTTATTATGCATGTTGGGCTTTGTTTTAAATGGAAAATAGAAGGGAAAAAAATGCTGCAACCAGCTAACAATAACAACAGTAAAGAAGATAATTACCATGGTATGTTATAAATAGTATGCCTTTCCCAGTTAAAAAGCCATGTTGCTGAAAGGTTCCACATCACAAATGCATAGAACATTATAAAGAACTCTTTCCTAAATTGTATCAGTAGTGACCAACCTATATCAGTCGATATCCAAGTATACCAAAAAGTTTGTGATAAAAGTAAAAAAAAAAAAGGCCTCATTAAAATCATGTCATTTCCATAATTATTGTCCTGTGATTTTGCTATAATGCTCTCATTCATTTTTACAAGGGATGCAAAGCTCAGAGTACCTATACACCACTCTATATTTTTTCTGGTGTTATAATGAAAAATTGTATTTACTAGAAGTGATATTTTTTGCCTTCTGACAAAGTCATGGAAATCTCTTTTTTTTTACTTGCCAATATTTGCAAAGTAAGAATTGATACCTTTGCACAGATCTGCCTTGTGAGGTACTATGACACTTTGAAGTTCTTTGATCATTTTGCATAGTTTGTCACACTCCAAGCTGTTTAAATATACTTGGGCATGTTGATAGACTTTAAAAACTGGCTAGGAGGGCTGCCTGGGGAGCCGAATTCATTATTCTGGGATGGGATGTAAGAGTTAGAACAAAAGATTGGAAGTTAATAACAAATATTTGCAAGTTCTACAAGAAAATTTAAACCCAGGTGACACTGCAGTCAAACCTGAACGCTCAGCTGTCTTTAATTCCATTAAACAAATGGAGATGTAAATTAAGTGTGTAACCTGAAGGGAGGTGGAGTTTCCTGCTATAAGTGCTCCACTCTGCCTTGCATAATGCATGGCAAAATCTGTGTGCTGATGAAAAGGTTTCTGCAGTGATTTCTCTGGAGCTCTCCCTGCAAACCACAAGGTCAGGGCAGAATGAAGCAGGCTGGTGAGAGTGAATCCATCACCATCACCACTTGCTAGAGTACAGCCAGAGCTTTTTGGAAGATTTCTGTGTGGTGGGGTGGTGGGGGAGACTTGAAGACAGCCAGCCCCTGGCAAAAGGGGCCTGCTGGGATCCACTCTGGAATAGGAACACAACTCTGCACTGCTGACAGGTGTGGCTGCTTTGCGCTGCAGAACACGCAAGTGAAACATCTGTGCCTTGACCTTCACAAACACAGTCTCTAGATGTGTGAATGTGTAATTTTTAAAACGTTTTCAGACTGTAGGAATTGTATTCTCTCCACACAGAAAATGCAGTCTTATACATAATATGGTGTTCTGTAGTAATTTGTAGTTTCTGTCAGACTGGGTATATAAATATGTCAATATGGAAAGTATTTGCTTAAAAAGATGCCTGTGTTAGTTTCTCAAACTTGTATTTATCAGTGTTTAGGAGAGGAATATTTAACCAGACAGATTACTTAGCTGTAGTTACATCCTTCACTAAAGAGTGAAGGGTCTTCAGCTCCAAACTGTAAAATTAACTACCAGGCAGTTAAAAATATGTACCTAGCACAGTATTTCATATTTAATGGAAATTCATCAGAAATCCATCAGTCAGAACAGACGTGCAGAAGGAAAAATATTATTCTGTCACTTTCTAGTTCTTTCTCAGGTTCTGCACCACCAGGTGCATCTCTGAAATATCTGCCTGGCTCTGGCATTTGGTGTAACTAAGTTGGTTTGTGCCCTCTGAGAATATGAACCACACTCATTTGTGGAATTTGTTTTGCTTTGTTTTACCTCTGGTTACACTCTGATATATAGAACTTGAACAATTAGCCCAGAAGACATGTTAGGCAATGTGAAACATCTCTTCACTTGAAGAAAATGGAGTTTTGTTGCCACCATAAATTTAGTTCACATTTCATTTTCCTTTTGGCATGTTCAAAAGGCACCATTCTCTTTTCCATAACAGAGATTGCTTTCCATTGTGGTAAATGCCTGACTTTGAGCGCGCCCTGCAAAGCTGAAGGATTCCTTCTGCAGGGAAAATGTCTCATCTGAAAATGATCGCTTGGTCTAATTTATAAAAATGTGTCAACTTGACTAATTGTCAGATGAGTGGTGAAGCTTATGTGCAGCACAGTGCTGAATACCTTCACTGAATACAGCAACATATTTCCACTGTAGCAGTAACATCTCAAACCCTTTCTCACAGCAGGTCAGGAAAATAAATGTGATGCTGCTTCAGAATAAATGGCACAAATGGTTCTAAAACACATGACAACTGGCAAATTGATGTTTATTCTGTTTGACTGAGTCACATTTTAAAGATGTATTTCAGAGTGGTTGTTTTTGATAGAAATCTTTTCCATTTGTATGCAATTTTGCTAGAATCTTTCTGTAACTCTTCTTACTTGTTTTTCTCTGTATTTTTTTAGCCTCCTAGGACAAAAGACAACAATTCTTGAGGGAGAGCTGAAATGCAGCTGTTTCTACTGTGCTAGCATTGCAGTTAAGCTACTAATGAATACATATTCCCCAAGAGATGTATGTCCCAGACCCACTTTCCTAGTTCAGTATGTGTTAAGAAGAAAGGGAAAATTAGAAAAAAAAAAAATCACCCTGCCACAAAAAAAAAAAAAAAAATCATCTTCCTGTTACTTTAGAAAAAAATCTAAGCAAAAATAATGGTATCTCAGTGAGAAGGCTGTCATCAGGGATCAAAGAGCTGATGAAATGGACTTCAGTCTGCCTCCACTTTGCCTTTCACCATCTCAGTTTTAGAAAGTGTCTCTCAGTACCTTCAGTACTTATTGACTTTAGTAGAATTTGAAGTTATCGCAAAATATTTAAAAATAAGTGTTCTTTTGGGTTTTTTTGCATGGTTTTCCCATAGGTGGCAAGTTAAGAATCTGATCATAAAAATACATGTCATTTTTCCAAATCTTCTTTTTTATCTCCCATATAGTACATTTTCCCCCCCTTTAATCACATCTAAACTACTTTCATTCATATTAACATTCCAAAGGTTTCTCCTCAGCATTTCCATTTTTTTATAGCCTTCCAAATGAGGTCTGTCACTCATGTCTCCCTTGTTGCTGTACAAATAAGATCATCCTGCATGCAGAGATTGATGCTCTCTGCATAGTCAATTTTATGGCACACTTAGGACTCTCTAAACTTGTGACCTTACCAGTAGCCATGAGGAGAAAAGTTTAAAAAAGTCCAAACCACTATTCCCGTGGTCTGTACATGCAGGGAGGTCACAGTCTGGCACTTAGAAATGTGTGGGAAGGCAAAAATAGATGAAGGAAGTTGGGATAGGCCATGGAAAATGGTTGAGCACTGGCAGCTATTTTATGTGGGAGTTCAGAGACTTTTGAGACAGGACCATTCTGATAAAATCTTGTTTTCTCTACAGATGACAGTCCTTGGAATCCAAAGTATTTCACACTAATGCCTTTTCTTTCTAAGTGAAAGGTCCTCAACATCTATTTTCTCTCTATCATCTAAGACTGTCTAGGAGCTTTTATCAAAATGTTAGTCTTATAAATTATTTTCACTTCTGGAAGGAGTTACTATGATATTTACACATCAGGGCTATTAAAATATAACTCATTAACTCTCTGTGTCAAACCCAAGCCTCCTTCCCATGGAGTTTTCAAAAGCTGTCACAAACACACTCAAAAGAAACACAGCTTCTTGAAAAGTTCTGGTATGATATTTCTCCTAGCAAGCTATTGTCAAAAAGCAATTTAATGATTGTACAATGTAATTGCTTGCTGTAATATTTCATCTGAAGGGACTATCAGGGAACTCAGCCTCAAGAACTTCTCAGTATCTTGCTGAATTAAGCCCACTGCTTTGCCACCCACATGGCTTGATAAAGTCCCAGGTTGCCATTTCCTTGCCTCATCAGCTTTCCATCTGCTTCTTCCTCTCATCTGAAAACCATCTCTTCATTCCATACCCAGGTTTTCTCCTTGTGTTAGTGCTTGCTTTTTTGGTTTAAGCTTTAAATTCCATTTTTCTTCAACTATGTAAACAAACCAATTATTTGGCTAAAAGGACAAAAAAATGAACACTTTGTTTGTTTGGGTTTTTTACTTCAGAGCACATCATGACCATTGAGTAATTCCTGCCAGGCAGAGTAGTTTATTACTCTAAAACTCAAAACTTTTGCTATGGATATACTTTCAAAACTGCATAACTGAACTTGACCTCATTTCATTAGGTTGGAAATCAATCTGTTAATCTTGAAAACCAGGGTTTCTCCTTATTTTTAAATATTTAAGGGTTGATTTGGGACAGATTAAGATACCAGAAAACCAAAATGTGTGTTGAAATCCAGATTATAAAGGATGAAATGTGACAATAAATCCTGACATACTTTCACATGCATAGGAAAGTCATTGATACCATAAAGGTAAACAGGAATCTCAGCTGTGTGCCTGCCTGCATGAATTATTTTCTTTTTCTAAACCCCCCCACTTTTAATAATGAATGTGTCTCTTCGTTAGAAATACATAACTCTCAAAAGAAAGAATCCCTGTCACTTTCCAAGGACTAATTGATATATTCATTCTGGACATCATCTTATAATCATAACAAGACTAAAAGGTTTAAATTTGCCCTGTCATGCCAGGTCCTTTAGGACCCAAATACTGTAGTCTAATATTGAAAGAAAAATGTTCTTTAGCAGGTGCATGATTTTCCTTAGTTAGTTGACCATTGACTTGCTCTCCAGAAGTTGAATTTTTTTTTCCAGATGTCTCTAAAGCCCCGAACACATTAAAGGTCTCAGTAGAGAACACACCAATGTATATTAAATTTAACAATAACAAGTCCCCAGATGAAAGCAATTAAGCTGTGAGGATTTGCAGACACTTCTTGTGGATGCCTTTTCCTTTTTTCAGAGAGAAAGCACTCAGGCAGCAAATTAAAAATGAAAAGAAAATAAGAAGCACAAGGTTTGCTCCAAACATCCCACATCCTACAAAACCCCCAGCCACTGGGGCTGTACCCAGCTGAAACATCATAAATGTGCATGGGGTAACTAAAATATAATAAAAATTAATTAAATAAGTAAAAATTAATAATTTTTATAAATAAATAAAAAATGAAAATAAATAAATATAGTTTCATGGTTTCAGTGTTTACTCTGCTGTGAGATAGGATTAGGAGGAAAAAATAAAACAGGCTTAAACTTAAAGTCACAAAGATAGCTTATTCACACACACTAAAAGAATGGAAAAAAATGAAACTTCAAACCACATCTCCTCCTCCCACAAACTGTTCACTTTCTTACAAGCAGCATAGAGAGATCACAGCCTGTGATTTGCAGTTAGTTTCACCATTTAAACATAATCTTTCATCACTTTGGGAGAGGAGACTCTCTAGAGTTCTATGGAGACATTCGCCACAAGAAAAAAAAGTTTGGTGGCTCCTAATGTCACAAATCTGCAACTGCTCGAAATTTCTGCAGATTGTGTAGTCTCATTTATTATCAGCCTTTCCCCTGGTTACTCATGGGCCTCTCAGCGTATTTGGGGTACTGTTTAAGAATGCTTCTTCTAGTATAAAACAGATTCTCTTCTTCTATCTCTAAAATCATCTTTATCTTAAAAGAAATAGAGACCTCCTTTTACCCCAGGAGCAAAGGGCTCACTTTGTTCAAAATTCTCAATTAAATTTTAATTATATTAGTCCACAACTTTTGACTAGAGCTAGCATTTCCCCAAACAGCAATAATATATTACAAGAAATAGTCTATTTCTTTATGGCTTGCACTAGAGAAGTCTAGCTAAAAAATGTTCACTTCCTCAATCCCTTCTTCCAATAGTTTTTATTAGTTCTTTTGTTGACTCTGTCTCATGCTGTCTCTCTACATTTTAAATCACTCTGTCTTCAGTTGAAGAGGGAAGGGGTAATATATTTGTCCATATTTCTTCTCCTTCGGGCTGTGACTTGTGGTGTCAAATTTTAAAGCCACACTGGTGATGGGGGGGGGGGGAATCATGCTCAGGAACAGCTGATGGATTGCCTTCTCCCATCCCCTGGTCTGATCCGAAGTGGACCTAGACTCAGAACTGCTTCCTGAGGCCCGGAGGGAAGATCCCATACTCCCCTGGGCCAGCGGCACTGGCATCCAGGGCAGGGGCATGGCCTGGCCAGGGCATGCCCCATGGCCCGGCCCCCTCCGCCAGCTGCTGCAGCTCCGGGCACGTGGCCAGCACTGCTGAGCTGCAGCTTCCCCCTCTGCTGGCAGCCTGGGCTAAAAAGGTGCCCAGCCGGCCTGGGCTGCTCCCCCACAGGCAGCGTCTTTTGGAGGCCAGGCCAGGCCTGGCCCTGGCCACCCAGGGGGGTGGTGGGGCCTGGACCTGGCCCCCTGCTGCCCACGGTGTTACCTGGTCACCAGCCGGAAGGAAAAGAGAGCGGGTCACCTGAGACTCTCTGATTTAAAGCCTGGGTGTTTCCAGAGGCGTATCTAACTCTCTAATTGGTCAACCAAGCTGTTAACATCTGCTATAACTTCTGTAGGAAAAAAACTCACATATGTGCTAAACCACCACATTATTATTTTTACTACTCACGTGACAAAATATCTGCCAGCTGAGAGTTTGGTGATGCATTTCTTGCTTGCTCAGGTCTCTGGAAATGCCCCTTGTGTGTGCACTAAGATGAGTGTGGCACATGTAGGAACGTAAGGATTATCTGGAATGAATGGGCAAGAAGAACAGTTCCTTTTTAATGCCTTTATTGAGGTCAGCTCTTTGTGGGGGCCCGAGGTGTTCAGCTTTGCTGCATGGCAGAGCTGGGGCTTCTGTCCTCATGAGATTCCCTAAGCACACACTGGCTTGTTGAAAAGTTTAAGGTAGTCATGCGGAGAGGGTGCTGTTCAACTCACGGTGACAAGACACAGAGCCCCAGCAGGTAGCCCGATGCTTTTCCCTGCTCACTGACGTAGTTTGGAGTTCTGTCTGGGCCATGTCTCGCTGGCTTTAGGGGTTTTTAGGTGTCAATCCCACTTCCGCTGGGTGCTAAGGCCCATGGGAGTTCTCCTCATTTGTATGCCAGGTGGTGTCATCGGTTGCCATGCAGGGAGCAGCAAGGACAATACCCAACGGGAAGGATACAGTTACAAAGAAAGGGTTTACACCATTAATTTGGTCAATACATTTTGTAGGGTTTTGTTCATTCTCTTCCCCTTTCCTGAGCTCTGGTGTTGGAGAAGGGAGAGGCGGACACCAGGTGGTCGTCAGCCAAAGCTCATTTATTGTTAATTCACACAATGCTTTTATAATAACACTAATAAGGCTCATGCATATTGCAAAAGTTAAGCTCAGGATTGGTGCTCAGCCGAAAGATCAGCTATGCCTCTTTCTACATTTCTTTGTGGTTACATAGTTTGAGTAAGTTTTTGTTTTACCGTGCTGCTCCCTCATATCTTTCAGCTACAAGGTCTTGTTATCGTATAACAGCTGTGCTCAAGGACATGCGAATCTTGCTGCCTTGCTGGTTCTCATGAGAGTGCCTGTGTGCTCAGCAAAGCTCTCTCACATCTATGTGACCTTTTTTAGCTAGCCAGTTATCAATCACACTCTCCACACTTCCCCCGTTTTCTTTTTGGGCCACATTCGATCAATTGCTTCCTGAATCAACCTCTGTAAGCAAGACAGCAAGCAAGGCAACACCATTATTATGCATAAAAATACTCCTACTATAACAATTGCATACATTATAATTGAGCGAAGCCACCCAGTTAGGCCCAGACTTTTCAACCAGCTTTCTAGCCCCCAGTCATCCTCGTCCTTGAGGTCATGAAGCTTATTTTGTATGTCGTGTATCTTTTTGTGGATCGATTCCGAGTGGTCCGAAAGATTCATGCAGCACATTCCTTCAAATTCTTCACATCCATGGCCTTGGGCCAAAAGCAAAAAATCAATGGCAGCTCTGTTTTGCAAGACCGCATGATTAACACTCTCTACGTCTTGAGCCAGCATATCTAACACTTGGGAGGTTTCATTAATCTCTGCCTTAGTCCAGCAGGCAAGCTCCTTAGCTACAGTTAGTGCCTTGGCTGCAACGCCCCCCGGGAGTACCATGGCTACAGCAATTGTTTTGAATTCACTCCAAAATTTTGGGGTCCCTATCTCAGTACAGTCTAGCTCATGAACACTTCATTTCCGCCATGTGTGATTGTTACTTAACTCCATTAGTTTAGAAACATTGGGGTGAAACATTGTAAGCTTTCCCAAATAGCAGGGTCCTCCTTGTGGAGTAACAGGTATTCCATTCCAGGCTCTGTCCCCACAAATCAAAAATATGCCCTTTGGCAGAGCTAAAGGGGTGGTTATATTGCTTCCGTTACATTGCGAATACAGGAACTGATGGACATCGTGTGACTTTAACCCAGAATCAAGGGTGGCCCAGGCATGACGATCCTTATTAAGGTTGTCAGAGTTTATAGGTTCGAAACTAAACCATCCTCCCGTATCATTCCCTATCATGGCATTTGCACTACCCAACAAGTCCAATTCCTCTGGAGGGGAGGATAGGGTCGTATTTAGGGATGAAATCAGTTGACATTGCCAGCACCCATCCTGCTGGGCGGGAGTGAGACCTGGAGTACTACTACAGTTGGTGTTATTTCTGATTCCTTCAGTTATGGATTGGTTATGTATTAGCCCCAAAAACTCCTCTGGCTGCCATAATGGCACACCTACTAAGCAGGTTCGGAATGGATTCGTCACGCTCCCCAAACTCAAGCATATCGACTCCTGTCTTGTTAGATTTGCAAAAGTTACCCATATGTTTTGTCGTGGCGTATTAAAACGGTCTAAACTGTGTGCAGTAAGGGCCAGCGCAAAGATTATCACCACCGTAATCATTGTCTGATCTTGGTACTATTCCTTTTTCTTCTTTGTTTTATTTGTCTCAAGGAGGTCCCCTGTATCTGGAGGCGCTGTAGCCTGCTAATACAGTTATCTAGGGCGCTGTCAGGGTCAGTACCTGGCCGTAATGGCCTGATCGCTAAAGTGTTAAGGGGTGGAACCTTGTATGTGCACCTAGCTGCAAGGATATGGGAGTTAGCAAGTATCTGACACCTCCGCAGCCAAAGATCAACCCTCCACCGTACCCACGCTAATATTTTTTGCTCAGGTGATTCGTACAGTGTTTGAGCTTGGGCAAACGGTGCCCCCGAGTATAGTTCAACAGCAAGAGCCCAGTCGTTGCGTCTCAAGTCCTCACTTTGACACCTCCCGCACCATAACTTTCAAATGTAACGTTGTTTCCATAAGATATTACCGCATCCACCACATCGGTATGCTACCCAGGCTTCACAGAGCGGTTCACCACAACTACAGCACGGAGAATGCCGCAGTGCCCCAAACGGCTCAGCGTCCTGATGACTGTATCCCTCTATCCAGTCCAGCCAGGAAACAGGCGTGTCGAATAATGCTTCCCTTGCAACAGCACTGTACTGTGACAAGCACTGCAACTTAGGTCGCAAAATCGTCGTTATCTTCCTGTGTATCCTCTCCTGATCGTGAGGCGACAGGTTCTCCCACTGGGCCAACATTTAATGCGGGCTTCACCCACTTAGCAGGAATCCATAAAGTACCTGTAGGTGTGGAAATACAAACATAACCCCTGCCCCAATATATTACTTCAGCGGGCCCGTGCCACACCCCGGTCTTTGGGTCCCTGTAGTTAACCCATGCCTTTCTGGGCTTTCCCCCATCAGACAGTCTGCTGTCGCCATGCCGCGCAGCTGGTGGCTCATTTTCTTCCCCAAAAACACACAGATGGTTTATTACATAAAGTGTTTTAGCTAGTCTTTCCTGTGGGTCAATCACGTTTCCATGCTTCGCCAAATATTGCTTAAGAGTTTGGTTTGCCCTCTCAACAATAGCCTGCCCTGTGGGGGAGTGTGGTATTCCTGTTACATGCCTGACTTGCCAATCCTCAAAAAATCGGGCCACCTTCCTACTTACATAGGCAGGCCCATTGTCCGTTTTTATTTCTGCTGGTACTCCCATAATGGCAAAGCAACTCACCAAGTGTCTGATTACATGAGATGCTTTTTCTCCGGCTTGTGCAGTTGCCCAAATGTACTTACTAAATGTATCTATAGTGACATGCACATATTTCAACCTTCCAAAGGCCTGCACATGAGTAATGTCCATTTGCCAAATTTCATTTCTCTTTAGGCCACGAGGATTTACCCCACATCCTAGCCCCAACCCACTGTTATGATGGCTGCATGTGGGGCAAGCCCGTACAATAGATCTAGCATCCTGCATGCTCAGCTCATACTCTTTTACCAATCCCTTCGCGTTCTGATGATAACGCGCATGCGACTCACGGGCCGCAGCTAGCTTAGTTCCGTCTGTTACTTGCATCACTAACTTGTCTGCCCTACTATTTCCTTCCCCAAGTCCAACATCCCACTTGTGACTCCTGATATGAATAATGCAATAAGGTGTTGTTCTGGTCCCTAATGCTCTTTTTAACTGCAATAGGAGGTCATATAGCCTCTTGTTTTGAACTTCTTTCACTGCAGCATCTTCAATACGTTGTGCCACACCAGCAACATAAAGTGAGTCTGTAACTACATTCAAAGGTTCCTGGAAAGTACTGAGTGCCCACACAACGGCAAGCAGCTCTAATGTTTGCAGACTGTCATCGGGATCAGCCTCCAAAATCTGATGCCTCCAGCGATTTTTGTCTTTCCAGGTGATCGCTGCTTTTCGAGACTTCTTCCCAGCATCAGTGAAAACCGTTGTAGCTTCCGCTATCGGTCGCTCCGATCTCATAGGCCTCGTTATCCAATCCCAGTCTTCTAGCCATTGGATCTGTCGTGGGACAAGTGGTCCCGTATAAACACTTGCTCCTGCACCCAAAAGTGCTGTCTGCAATTCAACAGAATTTAAAAGAAACCAATCTAAGTCCTCCTTTTTTATTGGCAAATAAATTGCTGCTGGTTCTGCTCCTGTGATTTCTCTAATTCTGAGTCTCCCTTTCCGCTACAAGTCCGCTAGTTGGTCCATTTTTGTCTGAATTGTCCTTTTGGCCTGTAGGGGCGGGGATGACCATTCCAACACCCTGTGCTCCCCCGTTTTCTTTTCGACTTGTGTCAGCGCCCCAAGAAGGTGATTGGGAGTATTCCAAAGTGTCAAAGTGATAGGGAGCTCCATGTTGCGACGACATGCGAAGCCTTGATCTATGCAGCGGACAATCTGCTGCAACGTCGCTATCTGCTGAGCTGTCAAGGTGACAGGGGTGGCTGGATCCGTACCCTTTAAGAGGGGCCGGAGTGTCTCTAGAAGAGAGTTAGGAATTCCGACAATGGGTTTCAGCCACTGTAAGTCTCCAAGGAGCTTCTGTGCGTCGTGCAAGGTTGTGGCATTAGGCTGTATTTGCAACTTTTGAGGTCGAATGGCTTGTTGAGTGATTGTCCAGCCCAAATATTTCCATGGCGCGGTCCGCTGTATTTTCTCTGGGGCTACAACAAGAGACGCCTTTGCTAACACCGATATGATATGGTGGAGTTGTTGTTCTGTAAAGGGGTGCGGTTGCGCAAACAAAATATCATCCATATAATGATAGATTATTGTATCAGTCCACATTGTCCTCAAAGGCTGCAATGCCACATCCACATACAATTGGCATAACGTGGGAGAATTTCTCATCCCTTGAGGTAAAACTGTCCACTCAAATTGCTTGTCCGGCTCTCCTCTGTTAATTGCTGGCAATGTAAATGCAAATCGTTTGGTGTCTTTATGGTGCAGCGCAATGGTGAAAAAACAATCCTTTAAGTCTACAATCAGCAGGGGCCAATCCTGTGGAAGCATGGCCGGATTTGGAAGGCCTGGTTGAAGCGCTCCCATGGCTTCCATTTGGTCATTTACTGCTCTGAGATCATGCAGCAACCGATACTTTCCAGACTTCTTCTTGATAACAAAGATGGGGGTATTCCATGGACTAGTAGATAACTTCAAATGTCCTTGTTGAAATTGTTCCTCAACCAATTGATGCGCTTGACGTAGACTTTCCCCTTTTAAAGGCCATTGCTTAACCATTACTGGCGATTCAGTAGTCCAAGTAAGTGGAATAGGGAAAGTCCAAGCAATGGCGATTACCCCAAAGGGTGGTCATTGGATAAACCACTCCTAATTGAGCCAGTATGTCCCTTCCAATTAGACAGGAAACTGTCGGTGGTAATTCTACCACGGATAACACTGTGATCAAATGTTGATTTTCTATTGTAACTTTCACTGGTGGCGTTTTACGGGCCAAGGTGAACCCTCCAACCCCAGATACTGTGTCTGAAGAGAAAGCACTAGGCCAATCTTGCGGCCAACAAATCGGAGAAACAATGCTGGTATCTGCTCCAGTATCAAGAAGGCCCCAAAGTTCAATTGTTCGGTTCCCGTACATGATCTTGACCTTCTTTTTTGGTCGACTATGTAGGTCCATAGTGAGCAATGCTAGTCCAGAAGACCCAAATCCTCTATCGCCCCGAGAATGGTGTTGCTGAGGTGTTAATCCCTTTGTTATCTGTGGTAATGGAACAAGTTGGGCAATTCGCTGTCCTTTCACTATTGTCAGTGGAGGAAAGGGAGTGTATGCCATAACCTGAATTTCTCCTGTAAAATCTGCATCAATAACTCCTGGTAACACAAATAGTCCCATTATAGAAATGGAAGAGCGACCTAGCAGTAGCGTTCCATAAATTTGTCCTTTAACTTGCACAGGTCCATAAACTCCGGTTGGGATTTTGGTGGGGCGAGTTGTCATCAGAGTGGTGTCTACTGCTGCTGCCAGGTTGAGTCCCAGACTGCCTGATGTTGCTGGTTGCAAGCAGGAGGTGGCGCTGATGTCACGGCAGCAATTTGTGTCGGGGCGCGGTTGCCGGTCGCGCTCCCATGAAAGTTTCCCGACTTGCGGCGACAGGCTGATGTATTATGGGTGTTTGATTGGCAACTTTGACACCACACCCCTGTGGCCCGACAGTTCCTCCGCATGTGTCCACCTCCGCCGCATCGGTAGCATTTAAGGGAAGGTGGTCTTCGATTCTCTGAAGAGGTGGCATGTGCAGCCGTGGACGCTCGGAGCGGGGCAAGAGCAGCTAACACCTGAGTTTGCGCTGACTCAGCCTGTTTCTGTAAACCTAAACTCAACTCCTTTATAGCATTAACTAAAAAAGCCTGTGACCCTGTCGGCTGAAGAGCCATCCTTTCCAATGCTTCCTCAATAGTCCAGTTAGCTCCCAGCGTAGCTAACACTCTTTTTGTAGTTGCATTACTGTTCTGGAGTGCACATTGCTTCAATAGCGCCCCCTTCATGTACTCCGGGACTCCTGCCTTATCTATCGCAGCAGCAGCCTTATCTATAAATGCCCCGAAAGACTCGTCTCGACCCTGTTTAATTCCCATGTACATAGGTACTCCCGCACTGTCCTTCACCCGGTCTATAGCAGCCCTCACTAACCGCATTGCTTCTCTCACCTTCTCTGCTCCCACGATCATTTGTGCCTCAGTCCTAAGGTATGCACCCAACCCCATTAGTTCTTCTATAGTGACACCATGCAATGGATCCCCTTGCGCCCTTTGTACAGCGACCGATTCATTTACCAACGCCTGCCAATGCGCATTGAACAACAGTTGTTGATGCTGGGTGAAAATCAATTTTATTATCCCCCTTAAATCATTTGGCAACAACAGCATGGTGTTAAATATATAGTCTAACATTTGTTTGGCTGGTTCACTTCGGAATCCAAATTGACTTACTGTTTGTCGCAACTGAGAAAGTAATTTCCAATCTAAAGCTGTATACGTCCCCAATTGATGCGCTACCTGCCCGTTTTGATCGTAAACTGGGGTATAAGTCACAGGGCATGCCAAGGTGTTGGCTGCCTCCACTGACTCAGCATCCCCATTTTCCAGCCCATGCCTGGCTAAGGCGGCCCAAGCCTCTCTCCTTTGTTTCGCCATCTCATCCCACAAGTCACTTAGTGCTCCTGGGATAGAGTCTGACTCACGGAGGTTTTGATGGGCGTTGCTGCAAAGCCGCTGGCCGGAGTCTGATAGCTCAGGGGATGATTGCTGAGGGGGCTGCCCTGAACATGGCAGCTCGGTTGGAGTGACCACCTCCTCTCTCAGATCTTCAAGAGTGGGGGCAGAAGGTTCCACTGGTTCGCCTGTGACTATACCACTACTGCTGGGGGCAGGTAGCACCACCTTTGTTACCCCGGGCGCCAGGGGTTCATCTGGCTGCCCATAGTGGAAATTCTTTCTATGCGCTTCTACTGCTTTATCAGCAGCCTTTCTCTCAGCTAACTGTTGTAACAAGGTATTGTGAACCACCCGCCAAAGTTTCCCTAATTTTTTAGCGGTTTTATCGTCTTCTAACACTGCCGCTCACAACTTATCTCCTAGTATGCGCCACTCGCTTAACTCATGCACGGTATGCGGATTAACAAAAACCCCTTTCGCATATCCCCAGGCTAACAGCCCTGGGAGTTCCTTACGCAAATCAACTCCCTTAATCCCTCCTTTTTCTAAATGTGATATAAATAAGTCATATGCTGCTTGCCTGTCCATATTGATCGTCAGCGCTGTTGCAGCTCTCTGGCTCCGGCAGCACGTATGGCCCAGAACCACCGCTGTGATCTTCGGGGGTGCCTTCCCTACGTCGTTTGGCACCGTCCTGGCTGCGAACAGGACCCAACTCTACTTCACCAACCGATGGTTTTCTTTTCAGGGCAAAGGCAGGGCAATCACGTCGGGGTCACCATTTTGTTGGAGAAGGGAGAGGCGGACACCAGGTGGTCATCAGCCAAAGCTCGTTTATTGTTAATTCACACAATGCTTTTATAATAACACTAATAAGGCTCATGCATATTGCAAAAGTTAAGCTCAGGATTGGTGCTCAGCCGAAAGATCAGCTATGCCTCTTTCTACATTTCTTTGTGGTTACATAGTTTGAGTAAGTTTTTGTTTTACCGTGCTTCTCCCTCATATCTTTCAGCTACAAGGTCTTGTTATCGTATAACAGCTGTGCTCAAGGACATGCGAATCTTGCTGCCTTGCTGGTTCTCATGAGAGTGCCTGTGTGCTCAGCAAAGCTCTCTCACGTCTATGTGACCTTTTTTAGCTAGCCAGTTATCAATCACACTCTCCACACTCTGGGGGTGCCATGGAGTGTGCAATCTCCATTTCATTCCCAGGGCTTTGATTGTTGCTTGTAACGTTTGGGCAATAAAATGTGGTCCTCTATCTGAATCGATGTTATTGACCAGCCCATACCTGGGAATGATGTGCTCTTATAGTATTCTGGCCACCACTTCTGCAGTTTCTTTTTTAGTTGGGAAAGCCTCTACCAAGTGAGTAAGACGGTCAACTATTACGAGTAGGTGTTTGTAGCCCTGGATAGGAGGCATCTCTGTGAAGTCTACTTGTACATTTTGGAAGGGTCTCAGGGTTAGTTTTCTCCCTCCAGGGTCAGTTTTCCTCATTACCTTTTGATTGACCTTTTGGCAAATTATACACCCTTTGGTTATAGCCGTTGCTAAGTCATATATCCCAATACATAGGTTTTCTCTTAAGAAGTGGTTGCACAACCCCTGGGCTCCCCAATGAGTCAATCTATGTAATTCGGTTAGTATTTTTTGGGCTAGGGCCTTGTTTAAAAATTTGCGGCCATCAGGTGTAGCAGATATGGACTATAATTGAATCACCCAGACTGGGCCTCATCCTGAGGCCTGTAGGAGTTAGTGCCGCAGGTGGAAAATCAGTGACAAGAGTGTGGCGCAGTTAGAATTATAACTTAAGGTGTTAGCAAGGGTTGGAAGATTTTAAAGTAGTTAGCAAGTACAGTAATTGGTATGGACACAGTAGCTGCCTTAAGAGTTTATTCAACAATAAGTGTTTACATTCTTTCCTGTGCTGTGGGGCAATGAGAATACACCTGTAATTGTAAACTATGTAGAGTGTATAAAACCTGCCATCTTACACACAATAAAGGGAGAAACCTAGCATTAATCATATTGATCGGACCTGCCTTTTGCTCTTGCCAACTTCCCACCTTTATCGGGGTTCCCCTGCGACTTTCGATCAGGTGTAAGCCACTCCCCTTGTTCCCCTTGGCGTAGTCCCAATTCTTTTATTGCTTTTAGTTGTTTTTCACTGAATATTGGTCCCTTCTTCTTCTCTGATCAGGGTGGTATGTTATCTAATTTTAGAATTTTTTCTGGCTCCTCCAGATCTAAAGCTGCTTTCTTGGCTGTCTGACCAGCTAGTTGGTTTCCTCTTCCTT
Organism: Chamaea fasciata; assembly: GCF_029207755.1. Lineage (NCBI taxonomy): Eukaryota > Metazoa > Chordata > Aves > Passeriformes > Sylviidae > Chamaea > Chamaea fasciata. Next base: position 1,841,903 of record NW_027094114.1, on the reverse strand, counting down.
CCAAGGTGTCCCCTTTCTAATGTCCCTTTATATGTACCACTGCTATCTCTAAAGGCTTAGGCAGAGATCCTAATACAGATCTTATTAGTTCTTCATGTACCAGATTTTTCCCTTTTGAGTTCAAATATCCCCGCTCCTCCCAGATCTTTCCAAAGGTGTGGACTATTTGCATATTGCTAATCAGTGTAAATGGTCCTTTTATACTCTTCTAGCAAATCCAATCCTCTTTTTAGGGCATATACTTCACAGCATTGGGCCAACCAGTTGGGAGGTAGTTTCCCTTTCTCTATAATTTCCATGCTTCCTCTTTCTGTAATTGCAATTACAGCATACCCTGAATTTCTTCTTCCCTCTGTTACTCTTGAGGACCCATCAACAAATAACATCGTTTCAATAGGGTAGAGGTACATCTTCCAGATCTTCCCTTACTTTAGTCTGTAGATTTACAAGTTCCAAGCAATCGTGTTCTAACTCAGGTAAGGGTTCCCCCATGTTGGGGGTTAGGTTTGTTCCTTTTTTTTCTCTAAAGAATTTTTTCCCCACAAGTTACCAAGGAGACCAAGTGTTGGATACTGGAGAGTACTTAACCGAAACAAAGAGGTGGACAAAAGGTGGAAGGGGGAGATAACGCAGGTAAAAGACACAGCTTGAGGCAGCTGCGTGCTTCTCTGCTTCCGCTTTTCTGCTTCCGGCGTTCGGGGAGACGCGTGTCTGCCGCTCCTCGAGGAGCTCAGCCGCCGCAAAGCACGCCGAGCGGAGAACGGCTGTTGCTGGCTGGAGGAGTTTCACTGTGGCCAAAGGGATCCAGTCCTGGGAAATCTACTATCACCGGTTCGACCTGAATCCTGAGTTTTTCTCTGCCACTTGCGGAGGCTGGGCCGCTTTTCTGCCTCGCCTTCGGTTTTCTTCGGCGCTGCTCCTCTTGCTGCAGCGTGACCCTGCACCCCCTGCGCTGCCGGGACATCCTGCCCCTGCCTGCCGGGACACCCTGCCATCCCAGCTACCAGCCCGGGACTTTTCCACTGTTCCAGCTTGGTGCTCTGAGGATCCTGCAGGGACACCGAAACCAAACTGCCCTGGGTTTTGTGAAACAAAGCCCTCAAGGTTCTTGGTACTGGTGTCGTTTGTCATTAATGCTGTAGTTGTTTGGTGGGGGGGGGAGGAGTTTTTTTGTGTTTGTTTGCTTTGTATTACATACTAGTAAAGAACTGCTATTCCTATTTCCCAAATCTTTGCCAAAGAGCCTCTGATTGTAATTTTACCTAGCAGATACCTGTCTTCCCAAACCAAGACAGATTTTGGCGCCCAAGTGTGGGGCTTGAGGGCACTGAGAAAAGAAAAGGGAAGAGAAATAGCAGTTCTTAACTAACCTAGTACTTTCTTTTGTGTGCGTTGGATATAAAAACCTCATTAGGCTGCATCATGTGGTCTAACTTAGCCTGGTTTGGGTGGCATGTGGTTGTGGCTGTATTCCTTCCATTTGCAGGCCCTTATCTAAACATGGGCCCTATAACTAAGGCTACTGTGGCTATCATCCAGTTTATTTTATGGCTTAATAAGGTGAAGAACTCATGGATTTTTAATTTCCTCTGGAAGGCAGGCACATGGATTCAGGGCTATCGTACACTAACTGTGTGTTTTTGGAGTTACTTTAACAATGGTACCTACTGTGAGGAAATGACACCGGGGGAGGTTTTTTTTCCCAACCCTTTACCCATCTCTTTGGGTCTGCCCCACCAGTTTTTGAAGGGTTTAAATCCTCTCTGAATGCTAATGATATCATGCAATGGCTGGTGCTGCTAATAGGCATATTCTATTTAGCATTCAGAGATAAGGGAAGATTGACCTGGATAACCACCCTGATACCTACCCCACAGAACAGGGATGATACCCCAGAGCCTGACTCTGCCCCACAGCCTGCCTCAGAAAGGACCCACCCGGATTGGGTTGTGATTCTGGTAAAAGAGATAGGCCAAATGCTGAAAGAGTACATTTCCCCAGCTCATGAAAAACCCTCCCCCTGCCCCGAGAAGGCAGAGACTGATGGTGCAGCAGTGGAACCCACAGACGTTACAACTGTCCAGGTTCCAGCTGAACCACAAGGGCAGCCACAGCCAGCAGCAGTCGCCCCTGTGGAAACAAGGAAGTGTAAAGTGAAATCGTCAAATCCTGGTATTAAAGATAAAAAAGGAGGGTCCTCACAGTCCACAGAAGAGTCACAGGTTGAGATCATCACTGAGTCCCTGACATATGAAAGTCTACGTAATCTGCAAAAAGATATTGCACGACGAGGACGTGAGGCTTATACAGCCTGGCTACTTCGAGTCTGGGACCTTATGGGTACAGGTGTGCAACTGGATAGTGCTGAAGCAAGGAATTTGGGACCCTTGACCCAGGACTCAGGTATAAATCAGATATTTGTAAGAGAGCAAAGGCCCCTTCCCCTTTGGGAACGACTTCTAATGAGTGTGAGAGAGAGATTTGTCCACAGAGACAGAATGCAAGAGCACAACAATAGAATGCGATGGAAGACCCTTGAGGAAGGAATCCAACAGTTGAGAGAAGTGGCAGTATTGGAAGTACTTTTTGGGAGGACCGGACAGCATGATAATGACCCCGTCAAGGTTAAATGCACAGGGCACATGTTGTGGAATCTGGCAACTCATGGACCATCCCAATACGCCACATTCATCGCAACAATTAATGCCGAGGATAACCGAGAGACAGTGGGTTCTGTTGCAAACAAGCTCAGAAATTATGAAAGTATGATCAGTGGCCCAATGCAGGCTCATGTCTCTGCGGTGGTGAAGGAACTCAAAGAGGAGATGAGGGAAATAAGAGAGGAGATGAGAAGGAACAGTTCCCATGTAGCACCGGTGCGAGTCACAGGCCCCAGAATCAGAGCCCAACATTCCCCAGCGAGAGAGAGAGGGTACACCCCTCGAGCTGACCTGTGGTTTTATCTGCGGGACCATGGGGAGGACATGGGAGCGTGGCATGGGAAACCTACTTCTGTCCTGGCAGCACGGGTACGTGAGCTCAAGGAGAGAAACGCTAACAGAGGGAGTTCCACTAGAATGAAGGTAGCCTCAGCCTCCCATGAGCAAGCTGCCAGGTATTACGGAGGTGGGAATGCTGTGTCAGATTCCCTCGAAGGAACCTCTACCATGTATGTCCAAGAAGGGAATAATAACCAGTGCTAGAGGGGCCCTGCCTCTAGCCAGGAAGAGGCACGGGAAAATCGGGTTTTTTGGACTGTGTGGATTCGATGGCCTGGCACATCAGAGCCACAAAAATATGAAGCTTTAGTAGATACTGGGTCGCAGTGTACTCTAATGCCATCAGGACATGTGGGGGCAGAACCGATTTCCATTGCCGGGGTGACGGGGGGATCACAGGAACTGACTCTGGTTGAAGCCGAGGTGAGCCTGACCGGGAAGGAGTGGCAGAAACTTCCGATTGTGACCGGCCCAGAGGCTCCATGTATTCTGGGCATAGACTTCCTCAGGAATGGATATTATAAAGACCCTAAAGGACTCAGATGGGCTTTTGGAATAGCTGCTGTGGAGACAGAGAACATTAAGCAGTTGAACACCTTGCCGGGACTATCAGAGAACCCATCTGCAGTGGGACTCCTGAAGGTAGAAGAACAACAAGTACCTGTTGCCACCTCGACAGTGCACCGTCGGCAGTATCGGACAAATCGGGACACCGTGATCCCCATCCACAAGATGATTCGTGAGCTGGAGAGCCAAGGGGTGGTCAGCAAAACCCACTCACCCTTCAACAGCCCCATCTGGCCTGTGCGCAAGTCTGATGGAGAATGGAGACTGACTGTGGACTATCGTGCATTGAATGAAGTGACTCCACCGCTGAGCGCTGCTGTGCCGGACATGCTGGAACTTCAGTACGAGCTGGAGTCCAAGGCAGCGAGGTGGTATGCCACTATTGACGTTGCCAATGCATTTTTCTCCATTCCTCGGGCTGCAGAATGCAGGTCTCAGTTTGCTTTCACCTGGAGGGGCGTGCAGTACACCTGGAACCGGCTGCCCCAGGGGTGGAAACACAGCCCCACCATCTGCCATGGGCTGATCCAGGCTGCACTGGAGAAAGGTGAGGCTCCAGAACATCTACAGTACATCGATGACATCATTGTGTGGGGAAAGACTGCAGCTGAAGTATTCGAGAAAGGAGAGAGGATCATCCAGATTTTGCTGAAAGCCGGGTTTGCCATCAAGAAGAGCAAAGTCAAGGGACCTGCCAGAGAGATCCCCTTCCTGGGAGTAAAGTGGCAAGATGGACGGCGGCAGATCCCCACTGAGGTCATTGATAAGATCACAGCAATGTCTCCACCGACCAGCAAAAAGGAAACACAAGCTTTCCTAGGAGCCATAGGTTTTTGGAGTATGCACATTCCTGAGTACAGTCAGATCGTGAGCCCTCTCTACCTGGTTACCCGCAAGAAAAACAATTTCCACTGGGGCCCTGAACAGCAACAAGCCTTTGCCCAGATCAAGCAGGAGATTGCTCATGCAGTAGCCCTTGGCCCAGTCAGGACGGGACCAGATGTGAAGAATGTGCTTTATTCTGCAGCCGGGAACAACGGTTTGTCCTGGAGCCTTTGGCAGAAGGTGCCAGGAGAGACCCGAGGCCGACCACTGGGATTCTGGAGTCGAAGTTACAGAGGATCTGAAGCCAACTACACTCCCCCAGAGAAGGAGATCTTGGCCGCCTATGAAGGAGTTCAAGCCGCCTCAGAAGTGATTGGCACAGAAGCACAACTCCTCTTGGCACCCTGACTACCAGTGCTGGGGTGGATGTTTAAAGGAAAGGCTCCCTCCACGCACCATGCCACCAATGCCACATGGAGCAAATGGACTGCCCTCATCACACAGCGTGCCCGTATTGGAAACCCAAATCGCCCTGGGATTTTGGAGATAATTACAAACTGGCCGGAAGGAGAAAACTTCGGTTTCACGGACAAAGAGGAGCAGGTACAAGTGACACGAGCTGAAGAAGCTCCTCCATACAACCAACTGCCAGCAGAAGAAACACACTACGCTCTCTTCACTGACGGTTCCTGTCGCATCGTGGGAATGAACCGTAAGTGGAAAGCAGCCGTATGGAGCCCCACACGACAGGTTGCAGAAGCCACTGAAGGAGAAGGGGGATCAAGTCAGCTTGCTGAACTCAAAGCTGTTCAATTAGCCCTTGACATTGCTGAAAGAGAGAAGTGGCCAAAGCTCTACCTCTACACTGATTCGTGGATGGTAGCCAATGCTCTGTGGGGCTGGCTGGAAAGGTGGAAAAAGGCCAACTGGCAGCGTAAAGGAAAACCAATCTGGGCTGCTGATGAATGGAAGGACGTTGCCACTCGTGTAGAGAAGCTGCCTGTGAAAGTCCGCCATGTAGATGCCCATGTTCCCAAGAGTCGGGCTAATGAGGAACACCAAAACAACAAGCAGGTAGATCAGGCTGCCAAGATAGAAGTGTCAAAGATAGATTTAGATGGGCAACACAAGGGAGAGTTCTTCCTAGCCCGATGGGCCCATGATGCCTCGGGTCATCAGGGCAGAGATGCCACCTATAAGTGGGCCCGAGACCGAGGGGTGGATTTTACCATGGACAGTATTTCTCAAGTTATCCATGACTGTGAGACATGTGCTGCAATCAAGCAAGCCAAGCGGGTGAAGCCCTTATGGTATGGTGGGCGGTGGTCCAAATATAAATATGGGGAAGCCTGGCAGATTGACTACATCACCCTTCCCCAAACTCGCCAGGGCAAGCGTTATGTGCTAACCATAGTGGAAGCCACCACTGGATGGTTGGAGACCTACCCTGTGCCTCATGCTACTGCCCGGAACACCATCCTGGGCCTGGAAAAACAAGTCCTGTGGAGACATGGCACCCCTGAGAGAATCTAGTCGGACAATGGGACTCATTTCAAGAATAGTCTTATAAGCACCTGGGCTAGAGAACATGGCATTGAGTGGGTGTACCATATTCCTTACCATGCACCAGCGGCCGGGAAAGTTGAACGGTGCAATGGCCTGCTTAAAACTACCTTGAAAGCACTGGGTGGGGGAACCTTTAAGAATTGGGATACTAATTTAGCAAAGGCCACCTGGTTGGTGAACACTCGAGGTTCCACCAACCGAGCAGGTCCTGCCCAATCTGAGCCCTTGCAAAAGACAGACGGAGATAAGGTTCCAGCGGTACACATGAGAGGTATGCTGGGAAAAACTGTTTGGATTAATCCTGCCTCCAGCAAAGACAATCCCATCCGTGGGGTTGTCTTCGCTCAGGGACCAGGTTGCACCTGGTGGGTGATGCAAAAGGATGGAGAGACCCGATGCATACCTCAAGGGGACCTTGTTTTGGGGTGAACTACCCATGACAATGTGGCTGTATCCATATTTGCATATATATATGTATTTTTAACAGTTAAAACTCAATGTAATATGTTGGTATGGGAAAAAAATTCGGGGTGGATAATGTTGGGGGTTAGGTTTGTTCCTTTTTTTTCTCTAAAGAATTTTTTCCCCACAAGTTACCAAGGAGACCAAGTGTTGGATACTGGAGAGTACTTAACCGAAACAAAGAGGTGGACAAAAGGTGGAAGGGGGAGATAACGCAGGTAAAAGACACAGCTTGAGGCAGCTGCGTGCTTTTCTGCTTCCGCTTTTCTGCTTCCAGCGTTCGGGGAGACGCGTGTCTGCCGCTCCTCGAGGAGCTCAGCCGCCGCAAAGCACGCCGAGCGGAGAACGGCTGTTGCTGGCTGGAGGAGTTTCACTGTGGCCAAAGGGATCCAGTCCTGGGAAATCTACTATCACCGGTTCGACCTGAATCCTGAGTTTTTCTCTGCCACTTGCGGAGGCTGGGCCGCTTTTCTGCCTCGCCTTCAGCTCCTTCGGCGCTGCTCCTCTTGCTGCAGCGTGACCCTGCACCCCCTGCGCTGCCGGGACATCCTGCCCCTGCCTGCCGGGACACCCTGCCATCCCAGCTACCAGCCCGGGACTTTTCCACTGTTCCAGCTTGGTGCTCTGAGGATCCTGCAGGGACACCGAAACCAAACTGCCCTGGGTTTTGTGAAACAAAGCCCTCAAGGTTCTTGGTACTGTTGTCGTTTGTCATTAATGCTGTAGTTGTTTGGTGGGGTGTTTTTTTTTTGGTGTGTGTTTGTTTGCTTTGTATTACATACTAGTAAAGAACTGCTATTCCTATTTCCCAAATCTTTGCCAAAGAGCCTCTGATTGTAATTTTACCTAGCAGATACCTGTCTTCCTAAACCAAGACACCCCAATAGAAATTGGGCTGGATTTAAACTTTTTGAAGTAACCAATTCTAAGTTACCCATATCCATCAAGATGATTTCATATCTTAATATTCTAGAATCCATTAGCCAATGCTGGGCCCTTTGACTCAGGACCATTTTAAGATCATGAAGAGTATGAACTCTAACCTTTCCCTGCAGAGTCAACTTCTGGGTTTCTTCTATCAGGATTGCTGCTGCTGCTATGGCTTGTAGACAGGTTTGCCACCCTCGAGCTACTGGATCTGGCAGTTTTGACAGGTAAGCCATCGGCTTTCAGCACCCTCCCCACTCTTGAGTCAACACCCCATAAGCGATTCCTTCCTCTGTGTTTATAAACAGATCAAATTCTTTCTTAAAATTGGGTAGGCTTAAAACTGGTGCTGAAGATAACTTCTCTTTGAGATCGCTTAGTTGCTTCTCATCTTCAGCTGTCCACTCTATGGGTTCAGAGTCTACTAGCTTTTTGTAAAGAAACTTTACACTCTGTGTGTACTGGTCTAACCACAATTTACCATACTCAAAAGGACCTAAGAGTTTCTTTACATCTCTCTTAGTTTTTGGTGCCTGTAGAGATAGGATGCCTGATATTCTTTGAGGACTCAGCTTTTTGTATCCTTCCCCCATTATGGGCCCTAGGTAAGTGATTTTGGATTCTACAAATTGCAATTTGTCCCTGGACACTTTCAGGCCCTTGGTCCCAAGAAAATTGAGAAGCCGGATACTGGTCTCCCTCACTCTGCTTTTCTCCTCTCCAGATATTAGCAAGTCATCTACATACTGTAGGATTTGTATTCCACACTCAGGAAAGAGTTGTTCTAATAGCTCTTCCAATGCCTGCCCAAAAAGATTTGGGGATTCTGTGAACCCCTGGGGTAGGTGTGTCCATCTCAATTGTTGCTTTCTCTTTTTATCGGGGTATTCCCATTCGAATGCGAACCAATCCCGGCAATCTTCAGCTAACAGACATGCCTAAAATGCATCTTTCAGATCGATGACCGTAAACCAGGCATGGTCTCTCGGGATTTAATTTAGGAGAGTATAAGGATTGGATACTGCAGGGTGTCTAACAACAGTCCTTTTATTTACTTCTCTCAGGTCTTGGACCAGCGAGTATTTGCCTTCTGCCTTTTTAACAGCTAGTATGGGGGTGTTATGAGGTGGCATACATGGTTCCAGGATACCTTCCGCTAACAGATGTTCAATCACCGGGTCCAATCCTTTCCTGCCTTCCAGGGATATGGTATATTCCCTGACCCAAATGGGAGGGGTCTCTTTCTGCATTTTTATCTTAATTGGTGGGATATCTAGATAACCATATTTCCCTTCTTCTGCCCATACTTCTGGATTGATCTCCGCTATATCTTCTGTAGTCAGTCTCATAATTTGGACCACCGTCCTACCATTCTTCGGAATAATCCCCACCCCTAACTGTACCTGTAAATCTCTTCCTAATAAATTGGACTCCAAGTCTGGCAAATATTTAAAGTCTGTGAAACATTGTCTGGAGTTCCCTTTTTTTCCAACATTTTCTTCCACTGAGGCTTTAATTGGCCTTCCCTCTGCCCCTAATACATCACAGACCCATTTCCCAATGATAACTCCCATTGGGAGTTTATTTATACTTGATTGGTCTGTCACTGTGTAAACAAGGAAAACATATTCCTCACCTTGGGGACCCACTTCAAAGTTAACCAGGGGCTCTTCTTGGTGGTTCATTGGGTCCCCTAAAGTATAAAGCCCCTGACACCCCTAATCATGACTATTGTCCCCTCTCAGGACTTTTTCCAGAGTATCCTGCTCTCGAGCTATGGCTTCATCAAGTGAGAGCTTCCTAAAATCTTTTGTCAGGTGCCCCATTTCCCCACAATAATAGCACCTCCTGCTCTCTCCAGGGTTTCTGGGATTAACCCAAGGTGGCACAGGTTTACTCTTTTCTTCCCCAGATGGGGGCCTGGGTTTATCTCCACTTGGTTGGTTTTTGCCTGGCCCTACGCTCTCTCTAGCCACGGTTACCATGATTCTAGCCTTTGTTTTAGCTTCTTCTTCTTCCCTTCTTAGGTACACCCTCAGAGCCTCTTTCAACAATTCATTAATTCCTTTCTCCTGCCAGTCCTGGATTTTCTCCAGTTTCCTCCTTATATAAGGCCATGATTTCGTAACAAATTGTACCTTCAGGAGGACTTGGCCTTCAGGACCGTCAGGATCGATGTTTGAATAAAACTGGAAATTCCTCCTCAATCTATTTAGCCAGGCTGCTGGGGTTTCATCCTTTTCTTGCATACCGTCGAAAGCTAGTTTCATATTGCTACCTTGGGGGACTGATTCTTTTATCCCTTTTACCATCAAAGATCGGTAATCCCTCATGTTTCTCCTCCCTTCCTCCTGATTTGGATTCCACTCAGGGTCCACTAGTGCCACTTTATGGTCACCCGGGGGCCCTAATCTAGTTTCTCTTTCCCAGATTCTTATTCCCGCAGTCCGGATCATCCTAACTTCTTCCGGATTAAATAGGATGTTTAGGATAGAATTTAACTCTTCCCAGGTGTAAATGTTGGGGCCTATAAATTGATCCACCTGATTCGATATACCTATGAGGTCTTCCACAAAATTCCCTAGCTATTTCTTAAATCACCAGACCTTGGAGTCCGTCAATGAAGCATTTACAAAACCAACCCCTCCGGCTACTCCGCCCATAGGGACCTCCCTCAGGGGAAAGAGTCTTTCTGCCTTAGATGTCTTAGATCTGGTATTACAATAGGGCCCTTCTACGAGGCTTACACTTTGATCAGGAGTGGAAGATATAGGGATTTGATGGTCGCTCGAGGATGGGCTAGAGTTAGATATGGATAAATTCAACTCCCAATTGGGAGGAGGTGAAGGGATAGTAGTGGGTGAGGGAGAAGGGACTAAGTTAGTTGCAGGGATCACAGGGGACGGGGTTGAGGAGAACGGTGATGGGGTTAACGGAGTGATTGAAGGTGTAGAATGTGGGGGATTTGGGTAACTTGGGAAAGGGATGCTAGGTGGATGAGGTAAGGGGATTACAGCTGTTGGGGAAGGAACAGGTAAGGGTTTTGAAAGCGAGGGGACTGAGGGTTCAGCTGAAAATACTATTGGAGCACTCGTGGAAGAATGTAAGCGTAAGACTGGGGGTTCTGGGAAAAAAGCCTGGGGTACTGCTGGGTAAATGGGAGGATAGGGAGATAGGCAACCAGGGGGGTCCCATCTGCTATTACTTCGTTCTCTTGTTCTCTTTCCCCTTTACTACCCTCCTTCTGTTCTTGTAATTTACATATTTTTACAGCCTCGTCCTCTGTGGCGTTCCTCCACCAACAAGCTGCATAGGCTAGCTGTTCTAAATCAAGATCTCCCTGAGCCTTCAAATGCTGATTTAGTTGGGCGCACATCCATGGGTCCCTGGTTCCATACCACAGCCACTCCCATGTAGTTTTAATTTTTGCCAGACTTCCATGCCATAGTATATCATTCTGATTTTGTCTAGGCCGTTTGTGGCCTCTTGTGCGTCCCATCAATCTAACATTTGCCCCATGGGGATGCTAGGGGGAATATTCTTTAGTTTCCTCTTACTCCTTCCTTGTGGGCTTGTCTCCTTAGTTACACACTTCCCCATTTCTCACTTCCTTTGATCGGACCTTAATGAAAACTCTGTGGTGCTCCTACCCAAACAGAAAGTTAAAGACAGGCAACACAACTCCTACATAATTTAAAACTTTTACTCAAAACTCTCAGGTGCCCCTACTTGAACAGAAACTTACTGACATGCAACGTAATTTCTAAATAATCCAAAATTCAATTAACACTCTCACACGGGACTCTCACACGGGAAGGATGGGGTTTACGCAGTCACTCCACTTGTAGCACTCTTACAAGGAGAACAGGAAAGATCGGGTCCACACACTCTCCCGCTTGACCTCACACCCGTTAGCCTTGCACTTTTCCCAAGACTTCCTCTCACACCCGTTAGCCTTGCACTTTTTCCAAGGCTTCCTACCCCCTGTTCCTTGCCCCCTCAGTGGGACTATGAGTACTCCTGGTCGACGTTGGCGGGGTCCCTTAAACTAAGATATTCCCAGGACCTTCCTCCATCCAAGTCTTAGTACCGTCCAAAAAGAATTTCAGCAAGGTCAGCTGGGAGCCGAACCTCCTGCCCCTCTGTTCCCTGGCTATCCCTTCCCCAGAGGAAATAGCGTCAGCTCAAGGGATGCATGCGTGTATTGGCGAGAATATTTCCCCCATTGCCTCCTAGCCACCCTCCCCACCGCAAGATGCCTTTGGCGAAAGGGATGCGTGTATGAATTATATGATGATTGCCTTGCCCTCCCAGACTACCTACCCCTGTGCCCTAGGCAGCAGGTTGACAGTCTCCCCCCTTAGCCTTGCCCTTTTCCCGAAGCTTTAGCGGGACTAAACTGCGACAATTACCACCTCTGAGTACGTCCGGCCCAGCCCTGGGAAGCGAGGGCCTTTGTGGGCACTCGGTACCGGTAGGGGCTGGGGACCCCAACCCTGGTAGGAACCCTTGTTGCCCCCTCCAGGGAATGTGCATGACTCACACCACGCCTAGGCTCTCCACGTGCCCGGAGCAACCTAGGCCACCTAGCCCTTGGGGGGCCTACCCTTGGCATACCACTCACACTCTGGTTTCCTCTGTATGCCTGGAGGGGGGGCCCACTATCCCCCAGGAGATGCCTCTTTCACTCTTCGCTCATTTCGCTTCCCCCCGTTCCCGGTTGGCCCCCTCACGGGAGTCCGAAACCGCGGTACTAGGTAAGCTTCCGGCCCCCATCTCACTCACACGTCACTTGCCTGGCACCTACTCCTGCCACCGGCCACTCACCCATCCCAGTGCTCCTCTGCGTCGCCAGTCCTAGGCTGACCTGGGGTCCAGTGAAGCCAGCTGTCCCTGGAGGCCTGAGGGCAGGCGGCTGTCCCGTTTCAGGACTGCCTCTGGGCGTGGCTATCCCAGAAAAGCTCCCAGTTGAAATGAATGGGCAAAGAGAACTGGTCCTTTTTAATGCCTTTATTGAGGTCAGCTGTCGGTGGTGGCCCGCAGGGTTGCGCACACCGCCGCTGCTCCTGATGGACGACGCAAAGGAGGAGGTGTTCCGCTTTGCTGCAGGGCAGAGCTGGGGCTTCTGTCCTCGCGAGAGTCCCTAGGAAGACGTTGGCTCATTAAAAGTCTGAGGTAGTCATGTGGAGAGGGTGCTATCCAACTCACGGGGATGAGACATGGAGCCCCAGCAGGTAGCTCGATGTTCTTCTCTGCTCACTGACGTAGTTTGGAGTTTTGTTTGGGTAATAGCTCACTAGCTTTATGGTTTTTAGATTTCAATCCCACTTCCACTGGGTGCTAAGGCCCATGGGAGTTCTCCTCATTTGCATGCCAGGTGGTGTCATTGGTTGCCATGTAGAGAGCAGCGGAGGCAATACTCAACGGGATGGATACAGTTACAAAGGGGTCTGAGGTAAGTTGCATTTAACAGAGAAGGCATTTAGAAAAGGCATTTGCAATCACAATAACAATAGGTACGAGGTAAATGGTATTTAACAGACAAGGCCTTACAATAACAACAGGTACAAGGTAAATGGCATTTAACCAAGAAGGCACTTTACAGTAACAACACTCAACTGAGTTCAGGAACTTGTATTTTATTCTTTACAACCCCCATGAGAGGTTGAACAGAGAGAGGTGAGAAGAAGAAGCCCTCTACCAGTGAAGAAGTAAGAAGACATCTCTGTTCCCTGAGTTGAAAAAGATCCTTTGCTTTTTGAAACAGCTCATTTTTAAAAAGTGCCACCCCAATCTGTGAGTCTACAGCCCATATGTAGTCATGGGAAAGGCTACATGATATGGGAAGTTCCACAACTGCAGAATCTCCTGTGCAGGCTTCTTTTGTGCAAGTTAGAAGCCACAAGCAGACTGTTTCTCTTGTAGAAAGTTACCAAACAACAAAGAGACTTCTCTCTCTCAAAGACTGAATGAAAGACTAGTTTTATAAGTGGTACTGACCTGGAGTTCTGAGTTTTGCCCCTTTACATTACTTGTAGAAAATGAACAGTTTGTAGTGGGGGGAAAAGTTGGTTTAAAAAATTCATTTGTGGGGTTTTTTTTCCTTTTCTTATTTTCTTCTCTTAGTGTATGTTAATAAAATCTGTTTTTTTCTTCTAAGTTGAGCCTGTTTTTGCCTTTTTCTCTCAAAGTCCTATCTCCCAGTTAGCAAAAAAAATTTGGCAAACATAAAACCACCACACAAATGGTGCCGTGACTCAGATTCGAACCAAAACCACTATACATGATCTCTAGAGATGTCTTGCATCAATAAACTGAGTGTCAGGCCATTTTTAGGCTTATAAATCATCTATGGGGTGAAAGATGTACCAAGGCACATCTGTGTCTAGCTATACACATGTATATAAATGTACATTTTCTGAAGGGGATTTGAGAAATGATTACAGCAAAATTGCAGTGTAAAACTTGCAGGATTTACTTCTTCCAAAGCTGATCAGATTCATCCCAGAGTTACATTGGCAAGCTGGCCAGAGAGCTGCAGTCTTCCTGGCTGGGAGTCCTGTCAGCAGAGCAACAGCAGATGGAGGAGATGGAGCTGCAAAACCACTCCAAGGGTCTCTGCCGAGGTGCTCCTTGGACACAAGGTCTCGGTTCTAGGATGGCCAGGGAAGGAGAACTTCTCTTCCTTTCACTGGAGTGGTTTAAGTGATTTGTAAACTGGAGAAGAACAAATTTTTCAGACAGTACCAGGTGCAGTAGGCTTCAGGGAGAGGCCGCAGTCAGCAGCAAATGGAAATGAGGATGAAGAAGCTGGCAGACAAATTTTAGCCTGCCAGGATATGTATTGGATGAGGCTGGAGACCTGCTGACTCTGCCCTCTCCTATAGACTGCTGAAACATTCAGATTAGACCTGTGAAGCAGCAAAGTCAGAAAGCCAATATTCTTCTCCATGAAGCAACTCTAATTTTAACTCACAAGCACATATGCAGAGATTTTTATTTCTTAGAACAGAATAAGAGCTGAAGATATTGCTGTTCATTTTGGATGCAGATTATTTTTGAAGCCACAGTTAAAATCGTGTTTTCTTTCCAATATACTGCTTGGGATTACAATTTTTACTTTTATGTTGCTGTATATGTTCCAATAATTCAAATGGAGAAAGGATATACATTTTGCAGAGAGAATAGATTTCATTACTCATGGTAGATTATTGTTCCCTGCTGTCAAGAAAGGTGAATATTCTGGTCCAGATCTTTTATATACTGTAGTCAACCACAACACAACATTTTACTGGGTCTGTCAGAATTAATATGTTTTCCATGACTGAAGAGAATCTGGCTCATGAAGTTTGTAATTCTGTCTTGATTTCAAATTTATTGACAAATCTGGTCCCTGTATCTGAAAGCACACAGAAAATTGCTCCCAAACTGGAGATTTTGGTGAGCAATTACAAAAATGGGAACTTTTAAATACTCTGTTTCTTTTATTCTGAGATATCCAGTTTTATTTTAGAAATTAATGTATTAAACTAAGATTAGTTTAATAAAACTAATTGTTTTAACATTAAAACAATATGTGCTTATGTAGCGTTTCTTGAGGTTCTGTCTACTACGGCTGGATTGAGAGTGTGAAAGCCATTTAGGCTTCATTAGGTGTCATTGTCTTCTTAAAAAGTAAACCATTATATTCCTGTTTATTCATCAGTATAACATATAAGGAATAACCAAGTGAATGACTTAGAACCATTATTTAGTTCAAATAATGAGGGAATTTTTTTCAAGAAGGTCCTGAACTGTGAAATTGTAAAGGTTACTCAGTCCCAAGGATTGCTACAGAAATGAACACAGCACTAACACTGACCTCCATGGGAGCAGAGTGCCTGTGATTAATGGGTTTAATAGGATTAACTGTCTTCCCTGCCTCCTCTGGGGGTTCTCATTTTTTCTTAATTTTGTCCTAAACAATATGCACATTTCATCTTGCACAGTCTTTTTAACAGCCTTTGTAACAAAATTTTAAATCTTCAGTCGTGGATGTTCCCATTCTGTTGGCAATTTCCCTCAGGTCAGGTGAAGGAACAAGTGTTTCCTTTTGAGAATAAAAACTCTTTTGCCAGTTTAGGGATTGCATGTTAGAGCTCTTTAAACAGCTTCTGGCTGGGTGCTTTAGGACAGTAGAGGAAGAGGAACCCTGAGCTGGATATGTGTCTGTTTTACACCATCAGTAACTGCTTAGTGATGAGAGGAACCTGCATTATACCCTGAAGGTATCACAGGTATGATTACACATGGGATTCTTTTTTAATAACTGTGGATTTAAACTCAGTTTTAAACTCAGAAAGTGGGTTCTTTCTAACAATACTACCATAGACTTAAAATTAAATACAAAAAGTGTTCTGTTTTTAAATATGGGGTTTGTTCTTAAAGTTTTTTAAAGTTTTTCATGTGAGTAAAATAATTCAGCTTTTGTGCTGAGGTACCTGAGGTGGTCTCTAGTCAGAAAAAATGCTGTGTTGCCAAATGAAACCACTTATTCTTCAGAACTCATCTCCTCGTAGCAGACTGAATAGCCAACCAGGGCAGAAAATTCCTGTTTCTCTTTATGTCCTGAGTGGTTGCCCTATTTTCACGGAATGCAGATTTGCCCCTACATTTAATAATTGCACCATCTTCTTCTAAAGAAAGGCCTCTCCTTGTCTGAGATAAAATTATGCCTGTAAAATTGCATTATATCTGAACCAGAAGCTGGTCCTAGTGCTTTAGTATCAGTGGTATCTCTTAATCAAACCTCTGTCACTGAAATATAAATTAGTTCTAAATTGCATAGTATAAGTTTTGTTATCCTTTAATGAATAAGAAATTATATACATATGGGAATTTCAAAATATATTGTGCTTTTCAATTTAGGTATAAATCATACGCAGATTTTATTTCTTTTGCTGGACCTTTGTTGATGGCAGGGATGTTTTTTTTCCTAAGTATTAGGGAAGTTTTGTAATGAATCAAGTATTTCATCCTGGGTTCAAGTGCGAACAGCTGTCTTCTCCTCTAACTCTCTCCTAAATAATCCCAAAATATCTGACTGCAGTTAAATCATCTTTCAAGCTTGAATTTCTCCTTGAAGATGCCTGGCTAGTGTTTAGTGTCCTAGACAGAAAATGGTCTGTAGGAGAGGATCACAGGAGTAGCACAGTGCCATTGTCACAGGATCATTTGATCACTCATTTTTGAGAATGGTTTTGGGGCAGCTTTTCATGAAAGGGTTCCTGAAGTGTCCATGAAGCCACAAAGATCCTCCCACATGTGGGAGAACCATAGAAGACACCGTGAGGAACCCACAGCAGCAAACTTGGGGAGCTGGGAATGGTTCAGTGCTGAAGGAACCCAGCTGGGCTGCTTGGCTTTGCTTCATCACAAAGGTAATGAAAAGCTCTGTGGAAGCATGGAGACCTGCAGAAACTCAAAGTATTGTGGTATTTAGGTCCATCTACCTAGTCAGGAACAGGTTTCCCAGGGAAGTGGTCACAGCCCCAGGCCTGCAAAAATTAAGTGCTTGGACAATGTTTTCAAGCAGAGGGTGGGATCCTTGGGGGGTCCTGTGCAGGGATGGGAATTGGACTTTGATGTTTCTTGTGGGTCTCTTCCAACTCAGGGTGTTCTATGATGTGAAAAAAAAAATCACGGGTTTATTCTTTTTCTGTATAAAATTCAGAAAATTATTGTAGAGAATACTTGTCTGCTGTACAGAATCCTGTACCTGTCTGAGAAAACAAATTTGAATAGAAGATTAAAAAAACATGAATATTTAATAACATCAGAATTTAATGGACAGCAGTTTAAACCAACTTCTCAAAGTCACCATGACTGCACTCTGTGATGGTGTGTCACAGGTTCGGAAAACCACCTCAGAACAAGATTTGATGAGAATTGATTGTAGCCTTATCACTGTGAATTTGTGTCTTGGTTTGGGAAGACATGTATCTGCCAGGTAATAAAAAAAACCCAAACAACTGCAGTTTCCTTTGGGATGGAGAGTGTAAACCCCCTCCACCCCCCCTCCACCCCCCTTTTTTTTTCTTTTTCAATTATAAATTACAATCAGAGGCTCTTAGGCAAAGATTTGGGAAATAGGAATAGCAGTTCTTTACTAGTATGTAATACAAAGCAAACAAACACACACCAAAAAAAAAACACCCCACCAAACAACTACAGCATTAATAACAAAAGAAAACAGTACCAAGAACCTTGAGGGCTTTGTTTCACAAAACCCAGGGCAGTTTGGTTTCGGTGTCCCTGCAGGATCCTCAGAGCACCAAGCTGAAACAGTGGAAAAGTCCCAGGCTGGTAGCTGGGATGGCAGGGTGTCTCGAAAGGCAGGGGCAGGATGTCTCGGCCGCGCAGGGGGTGCAGGGTCACACTGTAGCAAGAGGAGCAGCGCCAAAGAAGCCGAAGGTGAGGCAGAACTGGCCCAGCTCCCGCGGGTGGCAGAGAAAACTCCGGATTCAGGCCGAACCGGTGATAGTAGATTTCCCAGGACTGGATCCCTTTGGCCACAGTGAAACTCTTCCAGCCAGCAACAGCCGTTGTCTCTCTCCCCGAACGCCCCAGAAAAATAAGAGCCCACAGCTGCCTCAAGCTCTGTCTTTTACCTGCATTATCTCCCCCTTCCACCTTTGTCCACCTCTTTGTTTCGGTTAAGTACTCTCAAGTATCCAACACTTGGTCTCCTTGGTAACTTATGGGGAAAAAATTCTTTAGAGAAAGAAGGAACAAACATAACCCCCAACAATTTGTTATCAGATAGGAGCTAACTCGTGGCAGGTGTTTGTTTATCTGGGTTAGATAAAGCTGCAGAGCCTTTGTCACCTGGCTGTAAAAATGAGAAAATCCCTTCATGGCCAGAAGTGTCGGGGCGACAGGGGATGTGGCAGGGCTTGTTAGAAGAGAATGAAAAGTTGAATTTTGATGCATTTTGAGGGAAAAAAAAATTTGGGACTCTCACGTTGTTGGGTTTGGGTTTTTTTTTGTCTATGCTTTCAACTTAAATATGTTTACTCTGAGTGCACACAGTGTGAATCCAATATAATAATGCTATTGTACATTTCTGGGAATGAGCAGGAAATGTACTTGTGGAAGGCATTAGTATTTGTACATTCATCCTGGGCTGACAGTCGTAAAAACTCATTAAGAGAGTCAGAAAAATGGAATGAGCTGAGGAAAAAGAGGATAAATACAATGATAATTTTCCTGTGTATTTTTCTAACTTCTGTCCTAAAGGCTTTTATTCTCATGTCCTTTTTGTCACTATGATCTAATGAGGAAAAGATTATGAGTGATGAGAGATTATGGAACAGGGTGATCAGCAGGGTGGTGGAAGTCTACCTTTAAATCCAGTTTCTGGCACTGTGGATTGTTAGATTATAACTGGAATTTGGTGCCTGAATTGCAAAACACCAGCTATTCTCACATGGGTAGTGTTATCTACCTGAGTTTAAACAACTGTCCTTTGATAGGTAAAACATAATTTAGGTAAAAGCTATCCCTTAAATCCTTACAGATCACCATATTGCCTCAGAAGTCAAAATACGGTTTTATTCCAGAGAAAAATGTTATTTTCCCTTAAATATTATTACATTAAAAACTGAACCTGTAAAAACCCCAAAATCTACTTAGATTCTAAAACTTCCATTACTTTGTGTTTTAAGAGCATAAATGAAGGTGTAGAGAGCTGTACTTTATTCTGCAGGAATTGTAATGCTCACAGTTGTTCATTTAAAAAACCCAACCACTTGCCAGAGATGTCTTTAAAAAAAAAAAAGTCCGACTATTTTAAAATATTTCATGTGCTCCGTAAATGTAATTAAAGAACTGTAAATTAGTTCTCTAAGCAGAGATTTTTCCCCCCATGTTTACAAATTATAGAGGACTAAAATTTGGTTAAATTTTATTTACAAATATATAAAAATATAGTGATGTGATTTCTGTAAATGCTTATATTTTTATAAAACACTGAATAAAGTAGAGACTAAACTGTTTAATGAATAATTGAGGCTAGAAGAATGACTCCCATTAGATTAATTATTATTTTTCTCAGAAAATATCTTTTATAAAATTCAATGATTCTTGAACCTACATTATTTGTGGAAGCATTACCTATACCTGCTTGCTCCTTCCATTTCTGTCTCACACACATGCAGAAAAAGTACTTTATTAATTAAACTACCACAACTCATTTGTCTTGATGTGTCCATCTCATTTTCCAATCTCATTATATTCAGGTGCTGGATGATATCAGCCACAAATTCCTGGCATTTCATTAATTTCATTCTGTGTCCTGTTAGCACCCATGGAAAGGAAAGGACAGTTTCTCTTGATCAATAGCCTCCTCCCCTGCAAAAAAAAAAAAAAAAAAACCAAAAAAAAAAAAAAAACCAAAACAAAACAAAAAAAACCTGAAGCAGATTTGGTTAACCATAGGTTTTCTCAGGCAGTTTGTAAAAATAAGGTGTAAAGGAATGTGTGGGGTTTCTTTTCCCTCTGAGAGCAATTGTAGACAAATCTGATGTTTGGGAGTCCATGGAATAAAGTGCTGAGATCCCTACAGATGCTTTTTGTGCCCTCTAGGAATGTCAGAAGAATGTCCCAAATCAGTAGCTTAGCAGAGCTCGATGGTGCTGCCTCACTGAGATGGATTATCTTTTACAAGTCCTTCCAGCTTTGCTGTGGTGCTTGAACATAAAAACAAAATAAGACTCAGCTGTCTCTCCTCTCTTGGATAGTACAGTTCTAGCCAGCTCCCTTCTGAGAGCAGAGGGACATGTTGTGCTTATTGTCCCCTGGTGATTTGCATTTCAGGATGCCCTGACTCGGTGTCTTGGTTTGGGAAGACAGGTATCTGCCAGGTAAAATTACAATCAGAGGCTCTTTGGCAAAGATTTGGGAAATAGGAATAGCAGTTCTTTACTAGTATGTAATACAAAGCAAACAAACACAAAAAAACTCCTCCCCCCTCCACCAAACAACTACAGCATTAATGACAAACGACAACAGTACCAAGAACCTTGAGGGCTTTGTTTCACAAAACCCAGGGCAGTTTGGTTTCGGTGTCCCTGCAGGATCCTCAGAGCACCAAGCTGGAACAGTGGAAAAGTCCCGGGCTGGTAGCTGGGATGGCAGGGTGTCCCGGCAGGCAGGGGCAGGATGTCCCGGCAGCGCAGGGGGTGCAGGGTCACGCTGTAGCAAGAGGAGCAGCGCCGAAGAAAACCGAAGGAGAGGCAGGGCCTGGACCAGCTCCCTGCGGGTGGCTGGGAAAACTCCGGATTCAGGCCGAACCGGTGATAGTAGATTTCCCAGGACTGGATCCCTTTGGCCACAGTGAAACTCCTCCAGCCAGCAACAGCCATTCTCCCCTCGGCGTGCTTTGCGGCGGCTGAGCTCCTCGAGGAGCGGCAGACACGCGTCTCCCCGAACGCCGGAAAAAAAGAAAAGGCACGCAGCTGCCTCAAGCTTTGTCTTTTACCTGCGTTATCTCCCCCTTCCACCTTTGTCCACCTCTTTGTTTCGGTTAAGTACTCTCAAGTATCCAACACTTGGTCTCCTTGGTAACTTGTGGGGAAAAAATTCTTTAGAGAAAGAGGGAACAAACCTAACCCCCAACATTATCCACACCGAATTTTTTTCCCATACCAACATATTACATTGAGTTTTAACTGTTAAAAATACATATATATATGCAAATATGGATACAGCCACATTGTCATGGGTAGTTCACCCCAAAACAAGGTCCTCTTGAATTATGCATCGGATCTCTCCATCCTTTTGCATCACCCACCAGGTGCAACCTGGTCCCTGAGCGAAGACAACCCCACGGATGGGATTGTCTTTGCTGGAGGCAGGATTAATCCAAACAGTTTTTTTTAGCATACCTTTCATGTGTACCACTGGAACCTTATCTCCGTCTGTCTTTTGCAAGGGCTGAGATTGGGCAGGACCTGCTCGGTTGGTGGAACCTCGAGTGTTCACCAACCAGGTGGCCTTTGCTAAATTAATATCCCAATTCTTGAAGGTTCCTCCACGCAGTGCCTTCAAGGTAGTTTTAAGCAGGCCATTGCACCGTTCAACTTTCCCGGTCGCTGGTGCATGATAAGGAATATGGTACACCCACTCAATGCCATGTTCTCTAGCCCAGGTGCTTATAAGACTATTCTTGAAATGAGTCCCACTGTCCGACTCGATTCTTTCAGGGGTGCCATGTCTCCACAGGACTTGTTTTTCCAGGCCCAGGATGGTGTTCCGAGAAGTAGCATGAGGCACAGGGTAAGTCTCCAACTATCCAGTGGTGGCTTCCACTACGGTTAGCACATAACGCTTGCCCTGGCGGATTTGGGGAAGGGTGATGTAGTCAATCTGCCAGGCTTCCCCATATTTATATTTGGACCACCGCCCACCATACCATAAGGGCTTCACCCGCTTGGCTTGCTTGATTGCAGCACATGTCTCACAGTCATGGATAACTTGAGAAATACTGTCCATGGTAAAATCCACCCCTCGGTCTCGGGCCCACTTATAGGTGGCATCTCTGCCCTGATGACCCGAGGCATCATGGGCCCATCGGGCTAGGAAGAACTCTCCCTTGTGTTGCCCATCTAAATCTACCTTTGA
The DNA here is from genome assembly GCF_029207755.1 of Chamaea fasciata. Taxonomy (NCBI): domain Eukaryota; kingdom Metazoa; phylum Chordata; class Aves; order Passeriformes; family Sylviidae; genus Chamaea; species Chamaea fasciata. The sequence goes on along the minus strand of NW_027094114.1, from coordinate 1,819,896 downwards.
CACTTCTATCTTGGCAGCCTGATCTACCTGCTTGTTGTTTTGGTGTTCCTCATTAGCCCGACTCTTGGGAACATGGGCATCTACATGGCGGACTTTCACAGGCAGCTTCTCTACACGAGTGGCAACGTCCTTCCATTCATCAGCAGCCCAGATTGGTTTTCCTCTACGCTGCCAGTTGGCCTTTTTCCACCTTTCCAGCCAGCCCCACAGAGCATTGGCTACCATCCACGAATCAGTGTAGAGGTAGAGCTTTGGCCACTTCTCTCTTTCAGCAATGTCAAGGGCTAATTGAACAGCTTTGAGTTCAGCAAGCTGACTTGATCCCCCTTCTCCTTCAGTGGCTTCTGCAACCTGTGGTGTGGGGCTCCATACTGCTGCTTTCCACTTACGGTTCATTCCCACAATGCGACAGGAACCGTCAGTGAAGAGAGCGTAGTGTGTTTCTTCTGCTGGCAGTTGGTTGTATGGAGGAGCTTCTTCAGCTCGTGTCACTTGTACCTGCTCCTCTTCGTCCGTGAAACCGAAGTTTTCTCCTTCCGGCCAGTTTGTAATTATCTCCAAAATCCCAGGGCGATTTGGGTTTCCAATACGGGCACGCTGTGTGATGAGGGCAGTCCATTTGCTCCATGTGGCATTGGTGGCATGGTGCGTGGAGGGAGCCTTTCCTTTAAACATCCACCCCAGCACTGGTAGTCAGGGTGCCAAGAGGAGTTGTGCTTCTGTGCCAATCACTTCTGAGGCAGCTTGAACTCCTTCATAGGCGGCCAAGATCTTCTTCTCTGTGGGAGTGTAGTTGGCTTCAGATCCTCTGTAACTTCGACTCCAGAATCCCAGTGGTCGGCCTCGGGTCTCCCCTGGCACCTTCTGCCAAAGGCTCCAGGACAAACCGTTGTTCCCGGCTGCAGAATAAAGCACATTCTTCACATCTGGTCCCGTCCTGACTGGGCCAAGGGCTACTGCATGAGCAATCTCCTGCTTGATCTGGGCAAAGGCTTGTTGCTGTTCAGGGCCCCAGTGGAAATTGTTTTTCTTGCGGGTAACCAGGTAGAGAGGGCTCACGATCTGACTGTACTCAGGAATGTGCATCCTCCAAAAACCTATGGCTCCTAGGAAAGCTTGTGTTTCCTTTTTGCTGGTCGGTGGAGACATTGCTGTGATCTTATCAATGACCTCAGTGGGGATCTGCCGCCGTCCATCTTGCCACTTTACTCCCAGGAACTGGATCTCTCTGGCAGGTCCCTTGACTTTGCTCTTCTTGATGGCAAACCCGGCTTTCAGCAAAATCTGGATGATCTTTTTTCCTTTCTCAAACACTTCAGCTGCAGTCTTTCCCCACACAATGATGTCATCAATGTACTTTAGATGTTCCGGAGCCTCACCTTTCTCCAGTGCAGCCTGGATCAGCCCATGGCAGATGGTGGGGCTGTGTTTCCACCCCTGGGGCAGCCGGTTCCAGGTGTACTGCACGCCCCTCCAGGTGAAAGCAAACTGAGGCCTGCATTCTGCTGCCAGAGGAATGGAGAAAAATGCATTGGCAATGTCAATAGTGGCATACCACCTCGCTGCCTTGGACTCCAGCTCGTACTGAAGTTCCAGCATGTCCGGCACAGCAGCGCTCAGCGGTGGAGTCACTTCATTCAATGCACGATAGTCCACAGTCAGTCTCCATTCTCCATCAGACTTGCGCACAGGCCAGATGGGGCTGTTAAAGGGTGAGTGGGTTTGCTGACCACCCCTTGGCTCTCCAGCTCATGAATCATCTTGTGGATGGGGATCACGGTGTCCCGATTTGTCCGATACTGCCGACGGTGCACTGTCGAGGTGGCAACAGGTACTTGTTGTTCTTCTACCTTCAGGAGTCCCACTGCAGATGGGTTCTCTGATAGTCCCGGCAAGGTGTTCAACTGCTTAATGTTCTCTGTCTCCACAGCAGCTATTCCAAAAGCCCATCTGAGTCCTTTAGGGTCTTTATAATATCCATTCCTGAGGAAGTCTATGCCCAGAATACACGGAGCCTCTGGGCTGGTCACAATCGGAAGTTTCTGCCACTCCTTCCCGGTCAGGCTCACCTCGGCTTCAACCAGAGTCAATTCCTGTGATCCCCCCGTCACCCTGGCAATGGAAATCGGTTCTGCCCCGACATGTCCCGATGGCATTAGAGTACACTGCGACCCAGCATCTACCAAAGCTTCATATTTTTGTGGCTCTGATGTGCCAGGCCATCGAATCCACACAGTCCAAAAAACCCGATTTTCCCGTGCCTCTTCCTGGCTAGAGGCAGGGCCCCTCTAGCACTGGTTATTATTCCCTTCGTGGACATACATGGTAGAGGTTCCTTCGAGGGAATCTGACACAGCATTCCCACCTCCGTAATACCTGGCAGCTTGCTCATGGGAGGCTGAGGCTACCTTCATTCTAGTGGAACTCCCTCTGTTAGCGTTTCTCTCCTTGAGCTCACGTACCCGTGCTGCCAGGACAGAAGTAGGTTTCCCATGCCACGCTCCCATGTCCTCCCCATGGTCCCGCAGATAAAACCACAGGTCAGCTTGAGGGGTGTCCCCTCTCTCTCTCGCTGGGGGATGTTGGGCTCTGATTCTGGGGCCTGTGACTCGCACCGGTGCTTCATGGGAACTGTTCCTTCTCATCTCCTCTCTCATTTCCCTCATCACCTCTATGAGTTCCTTCACCACCACAGAGACATGAGCCTGCATTGGGCCACTGATCATACTTTCATAATTTCTGAGCTTGTTTGCAACAGAACCCACTGTCTCTCGGTTATCCTCGGCATTAATTGTTGCGATGAATGTGGCGTATTGAGATGGTCCATGAGTTGCCAGATTCCACAACATGTGCCCTGTGCATTTAACCTTGTCGGGGTCATTATCATGCTGTCCGGTCCTCCCAAAAAGTACTTCCAATACTGCCACTTCTCTCAACTGTTGGATTCCTTCCTCAAGGGTCTTCCATCGCATTCTATGGTTGTGCTCTTGCATTCTGTCTCTGTGGACAAATCTCTCTCTCACACTCATTAGAAGTCGTTCCCAAAGGGGAAGGGGCCTTTGCTCTCTTACAAATACCTGATTTATACCTGAGTCCTGGGTCAAGGGTCCCAAATTCCTTGCTTCAGCACTATCCAGTTGCACACCTGTACCCATAAGGTCCCAGACTCGAAGTAGCCAGGCTGTATAAGCCTCACGTCCTCGTCGTGCAATATCTTTTTGCAGATTACGTAGACTTTCATATGTCAGGGACTCAGTGATGATCTCAACCTGTGGCTCTTCTGTGGACTGTGAGGACCCTCCTTTTTTATCTTTAATACCAGGATTTGACGATTTCACTTTACACTTCCTTGTTTCCACAGGGGCGACTGCTGCTGGCTGTGGCTGCCCTTGTGGTTCAGCTGGAACCTGGACAGTTGTAATGTCTGTGGGTTCCACTGCTGCACCATCCGTCTCTGCCTTCTCGGGGCAGGGGGAGGGTTTTTCATGAGCTGGGGAAATGTACTCCTTCAGCATCTGGCCCATCTCTTTTACCAGAACCTCAACGCAATCCGGGTGGGTCCTTTCTGAGGCAGGCTGTGGGGCAGAGTCAGGCTCAGGGGTATCATCCCTATTCTGTGGGGTAGGTATCACGGTGCTTATCCAGGTCAATCTTCCCTTATCTCTGAATGCTAAATAGAATACGCATATTAGCAGCACCAGCCATTGTATGATATCATTAGCATTCAGAGAGGATTTAAACCCTTCAAAAACTGGTGGGGCAGACCCAAAGAGATGGGTAAAGGGTTGGGAAAAAAAACCTCCCCCGGTGTCATTTCCTCACAGTAGGTACCATTGTTAAAGTAACTCCAAAAACACACAGTTAGTGTACGATAGCCCTGAATCCATGTGCCTGCCTTCCAGAGGAAATTAAAAATCCATGAGTTCTTCACCTTATTAAGCCATAAAATAAACTGGATGATAGCCACAGTAGCCTTAGTTATAGGGCCCATGTTTAGATAAGGGCCTGCAAATGGAAGGAATACAGCCACAACCACATGCCACCCAAACCAGGCTAAGTTAGACCACATGATGCAGCCTAATGAGGTTTTTATATCCAACGCACACAAAAGAAAGTACTAGGTTAGTTAAGAACTGCTATTTCTCTTCCCTTTTCTTTTCTCAGTGCCCTCAAGCCCCACACTTGGGCGCCAAAATCTGTCTTGGTTTGGGAAGACAGGTATCTGCTAGGTAAAATTACAATCAGAGGCTCTTTGGCAAAGATTTGGGAAATAGGAATAGCAGTTCTTTACTAGTATGTAATACAAAGCAAACAAACACAAAAAAACTCCTCCCCCCCCCACCAAACAACTACAGCATTAATGACAAACGACACCAGTACCAAGAACCTTGAGGGCTTTGTTTCACAAAACCCAGGGCAGTTTGGTTTCGGTGTCCCTGCAGGATCCTCAGAGCACCAAGCTGGAACAGTGGAAAAGTCCCGGGCTGGTAGCTGGGATGGCAGGGTGTCCCGGCAGGCAGGGGCAGGATGTCCCGGCAGCGCAGGGGGTGCAGGGTCACGCTGTAGCAAGAGGAGCAGCGCCGAAGAAAACCGAAGGAGAGGCAGGGCCTGGACCAGCTCCCTGCGGGTGGCTGGGAAAACTCCGGATTCAGGCCGAACCGGTGATAGTAGATTTCCCAGGACTGGATCCCTTTGGCCACAGTGAAACTCCTCCAGCCAGCAACAGCCATTCTCCCCTCGGCGTGCTTTGCGGCGGCTGAGCTCCTCGAGGAGCGGCAGACACGCGTCTCCCTGAACGCCGGAAGCAGAAAAGCACGCAGCTGCCTCAAGCTTTGTCTTTTACCTGCGTTATCTCCCCCTTCCACCTTTGTCCACCTCTTTGTTTCGGTTAAGTACTCTCAAGTATCCAACACTTGGTCTCCTTGGTAACTTGTGGGGAAAAAATTCTTTAGAGAAGGAAGGAACAAACCTAACCCCCAACACTCGGTGAGACAATGCTTTGTTTGTTGAGCAGTGATGAATGCTGCAGGTGCTTTGTTTAGGAAGTTGAATTATTAATTCGTCGTACACAGAGTTATATCCCAAACAAAGCCTGGAGCTCAGAGCTCCCTAGTTTTGAGGAGGTTTATAAACAGGTTCTGCTTATCTGAAAAGATTACCTGCCTTGTTATTAAAGGTAAATAAATACTTAACTTCAGAATTATTCTCTCTCCTTTCTAATCCAGAGGAAGGTTATAATGCCCTTTCTGACTAAATTTTATTCTGGGTATCTCTGATGTAGTGGTGTGTTTTAGTTGTGTTAGCGTAGGAAAAACACGTAATCACAGGAGATGATTATGCCGGTGCTTTATTGAGAGCTCTTGGAGCCAGGGGTCTGAGACCCAAATCTTGGCTCTCCAAAACTCAGAACAGACAGGGTTTTATACTTTGTTGTTACATAAGTATACATGTTAATTATTAAATCCCATTGTTCCATTGATTTTACCCGAGCATGAATTTGTAACAATTGATTCTCATGATTCTGGTATAAGATAATAATCATATTTGATTATCAAACAATTGACAATCATGTCATCTATCATATAATGATTAGGTACAGTTTCACCCGACCTAAGTAGAGAACATCTTATTTTCCAAGGTCTATGTAGAATCATACTTATCCCCTGCCTCCTCCCTTTGATTTGTTACCTAGGCAAAGTTATACTTGATTTGGTTGAAACAATAGCATGAGCATAACGTCCTAGCTTCAGTTACACAGGTGTTTGCCTTCCCCAGCCTGGCTACCCTAGAAATCATTTTAACCCTATACTATCAGTTGAATCAGTTTTATGTATTTATTTGTTCCTTGTTTTATACTGTTTTATATAAGTTATAATGGTTCATCCCATGTACCCCATGTTTTACCCCTTTTTGGTTAACCCAGTTATTGTCATTAATCCATCATCATTTATGTGACACCTGGGTCCTGCCTGTCACTTCGAAGCCTCACCCTGATGTCTAGAAAGTTCTAGTGAGGGATTGGACAGGGTCCTGGGTATCCCCTCCCTTGTGTTATTGATTTGTCATTATATTTGTCATTTATGTATAGAGTGTTGGGGGTTGGGTTTGTTCCTTCTTTCTCTGGGGAATTTTTTCCCCACGGGTTGCCAAGGGGACCGGGTGTTGGATACTTGAGAGTGCTTGGCTGAAACAAAGAGATGGACAAAAGGTGGAAGGGGGAGATAACGCAGGTAAAAGACACAGCTTGAGGCAGCTGCGTGCTTTTCTGCTTCCGGCGTTCGGGAGACGCGTGTCGGCCGCTCCTCGAGGATCTCAGCCGCCGCAAAGCACGCCGAGCAGAAGCTGGGCGCTTTCTGCCTCGCCTTCGGCTCCTTCGGCGCTGCTCCTCTTGCTGCAGCGTGACCCTGCACCCCCTGCGCTGCCGGGACATCCTGCCCCTGCCTGCCGGGACACCCTGCCATCCCAGCTACCAGCCCGGGACTTTTCCACTGTTCCAGCTTGGTGCTCTGAGGATCCTGCAGGGACACCGAAACCAAACTGCCCTGGGTTTTGTGAAACAAAGCCCTCAAGGTTCTTGGTACTGGTGTCGTTTGTCATTAATGCTGTAGTTGTTTGGTGGGGGGGGGAGGAGTTTTTTTGTGTTTGTTTGCTTTGTATTACATACTAGTAAAGAACTGCTATTCCTATTTCCCAAATCTTTGCCAAAGAGCCTCTGATTGTAATTTTACCTAGCAGATACCTGTCTTCCCAAACCAAGACAGATTTTGGCGCCCAAGTGTGGGGCTTGAGGGCACTGAGAAAAGAAAAGGGAAGAGAAATAGCAGTTCTTAACTAACCTAGTACTTTCTTTTGTGTGCGTTGGATATAAAAACCTCATTAGGCTGCATCATGTGGTCTAACTTAGCCTGGTTTGGGTGGCATGTGGTTGTGGCTGTATTCCTTCCATTTGCAGGCCCTTATCTAAACATGGGCCCTATAACTAAGGCTACTGTGGCTATCATCCAGTTTATTTTATGGCTTAATAAGGTGAAGAACTCATGGATTTTTAATTTCCTCTGGAAGGCAGGCACATGGATTCAGGGCTATCGTACACTAACTGTGTGTTTTTGGAGTTACTTTAACAATGGTACCTACTGTGAGGAAATGACACCGGGGGAAGTTTCTTTTTCCCAACCCTTTACCCATCTCTTTGGGTCTGCCCCACCAGTTTTTGAAGGGTTTAAATCCTCTCTGAATGCTAATGATATCATACAATGGCTGGTGCTGCTAATATGCGTATTCTGTTTAGCATTCAGAGATAAGGGAAGATTGACCTGGATAACCACCCTGATACCTAGCCCACAGAATAGGGATGATACCCCAGAGCCTGACTCTGCCCCACAGCCTGCCTCAGAAAGGACCCACCCGGATTGGGTTGAGGTTCTGGTAAAAGAGATAGGCCAAATGCTGAAAGAGTACATTTCCCCAGCTCATGAAAAACCCTCCCCCTGCCCCGAGAAGGCAGAGACGGATGGTGCAGCAGTGGAACCCACAGATGTTACAACTGTCCAGGTTCCAGCTGAACCACAAGGGCAGCCACAGCCAGCAGCAGTCGCCCCTGTGGAAACAAGGAAGTGTAAAGTGAAATCGTCAGATCCTGATATTAAGGGTAAGAAAGGAGGGTCCTCACAGTCCACAGAAGAGCCACAGGTTGAGATCATCACTGAGTCCCTGACATATGAAAGTCTACGTAATCTGCAAAAAGATATTGCACGACGAGGACGTGTGGCTTATACAGCCTGGCTACTTCGAGTCTGGGACCTTATGGGTACAGGTGTGCAACTGGATAGTGCTGAAGCAAGGAATTTGGGACCCTTGACCCAGGACTCAGGTATAAATCAGGTATTTGTAAGAGAGCAAAGGCCCCTTCCCCTTTGGGAACGACTTCTAATGAGTGTGAGAGAGAGATTTGTCCACAGAGACAGAATGCAAGAGCACAACAATAGAATGCGATGGAAGACCCTTGAGGAAGGAATCCAACAGTTGAGAGAAGTGGCAGTATTGGAAGTACTTTTTGGGAGGACCGGACAGCATGATAATGACCCCGACAAGGTTAAATGCACAGGGCACATGTTGTGGAATCTGGCAACTCATGGACCATCCCAATACGCCACATTCATCGCAACAATTAATGCCGAGGATAACCGAGAGACAGTGGGTTCTGTTGCCAACAAGCTCAGAAATTATGAAAGTATGATCAGTGGTCCAATGCAGGCTCATGTCTCTGCGGTGGTGAAGGAACTCAAAGAGGAGATGAGGGAAATGAGAGAGGAGATGAGAAGGAACAGTTCCCATGTAGCACCGGTGCGAGTCACAGGCCCCAGAATCAGAGCCCAACATTCCCCAGCGAGAGAGAGAGGGTACACCCCTCGAGCTTACCTGTGGTTTTATCTGCAGGACCATGGGGAGGACATGGGAGCGTGGCATGGGAAACCTACTTCTGTCCTGGCAGCACGGGTACGTGAGCTCAAGGAGAGAAACGCTAACAGAGGGAGTTCCACTAGAATGAAGGTAGCCTCAGCCTCCCATGAGCAAGCTGCCAGGTATTACGGAGGTGGGAATGCTGTGTCAGATTCCCTCGAAGGAACCTCTACCATGTATGTCCAAGAAGGGAATAATAACCAGTGCTAGAGGGGCCCTGCCTCTAGCCAGGAAGAGGCACGGGAAAATCGGGTTTTTTGGACTGTGTGGATTCGATGGCCTGGCACATCAGAGCCACAAAAATATGAAGCTTTAGTAGATACTGGGTCGCAGTGTACTCTAATGCCATCAGGACATGTGGGGGCAGAACCGATTTCCATTGCCGGGGTGATGGGGGGATCACAGGAACTGACTCTGGTTGAAGCCGAGGTGAGCCTGACCGGGAAGGAGTGGCAGAAACTTCCGATTGTGACCGGCCCAGAGGCTCCATGTATTCTGGGCATAGACTTCCTCAGGAATGGATATTATAAAGACCCTAAAGGACTCAGATGGGCTTTTGGAATAGCTGCTGTGGAGACAGAGAACATTAAGCAGTTGAACACCTTGCCGGGACTATCAGAGAACCCATCTGCAGTGGGACTCCTGAAGGTAGAAGAACAACAAGTACCTGTTGCCACCTCGACAGTGCACCGTCGGCAGTATCGGACAAATCGGGACGCCGTGATCCCCATCCACAAGATGATCCGTGAGCTGGAGAGCCAAGGGGTGGTCAGCAAAACCCACTCACCCTTCAACAGCCCCATCTGGCCTGTGCGCAAGTCTGATGGAGAATGGAGACTGACTGTGGACTATCGTGCATTGAATGAAGTGACTCCACCGCTGAGCGCTGCTGTGCCGGACATGCTGGAACTTCAGTACGAGCTGGAGTCCAAGGCAGCGAGGTGGTATGCCACTATTGACATTGCCAATGCATTTTTCTCCATTCCTCTGGCTGCAGAATGCAGGCCTCAGTTTGCTTTCACCTGGAGGGGCGTGCAGTACACCTGGAACCGGCTGCCCCAGGGGTGGAAACACAGCCCCACCATCTGCCATGGGCTGATCCAGGCTGCACTGGAGAAAGGTGAGGCTCCGGAACATCTACAGTACATTGATGACATCATTGTGTGGGGAAAGACTGCAGCTGAAGTGTTCGAGAAAGGAGAGAGGATCATCCAGATTTTGCTGAAAGCCGGGTTTGCCATCAAGAAGAGCAAAGTCAAGGGACCTGCCAGAGAGATCCAGTTCCTGGGAGTAAAGTGGCAAGATGGACGGCGGCAGATCCCCACTGAGGTCATTGATAAGATCACAGCAATGTCTCCACCGACCAGCAAAAAGGAAACACAAGCTTTCCTAGGAGCCATAGGTTTTTGGAGGATGCACATTCCTGAGTACAGTCAGATCGTGAGCCCTCTCTACCTGGTTACCCGCAAGAAAAACAATTTCCACTGGGGCCCTGAACAGCAACAAGCCTTTGCCCAGATCAAGCAGGAGATTGCTCATGCAGTAGCCCTTGGCCCAGTCAGGACGGGACCAGATGTGAAGAATGTGCTTTATTCTGCAGCCGGGAACAACGGTTTGTCCTGGAGCCTTTGGCAGAAGGTGCCAGGGGAGACCCGAGGCCGACCACTGGGATTCTGGAGTCGAAGTTACAGAGGATCTGAAGCCAACTACACTCCCACAGAGAAGGAGATCTTGGCCGCCTATGAAGGAGTTCAAGCCGCCTCAGAAGTGATTGGCACAGAAGCACAACTCCTCTTGGCACCCCGACTACCAGTGCTGGGGTGGATGTTTAAAGGAAAGGCTCCCTCCACGCACCATGCCACCGATGCCACATGGAGCAAATGGACTGCCCTCATCACACAGCGTGCCCGTATTGGAAACCCAAATCGCCCTGGGATTTTGGAGATAATTACAAACTGGCCGGAAGGAGAAAACTTCGGTTTCACGGACAAAGAGGAGCAGGTACAAGTGACACGAGCTGAAGAAGCTCCTCCATACAACCAACTGCCAGCAGAAGAAACACACTACGCTCTCTTCACTGACGGTTCCTGTCGCATCGTGGGAATGAACCGTAAGTGGAAAGCAGCCGTATGGAGCCCCACACGACAGGTTGCAGAAGCCACTGAAGGAGAAGGGGGATCAAGTCAGCTTGCTGAACTCAAAGCTGTTCAATTAGCCCTTGACATTGCTGAAAGAGAGAAGTGGCCAAAGCTCTACCTCTACACTGATTCGTGGATGGTAGCCAATGCTCTGTGGGGCTGGCTGGAAAGGTGGAAAAAGGCCAACTGGCAGCGTAGAGGAAAACCAATCTGGGCTGCTGATGAATGGAAGGACGTTGCCACTCGTGTAGAGAAGCTGCCTGTGAAAGTCCGCCATGTAGATGCCCATGTTCCCAAGAGTCGGGCTAATGAGGAACACCAAAACAACAAGCAGGTAGATCAGGCTGCCAAGATAGAAGTGTCAAAGATAGATTTAGATTGGCAACACAAGGGAGAGTTGTTCCTAGCCCGATGGGCCCATGATGCCTCGGGTCATCAGGGCAGAGATGCCACCTATAAGTGGGCCCGAGACCGAGGGGTGGATTTAACCATGGACAGTATTTCTCAGGTTATCCATGACTGTGAGACATGTGCTGCAATCAAGCAAGCCAAGCGGGTGAAGCCCTTATGGTATGGTGGGCGGTGGTCCAAATATAAATATGGGGAAGCCTGGCAGATTGACTACATCACCCTTCCCCAAACCCGCCAGGGCAAGCGTTATGTGCTAACCATAGTGGAAGCCACCACTGGATGGTTGGAGACCTACCCTGTGCCTCATGCTACTGCCCGGAACACCATCCTGGGCCTGGAAAAACAAGTCCTGTGGAGACATGGCACCCCTGAGAGAATCTAGTCGGACAATGGGACTCATTTCAAGAATAGTCTTATAAGCACCTGGGCTAGAGAACATGGCATTGAGTGGGTGTACCATATTCCTTATCATGCACCAGCGGCCGGGAAAGTTGAACGGTGCAATGGCCTGCTTAAAACTACCTTGAAAGCACTGGGTGGGGGAACCTTTAAGAATTGGGATACTAATTTAGCAAAGGCCACCTGGTTGGTGAACACTCGAGGTTCCACCAACCGAGCAGGTCCTGCCCAATCTGAGCCCTTGCAAAAGACAGACGGAGATAAGGTTCCAGTGGTACACATGAGAGGTATGCTGGGAAAAACTGTTTGGATTAATCCTGCCTCCAGCAAAGACAATCCCATCCGTGGGGTTGTCTTCGCTCAGGGACCAGGTTGCACCTGGTGGGTGATGCAAAAGGATGGAGAGACCCGATGCATACCTCAAGGGGACCTTGTTTTGGGGTGAACTATCCATGACAATGTGGCTGCATCCATATTTGCATATATATATATGTATTTTTAATAGTTAAAACTCAATGTAATATGTTTGTATGGGAAAAAAATTCGGGGTGGATAATGTTGGGGGTTGGGTTTGTTCCTTCTTTCTCTGGGGAATTTTTTCCCCACGGGTTGCCAAGGGGACCGGGTGTTGGATACTTGAGAGTGCTTGGCTGAAACAAAGAGATGGACAAAAGGTGGAAGGGGGAGATAACGCAGGTAAAAGACACAGCTTGAGGCAGCTGCGTGCTTTTCTGCTTCCGGCGTTCGGGAGACGCGTGTCTGCCGCTCCTCGAGGATCTCAGCCGCCGCAAAGCACGCCGAGCAGAAGCTGGGCGCTTTCTGCCTCGCCTTCGGCTCCTTCGGCGCTGCTCCTCTTGCTGCAGCGTGACCCTGCACCCCCTGCGCTGCCGGGACATCCTGCCCCTGCCTGCCGGGACACCCTGCCATCCCAGCTACCAGCCCGGGACTTTTCCACTGTTCCAGCTTGGTGCTCTGAGGATCCTGCAGGGACACCGAAACCAAACTGCCCTGGGTTTTGTGAAACAAAGCCCTCAAGGTTCTTGGTACTGTTGTCGTTTGTCATTAATGCTGTAGTTGTTTGGTGGGGGGGGGGAGTTTTTTTTGTGTTTGTTTGCTTTGTATTACATACTAGTAAAGAACTGCTATTCCTATTTCCCAAATCTTTGCCAAAGAGCCTCTGATTGTAATTTTACCTAGCAGATACCTGTCTTCCTAAACCAAGACATAGAGTCACACCCTTCACACTCTGGATTGGTTCCAAGCTGTACCCTACCCCTTTCCCCTCCCCTGTTTATAAGTTGTTGTACAGAGAGGGACCCTGCTTTTGTGGGCTAACTCTCTGGGTGTGAACAAGTCCCACGTGGGCTAATAAACCCCAGTTGAATTCTCCACAAGAATCCTTCCTTATTCCTCGCCACTGTTCATGCTTCTGTGAAGACAAGAATCCAAAGGATCGGGGACGTATCCCAGGATACGGAACCATACCTTTACTGCTGCTTCGGTGCCAGAGGTAGCCAGGAAGTGGGACGCAGGTCCCCAAGAGACGCACCACAACACAGCACTCCTCTGTGTATCTTTCCTGCCAGAATTTAAGAAGTTTTTGGACAATGATGTCAGACACCTGTTGGGAGCCTTGGGCTGCCCCATGCAGGGCCAGGAGCTGGAATTTGAGGATCCCAGTGGGTCCCTTCCAGCTGAGGATATTCTCTGTGCTGTCCGTTCAGTTCCCATCAAGTTTGCTTTGTGTGCTTTCCTAAGCAGACCAAGAAAGTCAGGCCCCAGTAAAGTCTGGATTTCTAGCAGCTGACTTGTGGCCTTGGAGACACTTTTGGGTAGCTCAAGCACCAGCAGTAAAAATCTCCCCCATATCATCCAGAGAGTGAAACATGAAAGTATTTGCAAAGACAATGATTGAATTAGGAAATTTGCCTCTTTCAATGGTCAGCAGGGACTGAGAATTTCACAGACAAAATCTCTACCCCCAGTCATCCCAAAGGAGATGATCTCTGTCATAGCTGCAGGATGTCCCTCAAATTTATTTTTTTTTTTTTTTTCCTCAGATTGTTTCTATAGCTAATGAATATTATTCATTAAAAGAAACTTCCTCTGAGAGCAGCAATAAAAAGAAAAACTCTGCTGGGCAAACTTAAAGATTTGTTTAGTCCACAGGATCCTGTCTCTATCCATGGTGACCAAGGAGGAGCGAGAAAATACTGTGCCTGTCTCACACCTTCTGTTCTCATGGCGAGTCAGAGAACTCCAATCCATGTCCTGTGCTGCAAGGTTGCAGGCCTTAGAATGAGTTTGGATCAAGTAGGGTGTTAATTTCCCTGTTTATCCATCATATAAATCCATGCTGCCATGATTAGATGGCTTTAAAAATCATAAAAATTACATAAACCTCACCATACCAAGATATTTTCTCTGTTGTGTTTTTTGTTTAGTTACTGGTTCAAGATTTTGTATATTTTTAGAACATTAAATTTGAGTAAGACTTAAATATACCTAATGGCTGTCTAAATTTGCTGTAGAGTATTTGTGTCAATAAGGAACAAAATTATATTAAAGAACAGAATAAGTAGACTAAGACAGCTCAAATTGTCAATATGATGAAAATTACTCAAAGAAAGCAATTAAAACTCCAATCCATGCCTAAATTGTTATTGGTTGTAAGTACAGAAAATCCTTTTACACATTTGATTGTAGGATACTACATGATCGGGATACTGTAGCAGAGTGTCTTGTCAATATATAATTATAAAAACAAATATATCATCATGCTAAAATAAAATGCAAATCCCAATCAGCATTTTTCCAAGCTGCAAAATGGCCAGAAAAGATGGGAGGAAAAAAGCTGAAATCTGCAGATAAACTAATCTTACAGCCTGCAAGTTTCTATACATTTCTGTGATGAAGTCTAAAGATATAAATTTATATACTGTAGTTTTTGGTTACACCCTGCTGTAAATAGAAACATGAAAGAAAACAAAAGAGAATATTTGTGAGGAGTTCTGCAAAGATTAAAATTAGCTTAATATTGACGTAGTATTTGAGCTTCAGAGCTTTGCAGAAGAGTACTTATATTGTTTAGTATAACTACAATATCATTTAGTATAACTACAATACCTTTATTCATGTCATGAGGTCAAAAAATAAGACTAAAATTACCATTTCTTACCTGATGATTTTTTTTTCTAAGGGATTTTGACAGAGAGGGCCCATAGAGCAGAACTCTTTGATTGAGCCCCCAATCACCTCTGAATTTATTTTTTTATTTTCCTTAATGAAAGTTTAGTAGCGTTCATATTCTGATCTCATCAATTCAAACACAGAGTATGAAAGGCTTGAACCTGCAGGAATATCAAGCAGCATCCAAATAAATTATGAATGAATTATGCATATCACAATAAAGCTTGTATTAATATTTCTTTAAATTATGTTATAAGACACTGGAAAATCCAGGACATGGTCTATGTGTGTAAGAACATGCATTTTTCACCAACTCCTGGGCTGTGTGAAAACTGTGTGCATCACTTTGGGTCTTAATATGACAAGTTAAGAGTGGACCAGGAAAATTGCAGCCCTGTGAAAATCAAGAGGGTGGTTTCAAACCAGAGACCAAAATGTGGAAATATGTGTACCATGAGCCTCTGGGGAAGGAGCTGCTGATGATAAATTAGCAAAACATATTTAGGAAACATAGATGCCTAATATTTTTCTTTGAGCAGTAATGTGATTTCTGAATCATCGCATTAATTTTAGAGTCTTGATTAAGATTCTTCTACAGTAATGGAACAGATTTTTTGCATTTTATACCAAATAACTGATTATTCTTACTTGTAATTTATGTATTGTGAGGTAAAAACTCTTTTGGTATCTGAGAGCAGTCTAGATTATTTAGCCTGACTTGTTTGATGGTACCTGTTGATTTTAGGGTGTGTGGAGCCGGAAATATGAGTAGAACTTTAAGCAATATTAAGCAACAGAAGTGGCAAAAAACCCAAATCATCCCATTTGTCCACTGCATCAAGTAATTTTTGTTCTATTCTTCCCACACTTCTGCATATCAATGACAAAAATATAGAAAATGCATCCAGTCATGAAAAGAAAATTTACTTTCTGAAATAACACCAATAAAAAGTTTGACTTTGCATGCTATTCTATTACGACAGAAAATATAATCCTCCAGAAGAGATTACTGCTAAAATTCAATATTTTTGAGTGGTTAATGCTTTCAATTAATGGTATTAACTTGAACTCTAAACTTAGGAATATTGTGTTTTAGCTTTCCTTCAAAACATTTGTTCCACCACTGTTCTGGTTGTTCCTACCCTGTGACCAGTCTGTGTTGGGTTGCAAGAAGAGTTTCTGCTTAGAATCCTTGTGTTTAAATAAGAAATAATTCTGCACTTCTAAATATTTTTTTATGACGTATATGGAATATACTAGCCATGGAGATTTACATTTATTTGTACAAAATGTAGCATCTGAAGCTTTTTTGAGCCTTTTTCAGGCAGAACAGAGCCCAGGTGGTCATCCTGGAAATCAGGCTTTCTGTCATCCATAGATGGTGTCTGGATGGTGATGGAGCAGTTCTGCAGGAAAGGGTTAAAACATTGCAGCCTGTCTGCTAGGAAAGAGAAGATATTTGGAATATTCCACTGACTTGCATTTGGAATAATAATTTGGTGTATATTTCCTGATTTGTTTGAGATGCAATAGTTTTGCGTTGGAGTAGAATTATAAGAGAAAGATAATTACCCTTATAAACATAATTCATTAGGCTTCCAAGGCACAACAAACAAAGGAAAAACAAGCCACTGGTAGCATGCAAAGGCTGGCACCTTCGTTTTTGTGATCTGCAGAAGAGGGCCAGCTTTAAGAGATGTCTTTACAGCTGTGGCAACAAAATGAGTCAAAGCATTATTTTGATTATGTCTGCCCATTTTACATTATTTCTGTATAGCCTTTTTGAATCTTGATTTTCGGCTGTGAATTTGATTTTCCTCCAGTATGGAAAAGTTGATTTATTTTAGAACAAATTTATTTTCTATTCACCTGGTTTACACAATGAAATCTGGGGAAATAGGATTTCACTCATAGCTCAGTGTCCTGGGGTGACGTTGTGAGGTTTGTATCTCCAATAGTCTGTTGGGTCTGGGAGCAGGGGGAAGGGACGGGCACGCGGTTTGTTTTCAGAAACTTTTGTCCGCCGGCTGGCCTTGAGAGTGGGGATTCAGCAACACACAGCGAGGGACGGAGAGATCTTTTTTTTTCCTTCGTGTTTTTTTTTCTCTCTCAGTAGTTAGTTAGTTAGTTAGTAGCTAGGAGAGGGGAGAAGCTTCAATTTTTTTTCCTTCTCCTCCTGTTTTTTTTTTCCTTTTTTTCTTTCCTGTTTTTTTTCCTCTTTTTTTTTGCCTTCCCTTGGAACTGTTACAATCTCTCTGGACTGAGGATCCGAGGGAGCACCATGGGGGCTCACACCTGGAACCCACCAAGATTCCATCCTGTGCAGCAACGTTTCCCAGCACCAGAGGTACTGAGACAGAGCAACCACCTCCAGGAAGGACTTCTTTTCCAAATCTGTCATCTCTCCAGAGTGGCACGAAGTTTTTGTCATCGGGTATTGTCCAGTTTATTGTGCTGGGGAGTGCTTTGCCTGTTTAATAAACAGGGTTCTTTCCACTTCTCTCTGAGAAGTTTTTGGGTTTTTTTTCTGAACCGTTTGGGGGAGGGGAGGGAGGGCCCCTTAGGAGGTTTCCTCCCAAAATCTACCTTAAACCTTTAACACTCAGTCACAGGAACAAAATGATGTGCACCTCTCTTCATAATGGTCATGAATACATCTCCTGACATCTATTTCCTCTACACCTTTCTTATGGTTTTCTCCTCATCACCTCGATTTCCTCAGGGAAGTCCAGAAAATAATATCAGTAGATTTTATATTGTGCCATATAAAATTGTGCCACTAAAATTGAACTCCACAGGATGTGAGTGAGATAAGCAGGAATGTGGACAGTATTTTGACTTCTGTGAATGAGCCTCATTTTGGAAGACAGGTCCTTCTGTGTCCTTCCGATTTTGGTTCTTTTCCTGATAATTCTTCTGACTCATGAAAATAATGGAAGCAGGGGTTCAGAGGATGCAGATGTTTTAACCATTATATGTGTTTTAAAAGCAACTAATGTAGACTGAATCATCTGCATGACTGAAATGCCAATTTTATTTAATGTGTTATTTCTCTTGGAATAATTTTTCTTGGTATTTAACTTTGCATCTGATGTTGCTGGAATTGAGTTTTCTTTGTTTGCATCCCCTAACATGAATGTAAATGTGTCATCCTGCATGTTTACACAAAATGAGTACGTTTTCTGAGCATTTAGTGCTATTTGAGCTTTTGTGTGTCAGGTGAGAAGTCTTCTTAAAAGTATTGAGAGCAATAAAAATGAAGAAAGACTTTTCCAGAGTATTTATTTTACATATTAATGAAAATAGCAAGTCTCTCCTGTAGCTTTTTGTTTTGGCCTTTAACTTTTCATTCATTTCCTATGTGAAACAAGCTTGTTCTAAGAATTAGTACAAAACAGCCTCAAATTGCATTTAAAATCAATATATTTTTACGTTTGATGCTTAATGTACTGCTGCTATCAAAACCTTGACCTCTGCCAGGAGCGTTATCAGGCTGGCAGCTGTGTGATAATGAGGGGAGTTTGGTGGATTTACAAATAGTTTGGATAGAGAGTAACAAGATTAGATTGCTACTCCCTGGAGCCCTCCACCCTAGTAAATATTTAGCTGGCAGTAGATGGCAAACTGAAGATTAAGAGAATTTGCTGTCCCAAATTTCCTGGTGAATCCAGGCCACTATCCTGGTGTTGATCAAAACCTGCCCCAGCCAGAAACAGGAGGAGCTGTCATTGTTTGTCTGCCCAGTGATCTGTTTGAGGCTTCAATGAACATCAATCCCAGCCTATCCAAAATACCATTTTACCTGTTACTGGACAAGCATAGACACATTTAGGGCTTTACTCTTGCAAGCTACCTGGCTAGCTCACACACCCCCAGCCCTTGCGCATGGAGTGGCCGCTCCCGTGCTCGCCGTTTCTCAGGTTTGGGTAGCGGTGTAGAGAAGACCTGCCTGCTTTCAGTGGCTCTTGGTTGTGATGCGCCTTGGATGGGATGAGAGCAAAGGACAGAGAGAGTTTCCCGCATGCTTCTCAAAGGTTTTTTACCCCAAGGGGTGCCGTGGCAAAAACTGAAAAAGCCCGTGTTTACAGTCTCTTTTAAACAGGGGAGGGATGAGGGGAGGTTACAGATTTCCAGCCAACCAGGGATACAGCCAACCAGGGATACAGCAGGGAGGGGAGTGAGGAGGGGCCCATGGTCTGACAGCCAATCGGGAAGGCAAGGGGAGTGGAAAGGGTCATGTGCACCAACGGGACATCAAAGAAATGGGGATTTCCCAGGCAGGGTTTACAATTGACAGAGAACCCTCTGGAAATAAGGGCAGGGGTTTGGGGAGATTGACATCAGGTGTATAATGCAACAGGTGTGTCTGGGGAGTGACTGACATATGGACAAGGGAGGGGAAAAACCTCGGTTAAAATCAAACCATCTGGGGGGTAACAGGAACAAACCATTGGGATAATAACTTAACAATAACTTAAAAAAACCCACCACCACACCAGCTGATCTTTATCATACAAGAGACTGCAGTGGCTGCTTGGCCTAAGGGGGATTCCCTCAAAAGAGAAGTTTTGCTAAGCCCATTTCATCTGTTTTGCATTCTCTCCTCTGTCTGCCACATACAAACTCTTCTGTGTGACTGCAGCAGTTTGCCTCCCCTCATGATTTTTTGCATGAACTTCGCTCTCATGCTTCCACTTGAGAGATTTTATTTTCTTAAGTCAGAAGATGCACAGCCATGTGTGGCTCGTACCCAGGATCCTTTTCAGTGGCACTGGGCTGGATTTCAAGTGGCTCCAAGGGGACTGTGGAAGGAGCCAGCAAACCCTTCTGACTGAGGTTTGTGAGTGTTGTGCAATGTCTGATACCCAAAAGAGCATCTGTCATCCCCTGCAGTAGGGCACAGGGTCCCAAAGGTACCAGGTGTGAGAAAATGGAGCCTGACCTCTACCTTCCCCATTCTACTTAATATGAGATAGGCAAAAACTCTTCCTCAGGCTCTACTTGATGCCCTCTCTGTTTCATCCCTAAAATATAAGGAAATAATCTAATTTCATAGACTGGAACTCACAGACCACCTGTGCAGCTGTAGTGGTTCCCCAATGGTCAAAGTAGAAGGACAGTGCTCCTATATGGCCATAAATAATTCAGCCTGGATACAGTCTGACCCATGCAATGTATGATGAATTGGAGAGCACTTCTGTACCCTCTATGATCTGTTTTACATTGTGATAACTGTTTAAAAATAGTTTATTTTAATTTTATACTTATAGAGGCTGTATTCTGGTTCAGTTTCTCAGAAACTGACTATTTTAAGTACAGCCTCTTCAATTTCAGAGAGTATGGGGAGTTCTCAAAGCACTAAAAAGCTGCTGTTATGTTGCACATTAGATTTTGGAGGAGGGTGAGTGGGTAGATTGCAAAAAAACCTCTAATCTTATTTTTTTTTCTTATTTTTTTTGTTATTTTTCCATGTCACACTCTTTACTTCTAGATGCCCATGAACAAATAACAAATAAAAGGAATTAATTCAAAGGCACGAGATGCCAAATTCATTTTAATGAGTTCACTGAAAGCCCAAAGGTGACAAACTTCAGGAAGTGTTAGGGAATATGTGCAAGCAAAAGGAAACTTGTGACTTCAATAAAGAAATCTCAGCAACATGCCCTCTGAGGAATCTATAACAGCTTCTCCAAAGTTTTATGCCATCACATTTCTCCAGCAGGGCTGTGCCATGCACATGGAAGAACATTTCTGCTCGTGCTCTGCCTGTGACCAAAGCATGCAGTGTGCTGGACACACAAACAGCCCTGAATCAGATTTTTTCACTGTGACCACTCCATGGTTGTTGTGCTGGCACTGCAGCTGGTTCAAGCTGGGCATGGAGCAAGTGGAAATCCTGTCCTGCAGTTCTGCTGGTGTTGGATTGCATGGAATGAGAGGGGTTTGGCACATGGAGCTGTCAGATCACCACATGGGCAACTTTCATGCCCTGGTGCACATTGCATGAAGGTTAATATCAAAATTCTTTGCTGAAGAGCAAAGTTTAGGGCTGGTGGAAAACCTCAGGGATCGTTGGCATTGGATAAGGCTGATGGGGATGGGCTGATGCTGAGAGACTGCACTGGGGTGAGGGCTGAGGGTCATGGAGAGATCCTGTCCCCCTGTGCCACCTGGCAGAGCTAATCACCGAAATCACCCAGAAACATTTAGAGGAAAACAGCTGAAAATGAGAAATTAAGACCTCATTTCAAACGAGTTTGTCTATTACTAGGCATTCATCACAAAATGTGTTTTATATTTTAAAAGGCTTGTTTGGTAAGAACATCGGGGCTACTCATAGATGATGTGTAATAACAGGGTTATACTCAGCCCCAAATGCTTTTATCTGCTCCAGCCCCAGCTCTGACTAAATGAAAGACTTCACTTGCCTACTTTGCCTTCCATTTGGAAAACGGAATATATCTATAATAATAATAATAAAGGCTCTATAACCTCTTATATCTAACCAAGGCTTTCAACAGATCAAATGTATTTCCCAAAACAAAGATGAAAAAGAATGTTAGTTTGTGAATCATTCTGTATTTTTACCACTTAATGTGCTTCAAGCACACATACACAATCAGGACAAGAAAGCTGGCTCAGAAATTATAAGCAAATTGCAGCTCTTCGAGACATCCTATAATTTTTTTTTCCCAAGCTGCATTTAAATCATAAGAGCTCTTCCTTGTTATGGACATCTTTGTTTTCATATCTGTTTTGAAACCATTTATGTTAAATAAGGACTTGAATAGACAGATAAGTAGCAGATTGAAAAGCAGTGTCTTAACTTTCCTGGTACTCCTTAGCTGCAGAAGAGGCTTTGCAAAGATCTTTTTCTGCATAAAACCAGTTCACAAAGTTGGGCATGTGCCATCTAGTGATCCACACAGCAACTGGAGCTTAAAATTAGATGTACACTCATGATATCCACTGAATAAGTACTTCTGAAATAAAATATTTGGGTCATTAACAAATATTTACAAATTGAAACTTGAAATTTTGAGTTGTGAAACAAAATTTCTGTTCAGTTTTCCTTCATGAATTTTGAGCTGTGCAAAGACATTTCAATCATATGAAGTATTTGGTTATTTAGGAATTTTCTGTAATGTATGGGTCATTGTCTGTAATTTCACAAATTTTTGCCTGTTTTTCGTAAAGTCCTAACTGCATTCTTTTGAAGGTAGTTCAAATTTTATGACAGAAAAGCAATATAATAAGCAGTTTATGAAAAAAAAGAGTAAGTTTTGACTGATGGAAACTCCTTAAACTCATTGAATCTCAATTATAAATCTGTGTTTCTTCTCTCAGACAACGTTGGAAAGTAGATTTTGGTGATTTTGGTGTCGGGCAGTGGAGGTCAATGTGCTGTGTGGTGGCAGAAATGAACATTACACAGCCAAGAAGGAAGGTGAACCTTCTTTGGACCCTTTACTCCTCTCGCTTTTGGATCTCCTGGGTTTTTTGCTGTCCTGCAAAATTACTGTTTTTGTAATTAAGTTTGGTCTCAGTAATCCCTAATAAGGCCATTCTACCAGTAGGAGAAACCTTTTCACATTGAGTTTCTCTCCATTGCCCATGACCAGCAACTCCTGCAACAACGTTTCACAATTAAAAGATTTGTCTTGGAGGAAACTTCCAGATGCCAATTTGTCCTGGGTTGAAGTATATTCTATCACCATCTTCATGAACTGTTGAAACCAGGTGAGGCAGTGCTCCCTGCCTCCCCCACTCTGGATTATCTTCTGTTAATGGGCCCATCAGCACCTTTGCCACATGACTCACAGATAACCCCCTCCTGAACTATCTCCTGTTAATGGGCCTATCAGGCCTTATCACATGACTCACCATCCCATTGTGAGATGCTCCTCCCAGAGGGAGGAACCAAGCATTCCAGCCTGGATATAAGCTGAGACTGAACACCAGAGCAGCGCTTACCTACTGGACTCCCAGAGGACAAGAGCTACTGCTGGATCTCAGACTCATTTTTCCTGCAGGATCACCGCTTCAACAGAACCACTCTGCTTGAACTGCTACCACCATGGGGTGTCAGGTTGTATTCTGTCTTTGTCAGTGTTCTTGTACTACTGCATTTATTTATTTCTTTTTTTTTTCCCTATTAAAATATAATTCTTACTTACGATCTCCCACTGGTTTGATTTCAAACTAGTACACAATTAAAGCTGGATCAATTCAAATCTTTCCTTGGGCCTTAGGCTGCATACCTGCAGTAACACTACCTGTGCTCAGGAAAGATCATTTTAACTTAGCCAATACAGTACCTTGGTGATGAAGACTTATTTTTTATTTTTAAATATTTGAACATATATACTTGAAATATATACTTGGGTAGGACTATTTAGCTTGGAGACTTTCTGAAGCCTTGTGGTATAAAAGTAATTTACATGGTGAGGCTCTACAGCCTTTTTCTTCTGTACACTGTGAAATATTTAACTATAGAACTGTGAATTCAGTGTGAGAGGTGTGAAAGGAGAGAGAATAATTACTTACTGCAGGAGGGCTTTATTAGGCAGGCTGCCATTCTGCTGCTGGACAAAGTGCAGTAGATCCCTATTAACTATTTAACAGCTATCAACAACAGCAGACACCTTATAAATTAATAGACTCAAAATACAAAGTGGCTGTAGAGTAAAAGCTCAGAAAAGGGTGTAGATGAACATCCAATTTAGTGGCTACAATTTAATATCAGATATCAAAGTTCTGGGTTTTTATCAGCAGCAGAGAACCACATTTCTGTGGGAAATGCTGGAGATGATGCACTTCTAGGGTCTGTTTGGTAGCTCATTTTACTAAATGATGTGTTTCAGTTATAAAACTCAGACATAAATTATTCAAATGAAGAATCCATCACGATTCTGCAGGGAAAGATACTGCTGCAGTGTGAATGGAGGGTGTAAGTGGCTGATGAAGTTGGGGTGACCTGATTGAAAACACCTGTGCTGCACCTGGCAGTGCTAAAGAAGAGATAACAGCCAGCAATTCCTGCCTGTTATTTAAGGTTAAAAGTAGGGACAGTAAATTTTCAATAATTAATTACAGCTTTATTGAGGAGTTAATTATTGTAGCCTTTCTGTGTGCAGGATGCTGCATGAATCTTCCATACTGGGGTTTAGTAATTGAGATGCAGTTTAGCATTCCCATCCTGACACAAAGCAGAGTGGAAGAAACTGCTTTCTAAACAGGTATGCTGATACCTTCCTGCATTAAAATAAATATCCTGCTCAGTTCCACTGACTAATTCCTCAGGGAAAAGGAAAGGAGTGCTTTCATCAGGAAAAGCTGAAGTAGAGAGAAATACATTTCTGTCAGCGCTATCTGGAATGCCTCTGAGTGCAAGAAAAAGATTAAAAGAATATGAATATTTGAGAAAACTGAGGAAATACTGAAATTTGGGCACTTTGTGTGGTGACATCTCTAAAACACAGTGTCCTGGTTTAGGGCAAATTTGGGAGGAAACCTCTGAATGGGGTTCCTCTGGAGAACAAACCCAAACGGCCCCTCCCCCCAGCTGGTGTGGGAAAAGAATTTCCTCGGAGAAAAGTGGAAAAAACTATTTATTTAACAAGAAAAATTCCCACAAGCATGAAGAAGGAATGATATGAAACAATAAAACCTCTCGTTCTGGAGTGAAATGGCAAATTGAGAAAGTCCTTGCCATGGGTGTAGTTCAGCTTGGTCAGTCCCTTATTTGTCCCTCCGGAGGTCCAGGCCCCAGTGGGCTGCAGGCGTGAGCCCTCGGTCCTCCTCTAGGTTTTTCAGTCCAGAGCAGCTCTTAACAGTCCCAAGAAAAAGGGGGATAAAAACAATCCAGGAAGCTTCTTTGCCTCAGCTAGCTAAACTAACTAAAAGAAAAAAGTTCTCTGTCTGGCTGCTGTCTGTGCCTCCCACAACGAACACACAGAGTCTGGAGAAAAAAATGTGCAGGAGTGAACGCTGTTTTCTCAAAACAAACTGTTCACTTCTTTCCCTGCTTTGCTCTCAGAACCAGTCTTAAAGGTACAGAACACAACATACAGCACACACAGAAGAGACAATTGGAGATACAAGCATCATAATGTCACCCTAGGACACATAGCTGATCCCTTGGGAGACAAGGACTGCCTGAGGGGAAAGTGGACCCAAGGCAATCCATGTTCTGAGAATTATTCTTCTACCATCCAGTGACTCAAATGCTTCTTCAAGGATGCTGCAGCTTTAGGAAGGTCATGATTAAAATCATTAAAGCAAGTTGGTAGTCGTGCCTGTCCCATTTGAAACAGATGGCACAAAGTTGCTGCTGAGCCATGTGCTGGCTTGCCTGGAAGGGTTTAATTTGCATTTCTGTTCTTGAGCCACCAGAACCCACAGAGGTGAAAGTTCAGCCTGGCATCACTCATTGCCTAACATGAGTTTTACTGATTTTTAGTATGTGTTTTTTCCCCAACTTTGTTATCAAGATGGCAAATCTGTGACTTTATCACATCAATCACAACATTACCTGAGTTTCAAATATTGCATAAACTAAAATCTTCTGTAGACTGCTGAAAAGGGTAAATATGTAAAGGCAAGGAAAGTGAACTTTGAAGCTTCTCCTTTGGGGTAGTTTCACTGATTTTTCATACATTTTGATAAGACACTTGACTATTTCTGAATTTAGAAGCTGCTCTTAATATCTTGATTTCATGGGAACGATTGTGAGAGGTTAGTTGTAGAGATTGCTAGTTTAGACTCCCACTTGAGCTCACTTATGTCCATAGAAAGGCCTCTAATGACTTCATCATTCTGCCTAGGGTTTTCTTTTCCCCTTTCCAGTTCAGTTCTCAAGCTAGAATGTTCTTTCCATGACTCTTCCTAAAGTAGAATTTATATAAAATTTTAATTTGAGAGCAAATGTGCCCTTTTTAAGGACATCAGCAATCATCCTGCCTTAGGAGGCTGAATACCTGAGCCCTGAGAAAAGAAGCCATCAGACATAATTCATCAGCTGTTGGAATTTATTCTGCAAAACAGAAAATACTGGAGAATTTGTTCCTTTCTAAATGACAAAAGGAAGATGAATAGACATATATTCATTGTACTAGAATTCCAACAGAAAACTTGATAAGTTCAGTTTGGAAAGTTCTCTTTCAGAAGGAAAGCTGAAGTTCTGTTATAGTCAGTTTTCCTAAGGGAGAATCTGTCCTCTAAACACACTGAAGCACTGGCACTTCCTTGGA
Organism: Chamaea fasciata; assembly: GCF_029207755.1. NCBI lineage: Eukaryota > Metazoa > Chordata > Aves > Passeriformes > Sylviidae > Chamaea > Chamaea fasciata. The sequence goes on along the minus strand of NW_027094114.1, from coordinate 1,794,047 downwards.
GACTAAAGCTGGCTTAGAGGTGCTAGACTAATTTAGCAGGGAAACGTAGCTAATTTTGTTTGTAGTGAAGCATAAAATTAGATGAGACAAAGTACAAGCAAAGCTTGTTTATTCTTTATCTCTTTTTGCCTTGATGCTTCTTCCAACCTCTGAATAAAAGCGCTTGGCTTTAGTAAAACCAATGAGTTTTGTGACCACAGGATTCCAAACAGGGCAAAAATCCCCCTGGGATTGGTGAGGGAGGTTTCAGTGCTGACCGAAAAATGCATTGATTTTGCTGATCTGCCCCCAAATCAAGGACTTAGGAGAAAAAAGTCACCAGACCTTGATCATGGGTGGACACGAGGCAGGTGGGCCAGGAGCCCTGAAATACCTCTGGGGCTGTTGTGAGGAACACTGAAAGACGCTTGCTGGCAGAAAGTTTGGATGTGGAGTTTTAGCGAGTGTGTCACTCACAGAGGTCGTGCTGTCTAGACAGGAGGAAAATTCCAGCTCTCTATTCCTCTGCTCCTTATTTATTTGAGTTTGGTGTTTTAAGCAGATCATGAGATGCCAGAAAGACAGAGATTTTAGTCTGGCCAGATAGACACAGGGCTGAATCAAAGAATTAGATCAGCAGGTCATAATGGTTGAGATTGAAGTTGAAATTATATTTATGAAGACCATTGGAGACAAGATTTAGAGCAAAGGAATCAGGGAGCTGAGGCTGGAGCCAGCAGAGCCCCAACAAGTGCAGTCATTCTGAGGGCCCTGAGGGTTCAATTAACCTTGACATCCTGGAGTCTTAAAAGGAGCAGAGCTTACGAATGAAATGCAATGAAAAATTACTACTTTTAAACTATTGGCAGTTTAAAACCCTGTCTCGACAGCAAAACCTACTTGACAGACACCTCTAAAATGCTGCACGCTAAATGTGCTGTAAATTTATTCTTGTGGCAGGTTTATTTCTTCATTAAATATTAATGTTGAATGGAGTTTAGCATATGCATGACATTGCTGTAAATTGAGTTAGAAATTTATCAGGTTAGAGTCATGTTTGAGTCTAAAAGTCTCACTCTTAAATGTTCAGTCATGCAGCAAAGAAGAGGGGACCTACAAATAACAGTCCTCAAGGGCAAATGTAATAAATTTGAAGAAGCTTCTCTGTTTTTCAGTCAAATCATGTTGGTATCTGTATGGGGATTTCTATATATATATTTTTTTTTCCTTTCTTCCCAATTCCTATATGTGGTGCCTGATCGTGTACAATTTTCTCACCATTTTCTGGGAGATGATTTGTAAAAAAAATTACAGCTGTGCAATTTAGTACACAAAAAGAGAATCTAAATTTTCAGTTCCATCTCTCTTCTGGTAGGTGGTAAGGAAGGAGCTCTCAGCAAGTTGTTCACAAATAACTCTTTTCTTTTATGTTAAGAGAAGAATTTCCCAGCTTCTTGACAAATGAACTCTTTGGCTTGCTCTGATATATACAGACAATTACCAAATATTGACCAGATAAATGGTTCTCTGTCATTGGGAAGAGGTTTCCTTGCCATTGGATCTATTTCTGTGCCATACAGCTGCCATCAAATCGACGGCCCTGCTTGTATTTAATGACTGGAGAGAGATATGGATCAAATCCTGGAATAAGAAACAGGAAAAATAGTGTAGGGCCAATTCTCAGAGGGAGATCCCAGCAAACCTTTGAAATATATGAAAATCTCTGTGGATATGAATATTTTCCAGTAACAGGTGACATGGCCTCATGAGCTGTAGCAAAATTTATGTTTTTATTAGGGAAGGGGAAGGAGGCATTCCCAAATGCATGCATTTGCTACTTGACCAGCTCTAGCTGACATTTTACTGAATAATCTTTGCAGCTGGGAAATGCCCCACAGGATGTTTGCAGAAGGAAAGGTTTTTGTAACATCTTCTAGAAATCCCATCTGTGTCTGATAATATTCTGCAACAACTTCAGTGGCGATCTCAAGATCCATATGGATCTTATTAGTCTTCTTGCTTGCTGTGGGACACTGGGACCTGAAGGTGAGTTGTAAAAGGTCATTAGCTAAACTCAATGTAATAATTAAACCTTCAGATTTCTAGCTTTGTGTCCAAATGTATCTTTTTAATTAAAAAGGGGAAAAAAAGCTTATTTGAATTCTCATAATTTTTTTTAAGAAATGTGGTCTTCATAAGTGGCACTTTTTACTTCCCTTATGTCTGGATAAAAGACAACTGGAATAGAATAATAAGGCATTTGTGTTTATTATTTTGTTTTACATTTGCTTTAACAGAGCTTCTACCTCTATTTTCATTAAACATGGGGGTTGTTAATTATCATTATAATGGCTGGCATTGCAGGAAGAAAAACTCTGCCAAGGTTAGGTTTTTACCAAGGTGATTTCTATCTGCCTAGGATTTAGAAAATCATTAATGTTCAGGAAGAACCAAAGTACAAACAGGAGGAAATGTCTGTAGAGATGAAAGGTTTTGTATAAAATGACTATTTGTTGAAAGCTGTACACTTTGATTGCCTTATTTAAAGTTATTAGAATATAATTATCTGCAGCTAACCTGACCAGTAGCTTGCATTCAACTGCCATGCAAAATATTCCTGTTATCTTCTAATCTCTCTGACATCTTCCCTGTCAGATCCCCACAAACTTCTGTGCCACATGAGAAGGAATGCAGGAATTATCATGATGTTCATGGCAGTGATGCCTTTTCTGAAACCTTCAAGCTCATTTTCTGATGGTTATCTTGATGTGTTTCATTTACAGTTACATGGAAGCTGAAAAGTTGAATGTGTCTTGACTTGTCTGTCATGGGTTCTTTGTGTCATGTGAGATGTCACAGAGCATTTATCAGCCAACAGCTTTTAAGGCAAAAGGGACAAATGTTGTAAAGATACTGGGTCATTTAAATGCATAGTTCCTTTTCTGGATGTGCAGTTACCCCATAAAATGTGATTTCCACCCAAACACAGCCTTAATTTGCAGGTAGGAGGTGGGAGAGGAAGCACCAATTACAGTTCCCAGTTCCCAGAGTTCCTGGTGGAAATGGCACAGAGGATACCTCTTTCCACAGTTTAATAAAGCTTCTGTGCATGTTTACTCTAAATTTAAATTTATACTGTTTGTTGGTGAACCAGAGTGCTTCCATTGAAAAGACATCTAATTTTTAATTCCAACAATTTACAAGATAAAGGCTCTAAATCTTGATGTGTAACTCCAGTAAGAGCAGGAGAGTGGCCCCAGAATTCTGCCTCTGACAGTGACCAGGGAGATTATAAAGAATATGTTTGATACATCCCACAGTACATTCACAGCTTAAACCTATTTAAAGTTTTGGTATATTTAGAGATCAAATGGGAATATTTTTGTATATATGAACCCCAGGGGTTTTATGTGAACTGCCCAGGCACTGTTCATCTCCTTGGGATTTAGATGTCTTAATTCCTGTATGAATCAATCATGATAAATAACAGGTTCTGCATTTGATGTTGGAAGATTAGCAGTCCTCAATTATTGAAAATCTTAATACGCTATCATCTGAAAAATGCTGCAATGCTCTTCCTTTTGTTATATAAAGCCAAGAAAAGCTTATTTGATTCTTGAGAAGATTAGGAGGGTAGACAGTTGCAGATAACAACAATTTTCCCAGACAGAAAGCAGGGAAGAGGCACTGAGTCTCTTTTTTTGTAGAATGTTTGAAAAAGAGGCAGCAGGACCATGAGGACAGTGAAATAATCACTGCTTTCATAACTTCTGTTGTAATTTGTTGTGGTGCATTTAACAATGGTGCAGTCTAAATTACCCCCTGCCCTACTAACCCCTTTGGTTTTTCCCTGGTGGTGGGTGTGGGAGGGGCTGAAGTGAATGGCAAAGCCTTTGGTATCTCCACCCTGTATCATATATCAGATGTTCTGTGTATTGTCTTTCTGTCTTGGTCACCCTCCTTACCTGATATTGGTTATGGTTCCCCCTTGCCCTTTCCACACTCCTCATACAAAAGCTGAAACGAGAACCCCAGGAGGCACTCTCTGGACGTGGCCCTGTGGGAGCAATAAGCACCTAGCTTCAACCCACGTGAGAGTCATCCTTTCTTCTTCCATGCTCTCTCTACACTTCAGCCTGAGGTTCAGACCCACCGAACCTAAGGATACAAACTTTCCAAGTGGACTGGTGAGTGAGCAAGCTGGTAAACTACTCCAGACACCACCACAGTAATTAAACTCTGTATGTGGCTTGTGTAAATACCACCTGCATTTATACCTTGTGTGTGAGTGCATCACTCACTCCACACCTTATTTTTCACAAATGGCCACAGAACAATGGATATTGGAACAACACAACAGGCCAGAAATGTCAAATTGGAAGAAAACGAAATAAGAAACAGATAATTACTAATTAAAAAAAATCTTTCAGGGACTTAACATTTTGATACTCTCCTCACAATGAGCATTTCAATTCTATGAAGCAATCGTTTTCCAACTCATCTGAATGACAGGTGCTAATAATGAAAAATAAACATAATGATGATCCAATATATGCATCTGAGAAGGTCTTGCATGCATTATTTGCTCCTAATGCCTTTTAAGAAGATGGTTGTTATTAGGATACGTCAATCATGTTTCCTCATTTACTCTAAACTGTGAGAATTAAATTGGCTCCAGGCAGGATGTGAATGACTGGGACACAATCCAAATCCACAGTCCTGGTTGGGATGACGGAATAGACAAAAATTTGTTTATGTGAATTCCTCCAAATAGACTCAGTATTTAAAAACCTCTGTGATTTTGAAACATTAATTTTGAAGAATTAAAGATTTTAGTTAAACCAGATATTGCTGAGGTAAGACAGATAGACTTCCCTTTTGATAAGCAGAAGCCGGATTTAAGGAACTGATAAATCATGAGGCCTGTCAACTTATGTTTGTGTATTCTGACTAATCAATAGGCTTCAAGAAGGACAATGAATTCATAAATCAAATACTCCTAAGAAAACAGGATTCAGTTGTCACACAACACTAAAAGGTTAAAAAGTCAAAGCGAAGAAGACTCACTTACTTCATCATTTTGAGACCCTGCCCCATAAAAAAGACCACCGACCCATTTCAAAGAACAAACCACGCATGCTTAATAGCTTTTGGTGAATTACCATACGAAGCGGGGAATGGGATGTACTAAAGTCATGAATATACATTTGTGTTTTGGATATTCAATACTTCTGTACATAAAAAGACCCTGTGATCTTCTGTAGGTGCGCGTGTGTTTGGGAGCTATCCAGCACGCTGCCCGGCGTCGTAATTAAACATACACTTTCTAACTTTAAACTGTTAGAGAATCTTTTGTCCGTCATAGTTGGATATCGGCATTAGGGCGATATTCATATTTTTTTAATAATTCATTTTGGCGAGCCAGACAGGAGACACTCTCTCTTGCCGAGGGGGCCATCGGGGTCTAGGACCCTTTTGGGTGCCCCCCAGGATTTTCTGGGTAGAAGGCTCCTGCGACCCCCCTGACACCCCTGGAGACAGACCAGAGCCTGCTGGAACTACGGACAAAAAGGTATGTTTAAAAAATAAAATAAAGAACAAATACTGATGGCAGGTACCTTTGAATAGAGGCAGCTTGTAAGTCATAAGAGACGTCTTATGCAAAGCAGAGGCCTAAATGAGTTTTGGAAAAACTCCGCGGAGTATTGTAGATGGTTGTTTTGTTTCCAGGTAAAGAACCTGGTAGTTGGTGGTTGCATCCTGAGTGGAGGGGCAGCAACGGCGGCAGCAGAGATGCCAGTCTTGAGTCTTGTTGGTTTTAAAGCAGTACTAGCTCCGGTTTTGGCTTGTAGTTTAAAGGTGCACCTTGGTAATGCATAATCTGAGGGGCTAGCCTGAGTTTTGAGATGCAAAGGGTCCCGTTTTGAGTCGTGGTCCCACGCACCGGATGTGTGTGTGTATTGCGGGCAGATCTGTGTCTGTTTGGTGATCCCGAGGTATTGTGATTGTGAATCAATTTTGTACCGTTTGTGTTGCGGTTTGTGAAAGCTTGTGAAGTAGTCGTTTCGGTTTGTGTAATTTTGGAATGTGCTACTAATCTCTGTAAGTGTTTTTGGAAATTCTGCAACACGTAAGAGATTTTAAACCCCCCGCTCATTGGCGGAGGGATACCTCTGTCTGAGAAGGCAGAGGGATTTGGGAAGGCTGTGGCGTCTCACGGGAAGGCTGTGTGCTAGCTTTGATCGTTTAACTGATAGTGTGACTTCAATCAGTTTGTCGTTCAGTAGAAAAGCGCCGCGAGTGAATAAGCTGTTTACTGTTTGTAGAGAAGAAAAAAGAAAAAAAAAAAAAAGGAAAAAAAAAAGGAACAAAACAGGCAAGGAGGGGTTTTTTTCCCCCTCTTTGTATCTATGCCTGACATAGCCGGTGATCAATGGTACTTAGTGTCACTTTGGTAGTCAGACAACAGGCTGAACTTACAGCCTAAGGCTATGTTTCCCAGCTCCTTGTAAAATGCGGAGGGATTTTTGGCGAGTGGATGAGGGATTTTTGGCGAGTGGACGTTTTTGGTTAAAAGAAGTATTCTTATCTGTTTGTGAAGTTTGCAATTGCCAGAGTGTGTGATAATACCTTCAAAGTGCTGTAGTCCTCGGCTGCGACTGCAGAGGAGCGAAGGGGGAGTGTGGGATCCAGCCCCGCCCCCGCTTTCCTGCACGAGGGTCTGTGCTGTGTTCCAGCCGAAGTCTGTGGGATTTTAAGAATGTATTCAGAATCATGAGGGATCTCCCCCCCACCTTGGCTGCTTCCTTTGCGAACCTCAATCTGTGCCTGACTGATTGGAAATGTTTTAGTTTGTCTGTTTTTGCTTTTTGTTTGTTTTCTTTAATAAAAAGACGTTTATCCTTTTCTTAACCATAAGTTCTTTTCTCAACAGGTAATGCTTCGAGCCTTATTTTGAAAAAATTCTTTTTTCTTTTTATGCCTCGAGCCTTGTTTTGATTTTTCCTTTTTTGCTTTTTAACCGTAATTCTTTCCTCAACAGCTGAAAGTACAGCTAACTTTTTCCTTTTAAAGGTTAACAAACTAGTTTTTGTTTAGTTTTGCTTTTTTTTGTTTTTTCTCTCTTGTGTTGATTTTGATATATGCCCAGGAATAAGAGGCACAATAATTGGGAGGCTGGTTCAGAAGAGTTCCCCTGCCCAAGGAGGGGCTGCTACTGTAATCAGCAGACTGTGCTTCGTGGTGTAGTCTGTCAAGGCTCGTGGGTCCGATAAAGGTACAGGTGGCTAGTACCTAAGAGTGGAACTATAAGCCTACGCAGCGGTAAAATATTTGAGTTGCTGGAAGACGGAATTTCAGAGATCTTAAAGAAACCAGTACAAATTCCTAAAGTTGAGTATGGCCAGCATATTTTTGTACCAGAAGAATACCAAGTGAAACATAAGAATTAGAATAAGATCAAAAAGCATTAAAAAAAAAAAAAAGAGAGAGAGAATTCTAAATAGACACAGGGGCAACATTTTCAGTGCTGAATAAGGCCCTAATACCTGTAACCAATGACTATGTTATGGTAAAAGGAGCGACTGGCCAATCTGAAAGAGCTTATTTTTTTTTGCAAACCATTGAAGTATAAATTGGAAAACAATGGGGAATTCATTGATTTTTTTTATATGCCTAAAGCTCCATCTGCACTTTTGAGCAGAGATCTGCTAGAGCAGCTGGAGACAAAAATAGTATTTAAGAATGTGAAAATTATTTTGGAGGTAAAAGATCAAAAATATGTAGAACTGTTAAGCTTAATAATGATAACCAAAGAAATTAAAGTTGCCAATGAAGAAGAGAATTTCAGGAAAATATTAGATCAAGTGTTTCCTGGGGTGTGGGCTCCTGACATACCAAGCAGGGCAAAGAATGCACTATCAGTATAGGTCAAACTTAAAGAAAGAAGGCAGCCAGTAAAAGTTAAACAATACCCCCTAAAGAAGGAAGACAGAGAAGGGATTAGTCCAATTATTGAAAACTTTTGAAGATAGGACTACTAAAAGTGTCAGTCTGATTTTAATACTCCTATCTTGCCAGTGAAGAAGCCTAACAGATCATACAAGCTAGTACAGGACTTAAAGGCTGTTAATAAGATAACTGAAGACTTGTATCCAGTAGTTGCTAACCCTTATATATTGTTAACTCGTTTAATCCCTGAACTAACCTGGTTTACTGTTTTAGATTTGAAAGATGCTTTCTTTTGCCTCCCTCTCCATGAAGCCAGCCAGAAAATCTTTGCATTTGAGTGGGAGAACCCCAAAAATAGACGAAAAACTCAGCTCACATGGTGTGTTTGCCTCAAAAGTACAAAAACTTCCCCACCATATTTGGGGAACAGCTTGCAAAGGATTTGGAGTCTTGGGAACCTCCACCAGGAGAAGGACAGTTGCTCCAGTATGTGGATGACCTCCTAATAGCCACCCAGACCCAGGAAACATGTGTGGACTGGACGGTAAGCCTCCTAAACCTTTTGGGCCCACAGGGGTATTGGGTGTCCCAGAAGAAAGCCCAAACGGTGAGGCAAACAGTAATTTATCTGGGCTATGAAGTGAGTGCTGGACAGAGAATCTTAGGGCACGATTGCAGAGGCAATATGCCAGACCCCAAAGCCTCAGACAGTGAAAGAAGAGAACTTTCTTAGGCATGACAGGATGGTGCAGACTGTGGGTTTATAATTATGGATTACTTGTTAAACCTCTGTATGCCTTGATCATGAAAGGAAGCAGAGATCTTCAGTGGAACAAAGAAGCAGCTCGAGCCTTCGACCAGCTAAAGAAAGCCCTCATGTCAGCACCAGCCTTGGGACTTCCAGATGTAAGTAGGCCATTCTTTTTGTTTTCTCACAAGAAGCAAGGGATCGCTTTAGGGATACTAGCACAAAACCTGGGCTCGTATCGAAGGGTAGTTGCCTACCTCTCTAAGCAGCTGGATACGGCAGCTAAGGGATGGCCAGGGTGCCTCAGACCCGTTGCAGCAGTGGCAGTGAACATCCAAGAGACACGCAAGCTCACCCTGGGCCAGAAGATGACAGTGCTAGTGTCTCACACAGTGTCTACAGTCCTGGAAGCGAAAGGGAGGCATTGGCTCTCCCCACAGAGATTCCTGAAGTACCAAGCTATACTGGTGGAACAGGATGATGTTGAGATTGTGGAAACTAACATTGTGAACCCAGCTTCCTTCCTCAGCGGAAGTATGGGAGAACCAGTGATCCATGATTGCCTGGAGACCATTGAAGCCACCTACTCCAGTCGCCGGGATCTGAAAGATAGCCTGCTTGAAAATGCCGAGATCTGGTTTACTGATGGGAGCAGCTATGTCATCAGTGGGAAGAGGCATGCCAAGTATGCAGTTACCAAAAGCAGAGAGGTAACAGAGTCCAAACCATTACCAACGAATACCTCTGCACAGAAGGCTGAGATAATACCCTTAATTCGAGCCCTAGAGCTCTGTAGTAGTTTGAAGGCAAAACAAATGAGAGGCTCCAAGTCAGAGATACAATTTAATAGGAAAAAAAAGAAAGAAAGTAAAATAAAATAGATGCAATAATACAAAAGACCACTGACAGAGTCAGAATACAACCTGAGCGTAGTGATGGAAGCAGTCCAGATGAGGTGGTCTTCCTGAAGCAGTGATCCTGTAGAAAGGTCTGGTAGCTCGGGTCCTCTGGGAATCCAGTGGGTAAGCGCCCCTCTGGTGTTCAGAGTCTCAGCTTATATCCAGGCTGGAATGCTTGGTTTCTCCCTCTGGGCGGAGCATCTCACAATGGGATGGTGAGTCATGTGATAAGGCCTGATGGGCCCATTAACAGGAGGTAGTCCAGGAGGGGGTTATCTGTCAGCTGTGTAGCAAAGGTGCTGATGGGCCCATTAACAGAAGATAAGCCAGAGTGGAGGAGGCAGGGAGCACTGCCTCACCTGGTTTCAACAGTTCATGAAGATGGTGATAGAATATACTTCAACCCAGGACATTATCCACCCCTTATTCTATTACCATCTACATCATCCCAAATCAATACCTTCCTTAAACTACACACACACACACATATATATATAATGAAATCCTACACACAGTTCTCACTTAAAATAAGGTCTCCTTGTGGTACACAGTGGGTTTCCCCATCCTTTTGCATCACCCACCAAGTGTAACCAGATCCTTGAGCAAAGACAACCCCACGGATGGGTTTGCCCTTGCCCGAGGTGGGATTAATCCAAACAGTCTTTTTTAACATACCTCTCATGTGTACCACAGGGACCCTATCTCCATCCACTGTATGCAAGGATTCAGATTGGGCAGGACCGACTCGATTGATGGACCCTCGGGTATTGACCATCCAGGTGGCCTTTGCTAAGTTCTGTTCCCAATTTTTGAAGGTCCCTCCACCAAGTGCCTTAAGGGTAGTTTTAAGCAGTCCATTGCAGCGTTCCACCTTCCCAGCAGCTGGTGCATGGTATGGGATATGGTATATCCATTTGATTCCGTGTTCTCTGGCCCAAGTGCTTATGAGGCCATTCTTGAAATGAGTCCCGTTGTCTGACTCAGTTCTCTCAGGGGTGCCATGTCTCCACAGGACCTGCTTTTCCAGGCCCAAGATGGTGTTCCGGGCAGTAGCATGTGGCACAGGGTAGGTCTCCAGCCATCCAGTGGTTGCTTCCACCATGGTGAGCACGTAGTGCTTGCCTTGGCGGGTTTGGGGAAGGGTGATGTAGTCAATTTGCCAGGCTTCCCCATACCTATACTTTGACCATCGTCCGCCATACCACAGAGGCTTCACTCGCTTGGCCTGTTTGATCGCAGCACAGGTCTCGCAGTCATGGATAGCCTGGGAGATGCTGTCCATAGTAATGTTCACCCCTCGGTCACGAGCCCATCGATATGTTGCATCTCTCCCTTGATGACCAGAGGCATCATGAGCCCAACGAGCTAGGAATAATTCTCCTTTGTGCTGCCAGTCTAGATCAACCTGAGATACTTTCACCTTGGCAGCTCGATCCACCTGCTCGTTGTTTTGATGTTCTTCATTAGCCCGACTCTTGGGTACGTGCGCATCCACGTGTCGAACCTTCACGGTCAGCCTTTCTACTCGGGTGGCGATGTCCTGCCAAATCTCAGCAGCCCAGATGGGTTTCCCTCTGCGCTGCCAGTTGGCCTTTCTCCAGCGGTCCAGCCATCCCCACAGAGCATTAACTACCATCCATGAGTCAGTGTAGAGATAGAGCCTTGGCCACTTCACTCGTTCAGCAATATCCAAAGCCAGCTGGACAGCTTTAAGCTCTGCGACCTGACTCGAGCCACCTTCTCCCTCGGTAGCTTGTGCAACTCGTCGTGTGGAGCTCCATACAGCAGCTTTCCATTTCCAGTTAGCACCTACAATTCGGCAGGAACCGTCGGTGAAAAGGGCATATCGTCTCTCACTCTCCGGTAGCTCGTTATATGGTGGGGCTTCCTCGGCCCGTGTCACTTGCTCCTCCTCTTCTTCAGAGGATAATCCAAAGGTCTCACCTTCAGGCCAGTTTGTTATAATTTCCAGAATCCCAGGGCGATTCAAGTTTCCAATACGGGCACGCTGCATGATCAGGGCGATCCATTTGCTCCACGTGGTGTCGGTGGCGTGATGTGTGGTAGGAACCTTTCCCTTGAACATCCACCCCAGCACCGGTAGTCGAGGTGCCAGAAGCAGCTGTGCTTCAGTACCAATCACCTCTGAGGCAGCTTGGACTCCTTCATAGGCGGCTAAGATTTCCTTCTCTGTGGGAGTGTAGTTGGCTTCGGATCCTCTGTAGCTTCGGCTCCAGAATCCCAGTGGTTGTCTCCGAGTTTCACCCGGCACCTTCTGCCAAAGGCTCCATGACAGACCGTGGCTCCCGGCTGCAGAGTAAAGCACATTCTTCACCTCTGATCCCGTCCTGACTGGGCCAAGGGCTACTGCATGAGCGATTTCCTGCTTGATCTGGGCGAAAGCTTGCTGCTGTTCTGGGCCCCAGTGGAAATCGTTCTTCTTGCGGCTAACCAGGTAGAGAGGGCTCACGATTTGGCTATACTCGGGAATGTGCATCCTCCAGAAGCCTATGGCACCTAGGAAAGCTTGTGTTTCTTTTTTGTTGGTCGGTGGAGACATTGCAGTGATCTTATTGATGACTTCAGTGGGAATCTGATGCCGTCCATCTTGCCACTTCACTCCCAGAAACTGGATCTCTCGAGCAGGTCCCTTGACTTTGCTCCTCTTGATGGCGAAGCCGGCCTTCAGGAGAATCTGAACGATCTTCTCTCCCTTCTCAAAGACTTCTGTTGCAGTGTTTCCCCACACGATAATGTCGTCAATGTATTGCAGGTGTTCTGGAGCCTCACCCTTTTCCAGTGCAGCTTGGATCAGTCCATGGCAAATGGTGGGACTGTGCTTCCACCCCTGGGGCAGTCGGTTCCAGGTGTACTGCACGCCCCTCCAGGTGAAGGCAAACGGAGGTCTGCATTCTGCTGCCAGAGGAATGGAGAAAAAGGCATTTGCAATATCAATGGTGGCATACCATTTTGCTGCCTTGGATTCCAGCTCATACTGAAGCTCCAACATGTCTGGTACCGCAGTGCTCAGTGGTGGTGTGACTTTATTCAGGCCACGGTAATCCACTGTCAGTCTCCATTCTCCGCTGGACTTACGCACGGGCCATATAGGGCTATTAAAGGGTGAACGAGCCTTGCTTACCACCCCTTGGCTCTCCAGCTCACGAATCATCTTATGGATGGGGACCACAGAGTCTCTGTCGGTGCGATATTGCCGACGGTGCACTGTTGCTCGGGCGATCGGCACCTGTTGTTCTTCAACTTTCAGTAGTCCCACAGCAGAGGCGTTGTCTGAGAGTCCAGGCAAGGTACTTAGTTGTCTGATGCCTTCTGTCTCTAGGGCAGCTATGCCAAAAACCCAGCGGTATCCTTTTGGGTCTTTGAAATACCCATTTCTGAGATAGTCTATGCCCAAAATGCATGGGGCCTCTGGACCAGTCACAATGGGGTGTTTCTGCCATTCTTTCCCAGTTAGACTTACTTCAGCTTCCAGTACAGTCAGCTCCTGGGATCCTCCTGTCACCCCAGAAATGGAAATGGGTTCCGCTCCCACATACCTTGATGGCATCAGAGTACACTGAGCACCAGTATCAACCAGAGCCGTATATTTTTGTGGGTCAGATGTTCCAGGCCATTGAATCCACACAGTCCAGTAGATCCGATTGTCCCTTTCCTCTACCTGGCTAGAGGCAGGGCCCCCCTAATCCTGGTCATGGCGTACATTGCTCTCTTCTTGTAAATATGTTTCTGAGGTTCCTTCAAGAGAATCAGTCATATCATCATTCCTGTACCGTCTGGAGTTCTGTGCACGAGAGACCGGAGCAACATTGATTCTAGATGGGCTCTTTGTGGTAGGTGTTTCTCTTTTCAGTTCACGTACCCGGGCTGCTACGGAGGAGGTGGGTTTTCCATCCCACTTCCTCATGTCTTCTCCATGCTCCCGAAGAAAAGACCAGAGGTTACCTCGTGGTGTGTATCCTCTCTCCCTGGATGGGGAGCGCCTGCTCCTAATGGCAGAGACTCTCATTGGCTCTGGCTGGATATGGTAAATTTCTTCCTTAAGTTCTTTTTTCAGTTTCTGATGGCCTTCTTCAATCAAGTTCCAGACTTGCTCAGCCAGTCTTGTTTCCACAGATGAGACATGGGTACGAACTGGAGCAGTGACAGTGTCCTCGTAAATTCTTAGTTTATTAGCCAAGACACCTACCCTGTCCTCACCTTCCCTCCATTGCAGTGTTTCCAGGTAACGTGAGTACATCTCGGGTCCAAGCCGTGCAAATCTCAGCCACATCCGTGATGTGCACTGGACACCATCTGGGTTTTTAGGAAATCTCTCATCTTCTGAAAAAATGATTTCCAACACAGCCAATTCCCTCAGGCATCGGATACCTTGTTCTATTGTGTTCCATTTTCCTTGGTGCACTTGGAGGTCTTCTTTACAAAGGTATCTATCCTTCACACTTGTTAGCAGTCGCTGCCAGAGGCTGAGAGGTTCTTGGCTTTTCCCAATCCCCTGGTCAATGACCACATCCCGGGACAGCGATCCCAGTTGTCTGACCTCACTTCCATCCAGAATGGTGTCATTGGCTGCAGCGTCCCAGATGCGGAGCAGCCAGGTCAGGATGGACTCGTTGGTCTGGCGGGTGAATTCCCTTCGCAAGTCACGCAGCTCACCCAGAGATAGAGAGCGAGTGATGATTTCTGGCTCTGTCTCTTCTGCTGATTGTGAAGGTCCTGCTGCACCCTCATCAGTCACTATGCGGACTGATTTGGTCCTTGATTTCTTCTTCTGAACGGGGGCAACTGCTACTGGTTTAGGCTGTTCCGGTTCAGTGATGGTTTGTGTGGAGATGCTGATGGCACCCTTAGTCCCTTTCTCCTCTGTAACAGTCTGCATAGATGTGGACACTGTTGCCTCACTTTTGGCTTCTTTCTCCTCTGTGAGGGTCTGTGTAGATGAGGACACTGTTGCCTTGCCTTTGGTTCCTTTCGCCTCTGTGACACTCTGTGTAGACACTGATATTGTTGCTCTGCTTCTTTTTCCCTCTTCCTCCAGAACACGCTGTATCACACTAGGTAGTGTAAGCATGGTGCGGACCGTGCAGAGAAGACAAAGCAGGACTAACAACAACATCACGCTGTCCTTGGCATCCAGAGGGTATTCCATATTTTCAAAAACTGCTGTGTCATGCCTGAAAAGCTGGAAAAAATCATTCTTCACCCCTCCCCACAGGGGCTGGGTGAGATTGTGGAGGCCCCAGATGTAGCATCCTAGACCAGAACAAGAAAACAAAAGTGGGTGTATATTCTGAATAATGTTCATTGCCTCGGAGTTTATCAAGCAATGGACATAATAGATCACTAAAGCAATTTTAGTACCATACCCTGGTCTACACAGGAGCATTAAGACTGGCAGATAGTACCCCAGTTGTGGAAAAATATAGAGAGATAGATATAAGACACATGTAAGCATGTTGAGCATCATAGCGAACAGGTGTCTTCTTCAATACAAAATTGTAATTCTGGCTTTTCTCAGTGCCTTGTGCCGCACGTTGGGCGCCAAAAATGTAGTAGTTTGAAGGCAAAACAAATGAGAGGCTCCAAGTCAGAGACACAATTTAATAGGAAACATGGAAAGAAAGTAAAATAAAATAGATGCAATAATACAAAAGACCACTGACAGAGTCAGAATACAACCTGAGCGTAGTGATGGAAGCAGTCCAGATGAGGTGGTCTTCCTGAAGCAGTGATCCTGTAGAAAGGTCTGGTAGCTCGGGTCCTCTGGGAATCCAGTGGGTAAGCGCCCCTCTGGTGTTCAGAGTCTCAGCTTATATCCAGACTGGAATGCTTGGTTTCTCCCTCTGGGCGGAGCATCTCACAATGGGATGGTGAGTCATGTGATAAGGCCTGATGGGCCCATTAACAGGAGGTAGTCTAGGAGGGGGTTATCTGTGAGCTGTGTAGCAAAGGTGCTGATGGGCCCATTAACAGAAGATAAGCCAGAGTGGAGGAGGCAGGGAGCACTGCCTCACCTGGTTTCAACAGTTCATGAAGATGGTAATAGAATATACTTCAACCCAGGACAAGCTGGCAGAAGGAAAAAGAATTAATATCTTCACAGACTCAAGGTATGCATTTGGAGTCGTGCATGCCCACGGAGCCATTAGGAGAGAGAGAGGACTGTTAAACTCACAAGGGAAAGATATTAAACATGCACAAGAAATATTGAGACTGTTGGAGGCAGTACAACTACCTGAGAAGGTAGCCATCATGCATATCGGAGCACACCAGAAGGTGAGCTCAGAATTGGAAGAAGGGAATATGCTGGCCGTCAGAGAGGCAAAAGAAGCAGCAAAAAGTGAGATACCTGATGAGACAATTGAAGCAGCATTAATTCCAGATGGAAAAATTTCTATTGAGGGTAAGCCAATATACAATAAAAAGGATAAGAAACTCATTAAAGCAGAAAAGGCAAGTTATAACCCAGAAGGATATCCTGTAACAGAAGAAGGGAAACTTGTAGTACCCTCCTATATGTTGTGGGCATTAGTACAGAGGGAGCATGAGAAAACACACTGGGGAATAGATGCCCTGTATAACCATTTAAAAGAAAGGATCATGGCCAGGAAATTGCAGGGCACAGTGATACAAGTAATTCGTCAATGTAGCCTTTGCCTCTGAACTAATCCCAAAAATACTCCAAAGCCTAAAGTGGGACAAATTGGGAAGGGCTGTGGACCTGGGCAACAATGGCAAATTGACTTTACAGAGCTGCCCAGGAAGGGAGGATATCGTTACCTATTGGTGTTAACCGATACCTTTTCAGGATGGCCAGAAGCCTTTCCTGCCAGAACAGCTAAGGCCCGAGAGGTAACCAAAGCACTGTTACAAGAAATAATACCGAAGTTTTGAGTTCCAGGCACCATATCCTCAGATAGAGGGCCACACTTTATTTCAAAAATTGTGCAGCAAATAAGTAATAACCTGGGAATAGATTGGGAATTGCATACCCCATACCACCCTCAATCTAGTGGTCAAGTGGATAAAAAATGAACCACTTGATTGAACAACAAATTGTGAGATTGGGGCAAGGAGTAAACTTACCCTGGCCCCAGGCTTTCCCGTTGGCATTATTGCAAATTCCGTCAAAACCAAGGGCAAAAGAGAAACTAAGCCCTTTTGAAATACTGTATGGAAGGCCATATGCAGTTCAAGAAGGAACAACACCTATGCAAGTAGAGGAAGAGACCCTACATAGGTATATGGAGGCCCTGAATAGACAACTTAGAGAAATTGAGAAATATGTGGTCGGAGCTCAAAACAGAGAATTAGATGGGCCAGTATGTAAATGTTAAGTCTTTTGCAGAAAAGACCTTGGAACCACAGTGGGAAAGACCATTCCAGGTGCTTCTTACTACCTTCACTGCAATCAAGATCAAAGAACAGAAAGCCTGGATCCATCACTCCTGAGTGAAGAAAGCCCCAGAAGGAATCTGGAAGATCACACCAGGCAATAACAAACTGAAGCTGAAGCTCACTTGGAACTACGAATAGATGGACTAATAGTTATCATGGACATTATGTGGAAAATTGTAATTATTGCAGTAATTACTGTAACTATAACAAGAATCAACACAATACCACATAGGTACAATGTGACTGAGATAAACAGGTGTGAAGGGAGAGCTTCCGATGCTTACTCTCATAAGGCTTTAAATAAGATGCTAAAAGTCACAAATGCAAGCTTGTGGGAAAGAAGAAATGTGTGGGGTTGTAAGTACGCATTTGTACATGACAGGTTCCATGAGGCTTACCACCCACCCATGAGACCCATCCAAATTAGTCCTGAATGCTGTGACAAATACTCGAGTAAATGCCCTCAGTTTAGACTCAAAATAGAGGGGTGTGCAATAAGACCAAAATTGGGCTGATAATTAACCCAAAGTGGTCTTTAAAACGAGTTAAAATGGGAGTAGAAGTAAATAACCAGAATGTGCTCCATCTTTCAAGAACTCCTTTATGGACTGGACCACTTGGCTCCAAAGGAGTATGCCTTCTAATTTTAGAAGTAAGAGGGATCTCACTGGATTGCTAGGAACAGGGTTGGGAGTACTAAATACCATAGATTCTGAAGTACTGATGAATAAATTAGCCTCAGTAGGGAATGATTTAGTTCAACTACAGCAACCTTTGCAATCCTCTCTACTTGCACTGGGTAACAATCATTGGAAATTGACACAAATACTACCAGAATGGGAAAACACAGAAGAACGAGATCATGAGGCAATAATTAATGCGCTAGGTACAGCTAGTGAAAACATTTCGCTGGCTCTAGGGTGTACTCAGGCACAACTGTGGATGCAATCAGTGGCTGCTGCAGTTATCAGAGAAGGTGGAGAGGGAACATTTCCTGCCGAAAGTTGCAAAATTGTTTGGGACAATGCCTCTGATGGAGAAGGAGCTTCAGTCTTGGTAGGTGTTAGTCAATTTCACCTATAACCCTGAGACTAGTATAGTGACAGCCTTTGTTTTAACCATACACAATGCTTCAGTGGACCTAATACACCCAATAGTGCCCTTAGGGTTAAACCATGAGGGAGCTGTATTGTACCCTTCTGAACACAGGATGTGGGCACGAGAAATTGAAGGAAAATGTCAAACTGTTAATCTAGAACCCTGTACTGCAAGGAGACAACTAGGATACATATGTGAAGGGACATTAGAAGGTGACAAAGACATTTGTTTGGATATGGACCAAAATATTTGTCACTTTGAAACACATCCAGGCAAACAGAAAACTTCACTGGTGTATACAGGACAGGGGTGCATCTGTCTAAGGACAGCATGCCCCATCATAAGGGTAGATAACCAAATTGTATAAGAGACCCAATTCAATTTGTGTGTTTGTAATTTTGTTAGAATTAAGGGATGTGATTTTTCCTATCGAGCACCTGTAGTATCACATCAATATATAAAGACAAACCTAACCACCGTGGAGAAGATACTGCCTGTGCCCATAGGAATGAATCTGACTGTAGTCACTCAATTGATGAGACATCCTGAACTGAGAGAAATCTTAAAAGAAATTAAGGAAGGGGGGGGAAAAGATGTTAATTACAATACACCATGACACAGAGACCATCAAAGGTGTTTTTAAAAGGCTTGAGGAACATGTGTCTCATCATTGGTGGGATGAGCTTTTTGGGTGGTCTCCAACAGCAACCGGTATACTAAATACCTTAGTCCACCCTATAATTGTGTTACTTATTTTAGTTAGTATAAGTTTAGTTTTATCTGTAGTGATACTTATTTGGAATTGGAGGATGCTACGAAGAGTAACAGCCTTAACTTCACTATCGAAAGCGTATGGATTGGTCTTGAGAGACACTAGTTGTACAACTTGGATAGATGAAGAAGACTCTATATATTGAGTAAAAGAATTTACTCACTTTAAAGAGGAAGTGGGGGTGATTGAAACATTAATTTTGAAGAATTAAAGATTTTAGTTAAACCAGATATTGCTGAGGTAAGACAGATAGACTTCCCTTTTGATAAGCAGAAGCCGGATTTAAGGAACTGATAAATCATGAGGCCTGTCAACTTATGTTTGTGTATTCTGACTAATCAATAGGCTTCAAGAAGGACAATGAATTCATAAATCAAATACTCCTGGGAAAACAGGATTCAGTTGTCACACAACACTAAAAGGTTAAAAAGTCAAAGCGAAGAAGACTCACTTACTTCATCATTTTGAGACCCTGCCCCAAAAAAAAGACCACCGACCCATTTCAAAGAACAAACCACGCATGCTTAATAGCTTTTGGTGAATTACCATACGAAGCGGGGAATGGGATGTACTAAAGTCATGAATATACATTTGTGTTTTGGGTATTCAATACTTCTGTACATAAAAAGACCCTGTGATCTTCTGTAGGTGCGCGTGTGTTTGGGAGCTATCCAGCACGCTGCCCGGCGTCATAATTAAACATACACTTTCTAACTTTAAACTGTTAGAGAGTCTTTTGTCCGTCGTAGTTGGATATCGGCATTAGGGTGATATTCATATTTTTTTAATAATTCAATTTCTCCTGAGTGCTTTCCTTACAGCACAACTGACTGGGAGGGACATTTGGTTTCCCTCTGACCAGCTGATATTTAAGTCATGGCATTTGTGATCTGGACATTCTCTGATTTCAGGGATGGTATTTATGATCTGGACATCCTCTGATTTTAGTGGCTTCCTGCTTTTGGTGCCAGCAATGAGACACGGAAACTGGACATAGTCCTACAAATGAAACTCATATAAATGTATGTCTCTTTTTTTTTTAATTTAAGTCGGAGTTTGAACATAGCACAGAGAATCTGGGCCAGACATTGTGAGTCCATAAACCATTGCTTAAATTTGTATCAATAGAACACACTTGATTTTCCTTTGGTTTACATTTATCAGAGATGACTGACAGGAAGAGTTAACTTGATATTTTTACTAAATTCCATAAGAGGGAATGTCCTGGTAGGCAGCATATCTTGGAGGGGGAGAAAATCAAAGGGCTGATACTCTGCTCTGTACCAGTGATTTGCCATTCATTTAAGCTGTGAATACTTGATTTATCTCTATCTATGACTGTGTTGCCACCTCATTTTTTTGTGTCTTGCCTATCAAGTCCAGCCTTTCAGCAGAAATGTTGTTATTGGTACATACCCGTTCAAAGGAAGCAGGTG
This sequence comes from Chamaea fasciata, assembly GCF_029207755.1. NCBI lineage: Eukaryota > Metazoa > Chordata > Aves > Passeriformes > Sylviidae > Chamaea > Chamaea fasciata. The sequence continues at coordinate 1,773,749 of NW_027094114.1, read as the reverse complement.
ACAAATACAGCTTTGAGCTCAGTTACCCTCGCTGCTATTGTGCAGCCAAAACCATTAAAAGAACAGGAAGGCTATGTATGAATGTAAGGGAATAGCATTTGCCACATGCAATAGCTATTATTCATCTTTCTTTGCTCAGCCTGTTCCTCCTGACAGTGGAACAGTGAATGAGTGTTTTCCTACTGATTTTTTCCTCATCCTCATTATCTTTGCCATCTCTGTGGAGTCAGTTCACTTTCAGAAAGTCCTCTGCACCTTTCAGTGTCTGCCTAAGCAGCGTTGCTTCATTTGGAGACTATACTTAGAACTAGTTCATTGTATGAAACAGTCATGGTAGTAATTCGTTCAGGGGAAATTGCTTTTCCAGAGGTGTAGAAGTTAATGAAGTGTGTAACAGGAGGAAGCTAAACCTTACTAATTAGAGAGAAGGGTAATGATTATGGGAGAGAACAGATGACACTTGGCTGAAGATGAACTCAAGAAATTGCTTTAGCCAAAAGCAAGTTAGAAGAGTGAATAGAAGATGAGCTTTAAGAAAGCAAAGCCTGTCAGTGTCCTGATAAATTCCACCTCATTTACAGTATAGTATGCCTGGTAGGTATTAATCAATAATATGTCAGGGTGATCCTTCACTGGGAGGCACAGACCCTGCTTTGTGTTGTAGAGAATTTCACTCCAACCCTTTAGGTGCTCCCCAGGAGGATGTGCTGAGTAAAAGTGCTCTTTTACTCACCAGTTTGGGCTCTTTTACTCTCCAGTTCCAGTTCCAGGATGTGCTCTCCAGTTCTGGGCTGCTCAGTGCTGTCCATCACTCTCACGCTATTTATTCACATCAGTCAGGAAGGTTGTTTGAAATGTTTGGTTATGTTTGGTCCAGAGTAAATTTTTTTCTTGTGGTTTTATGTTGAGAACCAGTCAGCACTCACAACTCGCCTTTAATAGGGTTGTTCTGGTTAGTATTTTTTGCTTATTGTAGCAGTAGTGTAAATACTGGGCGAGGAAATACTTTATTCAGTTGCCAGATTCCCACATCAAAATCAAACCACAGTCCAAGATGTATAATGTCGTTCATTAACATCTATTTAATAAAAATAATAACAATATGCTTATTATACTGAAGTATGACAAACGTTTTTCAGCATTTTCTTCCTGTCTTTTGCCCAAAGGAGCTCCATTACAAAGCCCTGTCTTAAAGTCTACATCCATACTGCATTCCTATTTGTAAACTAGATGAGACAATTATAATGTTGACCTACATTGTTACAATGATAAATTCAATTGGAACTGCTCACAAATACTATTTGATCTTGTCAGTGTGTAGCACCAAGGCTGTGCTGCAAGGAACCTATGGCCTCATATTTTTAGCCATGTGACTTAAGCCTTCTTTAAGGCCAGTGCTCAAAATCCAGTGTACTGTAGGCAAATACCATCACATGTTTATGACCTTTTCTGGTTTCATTCTGTAGACAAGGACAACTAACTGCAGCTCACATTTGGTTTCAATATTTTTTGTTTCCTTTGAAGCAATAGGTCTGTCTTTTCATCAGTCTAGTTACTGGTACCTGCAAACTGCAACCTGTTCTTTGGTCTTTTATTTGGAATTAATTGATTGTCAGTGTCCTGGAATGAATCAAAATAGAAGGGAGAAAATATTTTCTTATCTCAGTGTTTATATTCTTATGGGAGACAGTAAAGCTACAGGATGGAAAAAGCAGATAAAATGTTTTAAACCATTAAATTTCAGTCCTCTTTTTTCAGCAGATGTTTTAGAAAGTGCTCCTTTAAAACATTGTCTGGTCTGCATTTAGTAAATTCTTGATGTCTTCTAGATAAATAGTTTTTTAAGAGAGTTGTTAATATAAATGCTGAAGATGGCTTAGCCTTGCAAAGCAGAAAGAACACCCTTAGAGTCCTCAGTATTTCAATTGCCTTGCTGAGGTGAAAAAACTTTTAGGGCAAAGTGTAAAATTTAAATCTAAACCAGTTTTTTTATTAGGAGAATTCCTAATGGAAGGTGTTATAAAAAAATTGAAAAAGTAATCAGAGTATATTAATCATTTAAACTTCCTTGGAGTCTGGGGCACTGTAACTTTAATTAGTGATGCCAAATAAGATAAAAAAGATCCTCTGTTGTGTAGACATAAAGGATGAGGAAACTTCTGCATTCTGCCAAACATTACATATTGTCCATGTGATGCTTACTATGCTGAAGCAAGGAGTTTAATATGGTATATTTTGTGCCAACCAACATGTTTTTATAATAAATGACAGTTCAAAGAGATTTTTAAGCAGAAAGGTTATCTAAGTTTTTGTCATTCACTGAGTGTTCATGGAACTTTGTATTTACTCACATTAGCTTGTGTGGGCTGCTATTTATTTGAATTTTTGTAGTGCCTGGAACTTTTCTTACTATGCTGACCATATATTTTTGTGCTAGATGGTTTATAAATGATGATTGTATTTAGAGGAAAGGATTTAGTGTATATATGTGTGTGTGTATGTACATTTATCTGGGAAATATCTGCCATCAGTGAATGTTGCTCTTGATTAGGAACAGAGGTAGAAACGACACACAGACTTCTAATCTCCAGATGAGAGAAAGAAGCAATCTTTATTTTTCACTACCCTTCATATAGACAGTTCCGAGAAAGAAACACTATTGGACACTCAGAACAACACCCCTTGACCGTTTTTTCCAAGTAAACAAAAGGTTAGAAAAATATCATCTACTAACAGTTTTCCACTTTAACGGTTTTTCACCTTCCAAGGATTGTTTTGATTCCTCCTCACAATTTCTCAGGCCAGTGTGAGAAAGTTATGTGACTTGATTTCACACAGACTGCTGTTGCTGCTTGACCTCTCGCTTTCAGTATCCACAAGTGAAGACTTGTGTGGATCTGAAACAGGTGGGTAATGGGATCATTTGTGTTACTCCTGTTACATTCCTGGAGTTTGCTTTAGAAAACTCCTCAGATAGTTTTGCCTGAAGTGTTAAACAATAAACATGTTTGATAAACCAATTTGGTGAGATTAAAAATGCTTCAGATACAAAATACTGTTGGTAAAAGCCCATGGCACACCACCTCTAAAAAGGCTTATTTGATTTAGTAAAGGAGACCATGGCAAAAGAGGTGCAAATATAGAAAGGATCCTAGAAAGGGTCACCTGGAAAAATGGACAGAGGTGTATGTTGTCTTAAAGAAAACTTGAGATTGATTGAGGCTTATCTGTGTTCCAGATGAAGGGGAAAGAGAAGCTAAATTCCAGATATGTTTGAAATGAAAGTGGGAAATATATTCCTTCTGATTTGCCACAAGCCTTTAAAAGTCTTGTCACAAAGGCCTGTTATAGGAGAAGAGTTTAAAATATGAAACTGATACCTTTGCCTCTATGCACACATGGAATTAATACTTATTAGGTTGCACACTGTTTTAAAATCCTTTGAATCTGTGTCCATCAAGAAAATAAGATCTAAAATGCTTCTATTGCATGATGAAATAAGGAACAGGAATACTGATTATTTTAGAATTTATTTAGGGAGAAAAAAAGGCAGGGGTAAGAATGAGATTAACAAAATAGCCTAAATTCATCTGCAGATAATAGGATTGCACCAGGGCTAAATTTGGCCCCATTTGTTTCCAAAGATTTTTTATATCTGAAGCTTGAAGATGATACAAGATGCCCATGAATGAGTTATAGGAGTTTGCAATGCTAAATGAAAAAAATTTAGGTTCCTTTAAATTTTAGGATGTTGTTATAATGTAGAACATCCTCTCAGACTATTTCATGTCTCTCTGACACAGAGCTTTTGAAGGTTATAGACATTGCTTACAATAAAGCTGTAGGACATAACTGAAGCTTTCTTCCTTGCATCACACAAGTTTTCTATGCTGGCCAGATAATTCCCTCTTTACCTGAGGCATTTGACACACATTGGTGTAACTGCAAAACTCAGAAGTTTGAATACAAAAGGTATGTCCTATAGTTGTAGCTGCTTTCATGTTGATTTTTCAAAGCACTATTTATCCGCAGTGAACTTGTCAGCCTGTCATTTTTATTTGAAAAAGTTTTTTTTTTTTTCATTTAAATAATCAGTACAGTCACTGACACTGTAATGACTTAAAAGCACCCATATTACCTTAGGAAATGTGTGTAGAAAATAAGACATTGATGCATTAGATGCAGAGAATTAGATTAAATAAAATGTCTCGGTACTTCAGTTGTCAGTATTTATGCCCTTGGGGAGAAATCTGCAGTCCTTTGCCAACTGGCCAGTGAAAAGTCATGCCAGAGAATGATAACCAAAAAATCCAGTGCTAGGAAGGTATTCAAAGACACTTGAGTCCACTTGATATGTTGTCTTGGTTTAGGAAGACAGGTATCTGCTAGGTAAAATTACAATCAGAGGCTCTTTGGCAAAGATTTGGGAAATAGGAATAGCAGTTCTTTACTAGTATGTAATACAAAGCAAACAAACACAAAAAAAACCTCCCCCCCCCACCAAACAACTACAGCATTAATGACAAACGACAACAGTACCAAGAACCTTTAGGGCTTTGTTTCACAAAACCCAGGGCAGTTTGGTTTCGGTGTCCCTGCAGGATCCTCAGAGCACCAAGCTGGAACAGTGGAAAAGTCCCGGGCTGGTAGCTGGGATGGCAGGGTGTCCCGGCAGGCAGGGGCAGGATGTCCCGGCAGCGCAGGGGGTGCAGGGTCACGCTGCAGCAAGAGGAGCAGCGCCGAAGAAACTCGAAGGCGAGGCAGAAAAGCGGCCCAGCTTCTGCTCGGCGTGCTTTGCGGCGGCTGAGATCCTCGAGGAGCGGCCGACACGCGTCTCCCGAACGCCGGAAGCAGAAAAGCACGCAGCTGCCTCAAGCTGTGTCTTTTACCTGCGTTATCTCCCCCTTCCACCTTTTGTCCATCTCTTTGTTTCAGCCAAGCACTCTCAAGTATCCAACACCCGGTCCCCTTGGCAACCCGTGGGGAAAAAATTCCCCAGAGAAAGAAGGAACAAACCCAACCCCCAACATTATCCACCCCGAATTTTTTTCCCATACAAACATATTACATTGAGTTTTAACTATTAAAAATACATATATATATATGCAAATATGGATGCAGCCACATTGTCATGGGTAGTTCACCCCAAAACAAGGTCCCCTTGAGGTATGCATCGGGTCTCTCCATCCTTTTGCATCACCCACCAGGTGCAACCTGGTCCCTGAGCGAAGACAACCCCACGGATGGGATTGTCTTTGCTGGAGGCAGGATTAATCCAAACAGTTTTTCCCAGCATACCTCTCATGTGTACCACTGGAACCTTATCTCCGTCTGTCTTTTGCAAGGGCTCAGATTGGGCAGGACCTGCTCGGTTGGTGGAACCTCGAGTGTTCACCAACCAGGTGGCCTTTGCTAAATTAGTATCCCAATTCTTAAAGGTTCCCCCACCCAGTGCTTTCAAGGTAGTTTTAAGCAGGCCATTGCACCGTTCAACTTTCCCGGCCGCTGGTGCATGATAAGGAATATGGTACACCCACTCAATGCCATGTTCTCTAGCCCAGGTGCTTATAAGACTATTCTTGAAATGAGTCCCATTGTCCGACTAGATTCTCTCAGGGGTGCCATGTCTCCACAGGACTTGTTTTTCCAGGCCCAGGATGGTGTTCCGGGCAGTAGCATGAGGCACAGGGTAGGTCTCCAACCATCCAGTGGTGGCTTCCACTATGGTTAGCACATAACGCTTGCCCTGGCGGGTTTGGGGAAGGGTGATGTAGTCAATCTGCCAGGCTTCCCCATATTTATATTTGGACCACCGCCCACCATACCATAAGGGCTTCACCTGCTTGGCTTGCTTGATTGCAGCACATGTCTCACAGTCATGGATAACCTGAGAAATACTGTCCATGGTAAAATCCACCCCTCGGTCTCGGGCCCACTTATAGGTGGCATCTCTGCCCTGATGACCCGAGGCATCATGGGCCCATCGAGCTAGGAAGAACTCTCCCTTGTGTTGCCCATCTAAATCTATCTTTGACACTTCTATCTTGGCAGCCTGATCTACCTGCTTGTTGTTTTGGTGTTCCTCATTAGCCCGACTCTTGGGAACATGGGCATCTACATGGCGGACTTTCACAGGCAGCTTCTCTACACGAGTGGCAACGTCCTTCCATTCATCAGCAGCCCAGATTGGTTTTCCTCTACGCTGCCAGTTGGCCTTTTTCCACCTTTCCAGCCAGCCCCACAGAGCATTGGCTACCATCCACGAATCAGTGTAGAGGTAGAGCTTTGGCCACTTCTCTCTTTCAGCAATGTCAAGGGCTAATTGAACAGCTTTGAGTTCAGCAAGCTGACTTGATCCCCCGTCTCCTTCAGTGGCTTCTGCAACCTGTCGTGTGGGGCTCCATACGGCTGCTTTCCACTTACAGTTCATTCCCACGATGCGACAGGAACCATCAGTGAAAAGAGCGTAGTGTGTTTCTTCTGCTGGCAGTTGGTTGTATGGAGGAGCTTCTTCAGCTCGTGTCACTTGCTCCTCTTCGTCCGTGAAACCGAAGTTTTCTCCTTCCGGCCAGTTTGTAATTATCTCCAAAATCCCAGGGCGATTTGGGTTTCCAATACGGGCACGCTGTGTGATGAGGGCAGTCCATTTGCTCCATGTGGCATCGGTGGCATGGTGCGTGGAGGGAGCCTTTCCTTTAAACATCCACCCCAGCACTGGTAGTCGGGGTGCCAAGAGGAGTTGTGCTTCTGTGCCAATCACTTCTGAGGCGGCTTGAACTCCTTCATAGGCGGCCAAGATCTCCTTCTCTGTGGGAGTGTAGTTGGCTTCAGATCCTCTGTAACTTCGACTTCAGAATCCCAGTGGTCGGCCTCGGGTCTCCCCTGGCACCTTCTGCCAAAGGCTCCAGGACAAACCGTTGTTCCCGGCTGCAGAATAAAGCACATTCTTCACATCTGGTCCCGTCCTGACTGGGCCAAGGGCTACTGCATGAGCAATCTCCTGCTTGATCTGGGCAAAGGCTTGTTGCTGTTCAGGGCCCCAGTGGAAATTGTTTTTCTTGCGGGTAACCAGGTAGAGAGGGCTCACGATCTGACTGTACTCAGGAATGTGCATCCTCCAAAAACCTATGGCTCCTAGGAAAGCTTGTGTTTCCTTTTTGCTGGTCGGTGGAGACATTGCTGTGATCTTATCAATGACCTCAGTGGGGATCTGCCGCCGTCCATCTTGCCACTTTACTCCCAGGAACTGGATCTCTCTGGCAGGTCCCTTGACTTTGCTCTTCTTGATGGCAAACCCGGCTTTCAGCAAAATCTGGATGATCCTCTCTCCTTTCTCGAACACTTCAGCTGCAGTCTTTCCCCACACAATGATGTCATCAATGTACTGTAGATGTTCCGGAGCCTCACCTTTCTCCAGTGCAGCCTGGATCAGCCCATGGCAGATGGTGGGGCTGTGTTTCCACCCCTGGGGCAGCCGGTTCCAGGTGTACTGCACGCCCCTCCAGGTGAAAGCAAACTGAGGCCTGCATTCTGCAGCCAGAGGAATGGAGAAAAATGCATTGGCAATGTCAATAGTGGCATACCACCTCGCTGCCTTGGACTCCAGCTCGTACTGAAGTTCCAGCATGTCCGGCACAGCAGCGCTCAGCGGTGGAGTCACTTCATTCAATGCACGATAGTCCACAGTCAGTCTCCATTCTCCATCAGACTTGCGCACAGGCCAGATGGGGCTGTTGAAGGGTGAGTGGGTTTTGCTGACCACCCCTTGGCTCTCCAGCTCACGGATCATCTTGTGGATGGGGATCACGGCGTCCCGATTTGTCCGATACTGCCGACGGTGCACTGTCGAGGTGGCAACAGGTACTTGTTGTTCTTCTACCTTCAGGAGTCCCACTGCAGATGGGTTCTCTGATAGTCCCGGCAAGGTGTTCAACTGCTTAATGTTCTCTGTCTCCACAGCAGCTATTCCAAAAGCCCATCTGAGTCCTTTAGGGTCTTTATAATATCCATTCCTGAGGAAGTCTATGCCCAGAATACATGGAGCCTCTGGGCCGGTCACAATCGGAAGTTTCTGCCACTCCTTCCCGGTCAGGCTCACCTCGGCTTCAACCAGAGTCAGTTCCTGTGATCCCCCCGTCACCCCGGCAATGGAAATCGGTTCTGCCCCCACATGTCCTGATGGCATTAGAGTACACTGCGACCCAGTATCTACTAAAGCTTCATATTTTTGTGGTTCTGATGTGCCAGGCCATCGAATCCACACAGTCCAAAAAACCCGATTTTCCCGTGCCTCTTCCTGGCTAGAGGCAGGGCCCCTCTAGCACTGGTTATTATTCCCTTCTTGGACATACATGGTAGAGGTTCCTTCGAGGGAATCTGACACAGCATTCCCACCTCCGTAATACCTGGCAGCTTGCTCATGGGAGGCTGAGGCTACCTTCATTCTAGTGGAACTCCCTCTGTTAGCGTTTCTCTCCTTGAGCTCACGTACCCGTGCTGCCAGGACAGAAGTAGGTTTCCCATGCCACGCTCCCATGTCCTCCCCATGGTCCCGCAGATAAAACCACAGGTCAGCTCGAGGGGTGTACCCTCTCTCTCTTGCTGGGGGATGTTGGGCTCTGATTCTGGGGCCTGTGACTCGCACCGGTGCTACATGGGAACTGTTCCTTCTCATCTCCTCTCTCACCTCCTTTATCTCCTCTTTGAGTTCCTTCACCACCGCAGAGACATAAGCCTGCATTGGGCCACTGATCATACTTTCATAATTTCTGAGCTTGTTGGCAACAGAACCCACTGTCTCTCGGTTATCCTCGGCATTAATTGTTGCGATGAATGTGGCGTATTGGGATGGTCCGTGAGTTGCCAGATTCCACAACATGTGCCCTGTGCATTTAACCTTGTCGGGGTCATTATCATGCTGTCCGGTCCTCCCAAAAAGTACTTCCAATACTGCCACTTCTCTCAACTGTTGAATTCCTTCCTCAAGGGTCTTCCATCGCATTCTATGGTTGTGCTCTTGCATTCTGTCTCTGTGGACAAATCTCTCTCTCACACTCATTAGAAGTCGTTCCCAAAGGGGAAGGGGCCTTTGCTCTCTTACAAATACCTGATTTATACCTGAGTCCTGGGTCAAGGGTCCCAAATTCCTTGCTTCAGCACTATCCAGTTGCACACCTGTACCCATAAGGTCCCAGACTCGAAGTAGCCAGGCTGTATAAGCCTCACGTCCTCGTCGTGCAATATCTTTTTGCAGATTACGTAGACTTTCATATGTCAGGGACTCAGTGATGATCTCAACCTGTGGCTCTTCTGTGGGCTGTGAGGACCCTCCTTTCTTACCCTTAATATCAGGATCTGACGATTTCACTTTACACTTCCTTGTTTCCACAGGGGCGACTGCTGCTGGCTGTGGCTGCCCTTGTGGTTCAGCTGGAACCTGGACAGTTGTAACATCTGTGGGTTCCACTGCTGCACCATCAGTCTCTGCCTTCTCGGGGCAGGGGGAGGGTTTTTCATGAGCTGGGGAAATGTACTCCTTCAGCATTTGGCCTATCTCTTTTACCAGAACCTCAACCCAATCCGGGTGGGTCCTTTCTGAGGCAGGCTGTGGGGCAGAGTCAGGCTCTGGGGTATCATCCCTATTCTGTGGGCTAGGTATCAGGGTGGTTATCCAGGTCAATCTTCCCTTATCTCTGAATGCTAAACAGAATACGCATATTAGCAGCACCAGCCATTGTATGATATCATTAGCATTCAGAGAGGATTTAAACCCTTCAAAAACTGGTGGGGCAGACCCAAAGAGATGGGTAAAGGGTTGGGAAAAAGAAACTTCCCTCGGTGTCATTTCCTCACAGTAGGTACCATTGTTAAAGTAACTCCAAAAACACACAGTTAGTGTACGATAGCCCTGAATCCATGTGCCTGCCTTCCAGAGGAAATTAAAAATCCATGAGTTCTTCACCTTATTAAGCCATAAAATAAACTGGATGATAGCCACAGTAGCCTTAGTTATAGGGCCCATGTTTAGATAAGGGCCTGCAAATGGAAGGAATACAGCCACAACCACATGCCACCCAAACCAGGCTAAGTTAGACCACATGATGCAGCCTAATGAGGTTTTTATATCCAACGCACACAAAAGAAAGTACTAGGTTAGTTAAGAACTGCTATTTCTCTTCCCTTTTCTTTTCTCAGTGCCCTCAAGCCCCACGTTGGGCGCCAAAATCTGTCTTGGTTTAGGAAGACATGTATCTGCTAGGTAAAATTACAATCAGAGGCTCTTTGGCAAAGATTTGGGAAATAGGAATAGCAGTTCTTTACTAGTATGTAATACAAAGCAAACAAACACAAAAAAAACTCCCCCCCCCACCAAACAACTACAGCATTAATGACAAACGACAACAGTACCTAGAACCTTGAGGGCTTTGTTTCACAAAACCCAGGGCAGTTTGGTTTCGGTGTCCCTGCAGGATCCTCAGAGCACCAAGTTGGAACTGTGGAAAAGTCCCGGGCTGGTAGCTGGGATGGCAGGGTGTCCCGGCAGGCAGGGGCAGGATGTCCCGGCAGCGCAGGGGGTGCAGGGTCACGCTGCAGCAAGAGGAGCAGCGCCGAAGAAACTCGAAGGCGAGGCAGAAAAGCGGCCCAGCTTCTGCTCGGCGTGCTTTGCGGCGGCTGAGATCCTCGAGGAGCGGCCGACACGCGTCTCCCGAACGCCGGAAGCAGAAAAGCACGCAGCCGCCTCAAGCTGTGTCTTTTACCTGCGTTATCTCCCCCTTCCACCTTTTGTCCATCTCTTTGTTTCAGCCAAGCACTCTCAAGTATCCAACACCCGGTCCCCTTGGCAACCCGTGGGGAAAAAATTCCCCAGAGAAAGAAGGAACAAACCCAACCCCCAACATATGTGGAGATCAGAACTTTTTCTTGAGAAAATGCAGTAGTGTAATTTCTGTGAAGTAATTCAGGGAGGTTTGTAGCTGAGCCATGAACACAAAGGACAGTGAAAAAGATGTCATTGCACCCTGTTCTTTGGTGAGTAGGATCTACAAAGCCCACGACAATCCTCGCTCTGCCTGATGGGGTTGGCATTTTCTCCTGGCAGCTTCTAGAATCATCCCACAAAAAACTGTGTGCAAGGATTCACTGCACAAGAGAGGAAAAAAGACCAGACCAGCTTTGCTGCTTCCTGCTCTGTCCTGCAGCCTGAAGGCAAAGAAAGTCACTTAATAGGAAGAGTCCTGGCTCCTCTCTTCAGCCTTTGGTTAACTGGAGTGTGCAGATTGCAGGAAAATACCACACAGCTTGGTAGTGAGGAGATGGATATTATATCTTATTGCATGCTTTATACTTTCAAATATATTTCTTCCAAAATGGTTGAGTGGTTGGGAGATATTTCATATCTTATAGCTAATCCTCAGACTCTGAACTCATTTGATTCTTTCCACTCTTTTAAAATGCATTGTGATGCTCCCCTTGTCTTCTTGCAGCTCAGACTGAGGTCCTGGTTGAACTGATATGAGGCTGTGTCTGAAAGGGCATAAAAAAATCGGGCAAAGAACAACTTTGCAGCTTACTTTGATGATACTGTCATGTTTAATCAGGGAAGATTGAACCAGTCACCTTGAGATTCTGAGAGCATTGTTCAATACCATGTAAAACATTGATTTTCTTTAACTATGAATCCTCTCAAGTAGTCATTAGACAGGAAGAAAGTTACCGGGGGGGGGGCGGGGGGGGGGTTAATACAGAAAATGTTAGGAAGAGGAGGCAAGCTGGAAACTGAGGAGCAGTTTGTCAGACCTGAAACAAAGGTATGTCCCAGGACTGACAGGGGTGATGGTACTCAATTGATTCTCAGAAAGAGCTGGAACAACTTTCAGACCTTACCTCACCTGAGAGTAATACTTTTTGGATGACTAAAAATGGGCAGAGTTATGGGTTTTCCCAATACCTCTGAGGGTCCAGCCCTTGCAGAGAAGTGGCTAAAATAGATTAGCAAGATGGCATGATCAAGGGTGTCTTGAAAAATCAAAAAGGTTTTAATTAGGAAAGAAAACAATACAAACACAAAGCTGAACACAGTATAGAGACAAGTCTCCTACTTGCTACAACACCTATAAAAGTGTTTAACTTCTTTGTTCTTTCTCTTTAGTACTTAATAGTTCAGGTGGGCTATTTGGCTCTTGGTCCAATGAGATCAGCAACAGGCTTTGAGTTACACTCTGCAAGCCCAATCCATGCTCCTGTGCTGGCAATGAGCCAATTACAATGAGAAAGGCACAGAACTTTCTAGTTAAACTTCCTAAAATGTCTAAAGGTAAACTGAAACTCTTTCCCTGTTTGGAAACACCTGCTGGGGGTGTGGGATGCATGCCAGAACAGAGTGGTTAAAGGAAAAAAAAAAAATATCTCCATAGATATGAAGAGCTAAAGCATGGATCTCTTTTTGAGCCAGCATAAGTCATGGGTGTTTTCTGCCAACAGATGTTTCAGTGTTAAGTCAACTGCTTGAAAACATTGCTCAAGACTATGTGAACCTTTACTTTAACAAAAAGTCATTTTCCATAATCTCTCTTGGTGCCTGAAAAGATTGAGCTGAAAAAGAATGGTTCTTTGTCCTGGGTTGTAGTATAGGATGTGCACAAAGTATTCTATCACCATCTTCATGGACTGTTGAATCCAGGTGGAGCAGTGTTTTCCCAGACCCCCTCCCTCTGGGCCATTATCTTCTGTCCTTGCCCTATGAGCATGGCGACGACACATATTATCCCAATTCTCAGGGGCAACCTGCCAAAGTTGGGGAATTTCCGCTCTTGTTTTACAGACTTTTTCCAAGACACAGGTATCATGTTGCGCAAACACTCGCTGTACTTCCCTATCAAGTAGCCAAAGTAACTATAAGTTTTCTCTAGCTCCTAGGTCTTCAACCAATGAAATACTTTCAAACCCTGGCAATCCAGTATATTCTTGAACTCTGCCAGGTATTTCTATGCCACTGAAAAGCACACTTCGGACACCATAGAGTTAAAAGACGTTGTTGGAATACCTACCACCTCCGCTTACAGCCTCCACAATAGATCTTTACCCAGGCATCACATCGAGGGCTATAACAATTATAACATACACCTGTAACAGATAAACGCTTGGTTGTTTGGGAAAGTTCAGAAATTAGTCCTGCAAACTGTTCCCAATTGGTAATAGTGTATTGTTTGCCCAATGTCTGATTAAGGCGTTGAAGTGGTTCTTGGATCAAGCGAAGTAACCGGTGTTGCTGCCGAGCCTGTGGGGTCATTAGCGGGTCTCGTCCACCGGCTGGGCACTCATAAAGGACCTGTTGGAGTAAGCACACACATATGACCTCTTCTCAAATATTGTACTTCCGCTGGACCTTCCCATATACCAGTTTTGGGGTTGCGGAACATAACCCTCATTTTTGGCTGAGCCATCGTGCTTGATGGGGTGTGATGCAGCATTGCAGGTGGCAATTCAGAGTGCCCAAAAATACACAAATGGTTCAGCACGAAGAGCGTTTTAAACAAATGTTGTTGAACATCATGCCCTCCTTTGTGTTTCGCTAAATACAGCTTTAATGTGCTATTAGCTCGCTCCACTATTGCCTGGCCTGTAGGTAAGTGGGGAATGCCTGTGATGTGCTCAACCCCCCATTGTCTGCAAAATTTTCTCATGCCTATGCTAGCATAGGCTGGGCTATTGTCTGTTTTTATGGTTTGAGGGACACCCATTACTGCAAAGCAGGCAGTCAAATGTCGTGTGACATGGAGCAACTTTTCTCCAGCTTGGGCACTGGCCTATACAAAGTGGCTGTAGGTGTCGATGGTGACATGAATATAGCGGAGCTTTCCAAAAGCTGCATAGTGGGTGACATCTATCTGCCAGACTTCATTAGACTCTCTTCCCGGTGGGTTGACCCCAGTGCCAAGTCCAACGCCCTGGTTATATGATGTGCAGTAGGGACAGGCTCTAACTATGCCTTTTGCTTCTTCCATGGTGATGCGAAAGCTGCGATGCAGTCCCTTGGCATTTTGATGGAAGGTGGCATGGGCTTCCCTGGCCAGCGTGAACTCATCAGCAGGTACCTGATGTGCTGGCATGACTAATTGATTAGCTCCCTGGTTTCCTTCACCCAAGCCGATGTCCCACTGATGGCTTCGTATATGTATTACTGCATAGGGAGCTGTTCTTGAATGTGTTGCCCTCTGCAGCTGGCTGAGCAGCTGGTACAATCTTTTGTTGGCAATGTCCTTAATTTGAGCCCCTTCTATGCAGGTTGCCACTCCTGCTACATAGAGTGAATCGATGACAACATTTAATGGCTGTTGTAGCCAGCAAGATAACGCCCATGCTACTGCCATTAATTCAAGGGTTTGCAGCGAATCCTCTGAGCTGGCAGTTAGTATCTGATGGCACCATTGCCCATCCTCTTGCCATGTGGCTGCTGCTAGCCTGGATCATTTGTCGGCATCCGTATAGACGGTGATTGCGTTCTGTAGCGGAACGAGGGACACCTTTGGTACTGGAATCCACCAATATTGCGGCATCCATCTCAGTATAGGATCTGGGAGTGACTGTATACAAATGGTACTTTCTCCGTCCAGCAATGCTTCCTGTAGCTCTTCTGCATTGGCTAGGTACCATTCTAGTGTTTCTCGTTTTAATGGTACGTAAATACATCTGGGTTCTGTCCCGAGAATGTGCCGAACTCGCAGGCATCCAGACCATATAAGGTGGGCCAAGGCAGAAATTTTTTGCAATATAGTAGTCCATGGCTGAATGCTGGGGAATGACCATTCTAGGATGAGCACTTCTCCTTTGTTTTTTAATTGCACAAGTGCGGCGAATAAGTACCGGTCTCCTAGTAACACCACTAAGTCAACAGGAAGATCTAAGTGGCGACGGGCAACTCGTCTTTCTGGAACTATCTATGCAATCTCTTGCAACACTTGTCGTTGTTGTGACGTTAGGGTGATGGGGGCTGCAGGATCCGTGCCCCGTAGTAATGGGCTTAGGGCTGACAACTTGTCATTAGGGATACCCACGACCGGTTGTAACCATTGTAGGTCTCCCATCAGTTTTTGGATATCATGCAAGGTTCGCAGGTCGAGTGACAAGGATAGCTTCTGAGGCCTTATTGTACAGTCATCAATTATCCAGCCAAGGTATTTCCACGGCAGCTGATGCTGAATTTTTTCTGGAGCAACAACAATACCCTTTAACTTCATAGCTGTCTGAATTACTGTTTCATCTTTGGCCTACCAAGGTTCTTCTCGTGCCAAAAGGATGTCATCCATGTAGTGGTAGATGATGGTCTCCGGCCACTGCCTTCGCAGCGGCATGAGACCTGCATCTACGTACAGCTGGCACAGCGTAGGGGAATTTTTCATTCCTTGTGGCAATACTACCTATTCAAACCGCCGGGCTGGCTGGCCTTTATTGATAGCTGGCAGTGTAAAGGCAAAGCGCTGAGTGTCCTCCGGGTGCAGTAGGATGGTAAAAAAGCAGTCTTTTAAGTCAATAATGAGCAGATGCCATCCCTGTGGAATCATAGAGGCGCTGGGCATCCCAGGTTGTAGTGCTCCCATTTCCTGCATTTGGTCATTAACAGCACGCAGGTCATGCAGCAGGCGGTATTTCCCAGACTTCTTCTTTATTACAAAGATAGGTGTATTCCAAGGGCTGATGGAAAGCTTGGCATGTCCCTGCTGTAGCTGTTCTTTGACCAATGCATGTGCTTGGCATAGACTTTCCTTTTTCAACAGCCACTGCTCGACCCACACTGGGGTGTCAGAAATCCATGTCATTCGGATGGGGAAAGTCCACTCAGTGGCTGCCGTCAAAAACCCTGCACAGTGTCCGTCAGGACAAGGCCTAATTTCGATAAAATGTCTCAACCAATCAAGGCGTGAAGGTTATTTGGGAGGGTCATGACAGCCACTGGTAAAGTCACAGTCTTTCCCTCCAGGGTAATAGTCACTGGTGGGCTTCATTGAGCGGCATTAAATCCTCCTATGCCTTCCACTGTATTCCTTGTAGGTCGTAGAGGCCAATGCGGTGGCCACACATGAAAAGCCAAAATGGTCAGGTCTGCCCCTGTATCCATCAATGCATGGGTGCAAAATGTCTGTCCATTAAGGGAGACAGATATTTGCTTTACTGGTAGTTCCCCCAGGCCTAGGGTAAGCAGGGCCAGTCCACCTGTAGATCCAAATCCTTGTTCTCCATGAGGGGGCGCAGTCGGTGGAACAAGAGCGGGGAAGGGTATCAGTAGGGCAATTCAGCTGCCAGCTGTGATCACTAAAGGCGGGTAATCAGTCTTGGCCATAATCTGGATTTCTCCTGTGAAGTCAGGATCGATAAGCGTAATTGCAATCTCTAGTCCTTTCATAAAGGATGAGGAGTGGCCCATTAGTAAAGCAGCAACTGGCTGGCCCTTATGCAGCACGAGGCCCTGCACCCTTGTGGGGATGCGTGCTGGCCATGTGTCAGTTACCGTAATTGTCACTGCGGCTGCCAGGTCCAAGCCGGCTGATTCAGAGGTGTAGGGCTGAAGCTGGGTTGCTGGTTGGAGGGTCCAACATTCATGGCTGCTGGAGTCGCACTTGGTGTCTGCACGAGGCGGTTCCTGGCGCTCGGGCGTCTGTTTCCCGATTGACGACAACAGGCAGTTCCATTATGTGTATCAGACTGGCAAGTGGGACACCAGACGACTGCTTGTGTGCATTCCCTTCGGATATGGCCAGCTTGGCCACAGCGAAAGCATCTGATGGTGCCTCCTTTCTTTCCTTGCACCGCGGGGGTCGCCTGTTTCAGTGGGGCTAAGGCTGCCAGCACCTGCTCCTGACTCCCTGCTATAGCTCTACCGATTTCCTTAACAGCTTCCACTAACATGGCCTGTGGTCCCACTGGAACCCTGCTCATAAGTTCTAACATCAGCTCAATAGATGCATCCCCTGGGAGGGTAACTAATATAGATCTGGTGGTTGCGTTACAATTTTGCATTATACATTGCTGCAAGAGGGCTCCCTTCATCCATTCTTGCACATCTACTGCCTGATCGATAGTGGCCGAAACCTTATCTACAAAGTTAGCAAACGGTTCTTCTCTGCCTTGCTTAATTCCCATATATGTAGGCATAGAGGCAGCTACTTTTACTTTCTACAGTGCCTCAAGGGTCAGCTGCATGCCTTCACGCAGCTTGTTAGGTCGTCTAGTTGCCTGATGATCTGAGTTAGCATAAGGACCCACTCCCATTAATTCGTCTGCCGTGACCCCAAACAAGGGATGACCTTGCACTCGTTGCCTATTGGCACTAGATATACAGAGGTCATTCCAGTGAGCCTGCCATAGCAACTGCTGTGACTGTGTAAGTATCATTTTCATTATTGTACAAATATCATTTTGTAACAAAATGTTAGAACTCCAAATATAATTAAGCATCTGCTTGGCCGGTTCACTGTGAATCCCCGTCTCATTGACTGTAGCCCTCAGTTGAGCTATGAGCTTCCAGTCAAGGGCGGTTATTGTACCAAATAAAACACCTTGGGGTTGTTGTGTGTAAGTTACTGGGAATGCTTGGCTAATGGCTTCACTTAGAATCCCTGCAGCTGTCATATCTCCTTCAGCTACTGCCTCCCTAAGTATCTTTTGCCAACGACGCGCACTGGTATTTCAACCTCTCGGTGGTTCAGTGGTCGCCAGTACTTCAATTTCCTCCTCGCTATGATAACGCGCTGCCTCCTCAAGCTCGGCTTCTTCCTCTGGGGGCAGAGGATCTGAACTTAAGAGTGGATTTGTCACCCCTTTTTGTGGTGCCGGTGGTGCCGAAGGAATGACCACATTAGAGGTGGCTGGGGGCAATGTGACTTGGCTACGTCCCAACTGAATCACACCTTCGGGGGGGGCTCGGGGGCTGAGAGGACGAAGCAGCTGTGGTATTTAATGGAGCTGCTGAAGGCTCGCCAGAAGCATTTAAATATTGATTGGCCTGCTGAGCGACCTTTTGCTCTGCCTGGTGTTGTTTTAAGCAATTTATTACTTGTCGCCATGGTCGAGAGAGTTTTCTGGCTGTTTTATCTTCATCTATTACTAATGCTCACAATTTGTCTCCAAAATTCCTCCACTCTTCTACACAAAATACCGTGTTAGGATCACTAAAAAATCCTTTTGCTGTCCCAAAGGCTAATAACCCTGCTAGTTCTTTTTTCAGGTCTAAGTCCTGTACTTTTCGCTTTTCTAAAAAGCATTGTAATAACTCATATGCTGCCTGTCTCTCCATTTTCCCTTTTTCTTTTCTCGAGCGTACGGCAGCCTTACCACTTTTAGACGCAAGACAGGTGACTCCAGGCTGCTAGATCCCCCTCTATGGGGCCGATCCAGATGCCAGGACAGTGATCTTAGTCCTTTGCCATTTGCCAGGGGCTGCGGCTAGCGCTTTCCTGGACTCACGACGAGCATAGCATCAGAGGAAGATTCCTTGAATTGCTTGAATTCTTTGAACTCCTCACACGCTTCACGTTCCTTACATTCCTCACACGGGCGCACCATATATTGCTATTTCTCGTACGTGGGAAGATCGCACATAATCAATATGATTTATAAGCAAGCTTCACTTTATTGATCAAAAGGCACACATTATATTGAGGCTACTTATTATTATGCACACTTGTTAACATTTGATTGGTTACAGTAAAAGAAAACTATATACTTGTTGATATTTAATTGGTTACAGTAAAAGAAAACTATATACTTGTTATCACTAAGCTTCTCCCTCAAGCTTCTCAACCCCAACACTTTGTTATGGTAACACAGCTGCATTCAGGGTCATGCTGACCTTGCAGGCTCCTGTGCAAGTGATTTCAGCAAAGCTTTCTCATGTCTATGTGGCCTTGGTCACGTAGCCATTCCTCAACAGAGTTTAATGAACCACGTGTAAATGTATCAATCTGTGAGGGTCCAGTCTTTGCAGAGAAGTGGCTAAAATTAATTAGTGAGACAACTCTTCAGAGGTGTTTTTTAAATCAAAAGGTTTAATAAAGAAAAATATCAAAATAACAAATGTTACAGAAAACAAAAGATAAGCCACTCACAGGTGTCCGAGAAAACTTGTGACACCTTGCTAAAAACACTTCAAAAAGCCCCTTACTTCCTCTGTGTTTCTTCCTAAATACTGAATATTTTAGGTGGGACAATCTGGCTTGCTGCCAATAGAGAGAGATACAGGGTTTGAAGAACGGTGACAAAGTCCAATAGGTGCTTATCTTTTGGCCCAGAGCCAATCACTGCCAGGAGGGCATCGAAAAATCTAGGTAAACTTCTTAAAATGTCTAAAGGTAAACTGAAACTCTTTCCCTATTTGGAAGCACTTGCTGGGGGTGAGGGGGATGCTTTACTACATTATTCTTAGTTTTTTTTTTTTTTTGTATGACCCACTATTCTTGTGTACATGGAATACCTGTGGCTGTTCAGTTCATACATTGTTTTTGTGCCTAGACACTTCATTGGGTAATTCTGTGTAGCCTGTAGTGAATCCAGGTGTCCAGACTGCATTGCTTGGATGGAAGGTGAATGTGGGGACAATGTGTGGATCAGGTAACACTTCAACCCTTTATTCCCAACACACATCTACTTTTTGTTTCTTTGTTTCATAAAGCTGTCCAAATCTTCCATAATCATATCAAATATCTCCTGTGGTTCAGGCTTTCTATAGAAAAAAGCTCATTTTCAGAGTGAACCTATTTATCTTAAGGAGAGGTGGCAAAATCTAGATAGGAAGTGAGGCTGGTGTTTCTTGAATATGAAAATGGTTTTATCCCAAATATTAATTAGATGTAAAATTATATATTATAATAAAATACAATGTGCCCATTGGCCTCTGTTCTGTTAAAACACAGACGTTTTAGCCATACCATGAATATATTGCTATGTCATCAGCTGTTAAACTGTTTCAAGTATAAAGGTAATTAATAAACTTAAAGGCAATTAATTCTACCTAAGATTGTTTTTAAAAAATGTACTGTAGCTGAGGCAGACACTACAGGAGAGTCACTGAGCTACACAACTGAAACGTGGCAGAAAGAACTCCACAACTAATAATAGTTGTTAGAGCGGAACATATTTATTGACATCGAGATGCATGGGGAATAATTTTACCAAAGACACGCATAACTACCAGAAAGTTTGCCCCCCTTATTATTCCCTGAGGTCTTACATATGCATGATATTCTACAGTCTCTCTTCATACATATTCATTCTCTGACTCCACCCATTTTCGCTTTGTATGATAATTAACTCCACAGACTTCTGGGCATGCTCAGTTCATTGTGGTGGTCTCTGGGTGGTCTTCAAGAATGATGAAGCAGTCTTCTTCATTCACCTCTTTACTTTTATCTTTCCTGTGTGTGCTTTGGCCCTTTTGGCATGTTTTTAAGGGAACACACCATCTTAGAGTCTGTGTTCTTTTTATCTGTGTCCTTAGCCTTGTTGTTCTGCTGTTTAGGCTAGTTCTTCCTTTGATTCTTGCCAAGGCTCCAAATACTTGTAGTGCTTAAAAATATGCAAAAGGGTAACAGACACAGCATTCAGTGTTCACTAAATGTCTTCTAAAATGCGATCTCATATAATTTAAAGTACTACTTGGAATACATTCTAACATACAGTATATGTTCTTAAATCTACTATAAAGGATCAGCTGGGATTTTTCAAATCTAAGTCTCAATAACCACTTAATAATTCTTATCTGCCAATTGTTTCAGTTTTTCATTATTACCCAAATCTGTTGCAAACAACTCTGCTGAGCTGTCCTGCTGTATCTGACATAGTGTGTCACTGGAAAAGCAAAGACAATCAGTTTGGTTCTGCTTCATTTCCTGCCAGGTTTCTAAGTCCATTTCCAAGCAGCCTCTAGAATGCTGTGTAACATTAACTGATTCACAGCTTCCAAGCACGTTGTGCTAAAGACAGAGCTGAACAATCCATAGGTACCAAGAGATGGACATGGACACCCTGGCATAGAACACCCAAATATGAGGGTGCACCCTTCAGTTCACCCACAAATATGAACAAGGATGGGGAAAAAGTAGTCCCAGGAGTCTGACCTGGAAGGGGAGGTTACTGGAACAGGGTGCCCAGAGAAGCTGTGGCTGCCCCTGGATCCCTGGAAGTGTCCAAGGCCAGGTTGGATGGGGCTTGGAGTACCCTGGGATAGTGGAAGGTGTCCCTGCCCATGGCAGGGGTGGCACTGGATGGTCTGTAAGTTTCCTCCAACCCAAACCAGTCTGTGGTTCTCTGTTTTTGCTGATGATACAAAAGGAGATAAACCAGTCCATCCCTTTAATGCCACTTGTTTGGCCATCTTTGGAGCCAGGTGTGCATTACAAGGAGTCACTGGCACAGCTGCTGTGTGCCCTGTGCTGGCAGGGTGCTGCTGCTGCACAGCTCACACCAGGCTCAGACTGACATGGCAGATCAGGCACAGCTCCCACCAGGCTCAGACTAACGTGACTCTCTCAGGGAACTGCTCTGTCCCTGCCCATGGGGCACAGCAGCCCTGGCAGCAGGAGGAACACAGTGCCTGTATGCCCAAAGAGCACAGGTACCTTGGGCACAAATCACACCTCATTACACAGCTCTGCCAGGACTTTGGAGTGCAGAACTTTCCAGTGGGCTCACTGTCTCCCAAAGCTATTTCTGGGCTGTTGCAGTTTACATGGTGGCTTTTGTTCAAGGCTGTGCCTGAAACCACAGCGCAGCCCTTGCTTCTAAACAAGCCAACAGCTCCTTTTTTTTTTTTTAACATTTCCACTTTCTGCTCTGACATTAGTACATTTTGTGGCTTCCCGGAATTAATATTGAAGTTTTAATGTTATTAATAGCTCAGCCTTTAATTTACCTGTGTTGCTAGAAGCAATTAATAATGCCTTACTGATTCTCCATGAATAGCATAAAATATTGATGTAAGAGCAGGACTATTAATACTCCTGGAATTATATCCCCTCATTTCACTTGTCTATAACAGACAACTTTAATAAGACTGTAGGAGGAGAGTTATGTTGGCTTCTCATATATTTTTAGCTTTATCTACTAAAGTATTCGCTTTTATTCTGGAGTGTTTTATCATTAGCTGTTTGATATGTTTTAGTCAAAGGAGACATTGGGTTTACAAGGAGCAAATGGGTAATATTTTTTACCCCTGTGTAAGAGACGGTCCGAAGATCCCTCATTTGCCTCACGACCATCGTCAAGGACAGAGACTGAAACCCCTAAAAGGGACTTGAAAATCTCAGCACAGGAGTTCTGGCCTGGCTGAGGTGGGATGTTTGCCAAGTGCTGCCTGCAGGTGTGTTTGATGGAAAAACCCAGCACGTATATTGGAACACCAGAACCTGAGCAGAAACAATGGGCAAGTCACGGTGAAGTGACTGCGCCTGCTGACCTGTACTGGTTGACATTGTACCTGCTGACGACCGATCTGCTCTGAGTTCTCTAAACGAACACTGCAATGATTTCCCCCACCTGTTTGGCCAACTGCCTGTCGCTTCAGAGAGGACTATAAGGACCCCTGAGTTAACCACAGACTTGTAGATCTCCCCACGGAAGAAGACGGATCTATTGGCTGGACCAGGAGGATTTCGTCTCTCCGTTGGTAGCTATAACCCACCCCCTCTTTCTCTTTTCTCGCTATCCTTTATTTCCCTTCAAATCCTCTCTATCGCACTTGTGGGCACTAAATAAAGGTGCATTGTTGATTGAGAAAACTGAGTTGTCCCCCGCTGTGTCTTTTGCGCCTTGAGATCCCTAAAACGAACCATCAGGTTCTCTGCATATATTTGCGGACCCTGACACCCTGTTCTACAGCAGGTGACACCAGGTGATCCTAGCATGCCTCTTGTCCTTAACATCCACAGGCAGACAGTGAAGCAGGACAACTGCCTGACTTTCAGTTTGGTGAAAAGCTAAAAATTCTGCAGGAGAAATGGTTCTAAGTCTGTTTTGAACAGAATTTTGAGGGAGGGTAATTTGTCAAATGCTCTAAGTCTGGAGATTAAATACAACTTTTTTTCCATAGGATAAGGCCTGTTTCTTTCAAAGCTTTGCAGGTAAAGACTAATTGAGAATGAGGAGAGGTGGGGTTCCTATTCTGCCAGCACTGATGGTGAATAATAAATGCCCATTTGACAAGCAATGCTCACAGATCATCTTGCAGAACTGAATGTGTCTGTGGTAGGAATATTACTCAGGAAAGGAGAAGACAGATTAGCCCATCATGCAGAATAAGTGATCAGAGAGGGCAAAGGGAAAGGATTACATCCCAAAGTTTTGTTCCTATTGTACCATGGCACTGAGAAAAATTGTTTGTGTGATTCTGAGTTTGAAAAGCCCTAAGAGCCTATACTTCTGTTCCACAAGTATATGTCACTAATTCTGTTCTCTTCAAATCTCGTTGGTGAATATTTGCTATTAATACCTTTTGATATGTATATGTACATTTATTTCTCCCATGCCTGTCTATATTATAACTGGAGTCAAAACCTAATGTTTTTCTGTACTAAGATTACTTTAGATATGAATCTGGAGCTCAGCTAAAACTGAGGAGCTGAGAAGACACATTTAAGGCATAAAGAGGAAACAAGGCCCTATTATTAAACCTCTTGTTGCAATGTCTGTTTGCTAAAATGCTGAGGCATAATTGCATCTCACAAACATCAATGAACAGGTCACAGCTGTTCAAACACTTTATTATGGTCCTCAAAATATTGCTATACTGTGAAATTAATTCAAATAAAAATACCCAAAGGAATAAGAAATAGGAAAAAAGAGCAGTCCTAATTAATATTCTTTCATGCCAGTCTTGCATAAGAATTCTGAAAAGCCAACAGTACATTTTGAAGTATATTTCAAATTTTCATAATCTCAGTGGCAGGTCTGTGAGAAAGGGTGATCAGTGAGGGTGGAACCAACCTGAGGCTTCTGCTTGCCTCTTCTGCACCTTCTCTAGGAAACAATTTTGTGTGTGAAATTGGAAAGTGAATTATTCTTCATGTCCCTCAGTCCTCTCAGTGGGAATGGGGTTGCGAGTTTTGTGTCTCACAGAGAAGTTAAATTATAAATTACTTTATAAGGTGCTCAGATTCTCCAGTAAATGTGTGTGAAGTGTGAAATACACCCAGGCAGGGAGAGTTAATGTTATTTTAATAATATCAAATCAGGAACATTCCCTATCAAAGCAAGCTGAAGCTGCATATAATAATGGTCATTGATTGATACTAGTGTAATTGTCATTGCTTTACATTGCCAACGCAGTTAAAAGAGTTTTATTTTGCCAGATGTCTTGGTTGGGGAAGACAGGTATCTGGCAGGTAATAAAAAAAAAAAAACAACTGCAGTTTCCGTTGGGATGGAGAGTGTAACCCCCCCCCTCCACTCCCTTTTTTTCTTTTTCAATTATAAATTACAATCAGAGGCTCTTAGGCAAAGATTTGGGAAATAGGAATAGCAGTTCTTTACTAGTATGTAATACAAAGCAAACAAACACACACCAAAAAAAAAACACCCCACCAAACAACTACAGCATTAATAACAAAAGAAAACAGTACCAAGAACCTTGAGGGCTTTGTTTCACAAAACCCAGGGCAGTTTGGTTTCGGTGTCCCTGCAGGATCCTCAGAGCACCAAGCTGAAACAGTGGAAAAGTCCCAGGCTGGTAGCTGGGATGGCAGGGTGTCTCGGAAGGCAGGGGCAGGATGTCTCGGCCGCGCAGGGGGTGCAGGGTCACACTGTAGCAAGAGAAGCAGCGCCGAAGAAGCCGAAGGCGAGGCAGAACCGGCCCAGCTCCCGCGGGTGGCAGAGAAAACTCAGGATTTAGGCCGAACCGGTGATAGTAGATTTCCCAGGACTGGATCCCTTTGGTCACAGTGAAACTCTTCCAGCCAGCAACAGCCATTCTCTCCCACCCTGAACGCCGAATGCCGGAAAAATAAGAGCCCACAGCTGCCTCAAGCTCTGTCTTTTACCTGCATTATCTCCCCCTTCCACCTTTGTCCACCCCTTTGTTTCGGTTAAGTACTCTCAAGTATCCAACACTTGGTCTCCTTGGTAACTTATGGGGAAAAAATTCTTTAAAGAAAGAAGGAACAAACATAACCCTCAACATTATCCACCCCGAATTTTTTACCCATACCAACATATTTCATTGAGTTTTAACTGTTAAAATATATATATATATATTCATGCAAATATGGATGCAGCCACATTGTCATGGGTAGTTCACCCCAAAACAAGGTCCTCTTGAAGTATGCATCGGGTCTCTCCATCCTTTTGCATCACCCACCAGGTGCAACCTGGTCCCTGAGCGAAGACAACCCCACGGATGGGATTGTCTTTGCTGGAGGCAGGATTAATCCAAACAGTTTTTCCCAGCATACCTCTCATGTGTACCACTGGAACCTTATCTCCGTCTGTCTTTTGCAAGGGCTCAGATTGGGCAGGACCTGCTCGGTTGGTGGAACCTCGAGTGTTCACCAACCAGGTGGCCTTTGCTAAATTAATATCCCAATTCTTGAAGGTTCCCCCACGCAGTGCCTTCAAGGTAGTTTTAAGCAGGCCATTGCACCGTTCAACTTTCCCGGTCGCTGGTGCATGATAAGGAATATGGTACACCCACTCAATGCCATGTTCTCTAGCCCAGGTGCTTATAAGACTATTCTTGAAATGGGTCCCATTGTCCGACTCGATTCTCTCAGGGGTGCCATGTCTCCACAGGACTTGTTTTTCCAGGCCCAGGATGGTGTTCCGGGCAGTAGCATGAGGCACAGGGTAGGTCTCCAACCATCCAGTGGTGGCTTCCACTATGGTTAGCACATAACGCTTGCCCTGGCGGGTTTGGGGAAGGGTGATGTAGTCAATCTGCCAGGCTTCCTCAAACTTGTATTTGGACCACCACCCACCATACCATAAGGGCTTCACCCGCTTGGCTTGCTTGATTGCAGCACATGTCTCACAGTCATGGATAACTTGAGAAATACTGTCCATGGTTAAATCCACCCCTCGGTCTCGGGCCCACTTATAGGTGGCATCTCTGCCCTGATGACCTGAGGCATCATGGGCCCATGGAGCTAGGAACAACTCTCCCTTGTGTTGCCCATCTAAATCTATCTTTGACACTTCTATCTTGGCAGCCTGATCTACCTGCTTGTTGTTTTGGTGTTCCTCATTAGCCCGACTCTTGGGAACATGGGCATCTACATGGCGGACTTTCACAGGCAGCTTCTCTACACAAGTGGCAACGTCCTTCCATTCATCAGCAGCCCAGATTGGTTTTCCCCTACGCTGCCAGTTGGCCTTTTTCCACCTTTCCAGCCAGCCCCACAGAGCATTGGCTACCATCCACGAATCACTGTAGAGGTAGAGCTTTGGCCACTTCTCTCTTTCAGCAATGTCAAGGGCTAATTGAACGGCTTTGAGTTCAGCAAGTTGACTTGATCCCCCTTCTCCGTCAGTGGTTTGTGCGACTTGTTGTGTGGGGCTCCATACTGCTGCTTTCCACTTGCGGTTCATCCCTATGATGTGCCAGGAACCATCAGTGAAAAGAGCGTAGTGTGTTTCTTCTGCTGGCAGTTGGTTGTACGGTGGAGCTTCTTCAGCCCGTGTCACTTGTTCCTGCTCCTCTTCATCTGTGAGACCGAAGTTTTCTCCTTCCGGCCAGTTTGTAATTATCTCCAAAATCCCAGGGCAATTTGGGTTTCCAATACGGGCACGCTGTGTGATGAGGGCAGTCCATTTGCTCCATGTGGCATCGGTGGCATGGTGCGTGGAGGGAGCCTTTCCTTTAAACATCCACCCCAGCACTGGTAGTCGGGGTGCCAAGAGGAGTTGTGCTTCTGTGCCAATCACTTCTGAGGCAGCTTGAACTTCTTCATAGTCGGCCAAGATCTCCTTCTCTGTGGGAGTGTAGTTGGCTTCAGATCCTCTGTAACTTTGACTCCAGAATCCCAGTGGTCGGCCTCAGGTCTCCCCAGGCACCTTCTGCCAAAGGCTCCAGGACAAACCGTTGTTCCCGGCTGCAGAATAAAGCACATTCTTCACATCTGGTCCCATCCTGACTGGACCAAGGGCTACTGCATGTGTAATCTCCTGCTTGATCTGGGCAAAGGCTTCTTGCTGTTCAGGGCCCCAGTGGAAATTATTCTACTTGTGGGTAACCAGGTAGAGAGGGCTCACGATCTGACTGTACTCAGGAATGTGCATCCTCCAAAAACCTATGGCTCCTAGGAAAGCTTGTGTTTCCTTTTTGCTGGTCGGTGGAGACATTGCTGTGATCTTATCAATGACCTCAGTGGGGATCTGCCGCCGTCCATCTTGCCACTTTACTCCCAGGAACTGGATCTCTCTGGCAGGTCCCTTGACTTTGCTCTTCTTGATGGCAAACCCGGCTTTCAGCAAAATCTGGATGATCTTTTTTCCTTTCTCAAACACTTCAGCTGCAGTCTTTCCCCACACAATGATGTCATCGATGTGCTGTAGATGTTCCGGAGCCTCACCCTTCTCCAGTGCAGCCTGGATCTGCCCATGGCAGATGGTGGGGCTGTGTTTCCTCCCCTGGGGCAGTCGGTTCCAGGTGTACTGCACG
Organism: Chamaea fasciata; assembly: GCF_029207755.1. Taxonomy (NCBI): domain Eukaryota; kingdom Metazoa; phylum Chordata; class Aves; order Passeriformes; family Sylviidae; genus Chamaea; species Chamaea fasciata. Next base: position 1,746,112 of record NW_027094114.1, on the reverse strand, counting down.
CCCCTCCAGGTGAAAGCAAACTGAGGCCTGCATTCTGCAGCCCGAGGAATGGAGAAAAATGCATTGGCAACATCAATAGTGGCATACCACCTCGCTGCCTTGGACTCCAGCTCGTACTGAAGTTCCAGCATGTCCGGCACAGCAGCGCTCAGGGGCGGAGTCACTTCATTCAATGCACGATAGTCCACAGTCAGTCTCCATTCTCCATCAGACTTGCGCACAGGCCAGATGGGGCTGTTAAAGGGTGAGTGGGTTTTGCTGACCATCCCTTGGCTCTCCAGCTCACGGATCATCTTGTGGATGGGGATCACGGCATCTCGATTTGTCCAATACTGCCGACGGTGCACCGTCAAGGTGGCAACAGGTACTTGTTGTTCTTCTCCCTTCAGGAGTCCCACTGCAGATGGGTTCTCTGATAGTCCCGGCAAGGTGTTCAACTGCTTAATGTTCTCTGTCTCCACGGCAGCTATTCCAAAAGCCCATCTGAGTCCTTTAGGGTCTTTATAATATCCATTCATGAGGAAGTCTATGCCCAGAATACACGGAGCCTCTGGGCCGGTCACAATCGGAAGTTTCTGCCACTCCTTCCCGGTCAGGCTCACCTCGGCTTCAACCAGAGTCCATTCCTGATGTGCCAGGCCATCGAATCCACACAGTCCAAAAAACCCGATTTTCCCGTGCCTTTTCCTGGCTAGAGGCAGGGCCCCTCTAGCACTGGTTATTATTCCCTTCTTGGACGTACATGGTAGAGGTTCCTTCGAGGGAATCTGACACAGCATTCCCACCTCCGTAATACCTGGCAGCTTGCTCATGGGAGGCTGAAGCTACCTTCATTCTAGTGGAACTCCCTCTGTTAGTGTTTCTCTCCTTGAGCTCACGTACCCGTGCTGCCAGGACAGAAGTAGGTTTCCCATGCCACGCTCCCATGTCCTCCCCATGGTCCCGCAGATAAAACCACAGGTCAGCTCGAGGGGTGTACCCTCTCTCTCTCGCTGGGGAATGTTGGGCTCTGATTCTGGGGCCTGTGACTTACACGGGTGCTACATGGGAACTGTTCCTTCTCATCTCCTCTCATTTCCCTCATCTCCTCTTTGAGTTCCTTCACCACCGCAGAGACATGAGCCTGCATTGGGCCACTGATCATACTTTCATAATTTCTGAGCTTGTTGGCAACAGAACCCACTGTCTCTTTTACCAGAACCTCAACCCAATCCGGGTGGGTCCTTTCTGAGCCCGGCTGTGGGGCAGAGTCAGGCTCTGGGGTATCATCCCTATTCTGTGGGGTAGGTATCAGGGTGGTCTTCCAGGTCAATCTTCCCTTATCTCTGAATGCTAAATAGAATACGCATATTAACAGCACCAGCCATTGTATGATCATTGGCTTTCAGAGAGGATTTAAACCCTTCAACAACTGGTGGGGCAGACCCAAAGAGGTGGGTAAGGGGTTGGGAAAAAAACTCCCCCGGTGTCATTTCCTCACAGTAGGTACCATTGTTAAAGTAACTCCAAAAACACACAGTTAGTGTACGATAACCCTGAATCCATGTACCTGCTTTCCAGAGGAGATTAAAAATCCATGAGTTCTTCACCTTATTAAGCCATAAAATAAACTGGATGACAGTCACAGTAACCTTAGGTATCGGGCCCATGTTTCGATAAGGGCCTGCATATGGGAAGAATACAGCCACAACCACATGCCACCCAAACCAGGTTAAGTTAGACCACATATTGCTGCCTAATGAGGTTTTTATATCCAACACACACATAAGAAAGTACTAGGTTAGTTAAGAACCGCTATTTCTCTTCCCTTTTCTTTTCTCAGTGCCTTAAAGCCCCACACTTGGGCGCCAAAATCTGTCTTGGTTTGGGAAGACAGGTATCTGCCAGGTAATAAAAAAAAACAACTGCAGTTTGCTTTGGAATGGAGAGGGTAACTCCCCCCCCACTCCCTTTTTTTCTTTTTCAATTATAAATTACAATCAGAGGCTCTTAGGCAAAGATTTGGGAAATAGGAATAGCAGTTCTTTACTAGTATGTATTACAAAGCAAACAAACACACACAAAACAAACCCCAAACAACTACAGCATTAATAACAAATGAAAACAGTACCAAGAACCTTGAGGGCTTTGTTTCACAAAACCCAGTGCAGTTTGGTTTCGGTGTCCCTGCAGGGTCCTCAGAGCACCAAGCTGAAACAGTGGAAAAGTCCCAGGCTGGTAGCTGGGATGGCAGGGTGTCTCGGAAGGCAGGGGCAGGATGTCCCGGCAGCGCAGGGGGTGCAGGGTCACACCGTAGCAAGAGAAGCAGCGCCGAAGAAGCCGAAGGCAAGGCAGAACCGGCCCAGCTCTCGCAGGTGGCAGATAAAACTCAGGATTCAGGCCGAACCGGTGATAGTAGATTTCCCAGGACTGGATCCCTTTGGCCACAGTGAAACTCTTCCAGCCATCAACAACCGTTCTCTCTCTCCCCAAACGCCTGAAAAAGAAGAGCCCACAGCTGCCTCAAGCTCTGTCTTTTACCTGCATTATGTCCCCCTTCCAACTTTGTCCACCTCTTTGTTTCGGTTAAGTACTCTCAAGTATCCAACACTTGGTCTCCTTGGTAACTTATGGGGAAAAAATTCTTTAGAGGAAGAAGGAACAAACCTAACCCCCAACACTGACTTATCTCAAGGTGGCCCAGTTTGCAAAGCCACCTCTTGGAGTAAATGGGCATTTTCCCTGTGGTTCATTGGCTCAATCAGGCCAGCACCTTTGGAGATCTGAAATTCAACCTGCAGCGCAGAGGTTCCATCTCTGCAGTGCCCAGGAAGACTCAGCTAATGAGTGCATTCTATTTTAGATGGTGGTGGTGGTCACTAAATAAACCTGAGGTTTTGACTTCGCATTTTGGTTTCCTGTAGATACTAGCGAGGTGGCCATAAAATAAATGAGGAGTTTGGGCGAGAGCAAAATGCAGATCCAATCAATATGATTAATGCTACGTTCTCCAGTTTATTCTGTCTGTGATGGCAAGTTTTATACAGTTTCACAGTTTACATTTACAGGTGTATTCTCATTGGCATACAGCACAGGGAAGGATGCAAACACTCATTGTTGAATAAACTCTTAAGGCAGCTACTGTGTCCACACTAATTACTGTACTTGCTAACTACTAGAAAACCCTCTGACCCTTGCTAACACCTTAAGTTTTATTCTAACTGGGCCACACTCTTGGCACTGAATTTCTACCTGCGCCACTAATTCCTACAAGCCTCAGGATGAGGCCCAGTCTGGGTGATTCAATTACAGTCTATATCGGCTACAGTAGATCTGTTTAAAAAGCTGGATTTGATACTTTCTTTGCAGCTTTCAGCTTTGAGCTGGGCCAGAGGACACTTCATTTTCAGATGGACATATGCCAGATAGACACCTAAAAGCTCCTCTCTTTGTGCTTCTTGTTTGTTGAACATTCATTTTCCATAAAATATAAATATTTAGCATGTTACTATGTTATGTTCAACAGAAGAGAAAAAGAAACTATCAAAATTATGCCTACATAAATTTAAAAAAAATAAAAGAGAAATCATAGCCTTTCAAAACAGTGAAAGTCAGAAGAGTTCTCAATATATGTTTCTAAGGGTGGCAATCTCAATAGAGGGTTTTTAAACTAAAATAATTCTGTTTTGTTTTAATGAATCAAAACTAAAGGTTCCCACAATTACATTTAATGTTATGGATTAGAGGAGAAGGACACATCTATTTTCTGTGTCTGAATTCAGCTTAGCACTGCTACACACCTTTTAAAAATTCCTGTGGTTCCCCCTCAATCTATAAGGCTTCCTTCGATTAGTTCTAAAAATACAGAGACTCTTATACATAAATTAGGAAATATTTTGATTTTGTCTGTCTTATGAGAACATTCTTTCCTTTTACTAGTAAAAATATCTGCATATTCAATTTTCTTCTGAACTTTGCAACACAGCACAGGCAAACCCAACAAAGGGATCTTTCAGTGTGTTAGTTTCGGTGACTTCAAAAGCATTATGCCAAATATGCACTGAGCCCTTTACAAACAGCTAAGCACAGAAAACTTTTATTTCAGGGCTGCTTTGAGGCTGAGTAATGAGTTCTGTTCCTCCTGCAGCACTCCCTGCTGCTGATGAGGGAGTGAGAATGGAACTGGCCGCACACTCAGCTGCTGGAGTGAGGGAGCACTGCCACAGTGCCTGGATGGGAGCAAAGTTTGAAAGAATTTGAAATGGAGCAGAGCTGGTTTTGCAATGTACTGGGTGTTCTGTTTGCATTGCCCTTGCAGCCAACTTCATGGGGGCTGAGGGATGGCTAGGAAATATTATATTTAGTTTTTCAGACTTTATCTGCTTCAAGAGGTGATCTTCCTGTAATTTTAGTATTTCAAATATTTCAAGAGCAGCCCTGCTGAGAAGGACTTGAAGGAGAGGCTGAACATGTCCTGGCCATGTGCACTCACAGCCCAAGAACCACCCGTGGCCTGGGCTGTGTCAAAATACGTGTGGGCAGCAGGGAGGGAGGTTGTGCTTTACAAGGGTTGTAGTGGTTTGAAAGCAAAACAAATGAGAGGCTCCAAGTCAGAGATACAATTTAATAGGAAAAAAAGGAAAGAAAGTAAAATAAAATAGATGCAATAATACAAAAGACCACCGACAGGGTCAGAATACAACCTGAGCAGAGTGATGGAAGCAGTCCAGGTGAGGTGGTCTTCCTGAAGCAGTGATCCTGTAGAAAGGTCTGGTACCTCTGTTCCTCTGGGAATCCAGTGGGTAAGCGCCCCTCTGGTGTTCAGAGTCTCAGCTTATATCCAGGCTGGAATGCTTGGTTTCTCCCTCTGGGCGGAGCATCTCACAATGGGATGGTGAGTCATGTGATAAGGCCTGATGGGCCCATTAACAGGAGGTAGTCCAGGAGGGGGTTATCTGTCAGCTGTGTAGCAAAGGTGCTGATGGGCCCATTAACAGAAGATAAGCCAGAGTGGAGGAGGCAGGGAGCACTGCCTCACCTGGTTTCAACAGTTCATGAAGATGGTGATAGAATATACTTCAACCCAGGACAAGCGTGTATAGTGACAGGAGAAGGGGGAATGGTTTTAAATTGAAAGACAGCATGTTTAAATGAGATATTGCGAAAAAAAAAACTGTTCCCTGTGAGGGTGATGAGGCCCTGGCACAGGGTGCCCAGAGAAACTGTGGCTCCCCCTGCATCCCTGGAAGTGTCCAAGGCCAGGTTGGATGGAGCTTGGAAGATCACAGCAGGGGATTGGAATGAGAGGATCTTTAAGGTCCCTTTCAAACCAGGCAATTTTGGGGTTCATTCTGTGATTCTGTCTTTCAGCAAATGATAAAAATAGGACATTTCCCAGCATGTTCCCTACAGGCAAACCACTAGTACTGGTTCACAGCTCAGATCAGCAGACTTCATGCAAATCTTGGACAAGTTGTGCTCAGAAGCATCAACAACTACTTTCAAAGCAGTTAAAAGTCCAGCTCAGAAGAACAGCACTGAATTTTCACACTGAAAGTAGGAAAAGAAAGGTCTCTCTTTGCAGGTGGTTCCTGCATTTCATCCAACACAGGGTTCATCAAGTCTTTTGATCTGTGACAATAATGACATCTACAGTGGTATGAGATCAGAGATCCTGAAGATTAAAAGTCCACGATGCTGATCAGGGCATCCTTTTAAATATGTAATTGCAGCAGATGTAGCTTACAAAGAAAGCAAGACAAATGTTTGCTGATGGTTTTGCATTAGGACAATGATGCTGAAGCTGGAGGTTCAGCTGCCAATCCCAGTTCTGCTTCTGGATGAGTGGTGGAGAGGACAAAGTGATCTCAAGCACTGCTATTGTATTTGCCTATATTTCTGTTAATGCCACTTATGATGAGACTGCAGCATCTGCTCAGCCTGTATTAAATTGATAAAAGCTTGTTCTTGCTTTGATGGTGCCACTAGAAACAAAGATCATTTCACCTTTCCCTGGAAAGAAATGTGAATCACATAATTTGAGGTTTTATTACGATGAGCCAGAAGTAAAAGTCAGTAATTTCCTCTTGTGTAAGAGCAGGAGCAGGAGCTGGTTTTCTGAGTTTTGCTCCTATTTTAGAGTGGCCTCCTACAAAATGAAACGGAAGCTTCTTGTAAAAGAGAGAAAGGATGATGGGTGTCACCGTGAGCATTTGCTAAAAATTTGGGGTCCAGTCAAACTCAGCAGGCACTGCTGTGTTCTCCAGCACAGCACATGGGTGAAAACATTTTGAGTGGTGCTTTCATCTTGAGCAGCATTTGACCTCAATGGGGAGCAGAAACAGCAGCCCTTATCTTGGAGACAATTCTGGACATGAAAATTCTGGATGTGAGAAATCCAGGGGTACAGATGCTGACTTTGAAATATCACCCTGTAAGGATACTTTTTTGACAGTACAAATCAAGCCCTAAATTACTTTTCATCTCTTCACTTGGAGAGATGGGATCTACTTAAAGGGAAGCAAATAGGCAGATTTTTAAACACAATTTTTTAAAAATGTCTAAACCTAGCAGTCTGCAAGCGGAAATGCAGTCAATGCAGCATTTTCTATGAACAAATTTTATGGAAGTTGGATGCCCACTTAACTTCTTTCCAGACAGTAAAGAACAGCACACAAATTTCACAACCATGACTAATTATAGTTTATTCTAAGAATAGGCCTGATTATTTCTTTCCCCCCTCATTATTAATATTAATATGTTCTCACTGTCCCCAGAATCGAGAGGAGAGTGCTGCTTATGTATCATGGCTGTTAGAACAATGATGGCAGACACAAAAGAGAAGCTACTTTTTCTACTAATACAGAATTTTTCTGGGATAAACAAACTGTGGCAGCAGTTTCATTCCACCTGGAGCCCCCCTGCAGTCTGTCACATCATTCAAAGGCAATGTTATTGGTTTATATTTGGCTAACCAATGCTCCAGGAAAGATCCAAACCCGGCCTGGGTGTGCCCAGTGAGAGTTGATTCCACATCTCTCTCTCAGAGTGCAATTCCTGTTTCTTGTTTGTGTGCAAAACCTCACAGATACTCCATGGTGGAAAGTGCTTTTTCTACATCAAAAAGTGGCTCTTTCTGCTCTTTTGGTTTGATCAGGGGCTGTACCTATTCAGGAGCTGCTCCAGCTGCTGGAGGGGCAGCAGGGTGTGGCAGGGAGAGGGGAGCAGACAGAGCCATCGATCTTGGTGACCCCTGATGCACATCAGCACTTTCCTCCTGCCTAAGGGGCACATCTGAGGTGATTAAACAACCAGCATCTCACCCTGAGGAGCATCAATCCCTGGAGCAGCCACTGAGAACTCTGCTCTGGGCTCTGGAGCCTGTTCCACTCTCAGAGGAAACCCAAATGAATCCTTGCTCCTATGTGGGCTGATGCCTTTCAAGCCTTTTATTGTTTGTCTCAATTACTGCTTCGTCGTAAAACAATTATTTCCCTTTTGGTCTTAAATGAAACTGGCACAGCAGTGCATCTTATAATGGGTTATTGTGTATTCCCTAGTTTAGGAAGGGGAAAATTGGATTGACAGGTCCCTTAGTGAAGATGAGTTTATTGGTATGTTCAGCATTACCCTTTAGCATTTACCCAGAGCATGTTTTAAAATTTTTGACTATTTTAAAAAAATTCGTCAGCCAGAACTCCAAATCCAAAATGTAAATAGATTTTGGATAGGCATGAATCAAACTTTTTATCAGCAACATACTGGGCAATATAAGCAAATTATTTTTTATATATTTCTGCATGTGTACCAGTATTGGTGACATCTCCCATAATATTATCAATTAGAACCCATAGACAGTTTTAGACTGAGTTTGCTGATGTCTTGATAGCAGAAAATGCAGCTTACATGTACCATAAGATAACATAGAAATCACAGTTAGGTCTTCCCAAAAATACGCAATTCAGAGTTTAATTTAGAAAGAAAAATTAACCCTTTTTATCCATGTTTCCTAATTGCTCAAAGCTCTAAGTCTCATGCTTCCAATATGAAAATCCAGTTTTAAAAGGAGGGAAAATATTTATAGAGAATAAACTAGCACAGGAAAAGAAAAATAAGGGTTAAGATTTATTTATGTCTTTATACTGCTTTATACAAATTTCAGTTAATTATTTAAAGTAATGTAGCAACAGTCAGTGAAGTCATAGAACTGTCTTGCTTGTGTACTCTAAACTGCAGCATAAAATTAGCAAAGGTGGAAAAAAATGGGGTTTTCATCTTATTGTCTCAGCTGAGCACTTTTAGAGAAACACAGACTGAAAATTAAAGGTCCTTGGAGATGTGTTTGAGTTATGGTTGAGCCCCAGGGCTGCTGTACAAATAGCATCCTACCAGAACCTCATGTATATGTTATAAGCTATATGCACTTCTTAAACTGAGGTGGAATAAAAAAAAAATTCAGGTTTTTCTCATATTTCTGGAAGTTGTTTTTTAGAGGCCTTTATTTCTTTTAGATGCTTCCTGGTGTGGAGGAATCATTCAGATCAAGACCATCCTCCCTAGAGCAGAAGCTCTGGGATAAGCTTCCTGGATATTTGTGCTGATAAAGCAGTTACCAATAAAAAGCCCAGAAAATAAATCCCCTGTATTCTGCATTGAGACTGCTGGTATTTAATAGTGTAATTATTAACATTAAAACACTAAAGTTATTCTGAACTTTAGAGTGCTCCTGCTTCCCTCAGGCAGAGAAAACATCCTGTGGCTCTTCATCCTCTTTTTTCTGAGGTATCTGTGCAGTTTCTTGATTTTTATTTAGTTTATAAAGAAATTGATTGCAGAATGTGCAACTAAAAATAGACATTTCTGAGAACACTTCTGTAAAAACATTGTGAGAAAGCTGCTACCCAGATAAATCAGTTACTTGTACTGACTTTCTCCTCTAAAACTTCCCCTCTTTGCATGTTTAGCTGAAAGACTCAGGAGTGAAGTGGTTTTTATTCAAATAACACAGAACAAGGCTGGCAGCTCCACAGGCCTTTCCAAGGCATCCAGCTCACGCAGGCAAAAACCCTGGGAAGATTAAACATCTCTAAGGTAAAATCCAAAGCAGCAATTTTTCATCACAATTTAGGAAATCGGTCCCTAAATAGATAAATTATGGAGATTAATGATTTTAGCTCTGTAAGTTAAATTCAGTAAATAGTTGCAGTCAAAATCCTTACTCTTTAGCTAAAATATGGAGTAATTTAGGATTTTAAAAAGGGTAATTATCAAAGGAACAGTGAATATTTCATTATGTAAGAGATTTTTGGTTGCTTATTTACTGTCACCAGAAAAAAAAACTGGTTTCCTTTGGCTCAAATATATATATATATATTTCATTTTTTTCCTTTCTGGTCTGCCTGCAAACTAAGAAAAACGTTATTTTCCTGACTTTACTCTGGAGTTGAGACTTGTTTTATTCCCATGGCTGTTCCCTGATCCATTGTCTTTACCTGAGAGTGCCAAACACAGGCCCCAGCTCTCACCCAGATTTTTTTTGCAGTGCAGACATCAGTCATTGGAAATTGGATGATCCCATCAAACCAACTTCCAGGCCATCAGGATTTATCAGGCCTAAACACAGGCTCCTCTATGGGGCCATATCTCCTGTTTCAGTTCTTCCCAAGAAGGGAATGACTCCATCAGTCTGGTCGATACCATAATCCCCTATAAGGAAATACAGCTGCAGAAAAGAGTCTCTCTGTGTTTAGCAGGTGTTTATTTTTCCCCCTCTGTGACAGCAGCTCATTAGTAGCTCTGGAGTCAATGAAATTAGAGCACTGTCAATCCAGCAGAGCTAAATAGGGTTTGTCTCTAATGCTGGGACACTGAAAGCCTTTATCAAACAGAGCTCCTTCAAAGACATGACTTCAGCTTACCAGCAGAGATCTTTCATCTGTTTGAGATGTTATCCTGGAGATTCAAGGGGCATATTAGAAAAATATGTTATGTAAAAGTTATGTTAGTGATGCCTGACAATTGGCAAAAACAATGTAGATTTTTTTAATGTCTGTTAAGAAATGAGGAATAAGTTTGTTTTATTTTTGTAGCTTAACAGTCAGGAAAAGCGTTGTTTGAGGGTAAGGGTGACATCACCTGTTGCTGCTGGATAGCTCTCCTTACCTGTTATTTATTCCTGTTTAAATTGTTTCTACACCAGAGTCTGTTAAGCTGTTAATTCTGCAAAAGGCTTTAGAACTACATGTTATAGCAGGCTGTTTAAGGGAAAAGAATATTTTCCAGTTCCAAATGTTTTTTTTCATTCTTTATTCTCACAATGAACAGGCAAAGTAGAGTGAGTGCTCTTCATTTTCATACTAGATTTGTAATTAACTTTTGGAGGTCATCACTAAAACGTGGCTCAATTGCTATTTCAATTGAGTGCTGTGCCAGAATTTTGGTTACAGCTGCAACTCGAGGCTCCATTTCTGTGTGCATTGTGCAGTGGCAAATAGCAAATTAAGGCTGGAATGATGTTGAGAGCACTGCTAAAACTTCCTTTGACTTTCAAAAGAGCAGTACCAGAACTCCAGCACACTTTGTATATCATTGGGAAGTGCAGTGTCAATGCTAAAAGATTAACTGTTAGACAAAATTCATCAGTTGCACTCGATTACGTGCATCAGGAATCTAAAAAAAGGCTTCAAAATAGAACATGTAATTTAGCTATGAATGACAGTCTCCATGCCCCAATACATCTCAGTATCTGGCTGGAATGATTACTTAATGCGAATTTGTTCTCTATACTGAAAGATCCCCTGGACAGTTTGCAAATATTTTAAGAGGCTGCTGTTGCCAGTGTCAGTACTGAGCAGTGCTGCAGATTGGATTTGGAATTATTTCAATTCCACATCCTAACACATTCCCTCAGTGGATCCCATTTTGGATCAAGTTGGAAATAAAAGCATAATGTTTCCTAGCACAAAGAACTACTGCCTTCAGCTCCTTCACTCTGGCCTCTGCTATTCCAGTTACCCCTCTTTCCATGAGAGGGAAAGTGGTAGGAGAGAATATTAAAATCACAGAAGGGTTTGGTGAGGCATAGATTTGAGAAATCCCAGCAGATCCTTTATAGTACATTAAAGAGCATATACTGTATGTTAGAATGTATTCCAAGTAGTATTTTAGAATATATGAGACGGCATTTAGTGAACAGCAAACACTGTGTCTGTTACCCTTTTGCATATATTTAAGCCCCACAAGTGTGGAAAACCTTCAGCATACTCAGAAGAACTTGAAGAACTAGCCTAAACAGCAGAATAACAGGGCTAAGGGTGCAGATAAAGAAAAGAACACAGACTCTAAGAAGATATGTTCCCTTGAAAATGTGCCGAGGGCCAAAGCACACATGGAAGAGAGAAACGTGAAGAGGTGAATGCCAGAAGACCACCACCATGGCCCAGAGACCACCACCACCAAGGACTAAGCATGCCCAGAAGGGTGTGAAGTAATTACCATACCAAGCGAGCATGGGTGGGGTCAGGGAATTAATATGTATGAAGGGGAACCATGGAATGTCATGCATATGCAAGACCTCAGGGAATAATAAGGGGGGCAAGTTCCCTGGTGGGTATGTGTTATAAATGATCAGCCAATTTCATAAAATGAATTAATTAAAAATTGATAAGAAAAAAACCACAATATCACCTCTTACCATTCAATTTTCTTGAGTTACACTAAATACTTCCATGATCACTTACACAAACACTTGAATTTCAACTGGTACCATGCTCCTTTCAATTTTTATTTCGAGTTACCAAGCTACTAGCCCTGCAGGCGACCGACCTGAGGGTTTTTACCTGGCAACGAGCTCTCAAATCTTCCTGTTACCTTTGGACCCTCCCGGTCCTGGGCTGAAATGACCAATTCCCTAACTCCAAGGAACATACCCTTCCCTTTCAGCCTTTCGTGTGGCTGACCTCCAAACGCCCCCCCCCCCCCGGGGTCCGGATTTGACACAAAAAAGACACTCGCTTCCCTTTTGACTGACTGATTCCCTCGCAGGAGGACGGAAATCCAATGGCAAGGTTTACACTCAGATCGTGATGTTATCACATCTCATTCATGCACTGCCACCATCACTCAACCATGTAATGCTTATGGTGCCTCTTTTCCTGCGTGGATTCTTCATGCACGTAGAGTTTTATGAGTGAAATACCTCAGCCACGGCTCCAAAGACCTCCCACTTAGGTCTTTCTTAAGTTCTCTGAGAGCCCCCCTCAAACTAGCTTTTATCCTCTCTTTAATTGAGGCTTTATCAAAGTGAATGGGTTCAGTGTCCAATTCGGTGCCATGGGGTCTCCCACTCCATCGGACCACTGAATCAGCGGTGTGCCCCCCTAGAGAAAAAGGGGGACCTCGGACCCCCAAAATTGGATCACGTCGGGGTCACCAAGTTTGTTATAAATGATCAGCCAATTTCATAAAATAAAAGAATTAATTAAAAATTTATAAGAAAAAACCCTGATAAAGCCACAAGCAAAATACAGTTCCGATCCCGGAATCGGCGCTGGGTGAACCACAGATCCGGCCTCTATGGCAACGAATCCTCCCTGGTTCACAATTTCGGTCTGTGCAAGGTCTACTTTTATACAGTTTTTCTGGTTTGCACAATCGATTACTTCATCCGTCTTTGTTCCTCTGATTCTTGATGCATATTCATTCGGTTCCTTTTCTGGTTGCTGGTCTGGTGAATGTTTTTTTTCTGGGGAGGAATAGGCCTTTGTCTGGGCTTAAGGGAATCTGGTATTCAGATGTACATCCTTGATGAGGTAGATGAGATTGATACAAGGTGTTGATCACCAGGCCAACGATCGCTGATGGATGTGCTTATCTCAGACAGCCTCATCTCCCATTGGTGCCACCCTCCTTTCTCTCGAGAGTGTGTGACTCCCGGATTCCTGGCAAAGGCAGTCCTTCCAGGAATGTTTCATTTCTTTAACTTAAAAATATGGTTGTATACAGTATATCATGATAAACACGAATTAATTCCAGGATATTTATCACAGTATGCTTGTCTTTGGTGAAATTATTCCCCGCACATCTCGATGTCGATAAATACATACCGCTCTAACAACTATCATTCGTTGTGGAGTTCTTTCCGTGGCGTTTCAATTGGCAACCATATGAAGGGACACCCTCTGTCCAACTGCGGAGGCCGGCGGGGTTCGACTCCCCAGGCACCGCCGGAGTATTCCCGGTGGGTATCCCTTACCTGCGTGCTCATCCGTGGGGGGACAGAAGGACCTGTTTGGGGCCAACACGGACAAAGGTATGTATTTAACTGGAAGGGAAAGCGTAAGCTGGGAGAGGGCTCCAGTAAGACGCGTGGAGATGTCCACACTCACGGCATTAAGCCCTGGGGGTTAGCTTGCATGCAAATGCTAGCTGAGTATGGCTAGTGGTAAGGGATACAGGCTGGGAACCGGCGAGAGCCAGTATAAGAAATTAAGGGGATTCCCTGGTCAAGAGGCGACCCACTAGAGGCCTTGGGGGTCGGCCTAGGGAACCCCTGCGTTGGTGAACCGCGGTTGTGAGGTTATAAGAACAAGGTCCGGACTTTGTTGTGTGTGTATGTGTGAGGCAGCCAGGAAGCAACAGCTAATGGTGTGAGCAAGGCACACTGGGAAATGTAGTATTGAGGAAGGAGGAGAACCCTCACTCCCAAGGCGTCTCAAGGGAATTTGAGTGGATTTTTGTCTGAAGAGTTGCTAATTTGTGGACGGGTGTCGTGGTTAGACGTGTTTGTGCTGATTATGTGTATGTAGGTGTGAAAAAGAAGGTTCACTTTCTATGTAAATTTTAAGAAATAGGTTTAATAGAAAATAAGACAATTAGGAGATAAAAAAAAGCAAAGTACGGCCAGCCAGGTGACTTGGCATTCAGCCACGTCCACACCGTGCTATATCAGAGTCATTCTTTAAATACCCTTTCTATTGTATCAATCTGTTGAATATTCATATTTTCCATAAACTAGTTTCCATATTGCAGGAACTGTTTTGCATGGTCCCTCCTTGGGTCCGCCTTTTTAGAGCATGCGTGTTTCTTGGCTGTGTCTTCATTATCACCTCCAGTTTGGGCCTTGGTCCATACTTTCTTCAGATGGTAGATGCTGATAGTTGGTATCTCAATAGCAGAGTCTTCTTTACATGTTCACTGGATGTTATTCTGACCAAACAGACAGTTTAAGCATACTATATCAACTACTACCACTATGCCTAATTTTCTTTAAGAATAGCAGAAATAAAAACTTATATCCTTACCACAACGTTATTAATCATATAGCACACATCTTGCGAAAAGCTAACTTTATAATATGCATTTATAACATAGGTATCATGCGTCGGGGACACCCTTTTTTGGGGGGGCTGAAACGGCTGAAAGATTCGGAGCAAGTGTCATGTGTTTGTGTTGTGTGTTTAGTAACGTGTATTCAGACTGTTTATTGAAGAGAAAACGGTGTATTGTGTAATTCATAGGATTCCTCTCAGCCCGTCTCAGGTTGAGAGAAGCATTTCATTTCTGGGAATGCAGGACATCCCAGAGGGCGAACAGATAGATTAATTTTCCATACCCATGGAACTGGGGAGCCATGTGGGACCGGTGGTGCAGGAGGGCCAGAGGGCTTGCTTCCCCGTGCCACGGGAGGGGCAGCCCGCCGCCTCCCACCCGCCACTTCTCATTCATGCTCCTGGCTCGGCTGAGCGGGGCAGCCCGCCATCTCCTGCTTGTGCTCCCGGTGTGGCTGGGGCCTCTTTTTGGTGAAGCTGAGCGGGGCAGCCCCCCCGCTTCTTGCTCACTCTAGCTAGCCCCCCTCGTTTTCTTTTTTTTCCAGCGCAGCTAGCTCACGCCAGCCTTTCGCTACACATTCCACCCCTGCCGGCGCTACGGCATGCTGCGCACCGACCCTCTGTATTTTTCTCCCCGCTGGCTGGCCAGCTCAGGTGTTACAGGGTGAATACTGCTTGCTGTGCCATGCCCCCTTCAACTTTGGCACCGCCAGCCACAGACACCTGGTACAGGGGGAACCCGCTGGGACCAGGCACACTGTATGCGAAGTGTATCTCAAATACATTTCTGGGATAATACAGCTATAACTGCAACAAGCTAATAGCTTTCCAGCTTTCTGTACTAAATACCAAACGTAGCCTTTTCCTCTTTTTATTGCCTTACGGCTGCCTCCCCTTCTGTAAGCTGTAAAAGCATCCTATTTTCCCCTTCAGGACCCATGTTGGGACTCAAACAAGACTGCAGGTAGGCAAAGATTGTTAACCTACCAAGAGTGGATAGCAAGGGGAGTGGGGAGGGCTATACCTAAGACTATAAATTGGTCAGCTTTATATATAATAAAACAAGGTCCCTCTGAAACACCATCTGAATTTCTAGATCACCTGAGGGATGCCATGCGCGGCCACACCTCACTGGATCCGGCATCCGAGATAGGGATACAACAACTAGTAAACTTATTCCTGGGGCAATCGACAGGAGATATTAGATGCAAACTTCACAAAACTCAGGGAGACAGATGGGAGAAACTTAGAAGTCCTGTTGGAGGAAGCATGGAGAGTTTTTAGCAATCGGGAAGAGAGATACAAACAAGGAATGAAAAAGTTTGTGGCGGTGGTACAGGAGGAAAGGAGAGGAGAATGCGGACGTGGATGGGGGCCACCCAGGCGGGACCAGCCTCGGCTGGGCAGAGACCAGTGGGCAAATTTTAAGAAGTTTGGCCACTGGAAAAATGAGTGTCTGGAACAAAGACGAGGCAGACACAAGAGACAAGAAAAGGAGGGGATAGTGGCACATGTACAAAAGGACTGAGGGGGACTGGGGGTGTCTACCCCAACAGACCTGCTGGGTATAAAAATGAAGCTGGAGGATGAGGAGGAAGAAGTAAAATTGTTGGTTGACACTGGAACAACAAATTCTGCTTTAAACAAGGCTTTAGTTCCTATAGAAGATGATTATGTTACAGTAGTAGGAGCAACTGGCCAATCTGAAAAGGCATATTTTTGTAAACCATTAAAATAAAAGTTTGGGAAACAGTGGGGCATTCATAGATTCCTGTATCTACCAAATTCCCCAAAATCCCTTCTAGGAAGGGATTTGCTGGAATTACTACAAATAAACATTAAATTTAGGAAAAGGGAAATTGTTCTGGAGGTAAACAATGAGCAATATGTGGAGGTACTAAGCCTAATACTGACAGCAATTGGGGCCGAAGGGGAAACTGATGAGGAAATACTAAAACCAGGTGTTCCCTGGAGTATGGGCCTCTGATGTGCCAGAAAGGGCATAGAGTGCTACCCCTATCCAAGTTAGGCTTAAGGAAGGAAGACAACCAGTTAGGATTAAGCAATACCCTTTGATGAAGGAAGACAGGGAGGGAATTAGCCCCACACTAGAGAATAGGATTGCTGAAGGAGGGATAACCCAATTTTAATACGCCCATACTACCTGTTCAAAAACCAGACCGGTCATATCGGCTAGTACAGGACTTACGGGCAGTGAATAAGATAACTGAGGATCTTTATCCTACAGTGACCAACCTATACACATTGCTAACATGCCTAACACCAGAGCTGATTTTGTTTCCTGTTCTAGCTTTGGAAGATGCCTTCTTTTGCATTCCTATCCACAAAGCCAGTCATAAAATTTTGCATTTGTGTAAGAAAGCCTGAAAAGCAAGAGCAAAACTCAGCTTACATGGGCCTTATTTGGGAGACAACTTGCAAAGGATCTGGAGTCCGGGGAAACCTTACCAGAAGATAGCTACCAGAACAGAGGAGCCATGTGTGGCCTGGGTAGTTACAATGGACTCTGGGACAGAGCTGTAAAGAAGCAATTTGCCAGACTCCCAAGCCTCAGATCACAAAAGATCTGCAAACTTTTTTAGGAATGACAGCATGGTGTAGATTATGGATCTACAATTATGGACTACTCGTCAAACCCCAATATGCACTTATTGCGAATGGGGATAAAGGCCTTCAGTGGACAAAAGAGGCCAACTGGGTCTACAAACAGCTGAAGAAGGTTCCCATGTCAGCTCCAGCATTAGAAGTCCCCAATGGAACCAAGGGCAGCCGGTAGAACATGAAACCATTGAAGCCACCTACTTCAGCCAACTAGACCTGAAGGACACCCCTCTCACAGACACAGAAACCTGGTTTACTGATGGAAGCAGCTACTTTATTAGTGGGAAATGATATGCCAGATATGCAGTCACTACCTGTAGAGGGGTCAGTGAATCCAGACCCTTACCAGCAAACACCTCTGCACAGAAAGCTGAAATAATCACGCTAAGCCATGCTCTCAAAATGGCAAAACGGAAGAAAGTAAACATCTACACAGATTCAAAAAATGCTTTTGGAGTGGTGCACACACATGGAGCCATTTGGAAAGAAAGAGGACTACTGAACTCACAAGGGAAAAACATAAAACATGCAGCAGAGATACTGTGACTATTAGAAGCAGTCCAATTACCTGAGATAGTGGTAATCATGCATATAAAAGCCCATAAAAAGGTGAGCTCAGAATTGAAAGAAGGAAATGAACTGGCAGATAGGGAGGCAAAAGAAGCAGCAAAAGGTGAGATAACAACAGAAGGGGCTTTGGTTCCAGATGGGCAAATTCCCCTCGAAGGTAAACCAGTATATGATAAAAAGGACAAAAGGTTGGTTGAAAGTTAAAAAAAAAGGAACATATAACCAAGAGGGGTGGGCAGTTACAGAAGGCAACAAAATAGTCATCCCTTCTTCTTTATTATGGTCATTGGTACGGGAGAAACATCAAAAGACACATTGGGGAATAAATGACCTATTTGAAAGAATAGTGGCTAGGAATTTTTACTCCACTTTTGCTCAAGTAACTTGACACTGTGATCTTTGCCTCCAGACCAATCCCAAGAATATACCTAAACCAAAAATGGGCCAAATTGGAAGAGGACAAGGGCCTGGAGAACAGTGGCAAACTGATTTTACTGAATTGCCAAGAAAAGGGAGGTACAGGTAATTATTGGCATTACCAGACACCTTTTCAGGATGGCCAGAAGCTTTCCCCACAAAAACTGCAAAAACCTGAGAGGTAACTAAGGTATTGTTACAAGAAGTAATACCACGCTTCGGAGTTCCAGCCACAATATCCTCAGACAGCGGACCACACTTCATTTCAAAGATAGTGCAACAGATCAATTGTCACCTAGGCATAGATTGGGAACTCCACATTCCATACCACCCTCAGTCAAGTGGCCAGGTGGAAAAGATGAACCATTTAATGAAACAAAAAATTGTGAGATTGGGTCAAGAGATTAATTTACCCTTGCCCCAATCCCTCCCGTTAACACTGCTGAGAATTCAAACCAAACCCAGAACTAAGGAAAACTTATCCCCTTTGAAATGCTGTATGGGAGACCATATGGCGTACAAAAGGGGTTGTCTACTCAAGTTGGGGAAGAAACATTGACTACTTATACAGTAGCCTTGAGTAAACAACTCAGAGCAATTGAAAAACATGTGGCTGGAACTCAGAGCACAGGGCTTGATGCACCAGTACATGACATACAACCTGGAGACTACGTGTATGTTAAGTCTCCTGCAGAGAAAACCTTGGAACCACAGTGGGAAGGATCGTACCAGGTGCTTCTGACTACTTTCACTGCAATTAAGATTAGGGAACAGAGTGCTTGGATACACTACAGCCAAGTTAAGAAGAAAATTCCAGAAGATTCTCGGAGGGTGACACCGGATGATGGTGAACTAAAACTAAAATTTACCCAAACAAAATGAATGCATTGTGGCTAGGGACACCTATTAATTCAATCCACAGAAATTGTGTTCAGAAAATTGTTCTGTTTGTAATCATAATTATATTTCAAGAGTCAGAAGGTGTATCTAACTTGAGCAACACTGAGTGGCCATGGTCCCAGGCTTTTATCCAGTACACTGGATCCATGGGAAAGGATTTTAATTTAGTAGATCTAAACTCATCAACAGTGGTGATGCATGGAAACCAGGTATATGAAGAACAAGAATGGCAAAACCAAGGGTTATGGTCACTCCAAGGGACCTTAGGGGTAGAAATTAGGGTAGGATGCTGGATGATTAATGGGACTATCCATAAGAAAGCCATCAAAATTAGTGTCTCAACCTCTCCCACAAATAAACACCGGGAAATTTGTGATCATTTAAATGAGGAGGACTGTTGGTATAACTTTACTTTGAAACAGACTGTAGAAGTGCTTTGTCTTTGGACGCAGGATACTATTGGGCTTTCATTCAAATTTAGAATAAACACCAAAACTGAGCTTGTTACAGCATACACCACTACTCGAGCCCAAACTCAAATTACACCACTAAAACTCAAGCCTAAAATTTATGAAGCTGGCCCATACGTAATTAGAAACTCAGGCCAGCAACAACTACTGTTTAATCCAGAGTGCTCCCTAAAGCGGGTGGAATTACTAATGCAAATTAATATTTCAGAGGTCCAGCCAGCCTGTGCTCCATTTCTGAAAACATGTTTTGAGGGTTGGACCACATGGTTACAAAAGCAAACACACCTTAGAGATAGACAGCAGAGGGATCTAACCAGAATGCTGGGGACAGGACTGGGAATCCTAAAATAAATTGATTCAGAGATACTAATGAATAAGATAACCTCTGCAACAAATAATTTAGCAAAATTAAAGCAGCCCCTACAATCATCTCTACTGGCGTTAGGAGCTAATCAATGGCAAGTTTCAAAGGTATTACCAAAATGGGGGAAGGCTGAGAACCTAGACCATAAACTAATAGAAGCACTTAATGTAGCTGAAGGCAATGTATCTCTGGCTCTCAGTTGTATGCAAGCACAATTGTAGATGCAATCAACGGCTGCCCTAATCATAAGGGAAGGAGGTGAAGGTATCTTCCCAATTGAAATCTGAAAAGCTATTTGGGATAATGCTAAAGATTTTGAAAGAAAATTTCAATCCTGATGGACCCTAGTAAATTTTACCCATAATCCCACCACCAACACAACCACTGACTTTGTGCTCTCAAGAAGTAATGCCACAACCTACGTAATACACCCCATTATCCCACTGGGATTAAACCAAGGAAGCACAATACTTTATCCCATTGAACACAGACTGTGGGTCTGAACGGTGAATGAAAAGTGGCAAACTGTAAATCTAGAATCTTGCATTACTCGAGGGCAGCAAGGATTTATATGTGAGAGCAACACAATTGATGCTCAAGATATGTCTCGATACTGAGCAAAGTCTTTGCCATTTTGAGATTCACCCAAACATTGATCAAAAGACTGTAATTATATACATAGGCCATGGTTGTGTATGCTTAAGAACCGCTTGTACATTTCTAGAGATAGATGGAAACAATGTGTCCCTACCTGCTCAGAACCATTCTAATTTTTGTATCTGCAATTTCATTAGAATTGTTGGGTGTGACTTTTCATATTTGGTACCAATAGTATCCCACCAATTGATCATGTCTAATTATACGGCCTACCACCAATTGTTATCCACACCAATTGGAATGAATTTAACCCTAGTAAAACAATTAATGAAACATGAAGATCTGGTGAAAATTATGAAAGAAATTCAAGAGAACGGACTGAAAACATTAATAACTGTCCAACATGATACAAAGGAAATAAGTAGAGTCCCACAAAGGGTAAAACAGGACACAAGCCACAAGTGGTGGGATGCTCTCTTTGGATGGTCACCAACAGCAACTGGAAACCTAAACACCCTATGACACCCCATCATTATTTTGCTGATAATAATGGGGATAAACTTAATAATGTCTATTGCAATACTTATATGGAACTGGAGAATGCTGAAGCAGGTAGCAACTTTGACCTCATAATCTAGAATACATGGGATAATATTAAAAAGGAATTATTGGAATAATTGACTAAGGGCTAGAAAGAAGCCCCAATAGTAGTAAAAGAATTTACTAGGTTTATAGAAAAGGGGGTAATGAGGCATAGATTTGTGAAATCCCAGCAGATCCTTTATAGTGGATTAAAGAACATATACTGTATGTCAGAATGTATTCCAAGTAGTATTTTAGAATATATGAGACAGCATTTAGTGAACAGCAAAAACTGTGTCTGTTACCCTTTTGCATATATTTAAGCACCACAAGTGTGGGAAACCTTCGGCATACTCAGAAGAACTGGAAGAACTAGCCTAAACAGCAGAATAACAGGGCTAAGGGTGCAGATAAAGAAAAGAACACAGACTCTAAGATGATATGTTCCCTTGAAAATGTGCCAAGAGGGCCAAAGCACACATGGAAGAGAGAAACATGAAGAGGTGAATGCTAGAACACCACCACCATGGCCCGGAGACCACCACCACCAAGGACTGAGCATGCCCAGAAGGGGGTGAAGTAATTACCATACCAAGCGAGCATGGGTGGGGTCAGGGAATTAATATGTATGAAGGGGAACCATGGAATGTCATGCATATGTAAGACCTCAGGGAATAATAGGGGGGGCAAGTTTCCCTGGTGGGTATGCATGTCTTCGGTGAAATTATTCCCCACGCATCTCGACGTCGATAAATACATACTGCTCTAACAACTATTATTAGTTGTAGATTTCTTTCCGTGGCATTTCATTTGGGTTGGAGGGGACCTGAAAAATCAATTTGATTAGATTGAAATAAACCATCACAAAGTACATTCACCACATGCTCAAATTCATGTAATAGTGTAAATTGGCACAAAGTGAGCAGAGTTTGCAAAGGGCAAAAAGGGAGTCACTGATAAAAAGCAGACGTAACGAAACTAAGAGAATAAAACAAAGCCTAATTTGTGTATTTTTATTTTCCAGACACATTATGATTGTCTGTTCCCACATGATATGAATTATTCACTTCTATTATTATGCCAGACCTGTGGGAACACACTCATTTACCATTGGTGCATACATTGTTACCAACCTATACGTTCTGCTTGACTTAGCCAGAATCTGTAGCTGAGTTTGATTCAGCAGTTCCTCTGTCAGAGCTCCTAATAAACCTATAGACCATAACTGTATTAAAACAATTCCTGGTTTTGGTAGACTGCTTCAAAGTGAATCCTGGAAAATCTGACTGTGTATATTTACAGAGAAAGAAAGTGGGAAAAGAAAGAAATCTTTTAAAAATTAGAGGAAATTATTAGCAGTGTAGGATGTCACAGATTCCCAGAATGGTTTGGGTTGGAAGGAACCTTAAAGCCTATCCAGTTCCACCGCTGCCATGGGCAGGGACACCTTCCACTATCCCAGGTTGCTCCAAGCCCCATCCAACCTGGCCTTGGACACTTCCAGGGATGGGACAGCCACAGCTTCTCTGGAAAAATTCTGCTCATCACCTTTCCAGGGAAGAATTTCCACCTGACCTACTCTATCCCTGCTCTGTGTCAGTGTGAAGACTTCCCTCCTTGTCCTGTCACTGCAGCTCCTAATGAGCGACAGTGGGGTGGCTGGCCTAATGATGCTGTCATAAGGAGTTATTTTCTGTACATATAAATCAATGGCATTCCAGGAAGAATTAAAATTAAGTAGAAAGCAGTGACCTTTCAGGCCTTGTTTTATACCTTTAAGATAATTATGTTTCTTTGTATTGTGTACCTTCCCTTTTTTAAAGTGCAAAGCCTCCTGCTGTTGTGGAGGTGAATTCATACTGTACCGTATTTGTTAAGTAAAAAAAAAAAAACCAGTTAGTTGATTTTTATATTAAAAAGTCTGTGAAGATAGTTGTAGGATTTCTTTGTGGGCAGCAATGATCTTTTTGCTGAACCACTGTAGCAAACATTCACCAATCTAGTAATAAGAATGTATTTGCACACTCACAGTTAGCAAACCAGCACACAGACTAAACACTTAAAATCAAAAACACAACAAGGAGCACGGGGTAAAAAAACCTTTAAAAGAACCCCTGTAATTTCTTCAGGCTGCAGCATCCAATTTGTTTAAAAGCATTTAAAATGGTGGTACTACTTTTTTGGATTAGGTTGAGAATGGTCTCTCTGTGTGTATGATGCATGTGAGGCTTTTTCTTTTTTTTTTTTTTTTAATAACTAGTGCTTTATTACTGGCAGAAATAGAATTAAAATTATTATTATTTTAAAATAGGTGTTAAAACCATACTAATAAAACCAGTTTAAATTCCCTGGGAAACCTCTACCTCTTTTGTAAACGTAAATCATTTCAGTTTGTCTTTGAACTCTGTGAGATAAAAGGTTTACAAAGTTATAAATATTTTGTGGAAATGGCAATGTCAGAGATGTTTATTGTTGGGATTTCACTTTTTCCTATCCTAAGAAAAAGTGACTAATATTACAGCTTGGAGATGTGGGAGTGTAGGGCTTGGGAAGGGAGGACTTGGTGAGAAAATGAGTAGTTTCAGATTTTAGGATGATGATGTTGATAGTATCTTACTTCCTAATCTTGTGCTGATGGGCAGAACTCTGAGCTGGATGTTCTTTAAGGAGTGAGTGTTTGTACTTCATGCTCTGTACACAGGCACTGTGGTAGTAGCCTGGCTCAAAAACTTCTCTAGATATCCCAAAAAAGTGCTAGGTCAGCCTGGGGATCACCAGCTCACTGCAGGATCCAGAGCCAGATCCAGAGGTACTGTCTGGAAGCAGAGCCACATATATTCCAATTAAATACAAGTATAATAACTTAGGGTTTAGAGGAAAGGAATTAGTGAGTCCTTAGTGTGCACGTAGACATCGTTTTAGTCAAGACACCTCCTGTGAATTACCATAAGAATTATGCAGATAAGCTCTTTATCTCTCTGCTGTGTAGTTCTTTCAAGTCCTTAGAAGTTTAGGAATTTACCTAAAGGAAACTGAATAAGCAAGCAGCATTTACAAAATGTTTGTGCAAGAGATTAACTTTGCTTAAATACAGGTATGGCTTCACATTGCTATCTACTGACAATCATTTTTCTGTGTGCTCATGTAAAATTAATTTTATATCTAAAATGAGTTTTACAATTCATAGTGTGTTGCTGTGAGCTGAATTCAAATTAATTTCTTAAGGAATAAGGGTATTCTCGTGATGAATTTGGAATAGTGTTACTCTGTGGGGCTCCCGGGGACAAGAAAATAAAAGGCAGACTGAAGCAGACAAACTTTAGATGTACTTATGTACAATTAGATTTGGAGACAGGGAGGGGAAAAAAAATCAGAGACCAACCAAGAGAGTGGAAACATAAATGCCACAAGAAGAATTCCAAAAGACCTCAGTGCCAACAGGAGAATGTTGCCACTGTTCCCATGTCTCTTAAGGTCTTTTTTCCTGTGCCAGAAGGGTTTAGCAAAACCATAATGGGTGGAAATGTGAAGAAGAATGGTGTCCCAATTTGGGCTGGGGTAGAGTCAATCTCATCTCAGCAGCTGGCACAGTGCTGTGTTTGGGTTCAGTGTGATAATGATGTTGATAACACTCTGATGTCTTGTGTTTATCCTAAATCAAGAACTTTTCTGTGTCTCATGTTCTGCCAGTGAGGAGGTTCCAAAACAGGATGTGAGGGAGCAGAGCTGGGACAGGTGAACCAACCTGGCCAAACAGATATTCCACGCCTTTAAACCAGTATCCAGTGCATAAACTGGGGAGTTAGCCAGGAGTGGGGCCACTCAGGGTTTGGGGACATTTGTCAGGGTGTGGTGAGCAATTTTTTGTTTTCCTTCTTCTTTTTATTATCCTTATTAATATTTACTATCATTAAAATATTCTACTTTGCTTCAATTATTAAACTGTTTTTATCTCAACCCACAAGTTTTACTTTTGACTCTCTTCCCCATCCCTCTGGTGTGGAGTGAGGAGGGTGAGTGAGGAGCTCTGTGGTGCTCAGTTGCCACCTGGGCTTAAACCATGAAAAATCTTACTCTGAGCTTGGCTTTTCCTGTTCTGCAGGCAAAGGATTCATCCAACAGGTAGCAGGTAAATGCCTTAAAAAATAAAAAGCAAAACAAACTTAATACGATTCTGTTCTAGGAACACATATTTTCCACTGAACTAAATGTATTAAAACA
Organism: Chamaea fasciata; assembly: GCF_029207755.1. Classification (NCBI taxonomy): domain Eukaryota; kingdom Metazoa; phylum Chordata; class Aves; order Passeriformes; family Sylviidae; genus Chamaea; species Chamaea fasciata. The sequence continues at coordinate 1,721,063 of NW_027094114.1, read as the reverse complement.
GATTATCAAAGTTTTATAATTAACTTCCTATCAAATAGAAATTAGCATATAATATGAGTGCAGTGCATTAATCAAAGGATATTTAGTGAGGCACCCACCTATGCATGCCTAGGAATTACAAAGCTAATGAGAGAGAGCAGCACATGTAACTGTAACTAATTAAGCAAGACACAAAAAATGCCATAGATGTTTGACTGAATATGTTAGAATTTACTCATTATCATATCTACATGGTGAGTTTATTGCAGTATTTAAGTTTGGCAAAGCAAGATATTTACAGTTAACTTTCTGTCTGCTATACAGGTACACCCTCAATGTATTGCTTTGGTTTGCAACTCCTGTATTTAAAATTCAAAAAAGGTTAAATACCTAAAAGGCTTTGACCCTGGGTAGGTTGAATTAGCCCAAGAGCTTGTCTTTATTTATTTCAGAAGGAAACTTACAGGCAATAAGTGCTTAAAACCCAGGCATCAAGAGGCTGCCACAAGGTAGGTGGACTAAAACAAGGGCTCAAAGAGGTACCAGAGGAACTAAAGTGTGTTAGAAATTAATAGGCTACACCTAGAAATATTTTTAACAAAACTTGAGTAGTTTCATGTAGCTTCTGTGATTCTACATTGAGCTTTTTCTACTTGTTTATGCATAGATGTGTACTTAAAATTAATTTAAAGGTATAAGTAATTATTCCTTTTTGTAGAGGAATGAACAATGGCAGTATAAACACCCAGACAGTTTTCTGCACCATTCTCCAAGAGAAGTGGTTGTTTTAAAGTATGTCAAATAAAAATGTCTAATATATCTCTATAATAACAGTCTAGGTTGCAAAGTGTTGTGTAGACACTTAGGTATGAATATGAGGAGTCACCTAAATTTGTACCTCTCACAAATAATATTTTCTCTCTTTAGACTGAGTTGTACCCTCCAACATAAAATACATAAAATCAGGAATAATGTGTAGCCTTAGATTACACAGGGGTTTTTTTCTATGATGCTTTGTGTAGACATTAAGAGAATCATGTGAAATTACTAAGATGCTTATTTGTTTTAAGATAAGGAAGGGCTGCTGTAGCTCCATTTTAGAAAATGCATAAAAGAAAGAAAAAGTAAAATGTATAGAAAATCATCTGTGATGATAAAACACAAATTGAGCAATTTAGATGAGAAACTAGCACTGTCTGCGTCCTTAATTTATGTTTATGATTTTCTATATCAGAATGTGAAATGCTCTGGCTGGTTTTAATTAAACCTGTAAACTGAAGACTGCTTCTCTTTACAAAAAATATTGTTGGTTACAGAGCATATGTTGTTTATCTAGACTGCAAGCTCTCACTGTTCAGATGCATTTGAGTTTCCTTTGTATCCACTTTGGGCTTCTGAGGGGTTGTTGTTTGCTTTTTTTTCCATTAAAATGTCTTTGGGAAGTGAAGCCCATTGGTTGAAATGCATCTTCAGTGTTAATCAGCAGAACTCTGGTGAGTGGCAGACTTGTGCTGTCACTGAGAAGTGTTGAACATCACAATTGCTTCATCCACCGAAAAAACCCAATTTTTGGTGTTGACAAAGGTTTGGAGTTGAGGCAACTGGCTTTCAGCTTTGTTTCCTATGGAAACAAAGGTTATGAGATTTCTGCTGTCTCCTTGATAACATTTCTAATCTGTTGGGCAGTTTTAAACTGTTTTGACTCAAAGTCACTATATTTCCACTAATTTGCTGAATCTATGTTTGGATTGATATCAAAGTAGTGTTTGGAGGAAAAAGCTGTAGTCTGAGCTCAGCCTTAGTAGAGAACATTACAAAATCCACTTGACACAGCCATTAGGGTTTGCTTTGGGATCAGACTTTTGGGAGTGCTTACTGCTTTTTTTTTGTGTTAAATAATAGCATTTCTCTGTGGAATTAAAAAATGAAACAACAAAAAGGTTTTTAACTTATATCAGTAGAGTAGAAAATGTGTTTTATTTGGTGTGGTGATGAGCTATTTAAAATAAAAACTTTGGTAGGAATATTGATAATGTATAGATGTATCAAAAGTGGGGTTTTTTAAAGCCACAAGCCTTTAAATTTTTTATTTCATCCATTTCCTTTTCTGTTTGAATCTTTGCGATTAAATGGTTTAATAATTTCACACGTGGTAGATGTGACTGGGATCTGTTTGGGACAGCTGGTAGATGTGGGTTTGTATCAAAAATGCAGTCAGGGAATAGATTCATTCTTCCATTGTTGAACAGTGGAAGGGACTTATGTATCCATTTTGCAAATGCAGGATTTTTACCTTCTCTTTCCAAGAATGAATACATATTTTTTTCTTGTTTTCTGGTCGGATCATGCACAGATTGTGGAAAAAAAAAAAGTGAGGGCTACTCAGGAAAGAAATTATCTTTCTCTGAGAAATGAAAGAATAAAAATTGACATTTGAAAGATGTTCCTCTTCCATTAGATTGAACAAAGATGTTATGAAAAATCAATGGAAGAGAGATCTAGGAAAGGTGGTTGAAAGTGATAAGGCTGGTAATTTAATGAGACAGGGATCTCTAATATATTTGAAAGCTGGACCTGGAGCAAACACACGTTCGAACCAATATGATTCTCACATGTTCTCCGTTTATTCTATCTAAAATGGCAGCTTATATACACTTAGAAATAGTTTACAGTTACAAGTATTTCTCATTGGTACACAGTATAGGAAAAAAAATGCAAACAAACACTATTTATCTTATTCTTAAGGTGGCAAAAAAATTCACACTGCAAACTGTACCTATTAATACCTAAAACCCCTTTGTCCCCTGTGAACACCTTAATGAGGAATTTCTAACTGCGCCACAGGCTTCAAAGGCCTTGAATGTGAGGCCCAGTCTGGGATAGCTCAAATATCACTTATCTCACTCTAAATATAAATCATGTCCCTCTTGTCTGAGAAATTGTTCTACAGTACTTAAAGTGTTTTATTTGGGGAAGATATCGTTTGCAATCTCTGCTGTCCTTCTGTCCTCTGGGTGGTGCCCTGATAGTGCATGATAAAGGCAAGTCCACAGCAAGAGTTTGAATTTTTAATAAACTGGGGAGAGCAGCTCTGAGGTACAAAAGACTGAACTCCATGGTTCTGATTCTAAAGATTTTGTTCATGTTGTAAGATTACAATATTTTCTGCAGCAAGGCCCTGCTGGTCAGACTTTCCACTGCTGAGGGTCATCACAGGGGGCAAAGGCAGAACAGGGACTTGGACCTGTGTATGTCACAGCTCGAGCAAATCCATTGCTATTACTGCTATCACTATTTTAAAGTATTGGCAATAATGATGTGTTAATATTAAATTTTTAAATCTGATTCTTAATTAAGTTTTATCAAGAGGAGTGTCAGGGATGGCTGAGGAAGGTAATACTTTATACAGAAGTTTTAATTTATACTTCACTAACTATCACTGTTTTGATGTGGGTTTCTTTCTTTTTTTAGAGATCAGGTCTGTCTTATCAAATGTTTAATTTCAGTCTAAATAAATAGAAAATTCATTTAGACACTGAATGGTGAGTGATCAGTGTGAGTGATCCCCAAAGAAGTGCATGAAAGTTTCTCATTCAGTTGAAAGTTGAGTTCAAGGAATGAAGTGTTAATTGCAAACAGAACTAAAGGCTGTACTTATCACTAAGTGTATTTTTTCTTGTTTGTTTGTTTGGGGTTTTTTTGTTTTCTTTTTTTTTTTTTTTTTTCTTTTTGCTGTACCTAAATTACAAGTGAAACCTTCCAAATGCTTCTATTTCTCTCAGGTTTGGTTTTCTTTTCCCGAGATTCAGGTGGTGGTTTGAGTGAGCCTCTTATGCCCTCTAAAGGCCCCAAGCCAGACATGAGAAAAAAGCGGAGTCTTCAAGGTCATTTTCTCTTTGGTTTCTCGCATTTTTTATTATTTTCTTATCTTACAATGTTCTCTGTGCCTGGCTGAGATGTTCACAGCTGCTCGGACACAGGACGACTCTCCCCGCGATGGGAGGTCGCTGCCTTTTATACAGATAACTACGTGTATATTATTTACAATTATGTGCCAATGCCTAATACCTATACTAAAGGGGTCAACTCTACTCTGACCCAATCTCCTTGAACTACTTTGTGCCACCGTCACCAGAAGATGGAGGCCAGGGGAGAAGAAGGAAGAACTCAGGGCAACACCCTAAATCCTCCATCTTGTTCCCCATGCACCTACATACTAAGAATCCCAAAAATACAAAATTTTCCACCCTGTGACACACTACACTGCTGTCTGTCACATCTTTGTGACTTGTAATTCTTCTCTCAGTGTTAGAAGCTTTTTTCCATGGACTGAAGTCAAAGACGGTGTCTCTCTGGGCTCTGTGCCAGGGTCTACAACCCCCTTGTACAGATTCCAGACCCCCCTGTACAGATCTCAAACCCTCTTGCTCGGGTCCCAGACCTCTCTGCCGAGGTCTGTGGCCTCCCAGGGTGCCCAAAGGAATGCCTTGGACTCCAACATATTTCCATGGCTGTTTCATGTGTAGATCTTTCATCTCCGTGGACAATAAAGTGTTCCACATGAGAAGTCTGAGCACACAACTGATTCCTGTGACTTGCTTCTGTATTTTTTAAATACTTGTGCATGTTATTGTGTACAAAAATATCACTAAACTGCTAAGAAAATCAAGTGTGACTGAAAAATAGTGTGGAAGGGCTGGAAGGGGTTTTATATGAGTCAATGTGATGCTGGTAGCTAAAAAATTGATGCGAAAGACTAACAGAGAATGTGCTGTTGAATTGTGGAGAAACAGATTATAATGATGTTAATAAATGAGTTCATTAAGATCATATTTAAATAATGTCCAGTTACTGCGTGCTAGTCCTCTCAAGTCTGGGTTGTTTTTTTTTTTTTTTTTTTTTTTTTTTCTTTTTAGAGTCCCCTTGTATGTATTTAAAAAAGGTGAAACATTTGAGATTCATGGCCAGTACTGGGCAGTGGACACCAGGCAGAGCCACTGGGTGGAAAGCCACCTGAATAACCACTGTGGCAGTCTTGAAATTCAAGAACTCAGATTCTCCTGTTTCCTACAGATGCACAAAGGTTATTCCTTCCACATTTAATTTGTAATCCATTCTGTATTTTTCCTCTGAGTCTGAGTTCTCTGTCAGCATACAGCAAGGTGCAAGTGACTTTCTTTAAAATATCTTTGTTCTGAACTTAGAGATGAAGATCAGATCAGACTTTTTTTCCCTGTATACTTTTTTCTTGTGCTTTTGGAGGGATGAAGCAAAGGCTTTTCACAGCAGATTGGTTTCATTCCAGCACCAGACAGTGCATTTGATTATGAGGCCCTAAGATCAAGGCAGCTTCTTGAAACCAGCCTCAACTTCAAATAGTGCACAGCTGAGATGTGCAGATTGGTTTGATCTGCATCTTTATGTGTATCCTATCTTCTGTAGGGGTTCTTTCCTCCAGTGGAATATCAGAGGACTTTTTCCAAAGTTTGCTTTTCCAAGTTGATAATAGAATTAACACCAAATTTTTTACTTCCTATTAATCCCCTGTTTCTTGACTAATTTTTGTTGCTCCATAGGAATTAACAAATTTCTCAGTTCTATAGAGAGACAGCAGGAATGGCCAGTTACCATCAGTTCCTAAAATCTCAATTGTTGAAGATGGTAGACCAGTGAATACAAAACCTTATTTTTTTTTCCAGTAAGGGTCAAAGCTTTTACATCTCCTGACAATTCTCTCTCAATTTTTTTTTCTCATGACTTGAGTGGGAAGGGGTGTGATACTTCAAACACCTGACTTGTGGAGGCAGTCAATTAAAAATCTCAGCTCTTACACTTTGTAAATAAAAGAGGTGATGAGAAAAGAAGTGTACTTATCTTGCTACTGCAGTTTACCTTGCCATTGTGCTACCACAAATGCATATAGTATATCATATTTTGGTTTTTGAATATCACTTCTTGCATATTTCCATTCTATTTGTGTGAATTGGAGGCAAGGTGATGAAATAGAAAATAACATCTGAATGAGAAAATGGTCAGAAAGACTGAGGTAAATCTGTGACACAGATTGTTATTTCCTCAAGCTGTTAGATAAGGCAGAACCAAGAAAGCAGGCAATAAAAGCAGAAAATGGAAAAACAGGTTGTTATTGACATATGATCTAAATTAAACACCTTGAGTTACTGAAAACAGTCTTTCATTTTTAAGGATTCAGTTTCTGCCACTTTCAGAAATTAATAACTTGTCTACTGTCTCCAAAAGAATTTAACTCTTCAGTGTCTGCCCATTATTACATATGCTCTCTTTTTTAAATGAAGAAGCATGGGATAAATTTTATGCTTTCAATATCTGTATTGCCTATTTCTGTTCTTTATGAGTCAGAATACTGCTTATTACCCTTCTTTTTCTCAAACTTGGATGGGTTTTTTTGTGTAATGGTAGTAGCAAAAAGACTGAAAAATGTTAACGTAATAATGTCTGTTAAAGTATTACAAATAAAGCCCTATCCCACCTCCTATCCACAGCCCACAGCCCCATTCTCATGGGATTTAACACTCAGACTTCAGTGAGTCTGCTTTGGATACAATCTCTGCAGATTAATAAAACTCACTTAAATATTTACCTTAATTGCACTCCAGCCTCTTTCTTTTAATCATGTTTAATATATCTAACAGCAAGTGCTGCTTTCCACTAGTGGTTTTCTCATTAGCACTCAATTGGAAATAAAACTTGAAGCTGAAGGTTGGCCCCTAAAGCAGCAGAGGATTTAAGGGAATGTATCCTGGGCTTTACACAGGACATTCCCATAACCCTGGCAATAAAAGCTCTACCAGAGAGTCATTGAGGCTGGCAAAGGGCTCTGCAGGCTGTACAGTATCCTCTCCCTGCTCAGAACAGGAGCAACCAGAGCATGTCCCTGGATTTTGGATATCTTCAAGGAGCCTCCACGACCTCTTTGGGCAATTTGCTCCACTGCTTGACCACTTTGGTCTTAAAGAAGTTGCTTTTTTTCTTACATTTAAATAGAATATTTTGTATTTTACCTTCTTGTGTTGGAGGGGCTGTCGTATGAGAGATGCTTTAAGCACCTGATCATGCTGGCTACAGAAGGCAGAGCATTCCCAGCAAGTCATGGAGGGCATCCTGCCCCTCTTCTCAACCCTTTGAGGCACATCTGGAGTGCTGTGTCCAGTTCTGGGCTCCCCAGGACAAGGGGACATGGAGATCCTGGAGAGGATCCAAGGAAGGTTGATAAAGAAGATGAAGGAGCTAGAACATCTCCCTTATGAGGAAAGGATGAGGGAGCTGGGAAAGGAAATTAGTACCTGGATTTGATTCAGTTGTCTCCCAAATGAAGTTGTAAACAAATGTGGATTTTAAAGGAGGATTAAAATATTTTGATTTATTCCACTCTATATGTTCAATATCAGTAGTTTCATGCCAGAGAGAATGATCTAAATACAGAAGAGATCAGGATTAGATCGGAATTAATATTCCATTCAGGATAACAATAGCATTCATTTGGGTTAACTGCTTGCATCCACTTTTCTATGGTTCCACAGAAGTAATGAATTTTTAACTTTCTTTCAGAGTCTGCAGATGGAGTAAAAAACTCACTACTGCCATTGGGAGGTAGGAATGAACATCAAAGGATGGCTATGTCTAAGTCACATGTTTATGTGTATATATAGAAAAGGGTGTCGCCCTAACTTTGCCTGCTTTTCAGAGTTTGCATTTTGTTCTCACGCAGCTTCAAAAAAACAATGTATATTTTTAGAATTTATCTCTTTGTTTACATATTTCTTCTCTGGGAGGAGAAGGGTGACTGATGGTGGTCTTCACCAACGAGGTCAAAGAGGTGGCAACCTATGTAGCTAATCTTGGGCCTTCTGATGATTTTGTATATAAGATGGAGTCAGAAAATTAAAGACAGAACTTTCCTGCTGACCTTCCTGCTGCCTGCCTCATTCTTTTGTGTCCCAAAGTGTGACATCTGGTGACCCCAACGTGTGCATTTGGTGACCCCTCCGTGGAGCATCTGGTGACCCTCCGACGTGGGACTTGCACATTGCTGTGTGTCTGAGGTAACAAGTGGTAAGACGCGATGGATTCCTCAGCTGATGCCCTCGTTTTGGACCTTTGGCTTGAGGTCCTAGAGAGGGAAGGAGCCTCCGTTCACAGGGAAGACTTCCAAGAATTGTTCTATTATGCTAGTACCCATGGTTTCTTTTGCAGAATTCAGGCTGTTTTTTCCACAAAAGAGTGGAAGTTTTTGGGTCAACATTTGCTCCAGTTTTTTACTGCTGATTGTAGTGTGGAGTTTTTGGGGCTGGTCATGACCTAGAAGAGACTGGAAGTGCTGCTGCGTAAATCACAGCTTTTCAGTCCTGGGGTTTCAGAGGATGGCTCCATCCTGGTCCTCTCTCCTGGGCTAGGTGCCAAGGGAGGTGGTGGAGCTGTTCCTCCTGTTCCTGCCCCACGGATGTGCTGCTGGAGTGGAGGGGATTTATCCCCCCTCCCCCCCGCGTGCCCGCGCTGCCGGCGGGGATACCGATTCCGGCCCCACGCAGGCACAGAAGTGCAGAAAATCTCCCCTCCCTGCACCCTGCAGACATTGGAGTGCAGGAGATCTCAGGGCTTCTGGAACCCCTGAGGGACCGATGCCACTGACGCCCTCGACTCCCATGCCGTGGCTGGGCTGCGGCAAGACATCCCCCCCATGCATTCCTGGCGCTAGCAGCGCAGAAAGCGCATTTGGATCGGAGAGGGGGGATAGTCACAGCGGTTTACCCCCATTCTGACAATTCTACCAGATATTTTCTGGAAAAGGATGACACGGATTCATGCCGTCCCAGGGTGCCGAGCGGGGCGGCCCTGGATCCACGTGGCGGGGATCCGCAGGGCCCGCGTGGCTCCAGGTGCAGCTCCGGGCAGCCAGCCAAGTTTGCCCAGGAAGATGCGGCTCCGGAGAGCGAGAGACCCGCCCCGCAGCGGGAAGGGAGGCATCCCGCCATCAGGGTCCGGGAGGCTGGCAGGACCTTTCTAGGAGTGGTTCCCACAGCCCCTCCCGCAGCTGTGGCTCTACCGAGGGATGCGTGGGCAGAGTGGCACTCCAGTGGCCTCCACGCTGTGCGGGCTGGCGCTTCTGTGAGCTCATCTCCCCCTGCGAGCCCTCCTTCTTCCTGCAGTGCCTGTGGCACCTCTCCCATGGCATCTCTCCCCGTCTCGCCCTTGAAAGCGGCGCTTTGCAGTGCCGCGGAACCGCGAGGCAAACCCCTCCCCGCACCACGCTCTCCCCCGCGCTTAGTCGGGGCAGTGCTGACCGCGCCGCCGCCACCACTGCCAAGGCAGCGGTGGCTGCCGGCTCCGCTGTGTTCACTTTTAGAGGGGACAGCACAGCTGCCAAAAGGCCGGTGTTCCCCCGTGGCAAGGGGTCCCGGGACGCTGGGTCGCCTTTGGCTGGCCATCGGACGCTGCCACCGTGTCAGCTGATGGTCCAGCTGCAGGACCGTGCACAGTTTTGGAAGGACGTCCAAGCCAAGCCTGGTGCAGTGGGCGGCCGTGGTTCGGCACGGCGTCCCCTGCAGGGCAGGGGTGAATTCCTTAGCTCTGCAGGTGCTGCGAGAGCCTGTGCAAGAATAAAGCAGACACAGGTAAATGCTCAGGCCAGCAAGAAAAAACGTAGGAGGGTGCAAAAGGGGGCCACTCTTGTTTCTCAGAAAAGGGAAGAAAGTGCAAAAGGGGATCACTCCTTTCTTTGTGGACGGTGTGGAAGGCCAAATCACATGGCCAATGCTTGTAAGGCAACAGTTCATGTGAATGGCCAGCCTCTATCGGGCTCGGGAAACGGGCAGTGGAGTGCAAAGAGGAAGCACGCTCAGACACAGGTGTCTTCCCAATCACCAGAGCCAATGGAGATTGGCTGGGCAAGTTCACAGTCAGCACCTGCAGTTTGGCAGGCATAGATGTCTGAAACTTTCCACACCCACCCTCCCCTGTCACTGTCCCTAATGGGACCAAAATTGTTCAACTTGTGTTTTTTGAGTCTTTTGTTCACAGGACAGAGAGCCGGTGGCCAGAAGAAGGCTCCTCTGACACTACGGGGCTGCCTTGAGTTCACTGGACTGTTGTTCTGACCAGAGACTGTTGTGAGACGATTTATACCCTGTTTGTCTTTGGAGTGGACATTGCATTTCTCTCCCTTGTCGTTTGGCATCTGGAATGGACCCTTCTCTCAAGATGAATTCATCGCCCTTCGTGACTTGGTTCAGGAGCTGTTGGACCAGGATCATCTGGAACTTTCTACCAGTCCCTGGAACCCTCCTGCTTTCTGCATCGAACAGAAGCCTGGGAATTGGAGGTTGTTATAGGACCTCCAAAAAGTTACTTCATTGTGAATCTGAATGATTGCTTTTTTTGTGATTCATTTGCATACTGCAGGTATCATTGGCTGATGGGATGAAGAAAAATCCGATTCCTTGCATGTTTTGGACTGGGTCTTTCTGCCCCATCAAGTCAGTGCAAGGACCCATCGTCTTTACTGACAGTTTGGGAAGGACAAGAAAGGCCATTGTTACTTGGAAGGATGGATGCAAGTTTTGGAAGGTCATAAAGATGGGGCAGCCCAATTGGTTGAATTGAGGGCTGCTGTCATGGCATTTCCAAAGTTTCCCAGGAAGCTTTTGATTTAGTCACAGATTCCGTTTCTGTGGCCGACATGGCACAGCAGTTGGGTCATTCAATTTGAAGGGAGTCTGCAATGTTGCTTTGTTTCATTTGATGAAGACCTGTGTTGTGCCACTGAGGCCCGGGTTCTTCAAAAACAAAAACGGGGAATGCAGGGTTAAACCCCACACAGTCAATTGGCAAAGGCTTTGTATGCCATCAAGCACCGTAAGGTGCCACAGAATTTTAATAACCCTGTCATGTTGAAAGCTGGAAACCGTGAGCAAATGAAAGGCAGAAAATGGATGAACCACGGAGTGATGACTCTGATGTCGATGACACGAGTGATCACTCCGATGGCCCTTTCATGGGAAGAAATTAAACATTGTTCATTTTCTTTTTTTCTTTTTCTTTTTGTAACGGTAAAAGGGTGAGATGTTGCCCTAACTTTGCCTGCTTTTCAGAGTTTGCATTTTGTTCTCACGCAGCTTCAAGAAAACAATGTATATTTTTAAAATTTATCTCTTTGTTTACTTATTTCTTCTTTGGGAGGAGAAAGGTGACTGATGGTGGTCTTCACCAACGAAGTCAGAGGTGGCAAGCTATGTAGCCAGTCTTGTGCCTTCTGATGATTTTGTATATAAGATGGAGTCAGAAAATTAAAGATAGAACTTTCCTGCTGACCTTCCTGCTGCCTGCCTCATTCTTTCGTGTCCCAAAGTGTGACAGAAGGGTATGTATATATAGATACTATAGAGTAGAAAAGTGCATGAGGAGTCTGTATCATTATCCATCAAAAAAGTTTCTTTCAGGCAAATTCAGGACCCCTTTATTAATTGTCCATGTATATACAAAGAAGAGGCTCTTAGCTGCACTGAATAATCTCCTGATATTTTTCCTCATAATAGTAACATTTTGATCTTTAATGTCGATTTTGAAACTTAGCTTACTTATCAGCCAATATCTCTGGCTTCATCTTGTGCCTTTCAAGCAAGAAAAGTCACCAAGGAATTTTGTAAAAGTTGTAGTAGTTCAGAAAGGTAAACGTCAGGCCAGGTTCATCTCTTGTTCTCAAACCTTCCCAGCATTAAAATTGAGGAAGAGAAGATTTATCAGGATGAGAAATATTCAACCATAACATACAGGAATCCTGAGCTCCATGCATGTCGTCATTTGTCTTTAGTAATTTGTAGTTTATGGTCATTCCAGCTTTATGCAGCCATGGTCTGAGTTCTATTTAGAAAGAGCTCTCATTGTACATTTTTAGAACCGCCTCTGAAATCTCTGAAACTTAATGAGGCTCTGCAGTCTCAAATTCACACTTAAATTTATGCAGGCCAGACCATGCTATTATATACTGTCTTCATTCTTTCTTTCAGTGAAAACATTTTTTCCCTAAGCAGGAAAGCAAAACTTTGTCCTATTTATCTGTTTGTTAGTTTCCCAGAGAACAAAGTACTTGAAAATAACTTGAATTGTCAATTGCAATCTTGTAAATTTTCATGGTACTTTATATTAGGGTTAATCTGCTGATAAGAATCAATGCAGCTGATCATCTGATTAATTGAACTAAACTTTAATTTGATGCTAGTGAAGATCATTTGTAAGCATATGGAATGCATTTCATTCTTAAGTTTGATTTATAAAGCTTGACAGTTTGCTGTTCTACTGATTTTTAGTTTTCTCTTTGTTTTGTTTGGGTAGGTTTCATTGCTGCATTTCCTGTTTGGAAAGAAATAGAGTGGAGAGAGTAGGAAGTGAAAATTGTTTCATAAAGAGGTTGAAACATAGTTGTGAACATCCAAAAGTGTGTTTGAAATTTGTTTTACTCTGATGGATGAGGAGCACAGAAAATTATCTGGACCAAAGGTTATGCCAGGAGTGCACCCTTCAGCTGTGTTGGGGGTTGGGTTTGTTCCTTCTTTCTCTGGGGAATTTTTTCCCCACGGGTTGCCAAGGGGACCGGGTGTTGGATACTTGAGAGTGCTTGGCTGAAACAAAGAGATGGACAAAAGGTGGAAGAGGGAGATAACGCAGGTAAAAGACACAGCTTGAGGCGGCTGCGTGCTTTTCTGCTTCCGGCGTTCGGGAGACGCGTGTCAGCCGCTCCTCGAGGATCTCAGCCGCCGCAAAGCACGCCGAGCAGAAGCTGGGCGCTTTCTGCCTCGCCTTCGAGCTTCTTCGGCGCTGCTCCTCTTGCTGCAGCGTGACCCTGCACCCCCTGCGCTGCCGGGACATCCTGCCCCTGCCTGCCGGGACACCCTGCCATCCCAGCTACCAGCCCGGGATTTTTCCACTGTTCCAGTTTGGTGCTCTGAGGATCCTGCAGGGACACCGAAACCAAACTGCCCTGGGTTTTGTGAAACAAAGCCCTCAAGGTTCTTGGTACTGTTGTCGTTTGTCATTAATGCTGTAGTTGTTTGGTGGGGGGGGGAGTTTGTTTTTTTGTGTTTGTTTGCTTTGTATTACATACTAGTAAAGAACTGCTATTCCTATTTCCCAAATCTTTGCCAAAGAGCCTCTGATTGTAATTTTACCTAGCAGATACCTGTCTTCCTAAACCAAGACAGATTTTGGCGCCCAAGTGTGGGGCTTGAGGGCACTGAGAAAAGAAAAGGGAAGAGAAATAGCAGTTCTTAACTAACCTAGTACTTTCTTTTGTGTGCGTTGGATATAAAAACCTCATTAGGCTGCATCATGTGGTCTAACTTAGCCTGGTTTGGGTGGCATGTGGTTGTGGCTGTATTCCTTCCATTTGCAGGCCCTTATCTAAACATGGGCCCTATAACTAAGGCTACTGTGACTGTCATCCAGTTTATTTTATGGCTTAATAAGGTGAAGAACTCATGGATTTTTAATTTCCTCTGGAAGGCAGGCACATGGATTCAGGGCTATCGTACACTAACTGTGTGTTTTTGGAGTTACTTTAACAATGGTACCTACTGTGAGGAAATGACACCGGGGGAAGTTTCTTTTTCCCAACCCTTTACCCATCTCTTTGGGTCTGCCCCACCAGTTTTTGAAGGGTTTAAATCCTCTCTGAATGCTAATGATATCATACAATGGCTGGTGCTGCTAATATGCGTATTCTGTTTAGCATTCAGAGATAAGGGAAGATTGACCTGGATAACCACCCTGATACCTAGCCCACAGAATAGGGATGATACCCCAGAGCCTGACTCTGCCCCACAGCCTGCCTCAGAAAGGACCCACCCGGATTGGGTTGAGGTTCTGGAAAAAGAGATAGGCCAAATGCTGAAAGAGTACATTTCCCCAGCTCATGAAAAACCCTCCCCCTGCCCCGAGAAGGCAGAGACTGATGGTGCAGCAGTGGAACCCACAGATGTTACAACTGTCCAGGTTCCAGCTGAACCACAAGGGCAGCCACAGCCAGCAGCAGTCGCCCCTGTGGAAACAAGGAAGTGTAAAGTGAAATCGTCAGATCCTGATATTAAGGGTAAGAAAGGAGGGTCCTCACAGTCCACAGAAGAGCCACAGGTTGAGATCATCACTGAGTCCCTGACATATGAAAGTCTACGTAATCTGCAAAAAGATATTGCACGACGAGGATGTGAGGCTTATACAGCCTGGCTACTTCGAGTCTGGGACCTTATGGGTACAGGTGTGCAACTGGATAGTGCTGAAGCAAGGAATTTGGGACCCTTGACCCAGGACTCAGGTATAAATCAGGTATTTGTAAGAGAGCAAAGGCCCCTTCCCCTTTGGGAACGACTTCTAATGAGTGTGAGAGAGAGATTTGTCCACAGAGACAGAATGCAAGAGCACAACAATAGAATGCGATGGAAGACCCTTGAGGAAGGAATCCAACAGTTGAGAGAAGTGGCAGTATTGGAAGTACTTTTTGGGAGGACCGGACAGCATGATAATGACCCCGACAAGGTTAAATGCACAGGGCACATGTTGTGGAATCTGGCAACTCATGGACCATCCCAATACGCCACATTCATCGCAACAATTAATGCCGAGGATAACCGAGAGACAGTGGGTTCTGTTGCCAACAAGCTCAGAAATTATGAAAGTATGATCAGTGGTCCAATGCAGGCTCATGTCTCTGCGGTGGTGAAGGAACTCAAAGAGGAGATGAGGGAAATGAGAGAGGAGATGAGAAGGAACAGTTCCCATGTAGCACCGGTGCGAGTCACAGGCCCCAGAATCAGAGCCCAACATTCCCCAGCGAGAGAGAGAGGGTACACCCCTCGAGCTGACCTGTGGTTTTATCTGCGGGACCATGGGGAGGACATGGGAGCGTGGCATGGGAAACCTACTTCTGTCCTGGCAGCACGGGTACGTGAGCTCAAGGAGAGAAACGCTAACAGAGGGAGTTCCACTAGAATGAAGGTAGCCTCAGCCTCCCATGAGCAAGCTGCCAGGTATTACGGAGGTGGGAATGCTGTGTCAGATTCCCTCGAAGGAACCTCTACCATGTACGTCCAAGAAGGGAATAATAACCAGTGCTAGAGGGGCCCTGCCTCTAGCCAGGAAGAGGCACGGGAAAATCGGGTTTTTTGGACTGTGTGGATTCGATGGCCTGGCACATCAGAGCCACAAAAATATGAAGCTTTAGTAGATACTGGGTCGCAGTGTACTCTAATGCCATCAGGACATGTGGGGGCAGAACCGATTTCCATTGCCGGGGTGACGGGGGGATCACAGGAACTGACTCTGGTTGAAGCCGAGGTGAGCCTGACCGGGAAGGAGTGGCAGAAACTTCCGATTGTGACCGGCCCAGAGGCTCCATGTATTCTGGGCATAGACTTCCTCAGGAATGGATATTATAAAGACCCTAAAGGACTCAGATGGGCTTTTGGAATAGCTGCTGTGGAGACAGAGAACATTAAGCAGTTGAACACCTTGCCGGGACTATCAGAGAACCCATCTGCAGTGGGACTCCTGAAGGTAGAAGAACAACAAGTACCTGTTGCCACCTCGACAGTGCACCATCGGCAGTATCGGACAAATCGGGACGCCGTGATCCCCATCCACAAGATGATCCGTGAGCTGGAGAGCCAAGGGGTGGTCAGCAAAACCCACTCACCCTTCAACAGCCCCATCTGGCCTGTGCGCAAGTCTGATGGAGAATGGAGACTGACTGTGGACTATCGTGCATTGAATGAAGTGACTCCACCGCTGAGCGCTGCTGTGCCGGACATGCTGGAACTTCAGTACGAGCTGGAGTCCAAGGCAGCGAGGTGGTATGCCACTATTGACATTGCCAATGCATTTTTCTCCATTCCTCTGGCTGCAGAATGCAGGCCTCAGTTTGCTTTCACCTGGAGGGGCGTGCAGTACACCTGGAACCGGCTGCCCCAGGGGTGGAAACACAGCCCCACCATCTGCCATGGGCTGATCCAGGCTGCACTGGAGAAAGGTGAGGCTCCGGAACATCTACAGTACATTGATGACATCATTGTGTGGGGAAAGACTGCAGCTGAAGTGTTCGAGAAAGGAGAGAGGATCATCCAGATTTTGCTGAAAGCCGGGTTTGCCATCAAGAAGAGCAAAGTCAAGGGACCTGCCAGAGAGATCCAGTTCCTGGGAGTAAAGTGGCAAGATGGACGGCGGCAGATCCCCACTGAGGTCATTGATAAGATCACAGCAATGTCTCCACCGACCAGCAAAAAGGAAACACAAGCTTTCCTAGGAGCCATAGGTTTTTGGAGGATGCACATTCCTGAGTACAGTCAGATCGTGAGCCCTCTCTACCTGGTTACCCGCAAGAAAAACAATTTCCACTGGGGCCCTGAACAGCAACAAGCCTTTGCCCAGATCAAGCAGGAGATTGCTCATGCAGTAGCCCTTGGCCCAGTCAGGACGGGACCAGATGTGAAGAATGTGCTTTATTCTGCAGCCGGGAACAACGGTTTGTCCTGGAGCCTTTGGCAGAAGGTGCCAGGGGAGACCCGAGGCCGACCACTGGGATTCTGGAGTCGAAGTTACAGAGGATCTGAAGCCAACTACACTCCCACAGAGAAGGAGATCTTGGCCGCCTATGAAGGAGTTCAAGCCGCCTCAGAAGTGATTGGCACAGAAGCACAACTCCTCTTGGCACCCCGACTACCAGTGCTGGGGTGGATGTTTAAAGGAAAGGCTCCCTCCACGCACCATGCCACTGATGCCACATGGAGCAAATGGACTGCCCTCATCACACAGCGTGCCCGTATTGGAAACCCAAATCGCCCTGGGATTTTGGAGATAATTACAAACTGGCCGGAAGGAGAAAACTTCGGTTTCACGGACGAAGAGGAGCAGGTACAAGTGACACGAGCTGAAGAAGCTCCTCCATACAACCAACTGCCAGCAGAAGAAACACACTACGCTCTCTTCACTGACGGTTCCTGTCGCATCGTGGGAATGAACCGTAAGAGGAAAGCAGCCGTATGGAGCCCCACACGACAGGTTGCAGAAGCCACTGAAGGAGAAGGGGGATCAAGTCAGCTTGCTGAACTCAAAGCTGTTCAATTAGCCCTTGACATTGCTGAAAGAGAGAAGTGGCCAAAGCTCTACCTCTACACTGATTCGTGGATGGTAGCCAATGCTCTGTGGGGCTGGCTGGAAAGGTGGAAAAAGGCCAACTGGCAGCGTAGAGGAAAACCAATCTGGGCTGCTGATAAATGGAAGGACGTTGCCACTCGTGTAGAGAAGCTGCCTGTGAAAGTCCGCCATGTAGATGCCCATGTTCCCAAGAGTCGGGCTAATGAGGAACACCAAAACAACAAGCAGGTAGATCAGGCTGCCAAGATAGAAGTGTCAAAGATAGATTTAGATTGGCAACACAAGGGAGAGTTGTTCCTAGCCCGATGGGCCCATGATGCCTCGGGTCATCAGGGCAGAGATGCCACCTATAAGTGGGCCCAAGACCGAGGGGTGGATTTAACCATGGACAGTATTTCTCAGGTTATCCATGACTGTGAGACATGTGCTGCAATCAAGCAAGCCAAGCGGGTGAAGCCCTTATGGTATGGTGGGCGGTGGTCCAAATATAAATATGGGGAAGCCTGGCAGATTGACTACATCACCCTTCCCCAAACCCGCCAGGGCAAGCGTTATGTGCTAACCATAGTGGAAGCCACCACTGGATGGTTGGAGACCTACCCTGTGCCTCATGCTACTGCCCGGAACACCATCCTGGGCCTGGAAAAACAAGTCCTGTGGAGACATGGCACCCCTGAGAGAATCGAGTCGGACAATGGGACCCATTTCAAGAATAGTCTTATAAGCACCTGGGCTAGAGAACATGGCATTGAGTGGGTGTACCATATTCCTTATCATGCACCAGCGGCCGGGAAAGTTGAACGGTGCAATGGCCTGCTTAAAACTACCTTGAAAGCACTGGGTGGGGGAACCTTTAAGAATTGGGATACTAATTTAGCAAAGGCCACCTGGTTGGTGAACACTCGAGGTTCCACCAACCGAGCAGGTCCTGCCCAATCTGAGCCCTTGCAAAAGACAGACGGAGATAAGGTTCCAGTGGTACACATGAGAGGTATGCTGGGAAAAACTGTTTGGATTAATCCTGCCTCCAGCAAAGACAATCCCATCCGTGGGGTTGTCTTCGCTCAGGGACCAGGTTGCACCTGGTGGGTGATGCAAAAGGATGGAGAGACCCGATGCATACCTCAAGGGGACCTTGTTTTGGGGTGAACTACCCATGACAATGTGGCTGCATCCATATTTGCATATATATATATGTATTTTTAATAGTTAAAACTCAATGTAATATGTTTGTATGGGAAAAAAATTCGGGGTGGATAATGTTGGGGGTTGGGTTTGTTCCTTCTTTCTCTGGGGAATTTTTTCCCCACGGGTTGCCAAGGGGACCGGGTGTTGGATACTTGAGAGTGCTTGGCTGAAACAAAGAGATGGACAAAAGGTGGAAGGGGGAGATAACGCAGGTAAAAGACACAGCTTGAGGCGGCTGCGTGCTTTTCTGCTTCCGGCGTTCGGGAGACGCGTGTCGGCCGCTCCTCGAGGATCTCAGCCGCCGCAAAGCATGCCGAGCAGAAGCTGGGCGCTTTCTGCCTCGCCTTCGAGCTTCTTCGGCGCTGCTCCTCTTGCTGCAGCGTGACCCTGCACCCCCTGCGCTGCCGGGACATCCTGCCCCTGCCTGCCGGGACACCCTGCCATCCCAGCTACCAGCCCGGGACTTTTCCACTGTTCCAGCTTGGTGCTCTGAGGATCCTGCAGGGACACCGAAACCAAACTGCCCTGGGTTTTGTGAAACAAAGCCCTCAAGGTTCTTGGTACTGTTGTCGTTTGTCATTAATGCTGTAGTTGTTTGGTGGGGGGGGGAGTTTGTTTTTTTGTGTTTGTTTGCTTTGTATTACATACTAGTAAAGAACTGCTATTCCTATTTCCCAAATCTTTGCCAAAGAGCCTCTGATTGTAATTTTACCTAGCAGATACCTGTCTTCCTAAACCAAGACAAGCTGCCAGCTGCTTCCTTGTAGCATCCCTTAGGAATTCACATAGGGACCAGTTCTTAACGTGAAGATGTTGGATCAGTCACCTTTCAGCAGCTTTGTGGGTAATATCCCTCAGAGGGAGTGGAAGGCAAGGTGCTGTTGAGGCTGTGCTGGTTGGGTTTGGTCAGCTTTAAGAGAAGAAGCCAAAAAGAACCTCCAAACCAGCATAATTTAAGTATTTTGCTATTTTGTAACATCTGGCTTAAAATAAGGGGCAGAGATTTGTGAACGGAAAACTATAACTAGTCTTTTGGCAAACTGATGTCTGTTAGAAGCAAAAATAATAACCCATACATAAAAAATGATAAAACCAAATCAAGCCTGAAGAGAGAAAATGCTCAAATCCCATTAAAAATCAATGGGATCTGATTCACTCATGCAAACAAGGTTTCTTGTTCTTGAAATTAAAGACAAATGACTTTTTTTCTTGTTTGGTTTCAATTTAAAATAATGATGCAGAGTTAATTCTCTGCTGTCAAATATCTAGGTTTTACACACAGACAAAACCACAAAAATCTCATTTGCACCAAGACTGCCAGTTAATGATTTTGATCAGAGAATTGCATTGTGGTTTCATTTACTCCAACGAAAACTTTTGGTTCTTGTGCCAATTGTATTTTTTTTTGATAAAGGCATGATTTGCTGTACCTATTTTAGGGCCATTTCTCATTGGAAAAACAAGATATTGAGTAGTTCTGTTCAGCATAGATACTGTTCAAAAAAGTTAGAGTTAAGCATAGTTCTGTGCTTTCAATAACTTGAAATTGCTTGAAAATACACAGTTACAGAAGAGTCAATCTTCCTTTAGTATGGGTTAGCATCCTGCTCTGTCAATAAGGCAATAGTAATAATAACTTGAAAAAGTAGCAAAGCCATTTTGATATCATGATGAATGTTTCAGATTAATTGCTGCCTTATATACTGACCTTGGTGAGCACCTTCATGGCAGTGTTGGATGATTATATCCAACTTGTCAAATAAAACAACAGCTTATGATCTCAAAAAATTAAATTATTTCAGCATAATTTTTAAAAATGGAGGGAGGGGAAGAAAAGACAATAAATACAAGTAGCTGTTCAGGTCATGTCTTTATTAATAGCATGCCATTAAGAAAACTAAAAAGCGTGAACTGTGCCATATTTAGAGATTAAGTGGGAGCAGTACCTCATCAGTTCTAACAGGAAATCTCAGTCAGATGGTAGCAGGTCTGGGAGCACTTCACTGAGTACATCTCTGGAGTCCAGCCTGACTAAAAAGTCACACAGAGAAAAAAGGCACTGCAAGCACTATAATATATTGTTGCAGAATTTCTTAGAGAAGGTGGGCATGATTTGTATTTGGACTGTAGTTGAATCACCCAGACTGGGCCTCATGATGCAGGTAGAAATTCAGTGCCAAGTTTGTGGTGCAGTTAGAATTACAGTTTAAGGTGTTAGCAAGGGTCAGAGGGTTTTCTAGTAGTTAGCAAGTACAGTAATTAGTGTGGACACAGTAGCTGCCTTAAGAGTTTATTCAACAATAAGTGTTTGCATTCTTCCCTGTGCTCTATGCCAATGAGAACACACCTGTAAATGTAAACTATGTAGAACTGTATAAAACCTGCCATCTCAGACAGAATAAAGGGAGAACGTAGCATTAATCATATTGATCAGATCTGCGTTTTGCTCTTGTCCAAACTCCTCGTTTATTTTAGGGTCTCCTCGCTAGTTCTGGCGCCTGAACTTCCAGGGACTTTCGCTTCGATGCGGCTTCGTTTCAATATGGTTTATGGCATGCCTTTCTCGTTTCAATACGGTTTCGCTTAAATGCGGTTGGAAGACTCCGTTTTAGCCCTTTTCGCTGGTCAACCTGGGGCTCACGTCTACGGAGCAGGGAAGTATGGTCCACGGTGGAGGTCGCCACGCTGTAGGATAAGGTAAGCTGCAGCGGGGAACAAAGGCTGAGTGAGTTACCATGGAAACAGAGCTGAAAGAAGCCACACAGCTCCTGTTAAATCTCCTCTCTAACAGAGGTGAAAAACTGAAGGAAAATGATTTAGAGCAGTTGGCTCTGTGGGCCAGGAAAAAAGGGAAATTAACTAAGCCGTCCCTGGTGTTTAGCACAATGGAATGGCACAAGATCAGAGATCTAATGTAGGACGCAGTGATTTCAGGCGGCGCAGACGGCAAACTTGTGAACGAGCTGGGGACAGTCTGGAAAAAAGTCGTAAATACCTTGCAGACTGTCTCCGCCAAGAAAAGAGCTGCCGAGGCAGCCATCCAAGCTCTTGAAGGAGTGGAGGCTGAAAAACCAGATGCCCAGCCGCGCTCAAAAGTTGCAAAATTCTTAGGACTTTATAACATGCATCCTATGAAAGGCGCAATGGCACCGGTGAGCTCAAGCCCGCAGGATGTCCTGGATCATGTGACTCAGAATGAGGAAGTGTCCCCGCTGCTGGCCAAACCAATTGAGCATGAACAGGAAGCGGCTCAGTGGTTCCATTCAGAAGGTGTGGCGAATAACGTGGAGTCAGGCGGAGCCGAAGGCGGGACAGAGCCGGTCCTAGGGGCAGCACACCAGGGCAGAGCGCAAGGCGGAGACAGCAGCGACACAGAGTGGCCCCCTCTCTCTCCTGCGTGGGGGAGCCGGCGCCGCGGGGGAAGCCGGCCTGGCAGGGAGAGCCAACCTTGCCGAGCGCAGCAGCTGCAGCAACAGAGACAGCAGCGCAGCCAAGTCACACCTCAGCAGCCTTGTCAAGTGGCAGCTGACCGTAGCTCCAGAAAAAATACAGTGATCAGCTCCTTGGAAATATCTGAGTTGGCTGATCACAGATGCGCAGATTTCACCTCAAAAAATCACCCTACATGACAGCATTACCACCTTGCATGATGCTCAGAAACTGTTTGGAGACCTGCAGTGGGTTTGCACCATTGTAGGAATCACCAATGACGATTTGCAACCGTTTTTACCATGGCTTCAAGGCAGTGATGCCTCCAGCCCTTGAATTTGCACCCTCACACAACAAAATGCCATTGTGCAAGTTTCAGAACAACTGCGACATGCCTGCCCACTTGCCGTTGTTTTTCAGTGGCAAAAGAAAAAGGGGGAGAGCCGATCCGGCTGGAAGCTTGATTCAACAGCAAGTCTGCTGGAGTGGGTGTTTTTGCCTGTTCAACCACTCGCAACAGCTATGAAACGTTCCATCAAAATGCAAAGAGCCCTGCACCGACAATTTCAGATTCCCCTGAATGCACCGACAATTTCAGATTCCCCTGAATGAAGCACACAAGCAAAGAAGCAAAGGATTTTTAAAGAAAAGCAGCAAGCAGCATGCAGCAAGCAGCAATAATTTGTTTTCTAGTTGTGCAGAAGCCCATCATAGTATGGGGAAAAGACCTATTGTCATGACATGGAAGTAGATTTTGATTTGATGTACTTGGATCCAAGTTAGGTTGTGTTTTAGGTTGTGTTTTAGGTTGTGTTTTAGTATTATGGTATTATTAAGAGTAATTTCTGTGTGATTTGTTTTAAGTTTAGGCATTTGTTAAGTATAAGTTGAATTTAAGATTAAGATTTATAAAGTTGAAGTGATAATAAATATATATTTTATAAATTTAGAGTTGTATTGCCTGCAAGTTTTAAATTGTTTTAGGTTTTGTTAAGATATACTAATCCAATTTAAAATGTTGTTTTTCCTTAGAGAACAAGAAGCTTCAAAGGAAACAGCAGTGATGAAACACTGAGAAGTGTCACTTGTTTGTGTGACTGGTAGAAGACACAAGTTTTACCTCGGGATTGTTATTGGTTGGAACGGTCCTTCCTGGATAGCTCAGCGATTTACCAGTGCGTGTCCCCAGGCAAAAATACCAGCTGACAGTGATACTGAAGCTGATAACAGTGACTCACCTGGAGCATCAGCATGAAGAAATAGTTTATATAGGTATTAATATAAAGTGTTATAAGGTTGTACGTTTATAATTAGAAAAAAATGTTATGGAGTGAAATGTTTGTTTTAGGTAGTATTCTACTGACGAAAGTAGCTTGAGTGCTTGACATTGACAAGAGACAAAACATGTGGGTCACTTGGGCCAATCAAATTGGACAAGATTCAGTTTGCCTGTCTTTAGCTACACCGTCCAGTCCTTTTCGTACATGTCTGATTAGAGTCCCATTGAATTCCATGACAGAGTTCAGGGACTGGACTCAAGCCAAAATATATACAAATTTAACTGAAGCCTGGAATGCGTGGTGCAATAAGCCCACTGGGTCCTCCAGGACTCATTTTGTCAATTGGTGAGAAATCCAAAAAATATCAAAAAAATGGTTTAGGAGCACAAGCTGTTGCAGTTGTGCAAAATCTTAAATTTCTCAGTACTGAACCACAAGAATTTGATCTCCTTGGTTCAGTACCAGGCAATTATTGTTTAATTTTTGGACATGTGAGACAACCCAAGGTTGGCAATACCTGATTGTTTCCCAAGTCCCCGTTGTAATATAATTACTCAGAATACTGCAGCGATTGGACCCATTTAGTAACACCGTCAAAAGATGCTGCAAAAAAATTGCCACCAGGAATCTTCCTCATCTGTGGGAATCGAGCCTGGTCTGCAGTGCCTCAAAGAGCTGCAGGAGGTCCATGTTATTTTGGAAAATTGACCCTGTTCGCTCCCACCATTCATCAAATTTCTAAATCACCTCAGACGCTCCGATTATCAAAATGTAGTGTCCTTGAATTAGACACCAATTGCAAAGACTTAGTATCATTATGGGAGCATCCAACTGTAATAGTAGCTTCAATTTTTTCTCCAAGAGTTGCTTCAGCGCAAGCTCTCATGCAGTTGCGAACCCTAGCTTGCTGGACAGCAAAGCAAACTAACATAACATCTAACATACTAAGTGAACTTGCCACAGATGTTAGAGGCATCTGCCACGCAGTTCTCCAAAACAGAGCTGCGATCAATTTCATTCTCCTTGCACAAGGACATGGATGTGAAGAGTTTGAAGGCATGTATTACATGAACTTCTCTGACCACTCTCAGTCAATCTACAAGCAGCTTGCACAGCTAAAAAGCAATATGAGAAAACTTGTAGTTGTTAGTACCCCTTTTGATAAGTGGCTCACTTTGTGGGATTTTGCTGGGTGGATCAAAGATTTAATTTGCTTTAGTATTTGTCTTGGTTTAGATAGACAGGTATCTGCCAGGGAGGGTTGGAGTATCCCATGAAATGTAAGCCCCTCCCTCCTTTTCCAAATTATCATTAATTTGCAATTAAAAGGCTGTCAGGCAAAGATTTTGGGAATAGGTATAGCAGTTCTTTACTAGGGATATAAAAATAGAAATGTTGTAGTACAGAAGAATAAGCAAGCAAATAAACAAACAAGAAATCCTAAAAAAACCCTGACAGAGTCAGAAATACAACCTGACACCCAGTTGGTCAGGGTGTTGGAAGCAGTCCACAGTAAGCCCTCCTGGAGTGGCAGATGTGGTTCTGTTGGAGTAGAGATGGTCCTGTTGAAAAGAGGGTCCAGTAATGCTGAGATGGGTCTGGTCTTCCTCCAGGGATCCAGTAGAAAAACTGGATACCTAGTGGGACTGTGGCTCCTTTTTATCTAGGTTAAGATGGTTTGGCTCCTCCTCCCTGTGTGGAACATCTTACAATAGTACAGTGTAATGTGTTATGTCATTGATGAGCTCGTAATTGTTCATTAGCAGAAGACATTCCCATGGAAGTAGTGAAATGATGAAGAGAGATAAGTAGCACTCCACCATCTGATAAGTGACACTGACCCATTTGGGCAAAGATAAGCAATTCTGCACCACCCAGATGGAATAGAAAATTATGCTCTTTACAAAACCCATGACATTATCCACCCCTTATTCTATTACCATCTGCATCATACCTAACACAATGAACCTTTACACTCAATTCTCACTTAGGATTAGGTTTCCTTGCGGTACACAACTGGTTTCCCCATTTTTTTGCATTACCCAACAAGTGTAAATAGGTCTTTGTGCACAAACAATCCCACGAATGGGTTCACCTTTGCCTGAGGTAGGGTAATCCTAACAGTCTTTTCAAAAATACCTTTCATGTGTACCACAGGGACTTTATCTCCAACAGCTGTGTGCAAGGGTTCAGATTGGGCAGGACCACCTTGATTGACAGATCCTCGAGTGTTGACCATCCATGTGGCCTTTCCTAAGTTCATTTCCCAATTTTTGAAGGTCCCCCCACCAAGTGCTTTCAGGGCACTCTTTAGTAGTCCATTGCACCGTTCAACTTTCTTGGCAGCCGGTGTATGATAAGGGATGTGATATATCCATTCAATGCCATATTCTCTAGCCCAGGTGTTGATAAGTCTGTTCTTGAAATAGGTCCCATTGTCCAACTTGATTCTCTCAGGGGTGCCATGTCTCCACAGGACTTGTTTTTCCAGGCCCAGGATGGTGTTCCGGGCAGTAGCATGAGGCACAGGGTAGGTCTCCAACCATCCAGTGGTGGCTTCCACTATGGTTAGCACATAGTGCTTGCCCTGGCGGGTTTGGGGAAGGGTGATGTAGTCAATCTGCCAGGCTTCCTCAAACTTGTATTTGGACCACCACCCACCATACCATAAGGGCTTCACCCGCTTGGCTTGCTTGATTGCAGCACATGTCTCACAGTCATGGATAACTTGAGAAATACTGTCCATGGTAAAATCCACCCCTCGGTCTCGGGCCCACTTATAGGTGGCATCTCTGCCCTGATGACCTGAGGCATCATGGGCCCATTGAGCTAGGAACAACTCTCCCTTGTGTTGCCCATCTAAATCTATCTTTGACACTTCTATCTTGGCAGCCTGATCTACCTGCTTGTTGTTTTGGTGTTCCTCATTAGCCCAACTCTTGGGAACATGGGCATCTACACGGCGGACTTTCACAGGCAGCTTCTCTACACGAGTGGCAATGTCCTTCCATTCATCAGCAGCCCAGATTGGTTTTCCCCTACGCTGCCAGTTGGCCTTTTTCTACCTTTCCAGCCAGCCCCACAGAGCATTTGCTACCATCCACGAATCACTGTAGAGGTAGAGCTTTGGCCACTTCTCTCTTTCAGCAATGTCAAGGGCTAATTGAACAGCTGTGAGTTCAGCAAGTTGACTTGATCCCCCGTCTCCTTCAGTGGCTTGTGCGACCTGTTGTGTGGGGCTCCATACTGCTGCTTTCCACTTGCGGTTCATCCCTATGATGTGCCAGGAACCATCAGTGAAAAGAGCGTAGTGTATTTCTTCTGCTGGCAGTTGGTTGTATGGAGGAGCTTCTACAGCTCTTGTCACTTGTTCCTGCTTCTCTACTGTGAGACCAAAGCTTTCACCTTCTGGCCAGTTGGTAATTACTTCCAAAATCCCAGGGCAATTTGGGATTCCAATGCGGGAGCGCTGTGTGATAAGGGCAATCCATTTGCTCCATGTGGCATCGGTGGCATGGTGAGTAGAGGGAGCCTTTCCTTTAAACATCCACCCCAGCACTGGTAGTCGGGGTGCCAAGAGGAGTTGTGCTTCTGTGCCAATCACTTCTGAGGCAGCTTGAACTTCTTCATAGGCGGCCAAGATCTCCTTCTCTGGGGAAGTGTAGTTGGCTTCGGACCCTCTGTAACTTCGGCTCCAGAATCCCAGTGGTCAGCCTCGGGTCTCCCCTGGCACCTTCAGCCAAAGGCTCCAGGACAAACTGTTTTTCCCTGCTGCGGAGTAAAGCACATTCTTCACATCAGGTCCCCTCCTGACTGGGCCAAGGGCTACTGCGTAAGCAATCTCTTGCTTGATCTGAACAAAGGCTTGTTGTTGTTCAGGGCCCCAGTGGAAATTGTTCTTCTTGTGGGTAACCAGGTAGAGAGGGCTCACAATCTGACTGTACTCAGGAATGTGCATTCTCCATAAGCCTATGGCACCTAGGAAAGCTGCGTTTCCTCTTTGCTGGTCGGTGGAGACATTGCTGTGGTCTTGTTAATGACCTCAGTGGGAATCTGCCGCCGTCCATCATGCCACTTTACTCCCAGGAACTGGATCTCTCGAGCAGGTCCCTTGACTTTGCTCTTCTTGATGGCGAAACTGGCTTCCAGGAGAATCTGGATGATCTTTTTTCCTTTCTCAAACACTTCAGCTGCAGTCTTTCCCCACACAATGATGTCATCGATGTACTGTAGATGTTCTGGAGCCTCACCCTTCTCCAGTGCAGCCTGGATCTGTCCATGGCAGATGGTGGGGCTGTGTTTCCACCCCTGGGGCAGTCGGTTCCAGGTGTACTGCACGCCCCTCCAGGTGAAAGCAAACTGAGGCCTGCATTCTGCTGCCAGAGGAATGGAGAAAAATGCATTGGCAATGTCAATAGTGGCATACCACCTCGCTGCCTTGGACTCCAGCTCGTACTGAAGTCCCAGCATGTCCAGCACAGCAGCGCTCAGCGGTGGAGTCACTTCATTCAATGCACGATAGTCCACAGTCAGTCTCCATTATCCATCAGACTTGCGCACAGGCCAGATGGGGCTGTTAAAGGGTGAGTGAGTTTTGCAGACCACCCTTTGGCTCTCTAGCTCATGGATCATCTTGTGGATGGGGATCATGGCATCTTGATTTTTCCGATACTGCTGATGGTGCACCGTCGAGGTGACAACAGGTACTTGTTGTTCTTCTACCTTCAGGAGTCCCACTGCAGATGGGTTGTCTGATAGTCCCAGCAACGTGTTCAACTGCTTAATGTTCTCTGTCTCCACAGCAGCTATTCCAAAAGCCCATCTGAGTCCTTTAGGGTCTTTATAATATCCATTCCTGAGGAAGTCTATGCCCAGAATACACGGAGCCTCTGGGCCAGTCACAATAGGAAGTTTCTGCCACTCCTTCCCGGTCAGGCTCACCGCAGCTTCAACCAGAGTCAATTCTTGTGATGCCCCCGTCACCCCGGCAATGGAAATCGGTTCTTCCCCCACATGTCCCGATGGCATTAGAGTACACTGCGACCCAGCATCTACTAAAGCTTCATATTTTTGTGGCTCTGATGTGCCAGGCCATTGAATCCACACAGTCCAAAAAACCCGATTTTCCCGTGCCTCTTCCTGGCTAGAGGCAGGGCCCCTCTAGCACTGGTTATTATTCCCTTCGTGGACATACATGGTAGAGGTTCCTTCGAGGGAATCTGACACAGCATTCCCACCTCCGTAATACCTGGCAGCTTGCTCATGGGAGGCTGAGGCTACCTTCATTCTAGTGGAACTCCCTCTGTTAGCGTTTCTCTCCTTGAGCTCACGTACCCGTGCTGCCAGGACAGAAGTGGGTTTCCCATGCCACACTCTCATGTCCTCCCCATGGTCACGCAGATAAAACCACAGGTCAGCTCGAGGGGTGTCCCCTCTCTCTCTCGCTGGGGGATGTTGGGCTCTGATTCTGGGGCCTGTGACTCGCACCGGTGCTTCATGGGAACTGTTCCTTCTCATCTCCTCTCTCATTTCCCTCATCACCTCTATGAGTTCCTTCACCACCACAGAGACATGAGCCTGCATTGGGCCACTGATCATACTTTCATAATTTCTGAGCTTGTTGGCAACAGAACCCACTGTCTCTCGGTTATCCTCGGCATTAATTGTTGCGATGAATGTGGCATATTGAGATGGTCCATGAGTTGCCAGATTCCACAACATGTGCCCTGGGCATCTAACCTTGTCGGGGTCATTATCATGCTGTCCGGTCCTCCTAAAAAGTACTTCCAATACTGCCACTTCTCTCAACTGTTGGATTCCTTCCTCAAGGGTCTTCCATCGCATTCTATTGTTGTGCTCTTGCATTCTGTCTCTGTGGACAAATCTCTCTCTCACACTCATTAGAAGTTGTTCCCAAAGGGAAAGGGGCCTTTGCTCCCTTATAAATACCTGATTTATACCTGAGTCCTGGGTCAAGGGTCCCAAATTCCTTGCTTCAGCACTATCCAGTTGTACGCCTGTACCCATAAGGTCCCAGACTCGAAGTAGCCAGGCTGTATAAGCATCATGTCCTCGTCGTACAATATCTTTTTGCAGATTACGTAGACTTTCATATGTCAGGGACTCATTAATGCTCTCAACCTGTGGCTCTTCTGTGGATTGTGAGGGCCCTCCTTTCTTATCCTTAATACCAGGATCTGATGATTTCACTTTACACTTCCTTGTTTCTACAGGGGCGACTGCTGCTGGCTGTGGCTGCCCTTGTGGTTCAGCTGGAACCTGGACAGTTGTAACGTCTGTGGGTTCCACTGCTGCACCATCAGTCTCTGCCTTCTCGGGGCAGGGTGAGGGTTTTTCATGAGCTGGGGAAATGTACTCCCTCAGCATCTGGCCCATCTCATGCATCTCTTTTACCAGAACCTTGTCCCAATCCAGCTTCACCATCCTCCCTGCCCTCCTTTTAACAGCTTTATATCTTTTTATTAATTTGGTGCCCACAACTTCCCCCAACACTCAAGATGAGGCCTCCCCAGTTGAGGACAATCCCCTCCCTTCACCGTCCCGTGCTGCTGTTCCTGATGCCCCCCAGGACATGGATGGCCCTCCTGGCCTCTAGCGCACACAGGTGACACATCCCACTTGCCACCTTCCTCAGCTGTATTACATCAATCGCAGCTTCTGCGCTTCTTCTGGACCCTTCCACCACCTGGCTGGCTGAACCTACAGCTGCTTTGGTTTTTTCTAGTTGGGTATAAAGCAGACAGAATGGCCTAAAAGCAGATTTTCTTTTAGAGAAGGCAGAGGAGCTGCTGCACTGCTGCTCCAGGGTTCTCTTCCTATCCGTTGGAGTGTGCAGGGCTGTGCTGAAGGAGGGGATCCAGCGCTGGTGCCTGCTGTGCTCTGATTGTTCTGTACTTCCCAGAGCTGTGAGAAGCAGGTTGTAATTAGATCAGCAATGAAGCTTTTTTACAGCTTGGAATCATTTGTAAATCCTACTCATGGTTTTGTGCAGCGAACGGATGTTTTTATGTAGAAAGGTAGTTATTGAATTATGATATGTCAGTCATAATAATTAGCAAGGCCTGTACTTGCGGCAGCGGGATGATGAGGTTTGTTTTTTTTCCCTCTTGTCCTATCTAACTTGGATAACAGGTATTTGAAGTTTCACCTTCACATCTAAACCCCTCTTCTGACAGGTGGAGGTCCATACTGGATCCAAAGCCTGGAGAAAAAGCTGGGTATCCCTAAAATCTCTGTGACCCTGCTGGCCTGTTGGGTGTGATGGCTGCATAATCAGGAGCCCGTGAGCTCTCCATTCATGCTGTTCAACTGTTAAATGCTGGCAGGTTTTCCACTCATCATGACCTGAGTGGCAGTCACTCAACCATGCTTGAGCAGTTTGGGGACTAACCCAGGCCAGGAACCATCCTCCAGCAGGCAATCAAGGTAGGACTGCCGAGCTTTGGCACAGAAGGACATGGCTGAATGGAAATGAGTTGTGCCTGTTGGTCCAAGGGTCCCAAAATGGTTCCTGGATTGCTTCATTGTAAAAACTGATGTGTTTTTTTTTAATCTGTTCAAAAGCAGCATCCTATGGAGCTGAATTCAAGAAATCACTCACAATGGTCGTTTTGTGTCTAGAGTGCCAGACTTGCAGAAAGATGGCTTTAGATATGTCAATAGTGACAGAATTTTCCAAGCATCAAATCAATTCCTCAGTTCCTTCCCTGAATCATGATGTGGATCTACTGCTTAATGTTATTTATGAGCTTAAATTGGTAAAATGAGTAGTCCTAGACCTGTGTTGTTTTTTTTTTTAAATATATCAAATAGTTTTGTCTCTTCTTCCTAGTAAAGGTGAAAATAGAAATGTTTCTACTGTTTTTGTGTGTGCTAGTTCTCTTTGACCACTCATCTTACACCAGTGGAACTCCATGAAATGCTGCTAATTTACATCAGCCCAGGTAAAAATGATATAGGCAACTCAAAAGGTTTTTTATTTTTCCCATAATATTCAATATTTTTAATGTAAGAATTCTTTTCTGTCCACTATTTTTTCCATGTACCTTGAAATGGGAAAGGCCTCCTGTTTTCAGAGTGGTTTCCCATGCTCTTGTACAGGCAGGTTATAAATCACAACTTGTCAGGTTCTGAAAAAACCAACTCCCTTTTTATTTTCCTCCCAGAATAATGGTAAGAAACTTAGTCTACGATGGGTTTTGGTTTCACTTTTCTTACTTGTTACCAATTTTGAAGATGCTTTTACCAATCCCATTACTAAAAACATTTTCGGTTGACCCTGAAGTCCAACAACAAATGTTCCTCCTCTATCAGAAATATGAGTGTGGGAGGTGTGCTTGGCATTGACCCATTTATTTCACCGTTCCCTGCAGGAAGAAATTATTTATTTTATTCAGAAATTAATATTGGATGTGCTTGCTAAACCTGAAGTTCTACATGTCTGAGGAGTTAAAAGTTCAAGATGACAATGTAAATCTCAGCAGTGATTTCAGCCCTCCTTACTCTGTAAGTACTGTTTATTCTTGGAGATAGGTTCCCCTGTGATCTTGCTTTATAAGTAATTACTGGGTTAGTGTTTAAGGCAGAAAGCATTTGTGGACTGCTAACACACAAGCTGAAAGAAAGTTCTCACCAGATCTTAACTCATTTTCAGTTCTGCAAGACTTTTTCAGAGCGTTTTGATCACAAATTGTTGTTGAGATATCTGCATTCTGATCTCACCTGTCTCTGCTACCAAAACCGTGTTTTTAATTCTGCCCATCTACCCAGTCCCATTTTCTCAGCTCTAGGTGCTCTGTCACAGTGCCTCCCACATTGCCTGGCAGTGATGATCAGTTCCTAAAGGACTGACTTGCATTCCAACTGGGCAATCAGAGACAAAGTTGGTAACTTTGTTTAAAGTCTTATATTTAAAATATCTTCAAAGTATCTGATGAGCTCTAATGACAGGGTTATCAACAAACACAAAGGAAACAAAATGTGAATTATTTATTCCTTTATCTACTTACCAACTGAAAGGAAGTCTTTTTCATAGTCAAATCCCAGCTCTGCCAGAGACTTGCATTGTGCTGAAGGAGTCAAAGATGTAATGATAAAGCTATTTTAGCAAAACTCCTCCAAGGCAAATGTTAAATAATATATTTAAATTTAAGTACATTTACATATAAGTATGTATAAACGTATTTATATGTGTGTCTATATAAATAGTATTTGTGTAAGTGGTGCATTTTTATATGTACTGATTTTATAACAAACACACAAAGAGTTTATCTAAATAAATTTATAAGTTCATTTTTTTGACTGAAAATTTAAAGTCTTTTTTTTCTGTAACAGACTCCAACACTTGACACATTTGATAATATTTTCTCTCCACTGAGATTTACAGAATATCAGAACTTCCTCCCACTAATTGGGATGAATTGGTCAAAGGAACATCAGAGTATATCTACAGTTCTGTTTAAAAACTGGTTAACTAAATTATAAAAGCTTTAGTCTTGGAACTTCTAGTTAGATAAAAGACTTTCAAACTGAACATTCTGAAATTTATGAGCTCCCCTGCTACCAAAACCTTGCAAACCCAATGCAGTAGAGATTATGGAGATTCCAAATTCCAGCGATTGCCGAATTTATGGTGCTTTATTTTACATAGATTGTATTGACAGCTTCATCTGGAAAGGAAATGGAGTAAAACATTGTGGTGGTTTAGCATGAATGTGAAGGGGTTTTTTTCTCTAAGGAAGTTACAGCATGGATTGACAGCTTAGCTGATGAATAAGAGTGTTGTACACACCTCTGGAGACTCAGTCTTAAATCAAAGGTCCCAGGTGACTCGGCCTTTTCCTTTTCCGGCTCGCAAAGAGCTAACATCACTTCGTAAGTCAAAAGTTTGGGCTAGGCCTCCCCAGGGCCAGGCCCGGCCAGGCCTTGAGGGGGGCCACTGCCTGTGAGAGAGCTGCCTGGGTCAGCAGTGTCCCCTCTCTCCCCCGCCTCCTCCAATCCTGCAGATCAGCAGTGCTGGCCCTGTGTCAGGGTCTGCGGCAGCCATGCTCTTGGCTTGGCTGCCAGAGCCTCTGGTCCTAAGGAGGAGAGAATCTTGGGAACCTTTCTCCAGAGCTCCAGGGAGCTGATACAAGTTTGAGTTGCTTTAGATCTGACCAGGGGTGGAAGAGGGTCATCCATCAGTGTTCCTTAGCATACTCCCTCTCCCCCTTCTCCCCCCCAATCACCTGCAACCTTGAAGTTCTGGGAGTCAACTGGAGAGAAGAATAAAAAGACTGGGCAAAGACATTAACCCTTTTCCCTCCTCCATGGAAGACAGAGTGATTTGAAATGTAGAGACAGCATTGAGACAAAGTCAGTGAAAGAACTAATAAAGACTGTTGGAAGAAGGGATGGAAGAAGTAGACATTTTTGACTGGACTTCTCTGGATGTGAATTATGGAGAAATGGACTATTTTTTGTAATATCATAATGCTGTTTGGGGGAATGCAAGTTCTAGCCAAAGGGTTCTGTGTACTGATATACATGAGATTTAACTGAGAATTTGAATATAGTATGTCCCCAGCTCCTGGGAAAAATAAGAAGGTCTCTATTTCTGTTGAGATAGAGACGATTTTAGAGATAGAAGAAGAGAATCCTTGTTTTATACTAGAAAAGCGTTCTTAAAATAATACCCCAAACATGCAGAGGCCCAGAAGCAGCTTGGGAAACTGTTATATGAGTGAGACTGCACAGAATCTGCAAAATTCCGGGCAGTTGCAAATTTGTGACATTGAGAGCCACCAGACCTTTTCTTGTGGTGTGTATCTCCATAAACTCTAGAGAGACTCTTCTCCCAAAGTGATGCAGGATTGTATTTAAATAGTTGCAACTGACTGAAAATCATAGTTTTCTCTCTGTTGAGTGGGAAAGTGAACAGTTTGGAGTAGGGAAGAAAGGTGTTTGAATGTCTCATTTTTTTCCCTCTTTTCTTTCTTTTCTTAGTGTATGTTAATAAAATCTATCTGTTTACTTTTAGGTTGAGCCTGTTTCGCCTTTTTCTCCCAAAAATCCGATCTCCCAGTTGGTAAACAAATTTCGGCAAATGTAAAACCACCACATAAATAGTGCATTGGCGGAGAAATTCAAACCAAAACCACAACAAACATTCATTTGGAATAAGTTAATTCTGTTATTGATTTTAGATTTTATACCTATGCACTTGTAATTGTTCCCCCAGTACTTTTGGAATCCATGATGAGGTGCTGGTTGACTGAGGTGCTTAGGTTTTTATTGCTTTTTAAGTTACCAAGCAATTCTTAAAAGTGATTAAAAAGAGTAATTGCCTAACTTCGTAACTCACGTACAGTCTCTAAGACTATGTCTACACTATTCAGCATAAAACAAGCTTAGAATTCACTGTATTCATATTTTAAACAAACTGTCACCATTTATAATCTCAGTTTGCACTCCCCAATGTAAGAAACAAGATAATGTGCTAGGGTGTGGTTAAATAATGTTCTGGATGCAATGGAAACAGAAGAAAAGGAGACAAATACAGAAATAAGGTTACCACATCCTTTTAAATCTGTTTAACAGTAATTTCCATCAGGATGTCAGATCAGGTCACATTTACAAATGAGCTATGGAATCAGTGCATAGAAAATGAGCTAAGGAAGAGGCTGATATTAACTCTGAATTTTTTTATTTTGTCTGTTTAACTAGAACTTCAATAAAGGAGGGGGGGGTCTTTTTTAATTCGTAGATGATGCTGGGCCAGAGTCTTTTAGCTAGCTCAGCCACCGCGGCACAGCGCCATGAGTGGGATACATATCCCGAGTGGGTGATGAGAGACATGGCTTACAGCGCTTTGCTCTACGGCATGAAGGACTTTAGATCGGCGCTGGTTGAAGGCAAGAAATGGGAGAGAAGTCCTCTGTTTCTGATCCAGAAGCATTTATTCTCCAGAAAAGTCAGTGACAGACTGGACCCCAAGCACAGTGCATAGCAGCTTATGTACGGGAGACATCCTGTGGCAGGTAACAAATTTTAACCAATAGGGAGAGGATGTGGGAGGACAACAAGGAGGAGTTTCATACTTCAGGGTCCAATGGGAAAACAGTGGGAAGAAAACAGGTCACATGGACCAATGGGACATTGTGAGTTAGGGGAATCCCCAGGACGGGTTTCAACAGGGATTGGTCCAGGGAAAGACTGACTTAGAACATTGTTGGCGGTTAGGTGTGTTCCTTCTTTCTCTAAAGAATTTTTTCCCCATAAGTTACCAAGGAGACCAAGTGTTGGATACTTGAGAGTACTTAACCGAAAAAAAGAGGTGGACAAAGTTGGAAGGGGGACATAATGCAGGTAAAAGACAGAGCTTGAGGCAGCTGTGGGCTCTTCTTTTTCTGGCGTTCGGGGAGGGAGAGAACAGCTGTTGCTGGCTGGAAGAGTTTCACTGTGGCCAAAGGGATCCAGTCCTGGGAAATCTACTATCACCGGTTCAGCCCGAATCCTGAGTTTTCTCTGCCACCTGCGGGGGCTGGGCCGGTTCTGTCTCGCCTTCAGCTTCTTCGGCGCTGCTCCTCTTGCTACAGTGTGACCCTGCACCCCCTGCGCCGCCGAGACATCCTGCCCCTGCCTTCCGAGACACCCTGCCATCCCAGCTACCAGCCCGGGACTTTTCCACTATTTCAGCTTGGTGCTCTGAGGATCCTGCAGGGATACCGAAACCAAACTGCCCTGGGTTTTGTGAAACAAAGCCCTCAAGGTTCTTGGTACTGTTTTCATTTGTTATTAATGCTGTAGTTGTTTGGTGGGTTTTTTTTTTTTGTGTGTTTGTTTGCTTTGTAATACATACTAGTAAAGAACTGCTATTCCTATTTCCCAAATCTTTGCCTAAGAGCCTCTGATTGTAATTTATAATTGAAAAAGGAAAAAAAAAGGAGGGGGGGGGTTTACACTCTCCATCCCAAAGGAAAGTGCAGTTGGTTTTTTTTATTACCTGGCAGATACCTGTCTTCCCAAACCAAGACAAACATTCAGGAAAAAGAGGTTGGGTTAAGTACAGCTGACAGCTCAGGGAGTGGAAACAACTTTCAGGACAAAACCATTACTTCAGGGAAACAGGGGGATAGAGAACAGTCCATTAACAATGAAACTCAAACAAACTACAACATCTCCCCCTTTTCTGTTTAAAAGGAGAGACTGCAATGTA
Source organism: Chamaea fasciata (assembly GCF_029207755.1). Classification (NCBI taxonomy): domain Eukaryota; kingdom Metazoa; phylum Chordata; class Aves; order Passeriformes; family Sylviidae; genus Chamaea; species Chamaea fasciata. The sequence continues at coordinate 1,684,796 of NW_027094114.1, read as the reverse complement.
AGGGAGCTTTTAGGAACATTTCTTAAGCCTCTGGGTAGACTTCTTTTCACCATGGTTGCTCTCAGGACTATTAGGTTGTTCAAGACATGAGTGGGAGAAGCTACCTTCTTCAGATCTTCTCTTACCATCACTTTTAAGATTGTGAAAGCAATTAGGATAAGAAACACAACTACCAGAAACCGTACAATTGATTTAATAATAGAACCCTCCCATCCCAAAAGTCCCCAATTCTTAAAAATATTGCTCATCCAGTCTTCAGTTTCTTGTTTGATGTTTCTGATCAGGGTCTTCATTTATCCAATGGAAGCGTGGATGCTTTCACTTTTGGAGGATAAGTTGAAACAACAGAGACCCTCGAATTCCTCACACCCATGGCCATGTGCGAGAAGGAGGAATTAAATGGCAGCTCTATTTTGTAATGTAGCATTCCTGGTGATCTCATCTTTAAGGCAGTCACTAAGTGCAGTTGCCATTAAATTGGCCTGTTTCATAACTCAGCATTCTAGGTGGCCCAATTCAACCAGAGCTTTGGCTGCTGACACCCACGGCAAAAACACTGAGACAGCAACCCTTTTGGACCTTGACCAATGGAAAATTTCGGGGTCACAGTTTGCATCCAATTGTTGCACACTATGTTTTTGCATGGTCAAATTTCTCTTTTGGTTCCAATTCAAAATTTTTCTCTGGTTAGGTGAAAACAGGCACAACTGACCTGTGGTGCATGGGCCTTCATAAAGATGAGAGGGGATGCCTGCCCATGCTCGGTCCCCACAAATAAAAAAGTTCCCTTTGGGTATTTTTTTGGGAACATCAGTAGAGAAGGTGGCAACTTTGTCTACCGCAGCACACCACTTGGAAGCCATGAACTCCCTTTTGTGTTGTACCACTTTAATAAACCTTTGTGGCCCATAACTAGGTGAATAATCTAAATTAATACAAAAGGTGGCATGAGCAGAGCCAAAGAGTTCAAACTCCTGAGGCTCTTGTTTTGTGTCTTGTAGTTCTTTCATCCATGTCATCGATAGGTTTGAGAGGGTTGTGTGAGGAAGGATTTATTAATGGCCACTCATGGAGCACCAGAGGGTGGCATGGATTAGAATGTAAATTCAACAAACTCTTGGGAAGCTGAATCGGTTTGAAAGGGATACTCACCCAGCAAGTCGACAAAGGGTTGTCGACTTCTGCCACTGACATGCACAGATGGTCTTGTTTCAATGCACTGGCCAGGGTCACCCATACGTTCTTTCAGGGTTGAGGGATGATCCACGCTTCCGAAGACTAGATGATGATTGTCAGGAGCCACAAGATGTACATCTACATTCTTAGGGATAGGTTAACCTCAAAAAAGAAAAAAGAATCACACAAAAATAACTTGAAAACATCTGACAAATGGAACTGGGGTCAAGGTTCAGGTTCTTCCATTTCTTCTCATTGGCGTCTCCTTAAGGAAGCCACAGTCACATCCTTTTGTTGGTTTTATGGCCCTTTAGGTCTTAGGTAGATAGGGTTTTACCCATTTTTGAGGGTCCCACTTCAGGCCAGAGGGTGTGGACACTCACGTGTATCCATGTCCCCAGGTTACCAGTTCATATGGGCCCTCCACCTCCCACGTCTCCAGGTTTTTGACCATGACTGGAGGGTGTTCTCTCAGTCACAAGGAGACATTCTGACTAAAGTGACAAACCATTGGAGGGTTTAAGTTTTCAAAGGAGCAGTTTAAAAAGTTGACAGTGAATGGGGCTTTACGCAACCACAACTGTGGTGCTAACACCCTGCTGTCCCCTCTCTGCTGCTCAAAGACTCTCTTCAGAGACTGGTTTGTCCTTTCAATTATGGCCTGACCCATGGGGGAGTTGGGGGTGCCCTTTGTTATGCTCTACTCCCCATTGCTGCAGGAACCCATCAAATGCCTTGGAGGCATATGTGGGCCCGTTATCGGTTTTGATGACCTTGGGGATCCCCAGCACGGAGAAGGCCTGCACCAGGTGTTTTTGGGTATCTGTGGCCTTCTCCCCTGTGTAGGTGAAGGCATAGACTGCTCCAGAGAAGGTGTCCACAGATACATGTACATACTTCAATCTGCCAATTTGGATATGTGGGTGACATCAGTCTGCCACACCTCACAACTACTGAGGCCTCTGGGATTGACCCCTGAGCCTAAAGATGGGACGGCATACTTTTGACAATTTGGACACGTTGCCACAATGGTCTTGGCTTGATCTCACCTTAGGTGGAATTGGTGGACCAAACCAGGCACATTCTGATGGAAGTTCTGATGTCTCAGCTTGGCCTGCTGGAACAGGTCTGGTAAGTTGGCCATTTCAGCTGGAGCGGCTAAGGCATCAGCCTTTCGACTGCCCTTGGCAATGAAGCCTGGCAGGTCAGTGTGTGACCTCATATGCATCACATAATATGGTTGCTCTCCATGGAAGATCAGATGGATTAGTTTCAAGAGCAAGTTGAAGAGGTTTGGATTCGAGATCTCTCTTAAAACCAAATTCTCTGCTCTAGACCCTACCCCTGCTACATATGCCGAATCAGTGACCAAATTGAATGGTTCGAAAAACCTCTCAAATGCCCTGACAACTGTGGCCAACTCAGAAATTTGAGGAGAACCCTCGACCTCCTCAACGTCTGACTCCCACTGCTGAGTTTGAGGATCCCTCCAGGTTACCACAGACCTGTGGGATGCTCCGGACGTGTTGGTGAAAACTGCCAGTGCTTTAAGTGGCTTCTTACTCAATTTCTCTTTTAGAATCAATTTAAATTCCGAATTAAACAATTTATGAGCTGGACTGTGAATTGAAATTTGTCCAGGGTAGCTGTCTAAAGCAAACTGAAGAGCCTCATTTTCTTGGAGCAACTGCTCCGACATCTCTTTTGTTTACTTGCCTGATGACAATTTGAGTGGCAGGTGAATGCATGGGAAGTCACATCCTGCCAGTTCATGCAGCCTTCCTCTAGCTTTCCTGATCATCTGAGCCACCAGTTCTTGTGGCTTTGTGATACTCTTGGACCATAGATGACTGAGGAATATCCACTCTATAATCAAGAGGGGGTCCCTCTAGCCCTTGTTCTTGTCCCATTGAAATATAACTCCAAAGAGATGTGGCAACCTCCCCAACACAATAAATTTGAATGGCAGGCACCGATGGGCTTGCCTGTCAGACATTGCTGACTGTACCTACTCTATAGCAACTCTTGCCTCCTGGGTCAATACCCTAGGTGAATCTAGCTCCTCTCCCCCCTTCAATAAATTGAAGTGAGGGGCTAGGTTTTCAGTGGTAATGCCTAGCCAAGGTCTGACCCAATTTAAAGACCCATACAGTCACTGAAGATCCGCCAAGGTCCTAGGGTCTTCCTTGATCACCAGCTTCTGGGGTCGAATGGTTCTGCTGGTGATCTCCACGCCCAGAAACCTCCAAGGGGGCATCCGTTGAACTTCCTCTTGCTGGAGTTGAAACCCTGCAGCAATTAAGGTATCAAGATTTGAGTCAAGCACGTACTGAAGCCCATTGCCATCAGGGGCGCACAAGAGCACACCATCCATGTAATGCAGGATGATGGCCTTTCCTGCTTTGGTGCGTACCAGGGATGGCAATGAAGCCACATACCATTGGCAAATGCTAGGGCAGTACTTGCCAATGCTAGCATTTTATTTGAGGTTCTTGGTTGATGGAAGGAACCAAGAAGGCAAACCATGGAGCATCAGCCGGGTCAAGGGGAATTTGAAAAAAACAGTCTTTAATATCTATGACTGCTAGGTTCCAATTTTGGGGGAGCATCGAAGGGGAAGGCATCCCTGGTTGGAGGCACCCCATATCCTCAATGACATCGTTAATTTTTGAGGTCATGCAGGAGCTGCCACTTGTCCTTCCCTGGCTTCCGAATAACAAAAACCAGAGAGTTCCAAGGGCTTGTAGTTGGCACAATGTGACCTTTGGCCAACTGCTCCTCCACGAGCTCATTGAACACCTTCAATTTGTCCTTAGCTAGCGGCCACTGGTCTACTCAGACTTGGTAATCAGTTTTCCAATTCAGTTTCTGAGCAGGGCGCTCCTCAGTGGCCACCATTAGAAAATCCCAAGGGGTTTTTGGGATCTCGATTTTCACCCCCCATTCGGCCATGGTGTCCCTTCCCCACAAGGGAACCTCATAATCCAAAGTGAATGAGCGAATACTTGATAATTGCCAATCCATCCCCTCAATTTGTACGACACTTTCAGATTGTTTCTTGAAATGATCACCCCCAGTGCCATGTACCTTGCCCTGCACGGGTTGCAATTCCCAATGTGACAGCCATAACCTAGAGGGAATGAGCATCACATCCACCCTCATGTCCAACAATCCATCTAAGTGACGATACTCTTCACCTCGATGGATTCCACACCCTATGACTGGTTTGTCTTCCCACACCACCTCCCCCCAGTAGATGTCTGGAGACGAGTTGTGCACTGGGAGCTTCATTGGTATCAGGATGGCTCGGGCAATGACCTGGCCCTCCGGGAGGAAATAGGGTGAGTGGACACAATATGCCAGGAGAAGGAGTCCCCTTGGATCTGATGTTATGATCACTGGAGAAATCTCAATCTCCGGGGGCGTGTGCTTGGTGTCCCCGACCACAATGGTCCTACAGTCCAGTCTGAGAAAAGAGTCCATGTCTAGTGGTTCGACAGAAGTCATCTGCCAGTGATGTGACTTAAAATGCATACTCTTTATAGTTGTCAACATAAATGGTTGGTGTGGCTCCCAAACTTTATCTTTACTGATTTGTTCTCCCTCTTCCCCTTTCTGACCTGCCCCATTTTTATCGTCATGCAGGGCAGGTCCACGCTGCCCCTTCAGTTTTTTGGGAGATTGTTTTGTTCCACCCCATCCTGTCTGTCATTTTGTCCATCCTGCCAGTTGTTCCCCTGAGGGCAAAATCCGGCAATGTGTCCTTCCTGCCTGCAAATATAGCAACGGAGCAGTGTATTGCGCTGTCTGTAAGGTGTTGCTGCAGCAACACTTCCTTCTTGACCCCTCCCCTCTCTTCTGTGGCTCCAGGATGACAGCCCTTTTTTTGCGCATGCCTCAATCATCATTTCCAAGGTCGGTGGTGGGTCCAGCAGCAAGGCCAATATGATCTGCTTACAGGTGTCATTTGCATTGGACTGCGCTACCTCTGTCATGACTTCTAATTGCACCAACTGACTCTCCACTTGTTGTTCAATCGCCATCTGAAGTCTTTCTACAAAATCTATATAATGATTCTACAGGATACTGTTTAATATTAATATAAATAAATTTGGGGTCTTTTGTAGACATTGTAATTAGGGCTTTCTCAGCAGCCCTTTCCCATGCTCCAAGACTGTCTGTGGGATTTTCTCAGCTTGTTTAGTTGCCAAAGCCCAATCCCCTTCACCACAAAAATAATCATATGTAATTTGGTTCTCATTGGCATCAAAGGCGCAGTCAAGAACTTTTAAAAGCTCAGGAAGGGGCTCCCTCAGTGATCTCTTCCATGTTCTCTCCCACAGAAGGTATTCTGTGGGAGTTAGGAGACATGAAAACAATTCTTGGAGGTCACCGGGAACTAACATGTTCAATTGGAAGTTGGCTTTAAGGAGGCCTCTAAAATATTCACTCCTCCTCCCAAACTCTTTCTGGGCTTTACAGAGTTCCTTTTTGTTTTGGTACGAAAACGGTTCCTGGTGGGATTTCATCTTGTCCGGCTATAATGTACAGGTGCGGCAAACAGGAGAGGCCCCTTTTCCAGGTTCCAGTTTCTGGACCCATGACATCCAGTTTCCCCAGCATGGGAACAAGAAGTCAGAAGGGGGAGGCAGAGCTGCCCAAGACAGGGATGGTGACAGAGGCGGGACTGAATCTGAGAGGGATGGTGCTTAAGGATGACCTCATGGGAACAGGGGGTGGAGCCGACAGGGAAAGGGAGGTACCAAGGGAGGAGGAGGGGTTTTCAGGTGATCTAATTGAGGGAGGGGCAATGGGTGGAGCCAGGGGAGGAGCCAAAATGATTGACATCAAAGCAGGGGTGGTGCCCAAAGTATGGGAGGAGTCAGGTTACAGAAAGGGGTTGGACAAGGGATGAAAGGGATTGTGGGATGAAGAAGCACCAGGGAGTGGCCCTGCCATGTGGCCACCTCCATCTTGTGTCACTCAGGCAGCATTTTGGGTAGACAAAGAAACCAGGGGAACTTGAAAATTTTTATGAGCCATAACTTGGGGATTAGGAACCGAGGAAAAGAGTTCTAGGGAAGGGTCCCTGACAGCGGGTACTTTGCTGACAGAGCTAGGGTGATGAGGAGGCTGTGGGGAGCCAGGGAGACTGTCGCTACCCTGCATTTCTTTGTGGTCTGGCCCATGCAGACCTCCCACCTTAGGGGACAAGGGTTTAGGACGATGGGAAAGAGAAGCTGGGGAGGATTGTCCTGGTTGTTCCTGCACCTTCCCTTTTTCACTCAATCTCATCTGAATTAAAAGAAACAATTTGAGAAATTTATCTGCTGACTCATCTCCCTGTCTCACTAAAACTGTTAATTTGGCTCCCACTTAATCCCAAGAAAGGATTGTCCTGACCTCTGAGGGAGACACATTTGGGAAATGCATGAACAACCACCACACAAACCTTTTTAACAAACCCCGGGAATATTTCAGGTTTTTTGCCCCACCCTCAAGGATTCCCACAACTTGGTAAAAGATCCCTCTCTGTTGAGCTGACAATCAAGCACCCATCTCTTCCCCCCATCAGCTCCACACAGTCCTTCCTCCCCTGCAGCAAAAGGAAAAACAAAACAAAAATGGCCGGAGACCGGTCTGTCTGGGGGCTGCAAACCGCACGGCTCTCCCCCTCTCTGGGGAAGCAGTCACTCCCACCCATTTCACTTTTTCACTTCAGTACCCCCTCCCTTGGGATAGTCACTACCTTTGGTCATCCGGAACAGAAAGCACATAGGGAAGGTCCCCCAAACTGAAGGCGGTCCTCTTGGGCACCAGAGGGTTGTGGCCTTCACCTCCTGGAGCACACGCAGACAAAAGTCTGTCTGCTTACAAGAGGCACCTGATGGCCAAATCCTCTTGGAAAATAAATCCATTGATCATTTGCGGGGTCCCTAAACAGGGGTGCCCTCGTTGGACACCAGTTGACCCTGTGACAGTCTTTTAGCTAGCTCAGCCACCACGGCACAGCGCCATGAGTGGGATACGTCTCCCAAGTGGGTGACGAGAGACACAGCTTACGGCACTTCGCTCTACGGCATGAAGATCTTTAGATCGGCGCTGGTTGAAGGCAAGAAATGGGAGAGAGGTCCTCTGTTTCTGATCCAGAAGCATTTATTCTCCAGAACAGTCAATGACAGACTGGACCCCGAGCACAGTGCGCAGTAGCTTATAAACAGAGGAGGTCCTGTGGCAGGTAAAGAATTTTAACCAATAGGGAGAGGATGTGGGAGGACAACAAGGAGGAGTTTCATACTTCAGGGTCCAATGGGAAAACAGTGGGAAGAAAACAGGTCACATGGACCAATGGGACATTGTGAGTTAGGGGAATCCCCAGGACGGGTTTCAACAGGGATTGGTCCAGGGAAAGACTGACTTAGAACATTGTTGGCGGTTAGGTGTGTTCCTTCTTTCTCTAAAGAATTTTTTCCCCATAAGTTACCAAGGAGACCAAGTGTTGGATACTTGAGAGTACTTAACCGAAAAAAAGAGGTGGACAAAGTTGGAAGGGGGACATAATGCAGGTAAAAGACAGAGCTTGAGGCAGCTGTGGGCTCTTCTTTTTCTGGCGTTCGGGGAGGGAGAGAACTGTTTGAATCTCTCTGGACTGAGAACCCAGGGGAGGGCCAGGGGGCTTGCACCTGGGACCCACCAAGATCTACCCTGCGCAGCAACTTTTCCCAGTGCCAGAGGGACTGAGAACAGAGCAACCACCTACAGGAGGGACTTCTTTCCTAAATTTGTCATCTCTCCAGAGCAGCACAAAGTTATTTTCATCTGTTATTGTTCAATTTATTGTGCTGGGGAGTGCTTTTCCTGTTTAATAAACAAGGTTCTTTCCACTTCTCTCTGAGGAGGTCTTTCCCGAACCGGTTGGGGGAGGGGAGGGAGGGCCCCTTAGGAGGTTTCCTCCCTAATTTGCTCTAAACCACTACAGTTAGGTACAACTGACAGCTCAGGGGGTGGAAACAACTTTCAGGATAAAACCATGAACTCGGAGAAACAGGGGGATACAGAACAGTCCATTAACAATGAAACTCAAACAAACTACAACACATAGAGACCAAATATTTTCTTATAAAATTTTTTTGTATTGATTTTGTTGTGCACACCGCGCACACTTAAGATCTGTCTTTTTATAGTGACAATGAAAATGTTGGTCAGGATTCATGAGAAACACTTACCAAGGAGTCCAAATGCCACATCAGATGGGCTCTTCTCACTGACATAGAAAACTCTTTCGCTGTTCAAGAACTACTGCTAGCTTCTGGTCCTCAAATTCAGTTACTCTTTTTCTTATTCTTGAGTCCAGATCAGCAGAATTCATTTTCTCTTGAACACAATGACCCCCAGTTCCAACTGTGCTGTCTAGGAAAGATTCAGCAGAACATTTTATACTTTCTTTTCTGAAGTAGCTCAGACTTCTTAATTATCCAAGTCATAATTTTCTAATCCAAAGTCACGGGAAAAGGACAAGCAAGGACTAGGTCTTGGAAATTATTAGCATCAGGTTCATCCAAATATAATAAACTTTTAATATACATTTTATTATATGTCTTTTTAGATATTTTACCTAAATTAAAAATAAAATTACAGAATTACTCCAGAAAATAAGAGTAATGTAGTCATCAAAACTGACTTTATTTAATTCCATTTAAGCATCCAGGAAACGTACCCAAAAACAAAACGGAGGAACCCCTTTTATTTCCAGCACATCAGAAGGCAGTGGTCTGAAACCTAAAATTCACTTTCCAGATCCTTGTTGGGAGTCAGGGAAAGACCAGAACCATGGAGGACAGATGCATGGCAGAGAAGTGCAATAATTGTTTGAAATAGGATGAAGCCTGCAGAGCCTGGTCCACATCAGATTCCAGTTATCTCAAAAAGTTAATGGCTCTGAAACACAATTTTTTACCACAATGCTCTTCAGAACTTTTATTTAATTTATATCCCTATCCTAGGCTCTTACTGACAGAATTGTTTGAATTTTCAGGCTTGAGTATCCCCTGTATATCAAAGTAATGGGAAGACATATGTACCCATGTAAAATCAGGGGGCATAATTTCTCTTTTGTGCTGAATAGATGCCACTTAGCCAGCACCAGATGGACAAGAACCATAAATCCTGTCCTGGCTCACTCAAAAAATATTTCCAGCCACATTTTGTTTGAAATTCCAGATCCTTCCCTTAGTCCTAAAAAACCCTATTGATGCTTTGTCCAGGTTACTGAAGATTTAAGAGGGTCAGTTCAGCTAAAATCACTTGTTCTTAGGCAGCTTTCCCTTACCTGCTCCAAAACCTGCTGGATTATTTTTGCAATTGGCAATTTCTCATGTCTAAAGATGTCACAGATGCTGCAAACTCATTTAACCACAATTGAAGATTTATTTACTTTGTGCTTTGAACTGTTAATGTGCCATTCCTGTTCTTTGCTCATTATGAGTATATAACCAGATGATAACAAGCACCAATATGAGTTTAAGCTGTATATTCCTTTATTTCTTGCTTTAAAACATGAAGAGGTAGCAGACAGCTAGTTTTTCATCTTTTTGTTTTGTTTTGTTTTTTGGTTTTTTTTCCCCTTGAAGTCTTCATACTCTTCATGATCTTATAAAGGAAGCATTTAAAATCTGTTTTTAATAGTTAAATTCTTAATTGTTTTTAAAAGCAATGTATAGGTTTTGAATCTTGTAACGAGTAATCTCCAAAGTATTTGCTACCTGGTTTTAAAAATTATTCACTGAAACCAGGCAGAACTGTCAAAGTCCCAGAGGTCCAATGAAGCACTGATGACATTGCTACCAAAATTGTTTTGGAGATTTGGCTGTCACTGTTCACCTTTTGCTGTGAACCCACAAGTTAACACAGAAAAAAATCCACCTAAAGCGCCGTGGCTTCCCTTCTCACTGCATCTTTGTTTCATAATCAGGCCTTGATACTGTGAACAATTCAGAATCTCTATATTGATTAAACCTTAGGAGTCCTCACTTTAAATTCCAGCTGGTATTCTGCAGACCATAATGAACATTTCTGAATGCATGGTGTCTTCTGGGAAACACCTTGAGATTATCAAGTATAATTTCCCCCAGGAAGTTCTTACAGCAGTGCAATCAAGCTAACTTTACTCTCTGTAATGGAATTAGATTTAATCTGCAAATTTTAAACCACCAACATTTCCTAATTTTCTTCTTTTAAGAAAGGATGTTCGCTCTGGTTTTAGGCTTCTGCTAGACTTTTTCCCATAGTGCAAGTAATGAATATTCCATCCCTTTTTAGCATGCTGGATGCGTACAAGCAGCTTTAAGCCTATGGTTCATAAGGAATTTATGTCAATATTGCAATTAAATCCTGTCTGTCATAATAGGTGACCTTTAATCTAGTGTATATTGAGTCCCTAATCTCTCAGATTGTAATTGAGTGATGGAGATGCAAGACTTCATGAAAGAAAGGCAGATCATTAGAATTTTTTTTTTTGTGTGTCTGTGCAAACTGTGATTTTCCAATTACTACTCTCAGCTGGGACAGAAAAATATCTAACTCATGATATGTTCTGATCCAAAATTAATCCTTTTGTAACTGCACCCTTTTTTGATTAAAGACTAAGTTTTCTTCCAGAAAAAATCCTTGCCCCCTGTGGTAATTTTAATATAATTTTTTTTCTTTCCCAGTATGTCATTACAGTATAAGTGTATTGATAAATACAGGTTTAAGCAATATAGAGAGCTATTCAGATAAATAATCATTAAATTTATATTATTATCTATAAATATTGCTTTGATGGCAAAGTATATATGGCAAAAACATCCCTAAATTGTGGGAAAAAATTCTTCAATTATGAGGCAAACATCCAATTTTTAAAATTAATATGTTTGAGATATGTAAAAATGGCTGTAGATGCTGAATACAGGGTTTAAGGTTTTGGTGACATGGCATGTGAACAATAAAATAGGGGTAAAGCTGTAGTGGCCAGAAATTTTTGACAAATACTGGTAGAAAAACATTTGCATCACAGAAGAGAAATTTTTAAAGATTGATTGTGCTCCCCGGTCTGTTCTTGTGCCAAGAGAACCGTGCAAGGAAATCGTCAACTGTCACAATGATCTTGTTTGTAAAGCAATTTGAAATGTCATGACCAAAAGTGCAGTGTCAGAATGAGGTGTTTAGGGTTTTTTACTTAAATTACTGTTTTCTCCTACTTATGTTTTTGTTTCTAATTTCTGAATTTGCATATTTTTCCAAACATTGAGCATAGTGGGAAAATATGTTCTCAAATTATCTTCTTTGAAGAAATACATAATTTTCAGATGCTAATATATGGCAATATTACTTAGAGTTATTACTGGATTTTTTAAGCTTCCAATATCTTGGCTTTGATGTAAACCATTTAAGTGTACTCCCAAGAGGACAGTTCAGCAGTGCTTTGGTCACTCCCTTTACAGCAGTGGTGTCAGGATTCCCTCGAGGGAAAATAAGACAAATTAAACCAAATCAGGGTAAACAATGGATAGCTTCTTAATTAGTTCATTCAAGTTTATTCACTTCATTCTGTACTTCACTGATATTTTTTAAGATGTAAATAAATGATCCTCCTGCTCAGAGCATTTCCTGCCATGTCATAGAGCACTGTTCCTTTTCAGGATGAACCAAGACTGAGGTACAAAGTAAATTTAAATTTACATCAAGAATAGCTTAAAAATCCATATTTTGTAATTTGGTTTTTACAATCTTTATATTTTAAAACCAGAATTAAAAACTCCAGTAATTTATATTTAAAACCTCAAAAACATTTGGTTGGCTTGTGCTGTACTGGGGAACTTTAAATCCAAAAACTACAGATTGAATTACCTGAAGTTTTTTTAACCCTTGAAACAGAACTTCATTTATATGGATATGGTCACAGTGAACATAAAAATTTCAATGAATTGTTTATATTATTTTCTTTTTAAATTCCAGTGGGGTGGAATTGAGCTCAGAAAATGCCAAACGACCCTCTGTTTCCTTTAAATGTACTCTAGGAAACTACAGCTAAGACATGAACATCCTTTGTAAACTGTGAATGAGACCAGCTCACTTAATGCACTTAAAATTGTAAGAAAATCCTTTTTAAAGTTGAAGTATTCAAGTTTTCAATCTCCTTGTGAAGGGCTATGTCAAGAGAGAGCCCCAGAGGAACTTGAAAGAAATCCATGCAGTTGCCAACCATAAATGAAAGAAGTCTTGATAAATAACATCTGAAGGATAAATTAGAGGTTTTTTAAGAGAACCAAAGGAGACAGAGACACAAAAGAAAAAGGGGGAAATATTTTAATAAATGGTGTGTCAGTAGCTGTGGAAAGGGGCTCATAGGTGAACAGCGAGGAGGAAGGAGGATTCTTTCTCTATTTCTACTTCAAAGAGAGTATTAGAGACTTAGATTGGTTCTGGTGGAGTGGGAGGGATGGGTAACTGATTTGAGAGAGATCTGAAGGTGCATTGTAAATTAAAAGCTTTAATCAGTATAGGAACGAGACAGCCAAGAACTGAAAAAAAAGAACTGAAAACACACAGATAGCAAAGTTTCTTTTACAGATGAGTGGAAGTTCTGTTTTATGGCAAATGAGAAAGAGCTACAAAGGCAAAGAAAGATTCCTTTGCCCAGTTACTCCATATTGACATACACAGGCACAAATGGAAGCATAAATATCACACCAATAGAGAAAACAAACAAAAGCAGTGGGAAGGAAGGTTGCTGGGTTTACAAGCACAAGACTGAAAATGAGAGTTATGAGTTGTTAATGTCCATTTAGAGAAGTGGGAGATATGAAAAAGAGAGAATCCTTGGTTCTGTGGCTGAAGCGTGACAGTTACAGGTTGTCATGGCAAGTCAGTGGCAGCACGGTGCAATTTGTCAGCATGAGCTGAATGACACCAAGACTGCTCCAGAAGAAGCAGGAGGAAGGGCACTTACCTGTAGAAGAGGGCAAATCAACACACAGATCATCCCTGTTTTGTGAGTGGTTAAGACTTTTTTTTTCCCCTCAAGCCATACAGAAATGGTTCACCAGGAAATCTCCATTATGCAAAATGGGCACCTCTATGTGAATACAGTCCAGAAGATGTCAGGTACATATTTACCCTCTTTAAGCAATTTTTTGCTAAAAATATTTGTCCCCTTGCTCTCCAATCCTTATAACTCTTCTAACTAAAAAAAGAGTTCCTGACAGGGGATAAAAGTTGCATAAATGCCAAGACGATTTTGCAGTATGAATTTAAAATGTCTTGAATGAAAATAATTGATATTTTGTAGGTTGTTCATGTTGTTCATGTAGGTCCCTAATCACTTGAGGTATGTTTAAGCTTTTTAACTGATACTTAGTTCTTTCAAATGAGTAAATTAATCTCCTGGGTGCACAGCAGCTCCACATACCTGGGGTCACAGTGCAGAAAGTTATTTTTGTTGCTATGTACAGATTGTCTTGACATGAAGCATATACCCACAGGGTCAGAAGAATTGCCCTCTGATTGCATGTACAATAATCTGGATCTCCCAAGGTATTCAAGTGATTAATTAAATATCAAGTAATTGCTAAAACTACTAAGTGACATTTAATTAGTATGTTAATTGATATCAGATTTGTTCTCACTATCTTGTTTTATGTTAATAAAATCCCTAAACATTTCTTGGGAGTAGATTAGGAAGCAATGTGCTCCAAATGTATTAGTGCAAAACAGCCTTAAGCATCACTTCTGCATGTGGAACATAACTGCTGACTTCATTTTTTATCCCAGCTGTCATACCTTCTCTATCGTTAAACTTACTTTGTGCTCAGAGTATATTATATTCAGTAGCATAGACCTATTTTGGTATGGATTTTGACTTCTTAAATCCTGTATTCTCTTAGACATCTATCAAAAAAGGGATAACTGTTAAAATAGTCTAAGGCTGTGTCTGTTCGCTTGGGTGGTGATGGCCAGGGATGTGGGGAATGGGGAGAGCCTCCATGGCTGATGCCACGGATGTATTTCAGCACAGCCTCCCAGTGTGGAGTGAGGAAATCTGGGCTTTACACATAACACAGAATTGCCAGAATCACAGCTTTGACTGATGGTTCTGCAGCAGCAAAATGCTGCCTCAGTGTTCGTGCACACAAGGAAGGATGTTCCCCTCCTCCTCTCCATGAGGAAACAGCCATGCTTTGCCTTTCAGCTTGAGTCCTTAAAAAAGTTTCACAGCTATAATTTAGAAAAGAGATTCCTTTAGGCTTGGGGCCAGAAAAAGACTGACTGAACTCCAGAATGACAAAAGCCCTGAGCTTGTCCTTACTTTCAACCACTAAAATGTTCCCAGTGGCCTCATCAGGAACAGATGAACTGTCCAAAGTTGAATACACTAGGAGAAAAAGTTTTTTTTCCTACCATCTAATTGGAGAACACACTGGAAAAAACAAATCCTATGAATATTCATATGAATTTTTAAATTAATTCCTTTCAACTGTTCATGCCTTTTATGTCAGCTTTTTGTGGAGTTTCTTCTGCGTTTTGTTGGTGCCAATGCACAGAAAGAGTTGGTTTTACATTCAGGATCACAAAAAAGCCAAGTCTAATTTATTCTCCATGAACATTCACACCCAATTACTTCAGAAGAGTCCAACTGGGGAATAGAAACAATGGGGTATGACCACACAGAGGGAAACTACAGAACTCTGATGCCAACCCTCCTCAAATTCAAAATCTGGGATGTACATGGAAGCACTGTAAAAGGAAGCTGGTAGAGGAGGGACTGTCAGAGAACTATGATCTGTTTATTCATGGATATGTCACAGAAAAAAAAGGAAAAAAAAGGAGGAAAAACTGGTGAAGTAAATTATCATTACAAAGTACTCAGCTCTAGTTATATGTCATTGAAATACTGCAGTACAACTAAGAATCAGCAGAATGATTGTGATAGGCAAAGTCTGAAACTGATTTTAAACTACTTTTGGATCAACTGATTTGAACTTCTGTGGTTTCTTTTGGATGATGTTGATTTAGATTTCACAAATAGTTTCACACAATATACTTTTTAAAGTTTCCCTTTTGATATATTGTGATAATCCCCATTCACTAATAGAATGGTTTTTAGCAAGTGAAATATTTGAAACCTCTAATGCAAAATGGATTTTTTGCTGAATTTGTGTGTAGCCCTTCCATCAGTTCAGAATGTCCTCTGCAAAGTTAATACTGGTTGTACAACTCATATACACTGAATTAATCATACATAAAACTGTAAACATGAATAATACATATGAAGAGTAGTCTATTTAGGTGTTGTGTAGACTTAAATTCTTGAAAAATAATGTACAAAAAATTCAGAAATGCCTCAAGGTTTATGCCTCGACCTTGTGTTGTTCTTTCTCCCCCTGCACCTTCGAGGGTCACCAAGCTCCAGCTCCAGCCCTGATGTCTCCCTCAACTCTCTGTCCACCTGCAGCCTTCCCAAGTACTGGGGAAAGGCAATTTGTCCTGGTGTTCCATAAGAACATCTCTTCCACAGGAAGCAGTCCAAGTCATTGCCAAGTCATTGGGTAATTGATGGCATTTTGAATCCCCTCAGGAATTCAGTGGAAGCCAGTGCTTCCCACAACAGCCAAACACAGCTAAGCAGCTTCTGTCCCCAAACAGCAGCTCCAGCTCCTGCTGAAGGACTGCAGGAGTCACTTGGCTCCTTGCTGGAAGCCCCAGGACCTCTGCAGAGCCTGAGTCTGGAGCCAGCTTGGCACAAACAAAAGTTTGTGATGAAAGCCTGAAGAAAAGAAGACTCTGGGGAGACCTTAGAGCACCTTTCAGTGCCTAAAGGGGCTCCAGGAGAGCTGGAGAGGGACTTGGGACAAGGTATGGAGTGACATGATGGGGGAAATGACCTTAAGATGACAGTAGGCAGGTTTACAATAGATATTAGGAAGAAATTCTTCCATGTGAGGCCCTGGCACAGGTTGCCCAGAGAAGCTGTGGCTGCCCCTGGATCCCTGTAAGTGTCCAAGGCCATGTTGGATGGGGCTTGGAGCACTCTGGGATAGTGGAAGGTGCCCCTGCCCATGGAAGGGAGTGGAATGAGATGATCTTTAAGGTTCCTTCCAACCCAAACAATTCTGGGATTCTGTTAGTAACCCACTGTCTTCAGCCATGAGTGTGAAATATGAAATAACATAATTACTCACGTCTTTAGATTAGCTTATTTAAGTCATGATTATTTTTTCTCTAGAAAAGATTAATGCTTGATTACTAATTTTGTATTCCAAAGTCTTCTGGTAAGAGCTAAAGTATGAGAAATGTCTCTCTTAGTTATGATTGCTGTTTGCTTTGAGTATGATTTCAGGCCTGTCTTCAAGGAAATTACAGAGCTGAAAACAGATTAGTACTTCGGGCTGTAAATCCACCAACACTGATGTTAATGCTTTACAGCATTGCTGGTGCTCCATTTTTGTTACAATATCAGAAAAGTGACCAGTGTTTACCAAGACTTAGGCCAGTAGTTTGATTATTTTCTGTGTTGCTAGTATGATTTAAATTGTTTCAATTATATTTGTTCACGCATGAAATGCAATATGGATCATTCAGTTAATTAAGAGATGTAATTTGCTTTAAGTCCTTTGTCCAGCAATGTATATCTAAGCCCACCAGTTAAAACCTGCCAATGTTAAATAAAAGGTGAAGCACCCACCTGTATAATAAAATTGGCCTTACAGCCCTGCCTGCCGCAATGCAGTTGCATCAAGTCATAGTTTGCAGATAGATAATAATATATTTTAATTACATAAAGCTTTCAGATATCTATAGTTTAGAAGATCTGATAATTAGCTTATAAATGTATATGCCTAGATATATTTATATATAATTGTGTATATATATGTGTATATGTTTGTATAATATTCTAACCACTATCTTTTTTAAATTTGCTCACTACCAACCACAAAAAACTACTTTTCACATCTTCCCACATAAATAACAGTGACCTTTCCGTGTGTATAAATATA
Source organism: Chamaea fasciata (assembly GCF_029207755.1). Taxonomy (NCBI): domain Eukaryota; kingdom Metazoa; phylum Chordata; class Aves; order Passeriformes; family Sylviidae; genus Chamaea; species Chamaea fasciata. The sequence continues at coordinate 1,667,586 of NW_027094114.1, read as the reverse complement.
TAGGCACAAAAACTGAGGACTCACAAGTTCCTGCTCAGAGGTGGTGGAGTGGGAGTCTTCAGATGGAAATCTGTCACTTGGAGCCCCCCGAGCCACCGACAGGCTCACAGGGGATGTGTTTGGGGTCCCATGAGTGAAAATACATCCATTTTTCCACTCAGCAAGGAGCCTCACTCAGTTCTGCACCCAGGGAGAGCAGAGACCCCGCTGTGGGTGCAGCAAAGCCACGGGGCAGGGCACGGTCCCATTCCCCATCAGCCGCAGAGCCTGCTGTGATAAAGCTGCACAAGGGAAAAGGGTTATTTCTTCTTTCCTTCTGCACAACCTGGCTGATTAACGATGTGTAAGTAAAGGATCTGCCATGCAAAGGCTGTGTGAGCAGGTCTTGACACAAGGAGTTGTGTTTTCTCTGAAACAAACAGCTGGGGAGCCCAGCTCTGCACCTCTGAGTACTTGTGTGTCTTTTTCATAAAATTCATTTGCTCTTTAATCTTATTTACAGAATCACCTGAAGTGTTGGAGATGAATTTTCCCCAAAAGGTCATTCTAAGGCAGAGCCTTGTGTGGGATATTTCAGATTAGCAGATTTGGGAAAAGATGAAGCCAATGTTATAAAGAATGTGCTGAGTGCTCAGGATAGAGCTCTGCCAACAGAATCCCCAATAGGTATAACCACTGCTTAAAATTGCTGAAAAAATACGCTCCTGAAGGATAGTCAGTTTGATTAGAAAGTTTGCTGTGGTGTGAAACTATTCTAAATAGATTTTATACATTTTAGCCACATTTTTGATATAGAAGTTAAGAATCATTGCAGTGCTTCCTATAATCTTGTTTTGAAAGGATTTTTTGTCATGTCTTTAATTAAATAAATCTTACAGGTTTTGTTTAAGATTCTTACAGCTTTCAGGACATGATGGAATATATATTCCATCATGGTGAATCATGCACAAAAAGAGACTGGATGTGTTGTTGGCCATTGTCCTAGGGTGACTTTATGATGTTTGTATCCCCAATCGTCTGTTGGGTTTATGCTGGATATTACACTCCCTACCTTCAATATTGGGTCTGAGAGCAAAGGGAAGGGAGAAGCATGCAGTTTGTTTTCAGAAACCCTCCTCCTCCAGCTGGCCTTGATAGTTGGTGTCATAAACACATGGAAGCGGGATGAAGAGATTTTCTTTTTTTCCCCTCCTTTTTAGTTAGGGTAGCTAGCTGAGGCAGAGAAGCTTAATGGGTTTTTTCCTCCTTTTTTTTTTTCCCACCAAGATCCATCCTGCTCAGCAACGTTTCCCAGCACCAGAGGGACTGAGACAGAGCAACCACCTGCAGGAGGGACTTCTTTTCTAAATCTGTCATCTCTCCAGAGCAGCACGAAGTTCTTGTCATCGGGTATTGTCCAATTTATTGTGCTAGGGAGTGCTTTGCCTGTTTAATAAACAGGTTTCTTTCCACTTCTCTCTGAGGAGGTCTTTCCCAAACCGGTTGGGGGAGGGGAGGGAGGGCCCCTTAGGAGGTTTCCTCCCAAATTTGCCCTAAACCACTACAGACATAGAAAAAATAGTGTCTGCATAGAATCCATTTTGTAAAATTAAAAGCAAGTTTTGAAATATTCAGATGAGGTAGATTTTTTTAATTACCCAAATATAGACCACATTACTCAATTTCAGTTGCAAATTCTGACCTGAAACTCTGGTGAATGAAATAAAAACAATAGGTGTGGTGTCTAAGTACATGGCAGAGGTAAATAAATTTTGAGTCTTTCCCTGTGGGTCAGCTCTAAGCTTAGGGCGAATTCATGAGTTTCCTTCATTGATTTAAGTGGGCCACAGGTTGTCTTCTGAATGTAGACTCCCCCCAATCGGACAAATCATTATTTGAAGGAACTTACCATCAAAATCTTCATTAAGCCAAATGTAAAAGAAAATCTAACAAAGTCCCATCTCTGAGTATTTATGAACCATTCTCCTCCAACACTTCAATTACAAAAAGAGCAGATACCTGATATTTGGTCTGACAATAAGGATGTTTCTCTCTACATCTAAGTCTGCAAAGAAACTCAGTTTCTCTTGCTGTTTTGTAGCTTTTTTAAGACAGAATTTTCTGGTCTCTAGGGCTGCTGCTCTGGGTTGTTTCATGGGCATTAGAATCCCATTACAGAAAAATAAAAAACATAGAGCTTGGAGCTGAGCTTATCCGAGGTACTCTCAAAACTGCTGTGCAAAGGGATGTTCTATTGTACTTCTCTTTCACGTCTGAAAGCATTTCTGCTTTAATTCATTCTCTTTACTTCTGCTGTGCTGAGTATTATTATAGTCTAGTGAGTTACTGAAAGTGGGAAATGCCAAACAAACAGGTGTCAGACTTCAAAAGAAGCATTTGTCAGGACAATGATCTGAGGCTAAAGGTGACAGCTCAACCTAAATAACTCTTCTCAACAGGATTTAAGTTTTCCTAATAAAAAAGTAATAATAGAAATAAAGTGCAAATCCAACAGCCTAGAGAGTGGAAGGCTTAGAAAAATGAGCACCATCTGACATGATATCTTGATTTAAAGCCAGCTCGTACTGTAGTTCTCAAAGTCAAGTGGTCCACCACTCTCACACCTTTTCTCACCTTGCTGTGTCTGTTTCAGGTTTGGTTTTGAAGGGTGTACTTATCTGTAATTTCTACATAAGACCAGTTAGGAATGTCAATCAGCACAGCATTCAGTAGGACATGTTTCCCATCTCAGAAGTGCAGCCTTGCATGCAGGTGGGTTGGAGCCAAGGCTGAGCTAAACTGGGGAGTCCACATCAGCAAAGGCAGCAGCAGCAGCCGAGCTGTGTGGCCTCAGGAGGTCCCACTCCAATTCTCCTTTTCTCCTTGAAGCAGAGATTGTGGCAGTCATATTTCCATCTTCCAGCTGAGTGCAGGGACAGAGAGAGACTGGGATGTGTGCTTTTCACTAATACTACTCGATGCAGTATTGTACTTTAGGTAGAGCCATCTTTTCTATCAGCTCCAGCAAACATTGTTGTGTTTGTTCAGGCATCCCCTAATTAAAAGGCACCAACTGATGGAAACAGTCAAATGAAACATGCTCACAGTGTGCATTTTCCCAATATATTTGGATTTATCCATCAAACAAATGTCCATTGTGATTCCTCATGACCAGCAACTCAGGAATCAGATGCGAATGCCTGGATCAGTCTGCAGCCTGTGCTGTTCTCAGCATGACAATTTTGGTGAGGAAAAATAAAATCTGACCCTTGCAGCACTGCTAGGCAATGTCTGATCTGGGCTGAAGCACAGATGTACCTAAAGGCACAGGGGAACACACATGTATTAATGAGATTATTTGTGGGCTTCTGGCATGCCTGTGATTTGTGTTTTGGCTGGAACAGATGCACTGAAAGAGGAGTGAGTCTATGTGTCTGTGTAACAATGCCATGTTAAGGAGCCTTTAAAAATCAGGTTTGAAGATGTGGGGATAAGGAGCTACAGATTATTTTCATTATAATGAAAGGGAAAAAAGCAAAAACAGCTCTATGCAAGGAAAAAAATTCATGTGCTGTGCTGGAACACAGTTCTATCTTCTGTCTTTACAGCATTTGTCTATGACAGATGGTGGGACTCAAAGTCCTCCATAAATTCGGGTGGCAAAGCCCCAGACACAATAAAAATTGCTGAATTTTACTGATCTTCACCCTTGAGTGGCTCCTTTCAAGTTCTTTCCTCATGGTTGCCTTCTGTACATGTCCACCTTAGCCGAGGCAAGAGGTTCCTATGAGGATGAACAAAGGATAAATTTTTCTGCATGTGTTGTGTTGATACATTCTCAGCTGTTCAGTGGATAATGTTTCAAAAATATCTTCAGAAAATTTTGCTCATGTTAGAAAAGCTTATATTTCTCAGGATGACAAAGTAGTACAAGGATTTAGTTTGAAACCTGTGTTTAATTTGTCAGTGATTTTGTTTGCTGGTGCCTTCTGATACCTGGAATAAATTGTATTTTCTGACTCCACCTTGTGATTTTACAACTTCCTTTCAGTTCTCGCACTGAAACAACCAATATGCTTTCTTTTCTTCCTAGGGTTTACTTTTTCCTGTTGAAATTATGCATTAATATCCTTTGTTTGCTAACATCATTGCAAGAAAATTAAGATATTTCTTTATTTATTTATATACATTATTCTCTTGGTATATGTGTGTATCCATTTATCTTCTACCTTGCACGTCTCATGGGCCTGTGAGTGTGATGGCTTCTGGCTCCTGCTCAGTGGAGACAGAGTTTGAAATGTTTCCAGGTAACTGCAAAGGAAAGATTAGCAATTGTACAATTGGTGATTTTTAGGCATTTACCCATGTAAAATGTGAATGTCTTCTCATAAGGACAAATTTAGGAATCTCTTTCACTACAGCACAACTTATCGCATAAACTTTCCAGTTCTGTTTCAAATCAAGGGCCAAGGGAAAACCTTGCACATGTCCTGAAATAATCAGCTCAGAGTTATTTCCTTGCTGGAAACAGATTAGCCCAGACTTTTAAAAATCATGGGAGAGATTTCTGGAAGGTAATTCCAGCTGCAATAATTAAAATTTAACCATTAAAAAAGAAGCTACACAAATAACTGTACAGGCCTAACTAACCACAGCAGGCTGTCAGGTCCATTTGCAATACTTGATAAAATCAATACATTTAAAGAGAAGGAAAGCAGAAGTTATAAATGTGGAATTCCAGTTAAATAGTTCCATGCATAATTGCTGCCCTATAAATGAACAATAGCATCTCATATTCTACTTTTTTTAATACAAGTCAGTGTCAGAAGTTGTGTTCTCTGGCCTTGCAAAGATGGAAATTGGACCTAAATTATGGATGTTTTCCACTGACCTGTATGGTAAATGATCAAGGATTATAGAAGTCGCATGCAATAGTCTGCTCTGCATATATATTTAAAGAGAGCTGTATGAATATTAAAAAATGATTGTTTCTCCCATTTCAAAGAATAAAAGTAATAGAGCTGTTCTGCTGTCTCTACATAAAACATTTCTCCCAAGGTCAGAGGGAGAGGTTAGAGCCAAAATAAAAGTTACTTCTGAGAGTAATTTGCCACATGATCTTTTCTGTGTTTTGAAAAGTCAGTCTCTGTGGGACAAATTTAATAAAATGATCCCAGAAGTATTGTATCCAATTTCCAAGGAAACATTCCAGAATGCCAGAATTGGGATTTTGCTGCACTGAAATGCCAATTGGTTTGTCATGTTTTGTCTTATGATGGTGGCTCAGCTCCAGCTGAACCAATGATTGTTATGTGTTGAGCTATTCATGGGTATAAGGTCTGAAAAAGCCAAGAGCATTTTCTGGTTATTACAAAGTTGTTGGTTATATAAATGCATCAGTCTTGAAGGCAAAGAGTTCTAAGTATGTGGTCTTACTAAAAGTTATAAGGCTTAAGTTCCCAGCAGGGCATGAAGGCAGATTGGCAGAGTCCCAGCAATGGGGGCAGAGAGAAATTAACAAGGGGTTCTGGCCACAGGGAAAAGGCAGATTACTGGCCCAGAGTCCCGTTCCCAAGCAGAGTTCTCTGTGGCAGAGGCCGCGATGGCAGAAGCTACTGCCACAACAGCAGCAGCAGCAGCAGCGGCAGCAGCAGTAGCAGCAGTACCACTAGCAGTACCCCCAGCAGAAACCCAAGTGATAGTACCTGACAAATTCCTGTCTGTAGCTCCCTGGCATCGGGTCTCTGGCAAAGCCCTGTTCTCTCTTGTTGTAGATGGCAAGTGGGTGGATCGATTAATCAAAAATTGATGAATCGATGCCACTGCCCCCGAAACATGGGCTTTTTATCCATAAATCATAAATGCATATTCATATCCCTATCTATAGGTTAGCCAATCCACTAAGGACACAATTCTAAAACATTCTTTCTACAACAATCGAAAGTTTATTTTGAAAGTATGTAAAACTATGAAAAACTATGAAGGATGGTATCAAACCTTACACAAAACCTACGCTTATAGCATATCTACTAATGTAAAAAGGTTCTATCTTATAGCATATCTATTAATGCAAATGGTTCTATCTGATTCACGTAAAAGTTGCACCTGCTCTATCTAGTACTGTAAGCAATGTTCAACCATGTTTTTGTTATGTCTAAAGCTAAGTTATCAGGCCTTAGGGCTCTAGGCCCTGTGCTGGCTGACAGATTCTTAAGGCACTTACAGTATATTTGCTTAAAACTAAAATTTAAACTTCCACTTCATATTTATGTGGCTTAATATCTTTTAATTTCTCTAAAGGCTTCAATTCAACCCCTACATCTTTCCTACATCTTTCTCTCTCCCTGGGGAACCCAGGGAGGGATGCACTCTGACAGTTATGTTGTGGGTTTGACACACATTCTGAGGGTCCAGCCTGGCAGAAATGTGGCTGTAATAATGAGCGAGACACTGATTGCAGGTGCCTTGAAAAATCAAAAGAGTTTTAATAAAGATGGAAAAAATATAAAATACAAAATAACCGAACCGAGTGCAGCACAGAGATAAACTCCTTGCTGCTACAGCACCTTGAGACACAAGGATGAAAAAGCGAAAGATGAAAAGTGAAAAGTGAAAAGTGAAAAGTGTGGAGTTCCTTTGTTCTCTCTCTTTTTTACCTAATTGCTTAGGTGGGCTTTTTGGCCCTTGGCCCAATGAGTGTACCAAGAGCCTTTGAGTAACATTTCCAGAGTCCAATCTACACTTGTGAGCTGGCTCTGGTCCAATTGCAAAGAGAAATCCACAGAACTTTCTAACTAACTTCTTAACATGTCAAAAGGTAAAATGAAACCCTTTCCCTGTAAGGGAACACCTGCTAAAGGTATAGGGATAGCATTACTACATTATGTCCCTTCTGAAAGAGAAAAAAGGGTTATCTAAAATGTATGAACACTGATATTAGAAATGGTTCAAAGTGGTAACATGGATCTGCTTTCTTCTATTCTGAACAGAACTTGTCAAAAGAGTGAATGGTACCAATAAGGAGCATAACACCATTAACCAGCTGCTGCACAATCAGCATCTAAAGGACTCTGCACCGTTTGAGAAACACTGGATGGGCATTTCTGCTGCATGCAGAGAATGACCTGATGAAAGCTGAGTCTCAGGTCCTTTCTGATGCTCCTATCAAAATAAGGATATTTTAAAAAGGAAAAGGAAGAACTGAGCTATAATAAAGGTATGTACACAGAAATAAATAGCCATCAAATGTTTTTTTTTATTTTGAGAATTGCTTTAAATAATTTTTAGTTTTATTTATATTTATAATATTACTTATGCAGTTGTATAAGATCTCTTAAGAAAGATGACTTTTCATCCTTACATATATATTATACCTTCAAGTAATTTTACACACCAGTATTACTTATGAATGCAGTCCACAGACTTTGTGGGCACAGCCTGGACTGTAATTGTGGATGTAGGTTATTGGTGACAGAACAAAACACTCTGACCACCGGTGGATATTTCTTTTTTCAATATGTGGTAGCAGAATGAAGGTGCTGTAGCTCTGTGCACAGAGGCAAGTCTCAGTTTCAGCCTGTGTGGATGTAATCATTATTTCCTTCTTGCTGACTACTTCACTATTGATCATGCTGTGCATTTCAGCAGGGTGGCTTGTGATTTAAACTGGTAAATGTAATATCAGCCTTCATGAATATTACAGCTGAACACCATTTGTTTTCTATGAAATACAGTAAATTTTTTCTATTACTTTTGCTTCTGGCATCCCCAACATGGCCCAACCACTGGTTTTGTGTCTCTGCTTATCACAGATTGTTTTTTACCTGTCTTGGTTTAGGGCAAATTTGGTAGAAAACTCCCGAATAAGATCCTTCCGGGAAGCAGACCCATATGGCCCTTCCCTCTAGCAGGTCAGGGAAAAGAACTTCCTCGGAGAAAAGTGGAAAAAACTATTTAACAAACAAAGTTCCCACAAGCACAAAGAATGAATAATATGAAACAATAAAACCTCTCATTCTGGAGTGAGATGGTAAATTGAGAAAGTCTTTGCTGTGTGCGATGGTGCAGTGCTTCTCTAGGGGCTTTTGCCCACGCTTCCTGGCCAGCTCTGACACCGGTGTGCAAAAAGGTACGGGCTGGTATTCTGGAATACAGTTACGATCCTTTGGGTCCTTGCCTTAGCAGAAGTATGAACAATGTGAGAAATAAAGGGATGGAACTCCGGTGGGGAACTTATATCGGGTTTTATTAAATCCACATGACATCCTTTCACGCAGAAGTCAGCCTGCCAAAAGCCCACTGAACCCGGGGGTTTTCACCTTAAATATGGGGGTGGGGGAGTGGGGAGGATACAACTTGGAAACGATCCTGAATGGGAAAGGAGTGACCCTGAACCTAAATGACAACCCATAGAACAAATCAAGAAACAAAAGGGGAAGGGGAACCTGGACCCCACCAACCACTCAAAGTCCTCACCAGAACTTTCTAGAGATCAGGGTGAGGCTTCAAAGTGACAGGCAGGATCCAGATGTCACATAACAATGATTGATTAATATCAATAACTGGGGTAAACCATTATGGGATAACACATGGGTATATGGGAAAAACCATTATGAAACAGTATAAGTCAAACAGATGTATATAAAAAACTGGGAAAACCTCAAAACACACCACTACAGCTGTGCATATAGCTCAGCTCAGTCAGTCTCTTATTCATCTTTCCAGAGGTCCAGGCCCTGGCGGGCTGCAGGTCCGAGCTCCCCGGTGTTCCTCTGGGTCATTCAGTCCAGGCCAGGTTTAAACAGTCCCAAGAAAAAAGAAAAATAGCAGTCCAGGAAACTTCTCTGCCTCAGCTAGCTAAACTAACTAAAAGCAAAAAAGATTTCTGTCCCACTGCTGTCCATGCCTCAGTCGAACAACACCGTCCCGAGGAAAAATACAGAAGAATGAAAGCTGTTTTTCAAAACAAACTGTGTGCTTCTTCTTTCCCTGCTTTAATCACAAAACTAGTCTTAAAGGCACAGAACTCAATATACAGCACAAACAGAACAGACAATTAGGGATACAAGCATCATAAAGTCACCCTAAAACATTACCTTACAGGTATTTGTGGGCCTTTCTCACATGAGCCTCAGTGTGGATGATACTGCTGTGGATCCTTTATAAGAATAAAAGTGAAGGAGATATGTAGGAGATAAGCTGTACTTGAATCATCCAGACTGAGCCATATCTGAGGCCTCTAGGCCGTGGCACTGAGGCCTGTAGGGCTTGTGGCACAGATAGAAATTCAGTGCCAAGAGTGTGTCACATTTAGAAATTTCAATTAAGGTGTTAACAAGGGTCAAAGGGTTTCATAGTAGTTAGTAAGTATCATAATTGGTGTGGACATAGTAGCTACCTTAAACAGTTTATTAAACAATAAGTGTTTGCATTCTTCCCTGTGCCATGTACCAATGAAAATGTATCTGTAATTGTAAACTATATAGACTGTATAAAACCTGCCATCTTACACAGAATAAAGGAGAAACGTAGCACTAATCATATTGATCGGACGTGCGTTTGCTTTGCCAACTTCTCTTCATTATTTCGGGGTTCCCCTGCGACTTCGGAGATACTTGACATGAAGTTTCCTGTCCATGTCTGATTGTGTTCTTCCAGGGGCCATCCAGCCCAAACCTCACCAGCTATTTGTGCAGTATCTAGTACAGATCCTTGGGGGAGTGGAAAAATTAGAACAGAGCAAATATAGCCTCAGAGAAGGAGCAGTTGGAGCCTGAAATGTGGAGCATTACTTCAGAGCAGCAAAGCTTGGGCTTGAGACTGAAACCTAAATGTAACAACTGAAATTATTTTAGTATTGTTCTTTCACAGAAACTTCCCTGAGGCCCCAAACACTTTTTATTCCTTCTCCTGTGCCAGAAGCACCAATTCATTCCCACACGGGATTCAAATTCTGCAGCTGTTCCCTCAATAACTTTCACAATGCAGTTAGTTATTGCTAATACAAAAAATCTATACCACACCATAAAGTGGAAATATAATACATTATATTTAGGGTTTGGGTACCTCTCTGAAGACTAAAGGAAGCCATAGAGGAACTGTGCAGGATTTGTATGGCAAATTTAAAATTTCCTGATGGCAAAGCATCAACATAACTTGTTTTATGACATCTTCTTCCCCACAAAGGGAGCAAACTGAGTTGGTGGGAAAAGGAAAATGAGAGGCAGTATATGGACCCAGTTTGTCACTGGACACCCACTGGCTTCTGCACTGCTCATGATGGGAGGATTCTGCTGGATGCTCACCTGGGCTCCTCCTCAGCTCCTGCAGCAGCAACATCTTTAGATCACCCTGAATATTGATATGGAAAACATGGAAGATGTGCAGTGTCTGTTACTGAGCTTCAAAATTTCCTTTTACTGCTACCAAATTGCAGCTTCGCTGGGAACTTTATTAGACAGAGTCAGCCCCAGCTATGATGAAGTGTGACAGGTTCTTTGACTTTGCCTATAAAATTCTTAATGGTAGATAATCAGAAACATTTTACTGAACAACCTTCTTAAGTGTTAATTTCCATTTCAGTTATTTAAAGTGGGATTCTTCTTTCTCATTTAACCCTGGATTATGTAATTTACCCTGATGTAACACAGAACAGAACTTCATCTTATGGAGGATGGGAAAAAATACACACCTGCACCTACAAGTTATACTTCTAATTATTGCAGCACTTCAAGGACCTTCTGTTTAATCAATTTCTTACATAACATATTGAAGTAATCTCACTTAAATACCTGTTACTGCCATTTATTTTCTATTTCTTAGACTGATGTCAATTCCAAAAGCAAAACCAAAAATTTTTAGATTTTGGGGTTTTTTTAAGACATTTACTTGTGCCTGTTCAATTAATGCATGTCTTCTGTTGTCACATTTGGTTATAAAAACCACAGTATTTTGATAAAAAATCACAAATTAATCACAAAATGTTGTACTACCTTCAAAATGCAGCTTGTCTTCATTCATTAGTTAAATCTGGGCTGTGTTTAGTGGTGTCATGGTTTCAGCCCAGCCAGCACCATGCAGCTGCTCAGTCAGGAGCCCATTTTCCATGACTTCCTTAAACGTCCTGGGCCCATCAGGCCATAAAAAACCACCACAAGTGGAAATAAAAGTTTTGACTCCAGAACCTTTATGTATTTGACATTTTTATGCCTGTTGTCAACCTGGGGATTTTTGTTCATTAATGAGTCCATATATTGTTGTCTATTGTTCTTCATCTTTCTGTAAGGGAAAAACAGAGGCAATAATAACTTAATAACATTTTCTGTGCTAAGAATGTGTGGTGACACATAATGAAGTCAAATATCCTGATCTGATTACAAGTTGCTCTTTAGATGGAGGACAAATAACTACAAGATGGCAATGTCAGAGCAAGGAACACTTACATGATGAAATATTAATGAAAATACAGTGCACTTATGTCTTAATGAAATCTAAATGGGAATCAGTTATCAGATCTTGAGTGTTTGCTACGAATTTCTACTCTGCAAGAGAAAAAAATTCAATGAACTTTAAAAATGTCGGCCAGCAGGGCTTTCAAATACATAATTTACTAGTTTCTTGGTTTCTTATAAATGGATAATAATAAACTCATAGCTAAAAGCAAGCTCATAAATGCTGAATCAAAAATGGGAAGAACACCATGAAATGATAGATGCAGAGCTGCATGGTAGTAATTTTCTTCTTAGGAGAAATTGTAGCTGTGATGTTAAAGCTGTGAATGGAAACCTTGACAGAGCAATGTTTCCTTCCACAGAGAAGGATCTATGCCACTGTTTCTGTATTGCTGCAGAAATGCAGGAGCAACAGTCCTGGAATTGCAACTTAAGTTTGATGGACTTCCCTGAGCATTATATTTTCATAGCCCGCCTAGTTAGGCTTGCCTTTGATACACTCTCATACTTATTCATTGAAACACATGAGAAATAGAATGTTCTATTAATCAGGGGGAAGAATGAAGTTGTTTCTCATGGAGAAGTTTTAATCTTAATCAAAAATTGACCTGTGTTCTATGTTAAAAAAGCATATATTATTGAATGGTATTAATAGAACCTTTAATGTTAAAATATTTGATACCAGCCAAAATTAGATTCTATTTTAAGCCAGTACTCTGGGCTGAATGACGATGAAAGCCTTTCATTTTTTCGTTTGATTTTAATAGCAGCCACACTGGAGTTGAAAGGCTCTGTTCTGCTGCTCAGGCTCATTGTGCTGCCTGACACTACAGCCTCATCTCCATGGAGCACCATTTCCCTTGCTGGGTGCATTCTGTTCAACCAGGAGGTGAGACTTGACCTGGGCAGAGCAGTGAATGGAAGAAAGCTTAAAACTGCTCAGGTCATGAGGACTGTTCAGTCTTTCATTTGGATAAATTCGTCTGAGGCTCTAAAATACCATTACAAGGCCCCTGCCACAGTGGGTTTGGATTGCGAGCTTGAGCTACAACTTCAGGAAAGCCCTGCTCAGGTTGGAGATTTGGGAGCATGTCTTGGTTTAGATAGACAGATATCTGCCAAGGAGGGTTGGAGTCTCCCTTAAAATGTAAGCCCTCCCCCCCCCCCCTTTCCAAATTATTATAAATTTGCAATTAAAAGGCTGTCAGGCAAAGATTTTGGGAATAGGTATAGCAGTTCTTTACTAGGGATATAAAAATAGAAATGTTGTAGTACAGAAGAATAAGCAAGCAAATAAGCAAATAAACAAATAAGAAATCCTAGAAAACCCTGACAGAGTCGGAAATACAACCTGAGACCCAGTTGGTCAGGGTGTTGGAAACAGTCCAAAAGTAAGCCCTCCTGGAGTGGCAGATGTGGACCTGTTGGAAGCAGAGAGGGTGCTGTGGAGAAAAGAGTCCAGAGATGGGTCCGGTTTTCCTTTTGGAGTCCCGTGGGAACACTGGATGTCTGGTGACACTTGTGGCTCCTTTTTATCTAGGTGGAAATGGTTTGACTCCTCCTCCCTGGGTAGAGCATCTCACAATAGGATGATGTAATGTGTCATGTCATTGGTGAGCTTTAATGGCTCATTAACAGAGGATATCCCCTTGGGGGTAGTGGAAGACTGAGCAGAGATAAGAAACAATGCCCCACCCGGTTTTAACAGCTGGCCTGTTATGAGAGAAGGCAGTTACCCCCTTCCATTCTGCAGTTGCAACAGATAAAGAAAAAAAAAATCTCCCTAACCGTGTTTCAACAGATGGAATAGATTAAACTTCTTTTTTTTTTTTTTTTTTTTTTTATTACAAAACCCAAGACAGAGCAGCCACGCAGTCTCTGGACAGCTCCCGTGGAAAGATTCCTGGATTAGGGAGGGGGAGATTTCCAGCCTCATCTCTTCTGGACATGGTTTCAGTAAATGTCTTAGGAATGGGTAGTCAGAGCCATGCTGGGACATTTTGGTATAGCATGAATTAAGTTTGAAAAGGTTAAAAAATTCTTTCTTCAAATGTTTATATTGCATCATAACAAGAAAAAAAAAACAACAAAGAACTAAATGTTTGGCACAGAACCATTTAAGTAAATTGCACTTATGTAGAATAAATCCAGGAAGTGTAAAACTAATTGACAATTAGATCAATTTTTGCAGGTTTATATTTTAAAAACAATTGCATCTTAAAGCTCAGACATTTCGTCTTAAAAAAAGAACTGACTTAATTAAAGCACTGTTATAACAATGATTTAATTGGATTTCTTTTCTGTTCACATTAAAATCTTTTTCATAAGGATGAGCCCTAGCAATATGGAATATTAATATGGGATATATTCTTATTCACACTACCTAGTCTCATGGTAGGCCTTATACATGAAAAATAATGTTTCATTTAAGCATTAAACCCCTCCAACTTACTTATCCTAGCTTTTTAAAAAATTACTCAAGTATCTAACAGTGTGCTAAATATCTTACCTGTGGTCTAGCGCCTAAATGACCCTAGGTGGGAGAAGATGATCTCCACAGGTTCTATCCAGCCTCAACATTTATGAGATTCTGTGACATCCACTGCCAACCTGCAATGCTGGATTGTCATCTCATGCCTGGTGATACGGCACTTTTTGGGGTGCGACACAACCCCCAGGGTCCTAGAGTCCTAAGCGGTTGCTGCTGGTCAGTGTAAAAAGGAGGAAAGTGAGCTTTGCATGCAGTCCGAGATTTCTTCATTCACATCACATAACTCAAATACAGTGCAGAGGTGAAGATGGGGAACAAAGGCTGGACCATGGGTTTTAAGGGACAGAATCAGGGTGGAGTTTGGGGTCAAGGGGACAATAGGGAGTTCACCGGGGAGGGACACAAGGTGAAGTTTACAGAACACAAGCCAATGGGGAGGATAATGTGAGGAGATTTATATAAACAGACCAATGGAGCCTCAAAGGATAGGGAAATCCCCAAGGGGCAGTCCAGACGAGCTGGTACCAGGGAGAATTGACAGTTAACATTCGGGAATAGGGGTAGGTGTCAAGGAAGACTGACAGCCCAATGGGTGGACACAATTCAGGCTAAACCACCACCCCAGGGAGAGTGAAAGGGAACAAACGACATGATATTAAAACACAAAATTACACACAGCAACACTGGATGATGTGATACCCGGTGATCCAGGTGAAACCCATGCAGGGTAAAGGAGAGAAAGCCGTCCAGAGGAGGGTTTCCAAACTGAGCTGTATTTTTGGAGGACCCTAAGAACAGCACCCAGTGCTTTCTGAGCTTTTTGGAATCATTACCAGACTTCAAAATAAATCCCTTAACCACCTGTTTTGCTTTGTGAAATGATGAATTACCAAATATCTGTTTCTAATGTGGTACTAGTAAGTTTGCAGAAGGCACCTCGATCTGCTTGTGTCCCATGACCCATTTATTTCTACATTGAGAAGAGAACAAGAGTGTTTTTGTAGGGATCATTAGGCAATTCCTCCTGCTCCCCACCAGGATCACCAAAGATTCCCCACGGCTCCATCGATTCTCCCAAAATGTCATAACCTGAACACAGCCAGGCATAGGGGGATGATGGCAATCGATAGAAAGTACAATAAAATAATAACCTTGGCTGGGATCAGCAGAGGTACAGTTAGACTTTAGTATCTAACCTGTGAACTACATTTACATTCAACAGGACCTTTCTCTATTAAAGCTTAACTCCACTGAGTTTAGACTGGGTTTCTTTTTTTTGCCTTGAAGAAGCAAGGCACACAATCAATCTTGGGCAAAACCCGTTAGTAGAACACTGTTGTTGTAGTGGTTTAAGGCAAATTTGGGAGGAAATCTCCTAAGGGGCCCTCCCTCCCCTCCCCCAACCAGTTTGGGAAAAAAAAAAAAACCTCCTCAGAGAGAAGTAGAAAGAACCTTGTATATTAAACAGGCAAAGCACTCCCCAGCACAATAAACTGGACAATACCCAATGACAAGGACTTTGTGCTGCTCTGGAGAGATGACAGATTTAGAAAAGAAGTCCCTCCTGCAGGTGGTTGCTCTGTCTCAGTCCCTCTGGTGCTGGGAAATGTTGCTGAGCAGGATGGATCTCAGTAAGCTCCAGGTGCAAGCCCCGTGGCACTCCCCCGGGTTCTCAGTCCAAAGAGATTTTTAACAGTTCCAAGGGAAGGCAAAAAAAGGGGAAAAAAAAAAAGAAAAAAAATAAACCAGGAGAAAAAGAAAAAATGAAGCTTCTCCCCCTCAGCTAGCTATGCACTAACTAAAAAGAAAAAAAGAAAGAAGACCTCTCCGTCCCGCGTCCATGTGTTGCTGACTCTGACTCTCAAGGCCAGCCGACGAAGGAGGGTTTCTGAAAACACACTGCGCACCTCTCCCTCCCCCCTGCTCCCAGACCCAACACCAAAGGCACAAAAAAGCAATATCCAGCACAAACCCAACAGATGACTGACAGTCTATAAGTATCGCTCTAGTAAAACCCACACTGCCCGGAGAAGACAACCCAATAGCTGTCCAAATGGTCATTGGAAACATTCCTGACAGTTTGTTAGGGATGGATATACTTGCTGGGAGACAATGGGAAGACTCAGAAGGCTTTCTCTGGTCTTTCGGAGCTCCCAGCCTTAACACCAGGCTGCTACAAACAGCTCCTTCCCTACCGTTCAGCAAAATCACTTCTGTGAAACAATATCCTTTACCCTCTGGCGCTAAAGATGGCATCAAGCCAGTCATTCAGGAATTGAAAGATCAAGGAGTAATTGTTAACACTCACAGCCCTTTTAACTCACCAATCTGGCCAGTTAAAAAACCCAATGGAAAGTGGAGACTGACAGTTGATTACAGACGGCTTAATGCCAACACAGACTCTCTTACAGCAGCGGTCCCAAATACAGCTGAATTAATAATATCAATTCAGGAAAAAGCTCACTCTATTATGGCAACAATAGATGTTAAAGACATGTTTTTCATGATACCCATACAACAAGAAGATATGGACCGTTTTGCCTTTACATGGGAGGGACAGCAATATACCTTCACACGTCTACCCCAAGGGTACCGACACTCCCCCACTTAAGCCCACCATGCTTTAGCCCAAGAATTAGAAGAACTATCTAAACCTGACACTGTAGCTGTTTACCAATCCATAGATGATATTTTAGTGGGAGGGGAAGAAAAAGAAGTAGTGGAGGATGTTCAACAGAAAATAATTTCCCACTTAGAAAGCCTTGGTTTGCAGATCCCCTCAGAAAAAATACAAAAACCTTCTCAAGAAGTGAAATTTTTAGGCATCTGGTGGAAAGGAGGTATGACATGCATCCCACCAGACACCCTAACTTCTTTAGATCAAATCAAGATGCCCGAATCTAGAAAAGAACTCCAACAAGCGCTAGGACTATTGGTATTTTGGAGAAAACACATTCCAGATTTTTCAATTATTGCCAGACCTCTTTATGATTTGTTGAGAAAGGGAGTAAAATGGGACTGGAGCCCTTCTCAGGAAGAAGCATTACAATTGTTGATTTTTGAAGCCACAGCTCATCAGGCCCTAGGCCCTATCCACCCAGCAGATCCTTTTCAGGTAGAATGGGGATTTGCTACCTCAGGATTGTAAGTACATATATGGCAAAGGGGTCCTGAAGGCCCAATCAGACCTGTTAGCTTCTACTCCCGTGGCTTTAAAGATGCTGAAAAAAGATATACAACTTGGGAGAAAGGCTTATTTGTTCTTACCCAAGCTCCCATAGAAGTAGAAAAAATCACAAGAAAACAACCAATTGTGTTGAGAGGTCCCTTTAAAGTAATTAAAATAGTGATCACAGGGACTCCACCTCCTGAAGGGGTAGCACAACGAGCCTCAGTAAGGAAATGGTATGCACAAATAGAGCATTATAATAACATCTTTTCAATTACTGAAGCCGCTGTGAAAAATTTACCAATACAAGACACAGAGAATCTGAATAGCAGCCAAGACAAACCTGCCTCAGTTATTAAAATAGCCCCTCCCTTCTCCCCTGAGCAAACAGCACATTCATGGTTTACTGATGCCTCAGCTAAGCGTGAAGGAAAAGTGTGGAAATACAGAGCTGTAGCTTTGCACACTTCTTCTGGAGAGCGGATCATTACAGAAGGGGAAGGCAGTGCCCAAATTGGGGAACTTATAGCTGTTTGGAGTGTTTTCCAGAGGGAGGCACAAAACACCTCTCTTGTCTGTATTTACACTGACTCCTATGCTGTATATAAGGGCTGCACTGAATGGCTGCCTTTCTGGCAACAGAATGATTGGGAAGTTAACAGAATTCCAGTGTGGCAGAAAGAAAAGTGGCAAGAAATTTTACAAATTGCAAGTCAAGGGAATTTTACTGTAGGGTGGGTAGCCTCTCACCAGACAGATGATAATCCAGCAGGAGAATGGAATAACAGAGCTGATGAATTAGAAAAATTAAGTCCTCTGAAAAAGGATAAAATCACTGAAGATTAGGAGCACTTATTAGAATGGCTGCATGTAAAATGAGAACACACAGGTACAAAAGATTTATACAAGGAAGCTCATGCCCGGGCTTGGCCCGTTACCAGAGAAATGTGTAACACCTGCATTTCAGCCTGTGAGCAGTGTTGCAAACGGCTAGAAAGACATCCTTTAGAGGATGACCCACTACACTTGAGGACAGGTAAAGGCTTATGGGATGCATGACAGGTAGATTACATAGGTCCCTTTAAGCAATCAAGAGGTAAACATTTTGTGTTAGTGGGGGTTGAGATTACATCTGGATTAGTTCAAGCCGAGGCATTTAAAAGGGCTAAAGGGGAAAACACTGTTAAAGCATTGCAGATATGGTTCGGGACTTTCCCAAAACCACAGGAAATTCAATCTGATAATGGGTCACAATTTACTGCTAAAGTAGTACAGGAATGGGCAAAAGGTGAAGGGATAAAATGGACTTTTCACACTCCCTATTACCCTCAAGCTAACATAATTGTAGAAAAGACTAACGGTCTTTTAAAACGACTTCTGAAACCACAAGAGGGAGGCTGGGATGGCCGGTTGCATAAAGCGGTGCAAAGTGAAAATGAAAGATGGGGGGTAAATGGGTGCCCAAAAATTACTGCATTTTGCCCAAATCCCCTGAGCTTAATCCCCTCACAAAGAGGACCAAATGATGCCGAAAATCCAGTACATTACCCGGGACACCCTGTTTTGGTAGACCTCCCTACGGTGGGAGAAGAACCACTTGTGTTGAAAGCTTCTCAGAATAAAGTTGCATGGATAGCATCTGACGCCTTTTGGCCGCGCCTAGTGCTCTCAGAAACTGCACGCTGCAGGCTGGCTGCGAACAGCAGCTAGGCGCGGTTTCCGAGCTCTCCACAAGCAGAGAAGCAGTTTGCAGCACGGAAAGTGCTTCTCTTAGCCTGGGAAGCAAGAAAGCATCTGTTGGCCGCACCTAGTCCTTAAGGAGGCTGCACGCTGCAGGCTGGCCGCGAACAGCGGCTAGGCGTGGTTCCCAAGCTCTCCACATGCAGAGAAGCGATTTACAGCACGGAAAGTTCTTCTCTTAGCCTGGGAAGCGAGAAAGCGCCTTTTGGCCGCGCCTAGTCCTTAAGGAGGCTGCACGCTGCAGGCTGGTTGCGAGCAGCGGCTAGGCGCAGTTTCCGAGCTCTCCACAAGGAGAGAAGATGTTTGCAGCACGGAAAGTGCTTCTCTTAGCCTGGGAAGCGAGAAAGTGCCTTTTGGCCGTGCCTAGTCTTTAAGGAGGCTGCACGCTGCAGGTTGGCTGTAAACCGCGGCTAGGCGCGGTTTCCGAGCTCTCCACCAGGAGAGAAGCTGTTTGCAGCACGGGAAGTTCTTCTCTTAGCCTGGGAAGCGAGAAAGCGCCTTTTGGCCGCGCCTAGTGCTTTCTCCAGCGGAAAGCTGCAGGCAGGTTGTGAGCAGCGGCTAGGCGCTGTTTACGAGCTCTCCACAAGGAGAGAAGCTGTTTGCAGCACGGAAAGTGCTTCTCTTAGCCTGGGAAGCGAGAAAGCCCCTTTTGGCAGCGCCTAGTGCCCTAAAAGGCTGCACGCTGCAGGTTAGCTGCAAACAGCGGCTAGGCGCGGTTTCCGAGCTCTCCACAAGGACAGAAGCTGTTTGCAGCACGGAAAGTGCTTCTCTTAGCCTGGGAAGCGAGAAAGCCCCGTATGCCGGCCCCTAGTGCTTTCTCCGGCGGAACCCTGCAGGCTGGCTGCGAGCAGCGGCTAGGCACACTTTCCGAGCTCTCCAAAAGCACAGAAGCTGTTTGCAGCACGGAAAGTGCTTCTCTTAGCCTGGGAAGCGAGAAAGCGCCTTTTGGCCGCGCCCTGTGCTCTCAGAGGCAGTATGTTGCAGGCTGGCTGCGAACAGAGGCTAGGCGCGGTTCCCGTGCTCTCAACACGGAGAGAAGCTCTTTGCCGCATGGAAAGTACTTCTCTTAGCTTGGGAAGCGAGAAAGCGCCTTTTGGCCGCGCCTAGTCCTTAAAGAGGCTGCACGCTGCAGGTTGGCTGCAAACCGCGTCTAGGCGCACTTTTCAAGCTCTCCACAAGGAGAGAAGCTGTTTGCAGCACGGAAAGTGCTTCTCTTAGGCTGGGAAGCGAGAAAGAGCCTTTTGGTCGTGCCTAGTGCTCTCAGAAGCTGCACACGGCAGGCTGGCTGCGAACAGCGGCTAGGCGCGGTTTCCGAGCTCTCCACAAGCAGAGAAGCTGTTTGCAGCACGGAAAGTGCTTCTCTTGGCCTGGGAAGCGAGAAAGCGCCTTTTGGTGACGCCTAGTGCTTTCTTCGGCGGTACGCTGCAGGCTGGCCGCGGGCACATGCTCGGCGCGGTTTCCGAGCTCTCCAAAAGCCGACACGCTGTTTACAGCACGGAAAGTGCTTCTCTTAGCCTGGGAAGCGAGGAAGTTCCTTTTGGCCGCGCCTAGTGCTCTCGCAGGCTGCAGGCTGCAGGCTGGCTACGAACACCGGCTACCCGCGGTTTCTGTGCTCTCCACAAGAAGAGAGGCTGTTTGCAGCACGGAACGTGCTTCTCTTAGCCTGGGAAGCGAGAATGCGCCTTTTCGCTGCGCCTTGCGCTTTCTTCGGCGGTACGCTGCAGGCTGGTTGCGAGCAGCGGCTAGGCGCAGTTTCCGAGCTCTCCACAAGCAGAGAAGCTGTTTGCAGCACGGAAAGTGCTTTTCTTAGCCTGGGAAGCGAGAAAGCGCTTTTTGGCCGCGCCCAGTGCTCTCAGAGGCTGCACGCTGCAGGCTGGCTGCGAACAGCGGCTAGGCGCGGTTTCCGAGCTCTCCAGAAGCAGAGATACTGTTTGCAGCACGGAAAGTGCTTCTCTTAGCCTGGGAAGCGAGAAAGCGCCTTTTGGCCGCGCCCAGTGCTCTCAGAGGCTGCACGCAGCAGGCTGGCTGCGAACAGCGGCTAGGCGCTGTTTCCGAACTCTCCACAAGGAGAGAAGCTGTTTGCACCACGGAAAGTGCTTCTCTTAGCCTGGGAAGCGAGAAAGCGCCTTTTGGCTGCGCCTAGTGCTTTCTCCTGCGAAACGCTTCAGGCTGGTCGGGAGCAGCGGCTAGGCGCGTATTCCGAGCTCTCCACAAGCAGAGAAGCTGTTTACAGCACGGAAAGTGCTTCTCTTAGCCTGGGAAGCGAGAAAGCGCCTTTTCGCGGTGCCTAGTGCTTTCTCCTGTGGAATGCTGCAGGCTGGTTGCGAGCAGCGGCTAGGAGCAGTTTCCGAGCTTTCTACAAGGAGAGAAGCTGTTTGCAGCACGGAAAGTGCTTCTCTTAGCCTGGGAAGCGAGAAAGCGCATTTTGGCCGCGCCTAGTGCTCTCGCAGGCTGCACGCTGCAGGCTGGCTGGGAACAGCGGCTAGGCGCGGTTTCCGAGCTCTCCACAAGCAGAGAAGCTGTTTGCAGCACGGAAAGCGCGTCTCGTAGCCTGGGAAGCGAGAAAGCGCCTTTTGGCCGCACCTAGTCCTTAAGGAGGATGCACGCTGCAGGCTGGCTGCAAACAGCGGCTAGGCGCGGTTTCCGAGCTCTCCACAAGAAGAGAAGCTGTTTGGAGCACGGAAAGTGCTTCTCTTAGCCTGGGAAGCGAGAAAGCGCCTTTTCGCCGCGCCTTGTGCTTTCCTCGGCGGTAGGCTGCAGGCTGGCCTCGAGCAGCATCTAGGCGCGGTTTCCGAGCTCTCCAGGAGGAAAGAAGTTGTTTGCAGCACGGAAAGTGCTTCTCTTAGCCTGGGAAGCGAGAAAGCGCCTTTTGGCCGCGCCTAGTGCTCTCGGAGGCTGCACGGTGCAGGCTGGCTGCGAGCAGTGGCTAGGCGCGGTTTCCGAGCTCTCCATAAGCAGAGAAGCTGTTTGCAGCACGGAAAGTGCTTCTCTTAGCCTGGGAAGCGAGAAAGCGCCTTTTGGCCGCGCCTAGTGCTGTCAGAGGCTGCACGCTGCAGGCTGGCCGCGAACAGCGGCTAGGCGCGGTTTCCGAGCTCTCCACCAGGCGAGAAGCTGTTTGCAGCACGGAAAGTGCTTCTATTAGCCTGGAAAGCAAGAAAGCGCTTTTTGGCCGTGCCTAGTGCTTTCTCGGCGTTTCGCAGCAGGCTGGCTGCGAACAGCAGCTAGGCGCTGTTTCCAAGCTCTCCACAAGCAGAGAAGCTGTTTGCAGCACGGAAAGTGCCTCTCTTAGCCAGGGAAGCGAGAAAGCGCCTTTTGGCCATGCCTAGTGCTTTCTCCTATGTTTCGCTGCAGGCTGGCTGCGAACAGCACCTAGGCGCGGTTTCCGAGCTCTACACAAGCAGAGAAGCTGTTTGCAGCACGGAATGTGCTTCTCTTAGCTTGGGAAGCCAGAAAGCGCCTTTTTGCTGAGCCTACTGCTCTCGGAGGCTGCACGCTGCAGGCTGGCTGCAAACAGCGGCTAGGCGCGGTTTCCGAGCTCTCCACAAGCAGAGAAGCTGTTTAGAGCATGGAAAGTGCTTCTCTTAGCCGGGGAAGCAAGAAAGCCCCTTTTGGCCGTGCCAAGTGCTTTCTCGGCGTTTCGCAGCAGGCTGCTGCGAACAGCAGCTAGGCGCGGTTTCCAAGCTCTCCACAAGCAGAGAAGCTGTTTGCAGCACGGAAAGTGCTTCTCTTAGCCTGGGAAGCGAGAAAGCGCCTTTTGGCCGCGCTTAGTGCTCTCGGAGGGTGCACGATGCAGGCTGGCTGCGAACAGCGGCTAGGCGCTGTTTCCGAGCTCTCCACAAGCAGAGAAGCTGTTTGCAGCACGGAAAGTGCTTCTCTTAGCCTGGGAATCCAGAAAGCGCCTTTTGGCTGAGCCTAGTGTTCTCGGAGGCTGTACGCTGCAGGCTTGCTGGGAACAGCGGGTAGGCGCGGTACCGAGCTCTCCACAAGCAGAGAAGCTGTTTAGAGCACGGAAAGTGCTTCTCTTAGCCTGGGAAGCGAGAAAGCGCCTTTTGGCCGCGCCTAGTGCTTTGTCCGGCGGTACGCTGCAGGCTGGCTGCGAACAGCGGCGAGGCGCTGTTTCCGAGCTCTCCACAAGCAGAGAAGCTGTTTGCAGCACGGAAAGTGCTTCTCTTAGCCTGGGAAGCGAGAAAGCCCTTTTTGGCCGCGCCTGGTGTTCTCGGAGACTGCACGCAGCAGGCTGGCTGCGAGCAGCGGCTAGGCTCTGTTCCCGAGCTCTCCACAAGCAGAGAAGCTGTTTGCAGCACGGAAAGTGCTTCTCTTAGCCTGGGAAGCAAGAAAGCGCCTTTTGGCCGTGCCTAGTGCTTTCTCGGAGTTCCGCAGTAGGCTGGCTGCGAACAGCACCTAGGCTCGGTTTCCAAGCGCTCCTCACGCGGAGAAGCTGTTTGCAGCACGGAAAGTGCTTCTCTTAGCCTGGGAAGCGAGAAAACGCCTTTTGGCCGCGCCTAGTGCTCTCGCAGGCTGCACGCTGCAGGCTGGCTGCGAACAGCGGCTAGGCGCTGTTTCCGAGCTCTCCACAAGCAGAGAAGCTGTTTGCAGCACGGAAAGTGCTTCTCTTAGCCTGGGAAGCGAGAAAGCGCCTTTTGGCCGCGCCTAGTGCTTTGTTCGGCGGTACGCAGCAGGCTGGCTGCGAACAGCGGTTAGGCGCTCTTTCCGAGCTCTCCACAAACAGAGATGCTGTTTGCAGCACGGAAAGTGCTTCTCTTAGCCTGGGAAGCGAGAAAGCCCCTTTTGGCCGTGCCTAGTGCTTTGTCCGATGTTTCGCTGCAGGCTGGCTGGGAACAGCATCTAGGCGCGGTTTCCGAGCTCTCCACAAGCAGAGAAGCTGTTTGCAGCACGGAAAGTGCTTCTCTTAGCCTGGGAAGCGAGAAAGCGCCTTTTGGCCGCGCCTAGTGCTCTCGGAGGCTGCACGCTGCAGGCTGGCTGCGAACAGCGGCTAGGCGCTGTTTCCGAGCTCTCCACAAGCAGAGAAGCTGTTTGCAGCACGGAAAATGCTTCTCTTAGCCTGAGAAGCAAGAAAGCGCCTTTTGGCCGTGCCTAGTGCTTTCTCGGCGTTCAGCAGCAGGCTGCTGCGAACAGCAGCTAGGCGCGTTTTTCAAGCTCTCCACAAGCAGAGAAGCTGTTTGCAGCACGGAAAGTGCTTCTCTTAACCTGGGAAGCGAGAAAGCGCCGTTTGGCCGCGCCTAGAGCTCTCGCAGGCTGCGTGCTGCAGGCTGGCTGCGGGCAGTGGCTTGGCGCGGTTTCCGAGCTCTCCATAAGCAGAGAAGCTGTTTGCAGCACGGAAAGTGCTTTTCTTAGCCTGGGAAGCGAGAAAGCGCCTTTTGGCCGCGCCTAGTGCTCTCGGAGGCTGCACGCTGCAGGCTGGCCGCGAACAACGGCTAGGCGCGGTTTCCGAGCTCACCACCACCAGAGAAGCTGTTTGCAGCACGGAAAGTGCTTCTCTTAGCCTGGAAAGCAAGAAAGCGCTTTTTGGCCGTGCCTAGTGCTTTCTCGGCCTTTCGCAGCAGGCTGGCTGCGAACAGCAGCTAGGCGCTGTTTCCAAGCTCTCCACAAGCAGAGAAGCTGTTTGCAGCACGGAAAGTGCTTCTCTTAGCCTGGGAAGCGAGAAAGCGCCTTTTGGCCGTGCCTAGTGCTTTCTACTATGTTTCGCTGCAGGCTGGCTGCGAACAGCACCTAGGCGCGGTTTCCAAGCTCTCCAGAAGCAGAGAAGCTGTTTGCAGCACGGAAAGTGCTTCTCTTAGCCTGGGAAGCGAGAAAGCGCCTTTTGGCCGTGCCTAGTGCTCTCGGAGGCTGCACGCTGCAGGCAAGCTGCGAACAGCGGCTAGGCGCTGTTTCCGAGCTCTCCACAAGCAGAGAAGCTGTTTGCAGCACGGAAAGTGCTTCTCTTAGCCTGGGAAGCGAGAAAGCGCCTTTTTGCCGTTCCTAGTGCTTTCTCCGGCGTTTCGCAGCAGGCTGGCTGCGAACAGCGGCTAGGCGCGGTTTCCGAGCTCTCCACTAGCAGAGAATCTGTTTGCAGCACGGAAAGTGCTTCTCTTAGCCTGGGAAGCGAGAAAGCGCCTTTTGGCCGCGCCTAGTGCTCTCGGAGGCTGCACGCTGCAGGCTGGCTGGGAACAGCGGCTAGGCGCTGTTTCCGAGCTCTCCACAAGCAGAGAAGCTGTTTGCAGCACGGAAAGTGCTTCTCTTAGCCTGGGAATCCAGAAAGCGCCTTTTGGCTGAGCCTAGTGTTCTCGGAGGCTGTACGCTGCAGGCTTGCTGGGAACAGCGGCTAGGCGCGGTACCGAGCTCTCCACAAGCAGAGAAGCTGTTTAGAGCACGGAAAGTGCTTCTCTTAGCCTGGGAAGCGAGAAAGCGCCTTTTGGCCGCGCCTAGTGCTTTGTCCGGCGGTACGCTGCAGGCTGGCTGCGAACAGCGGCGAGGCGCTGTTTCCGAGCTCTCCACAAGCAGAGAAGCTGTTTGCAGCACGGAAAGTGCTTCTCTTAGCCTGGGAAGCGAGAAAGCCCTTTTTGGCCGCGCCTAGTGTTCTCGGAGACTGCACGCAGCAGGCTGGCTGCGAGCAGCGGCTAGGCTCTGTTCCCGAGCTCTCCACAAGCAGAGAAGCTGTTTGCAGCACGGAAAGTGCTTCTCTTAGCCTGGGAAGCAAGAAAGCGCCTTTTGGCCGTGCCTAGTGCTTTCTCGGAGTTCCGCAGTAGGCTGGCTGCGAACAGCACCTAGGCTCGGTTTCCAAGCGCTCCTCACGCGGAGAAGCTGTTTGCAGCACGGAAAGTGCTTCTCTTAGCCTGGGAAGCGAGAAAACGCCTTTTGGCCGCGCCTAGTGCTCTCGCAGGCTGCACGCTGCAGGCTGGCTGCGAACAGCGGCTAGGCGCTGTTTCCGAGCTCTCCACAAGCAGAGAAGCTGTTTGCAGCACGGAAAGTGCTTCTCTTAGCCTGGGAAGCGAGAAAGCGCCTTTTGGCCGCGCCTAGTGCTTTGTTCGGCGGTACGCAGCAGGCTGGCTGCGAACAGCGGTTAGGCGCTCTTTCCGAGCTCTCCACAAACAGAGATGCTGTTTGCAGCACGGAAAGTGCTTCTCTTAGCCTGGGAAGCGAGAAAGCCCCTTTTGGCCGTGCCTAGTGCTTTGTCCGATGTTTCGCTGCAGGCTGGCTGGGAACAGCATCTAGGCGCGGTTTCCGAGCTCTCCACAAGCAGAGAAGCTGTTTGCAGCACGGAAAATGCTTCTCTTAGCCTGAGAAGCAAGAAAGCGCCTTTTGGCCGTGCCTAGTGCTTTCTCGGCGTTCAGCAGCAGGCTGCTGCGAACAGCAGCTAGGCGCGTTTTTCAAGCTCTCCACAAGCAGAGAAGCTGTTTGAAGCACGGAAAGTGCTTCTCTTAGCCAGGGAAGCGAGAAAGCGCCGTTTGGCCGCGCCTAGAGCTCTCGCAGGCTGCGTGCTGCAGGCTGGCTGCGGGCAGTGGCTTGGCGCGGTTTCCGAGCTCTCCATAAGCAGAGAAGCTGTTTGCAGCACGGAAAGTGCTTTTCTTAGCCTGGGAAGCGAGAAAGCGCCTTTTGGCCGCGCCTAGTGCTCTCGGAGGCTGCACGCTGCAGGCTGGCCGCGAACAACGGCTAGGCGCGGTTTCCGAGCTCACCACCACCAGAGAAGCTGTTTGCAGCACGGAAAGTGCTTCTCTTAGCCTGGAAAGCAAGAAAGCGCTTTTTGGCCGTGCCTAGTGCTTTCTCGGCCTTTCGCAGCAGGCTGGCTGCGAACAGCAGCTAGGCGCTGTTTCCAAGCTCTCCACAAGCAGAGAAGCTGTTTGCAGCACGGAAAGTGCTTCTCTTAGCCAGGGAAGCGAGAAAGCGCCTTTTGGCCATGCCTAGTGCTTTCTACTATGTTTCGCTGCAGGCTGGCTGCGAACAGCACCTAGGCGCGGTTTCCAAGCTCTCCAGAAGCAGAGAAGCTGTTTGCAGCACGGAAAGTGCTTCTCTTAGCCTGGGAAGCGAGAAAGCGCCTTTTGGCCGTGCCTAGTGCTTTCTACTATGTTTCGCTGCAGGCTGGCTGCGAACAGCACCTAGGCGCGGTTTCCAAGCTCTCCACAAGCAGAGAAGCTGTTTGCAGCACGGAAAGTGCTTCTCTTAGCCTGGGAAGCGAGAAAGCGCCTTTTGGCCGTGCCTAGTGCTCTCGGAGGCTGCACGCTGCAGGCAAGCTGCGAACAGCGGCTAGGCGCTGTTTCCGAGCTCTCCACAAGCAGAGAAGCAGTTTGCAGCCCGGAAAGTGCTTCTCTTAGCCTGGGAAGCGAGAAAGCGCCTTTTGGCCGCGCCTAGTGCTCTCGGAGGCTGCACGCTGCAGGCTGGCTGGGAACAGCGGCTAGGTGCTGTTTCCGAGCTCTCCACAAGCAGAGAAGCTGTTTGCAGCACGGAAAGTGCTTCTCTTAGCCTGGGAAGCGAGAAAGCGCCTTTTTGCCGTTCCTAGTGCTTTCTCCGGCGTTTCGCAGCAGGCTGGCTGCGAACAGCGGCTAGGCGCGGTTTCCGAGCTCTCCACTAGCAGAGAATCTGTTTGCAGCACGGAAAGTGCTTCTCTTAGCCTGGGAAGCGAGAAAGCGCCTTTTGGCCGCGCCTAGTGCTCTCGGAGGCTGCACGCTGCAGGCTGGCTGGGAACAGCGGCTAGGCGCTGTTTCCGAGCTCTCCACAAGCAGAGAAGCTGTTTGCAGCACGGAAAGTGCTTCTCTTAGCCTGGGAATCCAGAAAGCGCCTTTTGGCTGAGCCTAGTGTTCTCGGAGGCTGTGCGCTGCAGGCTTGCTGGGAACAGCGGCTAGGCGCGGTACCGAGCTCTCCACAAGCAGAGAAGCTGTTTAGAGCACGGAAAGTGCTTCTCTTAGCCTGGGAAGCGAGAAAGCGCCTTTTGGCCGCGCCTAGTGCTTTGTACGGCGGTACGCTGCAGGCTGGCTGCGAACAGCGGCGAGGCGCTGTTTCCGAGCTCTCCACAAGCAGAGAAGCTGTTTGCAGCACGGAAAGTGCTTCTCTTAGCCTGGGAAGCGAGCAAGCCCTTTTTGGCCGCGCCTAGTGTTCTCGGAGACTGCACGCAGCAGGCTGGCTGCGAGCAGCGGCTAGGCTCTGTTCCCGAGCTCTCCACAAGCAGAGAAGCTGTTTGCAGCACGGAAAGTGCTTCTCTTAGCCTGGGAAGCAAGAAAGCGCCTTTTGGCCGTGCCTAGTGCTTTCTCGGAGTTCCGCAGTAGGCTGGCTGCGAACAGCACCTAGGCTCGGTTTCCAAGCGCTCCTCACGCGGAGAAGCTGTTTGCAGCACGGAAAGTGCTTCTCTTAGCCTGGGAAGCGAGAAAA
This sequence comes from Chamaea fasciata, assembly GCF_029207755.1. Lineage (NCBI taxonomy): Eukaryota > Metazoa > Chordata > Aves > Passeriformes > Sylviidae > Chamaea > Chamaea fasciata. The sequence goes on along the minus strand of NW_027094114.1, from coordinate 1,639,397 downwards.
CGCCTTTTGGCCGTGCCTAGTGCTTTCTCGGCCTTTCGCAGCAGGCTGGCTGCGAACAGCAGCTAGGCGCTGTTTCCAAGCTCTCCACAAGCAGAGAAGCTGTTTGCAGCACGGAAAGTGCTTCTCTTAGCCAGGGAAGCGAGAAAGCGCCTTTTGGCCATGCCTAGTGCTTTCTACTATGTTTCGCTGCAGGCTGGCTGCGAACAGCACCTAGGCGCGGTTTCCAAGCTCTCCAGAAGCAGAGAAGCTGTTTGCAGCACGGAAAGTGCTTCTCTTAGCCTGGGAAGCGAGAAAGCGCCTTTTGGCCGCGCCTAGTGCTCTCGGAGGCTGCACGCTGCAGGCTGGCTGGGAACAGCGGCTAGGTGCTGTTTCCGAGCTCTCCACAAGCAGAGAAGCTGTTTGCAGCACGGAAAGTGCTTCTCTTATCCTGGGAAGCGAGAACGCGCCTTTTGGCCGCGCTTAGTGCTCTCGGAGGCTGCACGCTGCAGGCTGGCTGCGAACAGCGGCTAGGCGCTGTTTCCGAGCTCTCCACAAGGAGAGAAGCTGTTTGCAGCACGGAAAGTGCTTCTCTTAGCCTGAGAAGCAAGAAAGCCCCTTTTGGCCGTGCCTAGTTGTTTCTCAGCGTTTCGCAGTAGGCTGGCTGCGAACAGCAGCTAGGCGCGGTTTCCAAGCTCTCCACAAGCGGAGAAGCTGTTTGCAGCACGGAACGTGCTTCTCTTAGCCTGGGAAGCGAGAAAGCGCCTTTTGGCGGCGCCTAGTGCTCTCGCAGGCTGCACGCAGCAGGCTGGCTGGGAACAGCGGCTAGGCTCTGTTCCCGAGCTCTCCACAAGCAGAGAAGCTGTTTGCAGCACGGAAAGTGCTTCTCTTAGCCTGGGAAGCGAGAAAGCGCCTTTTGGCCGCGCTTAGTGCTCTCGGAGGGTGCACGCAGCAGGCTGGCTGCGAACAGCGGCTAGGCGCTGTTTCCGAGCTCTCCACAAGCAGAGAAGCTGTTTGCAGCACGGAAAGTGCTTCTCTTAGCCTGGGAAGCAAGAAAGCGCCTTTTGGCCGCACCTAGTGCTTTGTCCGGCGGTACGCTGCTGGCTGACTGGGAACAGCGGCTAGGCGCTGTTTCCGAGCTCTCCACAAGCAGAGAAGCTGTTTGCAGCACGGAAAGTGCTTCTCTTAGCCTGGGAAGCAAGAAAGCGCCTTTTGGCCGTGCCTAGTGCTTTTTCGGAGTTTCGCAGTAGGCTGGCTGCGAACAGCACCTAGGCTCGGTTTCCAAGCTCTCCTCACGCGGCGAAGCTGTTTGCAGCACGGAAAGTGCTTCTCTTAGCCTGGGAAGCGAGAAAGCGCCTTTTTGCCGTTCCTAGTGCTTTTTCCGATGTTTCGCTGCAGGCTGGCTGCGAACAGCGGCTAGGCGCTGTTTCCGAGCTCTCCACAAGCAGAGAATCTGTTTGCAGCACGGAAAGTGCTTCTCTTAGCCTGGGAAGCGAGAAAGCGCCTTTTGGCCGCGCCTAGTGCTCTCGGAGGCTGCACGCTGCAGGCTGGCTGGGAACAGCGGCTAGGCGCTGTTTCCGAGCTCTCCACAAGCAGAGAAGCTGTTTGCAGCCCGGAAAGTGCTTCTCTTAGCCTGGGAATCCAGAAAGCGCCTTTTGGCTGAGCCTAGTGTTCTCGGAGGCTGTACGCTGCAGGCTTGCTGGGAACAGCGGCTAGGCGCGGTACCGAGCTCTCCACAAGCAGAGAAGCTGTTTAGAGCACGGAAAGTGCTTCTCTTAGCCTGGGAAGCGAGAAAGCGCCTTTTGGCCGCGCCTAGTGCTTTGTCCGGCGGTACGCTGCAGGCTGGCTGCGAACAGCGGCGAGGCGCTGTTTCCGAGCTCTCCACAAGCAGAGAAGCTGTTTGCAGCACGGAAAGTGCTTCTCTTAGCCTGGGAAGCGAGAAAGCCCTTTTTGGCCGCGCCTAGTGTTCTCGGAGACTGCACGCAGCAGGCTGGCTGCGAGCAGCGGCTAGGCTCTGTTCCCGAGCTCTCCACAAGCAGAGAAGCTGTTTGCAGCACGGAAAGTGCTTCTCTTAGCCTGGGAAGCGAGAAAGCGCCTTTTGGCCGCGCCTAGTGCTCTCGGAGGCTGCACGCTGCAGGCTGGCTGCGAACAGCGGCTAGGCGCTGTTTCCGAGCTCTCCACAAGCAGAGAAGCTGTTTGCAGCACGGAAAATGCTTCTCTTAGCCTGAGAAGCAAGAAAGCGCCTTTTGGCCGTGCCTAGTGCTTTCTCGGCGTTCAGCAGCAGGCTGCTGCGAACAGCAGCTAGGCGCGTTTTTCAAGCTCTCCACAAGCAGAGAAGCTGTTTGCAGCACGGAAAGTGCTTCTCTTAACCTGGGAAGCGAGAAAGCGCCGTTTGGCCGCGCCTAGAGCTCTCGCAGGCTGCGTGCTGCAGGCTGGCTGCGGGCAGTGGCTTGGCGCGGTTTCCGAGCTCTCCATAAGCAGAGAAGCAGTTTGCAGCACGAAAAGTGCTTTTCTTAGCCTGGGAAGCGAGAAAGCGCCTTTTGGCCGCGCCTAGTGCTCTCGGAGGCTGCACGCTGCAGGCTGGCCGCGAACAACGGCTAGGCGCGGTTTCCGAGCTCACCACCACCAGAGAAGCTGTTTGCAGCACGGAAAGTGCTTCTCTTAGCCTGGAAAGCAAGAAAGCGCTTTTTGGCCGTGCCTAGTGCTTTCTCGGCCTTTCGCAGCAGGCTGGCTGCGAACAGCAGCTAGGCGCTGTTTCCGAGCTCTCCACAAGGAGAGAAGCTGTTTGCAGCACGGAAAGTGCTTCTCTTAGCCTGAGAAGCAAGAAAGCCCCTTTTGGCCGTGCCTAGTTCTTTCTCAGCGTTTCGCAGTAGGCTGGCTGCGAACAGCAGCTAGGCGCGGTTTCCAAGCTCTCCACAAGCAGAGAAGCTGTTTGCAGCACGGAACGTGCTTCTCTTAGCCTGGGAAGCGAGAAAGCGCCTTTTGGCGGCGCCTAGTGCTCTCGCAGGCTGCACGCAGCAGGCTGGCTGGGAACAGCGGCTAGGCTCTGTTCCCGAGCTCTCCACAAGCAGAGAAGCTGTTTGCAGCACGGAAAGTGCTTCTCTTAGCCTGGGAAGCGAGAAAGGGCCTTTTGGCTGCGCCTAGTGCTCTCGGAGGCTGCACGCTGCAGGCTGGCTGGGAACAGCGGCTAGGCGCTGTTTCCGAGCTCTCCACAAGCAGAGAAGCTGTTTGCAGCACGGAAAGTGCTTCTCTTAGCCTGGGAATCCAGAAAGCGCCTTTTGGCTGAGCCTAGTGTTCTCGGAGGCTGTACGCTGCAGGCTTGCTGGGAACAGCGGCTAGGCGCGGTACCGAGCTCTCCACAAGCAGAGAAGCTGTTTAGAGCACGGAAAGTGCTTCTCTTAGCCTGGGAAGCGAGAAAGCGCCTTTTGGCCGCGCCTAGTGCTTTGTCCGGCGGTACGCTGCAGGCTGGCTGCGAACAGCGGCGAGGCGCTGTTTCCGAGCTCTCCACAAGCAGAGAAGCTGTTTGCAGCACGGAAAGTGCTTCTCTTAGCCTGGGAAGCGAGAAAGCCCTTTTTGGCCGCGGCTAGTGTTCTCGGAGACTGCACGCAGCAGGCTGGCTGCGAGCAGCGGCTAGGCTCTGTTCCCGAGCTCTCCACAAGCAGAGAAGCTGTTTGCAGCACGGAAAGTGCTTCTCTTAGCCTGGGAAGCAAGAAAGCGCCTTTTGGCCGTGCCTAGTGCTTTCTCGGAGTTCCGCAGTAGGCTGGCTGCGAACAGCACCTAGGCTCGGTTTCCAAGCGCTCCTCACGCGGAGAAGATGTTTGCAGCACGGAAAGTGCTTCTCTTAGCCTGGGAAGCGAGAAAACGCCTTTTGGCCGCGCCTAGTGCTCTCGCAGGCTGCACGCTGCAGGCTGGCTGCGAACAGCGGCTAGGCGCTGTTTCCGAGCTCTCCACAAGCAGAGAAGCTGTTTGCAGCACGGAAAGTGCTTCTCTTAGCCTGGGAAGCGAGAAAGCGCCTTTTGGCCGCGCCTAGTGCTTTGTTCGGCGGTACGCAGCAGGCGGGCTGCGAACAGCGGCTAGGCGCTCTTTCCGAGCTCTCCACAAACAGAGATGCTGTTTGCAGCACGGAAAGTGCTTCTCTTAGCCTGGGAAGCGAGAAAGACCCTTTTGGCCGTGCCTAGTGCTTTGTCCGATGTTTCGCTGCAGGCTGGCTGGGAACAGCATCTAGGCGCGGTTTCCGAGCTCTCCACAAGCAGAGAAGCTGTTTGCAGCACGGAAAGTGCTTCTCTTAGCCTGGGAAGCGAGAAAGCGCCTTTTGGCCGCGCCTAGTGCTCTCGGAGGCTGCACGCTGCAGGCTGGCTGCGAACAGCGGCTAGGCGCTGTTTCCGAGCTCTCCACAAGCAGAGAAGCTGTTTGCAGCACGGAAAATGCTTCTCTTAGCCTGAGAAGCAAGAAAGCGCCTTTTGGCCGTGCCTAGTGCTTTCTCGGCGTTCAGCAGCAGGCTGCTGCGAACAGCAGCTAGGCGCGTTTTTCAAGCTCTCCACAAGCAGAGAAGCTGTTTGCAGCACGGAAAGTGCTTCTCTTAACCTGGGAAGCGAGAAAGCGCCGTTTGGCCGCGCCTAGAGCTCTCGCAGGCTGCGAGCTGTAGGCTGGCTGCGGGCAGTGGCTTGGGGCGGTTTCCGAGCTCTCCATAAGCAGAGAAGCTGTTTGCAGCACGGAAAGTGCTTCTCTTAGCCTGGGAAGCGAGAAAGCGCCTTTTGGCCGCATTTAGTGCTTTGTCCGGCGGTACGCTGCTGGCTGACTGGGAACAGCGGCTAGGCGCTGTTTCCGAGCTCTCCACAAGCAGAGAAGCTGTTTGCCGCACGGAAAGTGCTTCTCTTAGCCTGGGAAGCAAGAAAGCGCCTTTTGGCCGTGCCTAGTGCTTTTTCGGAGTTTCGCAGTAGGCTGGCTGCGAACAGCACCTAGGCTCGGTTTCCAAGCTCTCCTCACGCGGCGAAGCTGTTTGCAGCACGGAAAGTGCTTCTCTTAGCCTGGGAAGCGAGAAAGCGCCTTTTGGCCGTGCCTAGTGCTTTTTCCGATGTTTCGCTGCAGGCTGGCTGGGATCAGCGGCTGGGCGCTGTTTCCGAGCTCTCCACAAGCAGAGAAGCTGTTTGCAGCACGGAAAGTGCTTCTCTTAGCCTGGGAAGCGAGAAAGCGCCTTTTTGCCGTTCCTAGTGCTTTCTCCGGCGTTTCGCAGCAGGCTGGCTGCGAACAGCGGCTAGGCGCGGTTTCCGAGCTCTCCACAAGCAGAGATGCTGTTTGCAGCACGGAAAGTGCTTGTCTTAGCCTGGGAAGCGAGAAAGCCCCTTTTGGCCGTGCCTAGTGCTTTGTCCGATGTTTCGCAGCAAGCTGGCTGGGAACAACATCTAGGCGCTGTTCCTGAGCTCTCCACAAGCAGAGAAGCTGTTTGCAGCACGGAAAGTGCTTCTCTTAGCCTGGGAAGCGAGAAAGCGCCTTTTGGCCGCGCCTAGTGCTCTCGGAGGCTGCACGCTGCCGGCTGGCTGCGAGCAGCGGCTAGGCTCTGTTCCCGAGCTCTCCACAAGCAGAGAAGCTGTTTGCAGCACGGAAAGTGCTTCTCTTAGCCTGGGAAGCGAGAAAGCGCCTTTTGGCCGTGCCTAGTGCTTTTTCCGATGTTTCGCTGCAGGCTGGCTGGGAACAGCGGCTGGGCGCTGTTTCCGAGCTCTCCACAAGCAGAGAAGCTGTTTGCAGCACGGAAAGTGCTTCTCTTAGCCTGGGAAGCGAAAAAGCGTTTTTTTGCCGCGCCTAGTACTCTCGGAGGCTGCACGCTGCAGGCTGGCTGGGAACAGCGGCTAGGCGCTGTTTCCGAGCTCTCCACAAGCAGAGAAGCTGTTTGCAGCACGGAAAGTGCTTCTCTTAGCCTGGGAAGCGAGAAAGCCCCTTTTGGCCGTGCCTAGTGCTTTCTCGGCGTTCAGCAGCAGGCTGATGCGAACAGCACCTAGGCGCGTTTTCCAAGCTCTCCACAAGCAGAGAAGCTGTTTGCAGCACGGAAAGTGCTTCTCTTAGCCTGGGAAGCGAGAAAGCGCCTTTTGGCCGCGCCTCGAGCTCTCGCAGGCTGCACGCTGCAGGCTGGCTGCGAGCAGTGTCTAGGCGCTGTTTCCGAGCTCTCCACAAGCAGAAAAACTGTTTGCAGCACGGAAAGTGCTTCTCTTAGCCTGGGAATCCAGAAAGCGCCTTTTGGCCTCGCCTAGTGTTCTCGGAGGCTGCACGCTGCAGGCTGGCTGCAAACAGCGGCTAGGCGCGGTTTCCGAGATCTCCACAACCAGAGAATCTGTTTAGAGCACGGAAAGTGTCTCTCTTAGCCTGGGAAGAGAGAAAGCGCCTTTTGGCCTCGCCTAGTGCTCTCGGAGGCTGCACGCTGCAGGCTGTCTGGGAATAGCGGCTAGGTGCTGTTTCCGAGCTCTCCACAAGCAGAGGCGCTTTTTGCAGCACGGAAAGTGCTTCTCTTAGCCTGGGAAGCGAGAAAGCGTTTTTTTGGCCGTGCCTAGTGCTTTTTCCGATGTTTCGCTGCAGGCTGGCTGGGAACAGCGGCTGGGCGCTGTTTCCGAGCTCTCCACAAGCAGAGAAGCTGTTTGCAGCACGGAAAGTGCTTCTCTGAGCCTGGGAAGCGAGAAAGCGCCTTTTGGCCGTGCCTAGTGTTTTCTCGGCTTTTCGCAGCAGGCTGGCTGCGAACAGCAGCTAGGCGCGGTTTCCAAGCTCTCCACAAGCAGAGAAGCTGTTTGCAGCACGGAAAGTGCTTCTCTTAGCCTGGGAAGCGAGAAAGCGCCTTTTGGCGGCGCCTAGTGCTCTCGCAGGCTGCACGCTGCAGGCTGCCTGGGTACAGCGTCTAGGCGCTGTTTCCGAGCTCTACACAAGCAGAGAAGCTGTTAGCAGCACGGAAAGTGCTTCTCTTATCCTGAGAAGCGAGAAAGCGCCTTTTGGCCACACCTAGTGCTGTCGGAGGCTGCACGCTGCAGGCTGGCTTCGAATAGCGGCTAGCTGCTGTTTCCGAGCTCTCCACAAGCAGAGAAGCTGTTTGCAGCACGGAAAGTGCTTCTCTTAGCCTGGGAAGCAAGAAAGCGCCTTTTGGCCGTGCCTAGTGCTTTCTCGGCGTTTAGCAGCAGCCTGCTGCGAACAGCAGCTAGGCGCGTTTTCCAAGCTCTCCACAAGCAGAGAAGCTGTTTGCAGCACGGAAAGTGCTTCTCTTAGCCTGGGAAGCGAGAAAGCGCTTTTTGGCCGCGCCTAGATCTCTCGCAGGCTGCACGCTGTAGGCTGGCTGCGGGCAGTGGCTAGGCGCTGTTTCCTAGCTCTCCACAAGCAGAGAAGCTGTTTGCAGCACGGAAAGTGCTTCACTTAGCCTGGGAAGGTAGAAAGCCCCTTTTGGCCACACCTAGTTCTGTCGGAGGCTGCACGCTGCACGCTGGCTGCGAGTAGCAGCTAGGCGCGGTTTCCGAGCTCTCCACAAGGATAGAAGCTGTTTGCAGCACGGAAAGTGCTTCTCTTAGCCTGAGAAGCAAGAAAGCGTTTTTTTGGCCGCGCCTAGTGCTGTCGGAGGCTGCACGCTGCAGGCTGGCTGGGAACAGCGGCTAGGCGCTGTTTCCGAGCTCTCCACAAGCAGAGAAGCTGTTTGCAGCACGGAAAGTGCTTCTCTTAGCCTGGGAATCCAGAAAGCGCCTTTTGGCTGAGCCTAGTGTTCTCGGAGGCTGTACGCTGCAGGCTGGCTGGGAACAGCGGCTAGGCGCGGTACCGAGCTCTCCACAAGCAGAGAAGCTGTTTGCAGCACGGAAAGTGCTTCTCTTAGCCTGGAAAGCAAGAAAGCGCTTTTTGGCCGTGCCTAGTGCTTTCTCGGCCTTTCGCAGCAGGCTGGCTGCGAACAGCAGCTAGGCGCTGTTTCCAAGCTCTCCACAAGCAGAGAAGCTGTTTGCAGCACGGAAAGTGCTTCTCTTAGCCAGGGAAGCGAGAAAGCGCCTTTTGGCCATGCCTAGTGCTTTCTACTATGTTTCGCTGCAGGCTGGCTGCGAACAGCACCTAGGCGCGGTTTCCAAGCTCTCCAGAAGCAGAGAAGCTGTTTGCAGCACGGAAAGTGCTTCTCTTAGCCTGGGAAGCGAGAAAGCGCCTTTTGGCCGTGCCTAGTGCTCTCGGAGGCTGCACGCTGCAGGCAAGCTGCGAACAGCGGCTAGGCGCTGTTTCCGAGCTCTCCACAAGCAGAGAAGCAGTTTGCAGCCCGGAAAGTGCTTCTCTTAGCCTGGGAAGCGAGAAAGCGCCTTTTGGCCGCGCCTAGTGCTCTCGGAGGCTGCACGCTGCAGGCTGGCTGGGAACAGCGGCTAGGTGCTGTTTCCGAGCTCTCCACAAGCAGAGAAGCTGTTTGCAGCACGGAAAGTGCTTCTCTTATCCTGGGAAGCGAGAATGCGCCTTTTGGCCGCGCTTAGTGCTCTCGGAGGCTGCACGCTGCAGGCTGGCTGCGAACAGCGGCTAGGCGCTGTTTCCGAGCTCTCCACAAGGAGAGAAGCTGTTTGCAGCACGGAAAGTGCTTCTCTTAGCCTGAGAAGCAAGAAAGCCCCTTTTGGCCGTGCCTAGTTCTTTCTCAGCGTTTCGCAGTAGGCTGGCTGCGAACAGCAGCTAGGCGCGGTTTCCAAGCTCTCCACAAGCGGAGAAGCTGTTTGCAGCACGGAACGTGCTTCTCTTAGCCTGGGAAGCGAGAAAGCGCCTTTTGGCGGCGCCTAGTGCTCTCGCAGGCTGCACGCAGCAGGCTGGCTGGGAACAGCGGCTAGGATCTGTTCCCGAGCTCTCCACAAGCAGAGAAGCTGTTTTCAGCACGGAAAGTGCTTCTCTTAGCCTGGGAAGCGAGAAAGGGCCTTTTGGCTGCGCCTAGTGCTCTCGGAGGCTGCACGCTGCAGGCTGGCTGGGAACAGCGGCTAGGTGCTGTTTCCGAGCTCTCCACAAGCAGAGAAGCTGTTTGCAGCACGGAAAGTGCTTCTCTTAGCCTGGGAAGCGAGAAAGCGCCTTTTGGCCGCGCTTAGTGCTCTCGGAGGGTGCACGATGCAGGCTGGCTGCGAACAGCGGCTAGGCGCTGTTTCCGAGCTCTCCATAAGCAGAGAAGCTGTTTGCAGCACGGAAAGTGCTTCTCTTAGCCTGGGAAGCGAGAAAGCGTTTTTTTTGGCCGTGCCTAGTGCTTTTTCCGATGTTTCGCTGCAGGCTGGCTGGGAACAGCGGCTGGGCGCTGTTTCCGAGCTCTCCACAAGCAGAGAAGCTGTTTGCAGCACGGAAAGTGCTTCTCTGAGCCTGGGAAGCGAGAAAGCGCCTTTTGGCCGTGCCTAGTGCTTTCTCGGCTTTTCGCAGCAGGCTGGCTGCGAACAGCAGCTAGGCGCGGTTTCCAAGCTCTCCACAAGCAGAGAAGCTGTTTGCAGCACGGAAAGTGCTTCTCTTAGCCTGGGAAGCGAGAAAGCGCCTTTTGGCGGCGCCTAGTGCTCTCGCAGGCTGCACGCTGCAGGCTGCCTGGGTACAGCGTCTAGGCGCTGTTTCCGAGCTCTACACAAGCAGAGAAGCTGTTAGCAGCACGGAAAGTGCTTCTCTTATCCTGAGAAGCGAGAAAGCGCCTTTTGGCCACACCTAGTTCTGTCGGAGGCTGCACGCTGCAGGCTGGCTGCGAGTAGCGGCTAGGCTCTGTTCCCGAGCTCTCCACAAGCAGAGAAGCTGTTTGCAGCACGGAAAGTGCTTCTCTTAGCCTGGAAAGCGAGAAAGCGCCTTTTGGCCGTGCCTAGTTCTTTTTCCGATGTTTCGCTGCAGGCTGGCTGGGAACAGCGGCTGGGCGCTCTTTCCGAGCTCTCCACAAGCAGAGAAGCTGTTTGCAGCACGGAAAGTGCTTCTCTTAGCCTGGGAAGCAAGAAAGCGCCTTTTGGTCGTGCCTAGTGCTTTCTCGGCGTTTAGCAGCAGCCTGCTGCGAACAGCAGCTAGGCGCGTTTTCCAAGCTCTCCACAAGCAGAGAAGCTGTTTGCAGCACGGAAAGTGCTTCACTTAGCCTGGGAAGGTAGAAAGCCCCTTTTGGCCACACCTAGTTCTGTCGGAGGCTGCACGCTGCACGCTGGCTGCGAGTAGCAGCTAGGCGCGGTTTCCGAGCTCTCCACAAGGATAGAAGCTGTTTGCAGCACGGAAAGTGCTTCTCTTAGCCTGAGAAGCAAGAAAGCGTTTTTTGGCCGCGCCTAGTGCTGTCGGAGGCTGAACGCTGCAGGCTGGCTGGGAACAGCGGCTAGGCGCTGTTTCCGAGCTCTCCACAAGCAGAGAAGCTGTTTGCAGCACGGAAAGTGCTTCTCTTAGCCTGGGAATCCAGAAAGCGCCTTTTGGCTGAGCCTAGTGTTCTCGGAGGCTGTACGCTGCAGGCTGGCTGGGAACAGCGGCTAGGCGCGGTACCGAGCTCTCCACAAGCAGAGAAGCTGTTTGCAGCACGGAAAGTGCTTCACTTAGCCTGGGAAGCGAGAAAGCCCTTTTTGACCGCGCCTAGGGTTCTCGGAGGCTGCACGCTGCAGGCTGGCTGCGAGCAGCGGCTAGGCGCGGTTTCCGAAATCTCCACAACCAGAGAATCTGTTTAGAGCACGGAAAGTGCTTCTCTTAGCCTGGGAAGAGAGAAAGCGCCTTTTGGCCGTGCCAAGTGCTTTTTCCGATATTTCGCTGCAGGCTGGCTGGGAACAGCGGCTGGGCGCTGTTTCCGAGCTCTCCACAAGCAGAGGCGCTGTTTGCAGCACGGAAAGTGCTTCTCTTAGCCTGGGAAGCAATAAAGCGCCTTTTGGCCGTGCCTAGTGCTTTCTCGGCGTTTAGCCACAGCCTGCTGCGAACAGCAGCTAGGCGCGTTTTCCAAGCTCTCCACAAGCAGAGAAGCTGTTTGCAGCACGGAAAGTGCTTCTCTTAGGCTGGGAAGCGAGAAAGCGCCTTTTGGCCGCGCCTAGTGCTCTCGGAGGCTGCACGCTGCAGGCTGGCTGCGAGCAGCGGCTAGGCTCTGTTCCCGAGCTCTCCACAAGCAGAGAAGCTGTTTGCAGCACGGAAAGTGCTTCTCTTATCCTGGGAAGCGAGAAAGCGCCTTTTGGCCGTGCCTAGTGCTTTTTCCGATGTTTCGCTGCAGGCTGGCTGGGAACAGCGGCTGGGCGCTGTTTCCGAGCTCTCCACAAGCAGAGAAGCTGTTTGCAGCACGGAAAGTGCTTCTCTTAGCCTGGGAAGCGAGAAAGCGTTTTTTTTGCCGCGCCTAGTACTCTCGGAGGCTGCACGCTGCAGGCTGGCTGGGAACAGCGGCTAGGCGCTGTTTCCGAGCTCTCCACAAGCAGAGAAGCTGTTTGCAGCACGGAAAGTGCTTCTCTTAGCCTGGGAAGCGAGAAAGCCCCTTTTGGCCGTGCCTAGTGCTTTCTCGGCGTTCAGCAGCAGGCTGCTGCGAACAGCACCTAGGCGCGTTTTCCAAGCTCTCCACAAGCAGAGAAGCTGTTTGCAGCACGGAAAGTGCTTCTCTTAGCCTGGGAAGCGAGAAAGCGCCTTTTGGCCGCGCCTAGAGCTCTCGCAGGCTGCACGCTGCAGGCTGGCTGCGAGCAATGTCTAGGCGCTGTTTCCGAGCTCTCCACAAGCAGAGAAACTGTTTGCAGCACGGAAAGTGCTTCTCTTAGCCTGGGAATCCAGAAAGCGCCTTTTGGCCTCGCCTAGTGTTCTCGGAGGCTGCACGCTGCAGGCTGGCTGCAAACAGCGGCTAGGCGCGGTTTCCGAGATCTCCACAACCAGAGAAGCTGTTTAGAGCACGGAAAGTGTTTCTCTTAGCCTGGGAAGAGAGAAAGCGCCTTTTGGCCTCGCCTAATGCTCTCGGAGGCTGCACGCTGCAGGCTGTCTGGGAATAGCGGCTAGGTGCTGTTTCCGAGCTCTCCACAAGCAGAGGCGCTTTTTGCAGCACGGAAAGTGCTTCTCTTAGCCTGGGAAGCGAGAAAGCGTTTTTTTGGCCGTGCCTAGTGCTTTTTCCGATGTTTCGCTGCAGGCTGGCTGGGAACAGCGGCTGGGCGCTGTTTCCGAGCTCTCCACAAGCAGAGAAGCTGTTTGCAGCACGGAAAGTGCTTCTCTGAGCCTGGGAAGCGAGAAAGCGCCTTTTGGCCGTGCCTAGTGCTTTCTCGGCTTTTCGCAGCAGGCTGGCTGCGAACAGCAGCTAGGCGCGGTTTCCAAGCTCTCCACAAGCAGAGAAGCTGTTTGCAGCACGGAAAGTGCTTCTCTTAGCCTGGGAAGCGAGAAAGCGCCTTTTGGCGGCGCCTAGTGCTCTCGCAGGCTGCACGCTGCAGGCTGCCTGGGTACAGCGTCTAGGCGCTGTTTCCGAGCTCTACACAAGCAGAGAAGCTGTTAGCAGCACGGAAAGTGCTTCTCTTATCCTGAGAAGCGAGAAAGCGCCTTTTGGCCACACCTAGTGCTGTCGGAGGCTGCACGCTGCAGGCTGGCTTCGAACAGCGGCTAGCTGCTGTTTCCGAGCTCTCCACAAGCAGAGAAGCTGTTTGCAGCACGGAAAGTGCTTCTCTTAGCCTGGGAAGCGAGAAAGCGCTTTTTGGCCGCGCCTAGATCTCTCGCAGGCTGCACGCTGTAAGCTGGCTGCGGGCAGTGGCTAGGCGCTGTTTCCTAGCTCTCCACAAGCAGAGAAGCTGTTTGCAGCACGGAAAGTGCTTCTCTTAGCCTGGGAAGGTAGAAAGCCCCTTTTGGCCACACCTAGTTCTGTCGGAGGCTGCACGCTGCAGGCTGGCTGCGAGTAGCGGCTAGGCTCTGTTCCCGAGCTCTCCACAAGCAGAGAAGCTGTTTGCAGCACGGAAAGTGCTTCTCTTAGCCTGGAAAGCGAGAAAGCGCCTTTTGGCCGTGCCTAGTTCTTTTTCCGATGTTTCGCTGCAGGCTGGCTGGGAACAGCGGCTGGGCGCTCTTTCCGAGCTCTCCACAAGCAGAGAAGCTGTTTGCAGCACGGAAAGTGCTTCTCTTAGCCTGGGAAGCAAGAAAGCGCCTTTTGGTCGTGCCTAGTGCTTTCTCGGCGTTTAGCAGCAGCCTGCTCCGAACAGCAGCTAGGCGCGTTTTCCAAGCTCTCCACAAGCAGAGAAGCTGTTTGCAGCACGGAAAGTGCTTCACTTAGCCTGGGAAGGTAGAAAGCCCCTTTTGGCCACACCTAGTTCTGTCGGAGGCTGCACGCTGCACGCTGGCTGCGAGTAGCAGCTAGGCGCGGTTTCCGAGCTCTCCACAAGGATAGAAGCTGTTTGCAGCACGGAAAGTGCTTCTCTTAGCCTGAGAAGCAAGAAAGCGTTTTTTGGCCGCGCCTAGTGCTGTCGGAGGCTGCACGCTGCAGGCTGGCTGGGAACAGCGGCTAGGCGCTGTTTCCGAGCTCTCCACAAGCAGAGAAGCTGTTTGCAGCACGGAAAGTGCTTCTCTTAGCCTGGGAATCCAGAAAGCGCCTTTTGGCTGAGCCTAGTGTTCTCGGAGGCTGTACGCTGCAGGCTGGCTGGGAACAGCGGCTAGGCGCGGTACCGAGCTCTCCACAAGCAGAGAAGCTGTTTGCAGCACGGAAAGTGCTTCTCTTAGCCTGGGAAGCGAGAAAGCCCTTTTTGACCGCGCCTAGGGTTCTCGGAGGCTGCACGCTGCAGGCTGGCTGCGAGCAGCGGCTAGGCGCGGTTTCCGAAATCTCCACAACCAGAGAATCTGTTTAGAGCACGGAAAGTGCTTCTCTTAGCCTGGGAAGAGAGAAAGCGCCTTTTGGCCGTGCCAAGTGCTTTTTCCGATATTTCGCTGCAGGCTGGCTGGGAACAGCGGCTGGGCGCTGTTTCCGAGCTCTCCACAAGCAGAGGCGCTGTTTGCAGCACGGAAAGTGCTTCTCTTAGCCTGGGAAGCAATAAAGCGCCTTTTGGCCGTGCCTAGTGCTTTCTCGGCGTTTAGCCACAGCCTGCTGCGAACAGCAGCTAGGCGCGTTTTCCAAGCTCTCCACAAGCACAGAAGCTGTTTGCAGCACGGAAAGTGCTTCTCTTAGCCTGGGAAGCGAGAAAGCGCTTTTTGGCCGCGCCTAGAGCTCTCGCAGGGTGCACGCTGTAGGCTGGCTGCGGGCAGTGGCTAGGCGGTGTTTCCTAGCTCTCCACAAGCAGAGAAGCTGTTTGCAGCACGGAAAGTGCTTCTCTTAGCCTGGGAAGGTAGAAAGCCCCTTTTGGCCACACCTAGTTCTGTCGGAGGCTGCACGCTGCAGGCTGGCTGCGAGTAGCGGCTAGGCGCTCTTTCCGTGCTTTCCACAAGCAGAGAAGCTTTTTGCAGCACGGAAAGTGCTTCTCTTAGCCTGGGAAGCGAGAAAGCGCCATTTGGCCGTGCCTAGTGCTTTGTCCGATGTTTCGCTGCAGGCTGGCTGGGAACAGCGGCTAGGCGCTTTTTCCGAGCTCTCCACAAGCAGAGAAGCTGTTTGCAGCACGGAAAGTGCTTCTCTTAGCGTGGGAAGCCAGAAAGCGCGTTTTGGCCGCGCCTAGTGCTCTCGGAGGCTGCACGCTGCAGGCTGGCTGCGAACAGCGGCTAGGCGCTCTTTCCGAGCTCTCCACAAGCAGAGAAGCTGTTTGCAGCACGGAAAGTGCTTCTCTTAGCCTGGGAAGCAATAAAGCGCCTTTTGGCCGTGCATAGTGCTTTCTCGGCGTTCAGCAGCAGCCTGCTGCGAACAGCAGCTAGGCGCGTTTTCCCAGCTCTCCACAAGCAGAGAAGCTGTTTGCAGCACGGTAAGTGCTTCTCTTAGCCTGGGAAGCGAGAAAGCGCTTTTTGGCCGCGCCTAGAGCTCTCGTAGGCTGCACGCTGCAGGCTGCCTGCGAGCAGTGTCTAGGCGCTGTTTCCGAGCTCTCCACAAGCAGAGAAACTGTTTGCAGCACGGAAAGTGCTTCTCTTAGCCTGGGAATCCAGAAAGCGCCTTTTGGCCTCGCCTAGTGTTCTCGGAGGCTGCACGCTGCAGGCTGGCTGCAAACAGCGGCTAGGCGCGGTTTCCGAGCTCTCCACAACCAGAGAAGCTGTTTAGAGCACGGAAAGTGCTTCTCTTAGCCTGGGAAGAGAGAAAGCGTCTTTTGGCCTCGCCTAGTGCTCTCGGAGGCTGCACCCTGCAGGCTGGCTGGGAATAGCGGCTAGGTGCTGTTTCCGAGCTCTCCACAAGCAGAGGAGCTGTTTGCAGCACGGAAAGTGCTTCTCTTAGCCTGGGAATCCAGAAAGCGCCTTTTGGCTGAGCCTAGTGTTCTCGGAGGCTGTACGCTGCAGGCTTGCTGGGAACAGCGGCTAGGCGCGGTACCGAGCTCTCCACAAGCAGAGAAGCTGTTTAGAGCACGGAAAGTGCTTCTCTTAGCCTGGGAAGCGAGAAAGCGCCTTTTGGCCGCGCCTAGTGCTTTGTCCGGCGGTACGCTGCAGGCTGGCTGCGAACAGCGGCGAGGCGCTGTTTCCGAGCTCTCCACAAGCAGAGAAGCTGTTTGCAGCACGGAAAGTGCTTCTCTTAGCCTGGGAAGCGAGAAAGCCTTTTTTGGCCGCGCCTAGTGTTCTCGGAGACTGCACGCAGCAGGCTGGCTGCGAGCAGCGGCTAGGCTCTGTTCCCGAGCTCTCCACAAGCAGAGAAGCTGTTTGCAGCACGGAAAGTGCTTCTCTTAGCCTGGGAAGCAAGAAAGCGCCTTTTGGCCGTGCCTAGTGCTTTCTCGGAGTTCCGCAGTAGGCTGGCTGCGAACAGCACCTAGGCTCGGTTTCCAAGCTCTCCTCACGCGGAGAAGCTGTTTGCAGCACGGAAAGTGCTTCTCTTAGCCTGGGAAGCGAGAAAACGCCTTTTGGCCGCGCCTAGTGCTCTCGGAGGCTGCACGCTGCAGGCTGGCTGCGAGCAGCGGCTAGGCTCTGTTCCCGAGCTCTCCACAAGCAGAGAAGCTGTTTGCAGCACGGAAAGTGCTTCTCTTAGCCTGGGAAGCGAGAAAACGCCTTTTGGCCGTGCCTAGTGCTTTTTCCGATGTTTCGCTGCAGGCTGGCTGGGAACAGCGGCTGGGCGCTGTTTCCGAGCTCTCCACAAGCAGAAAAGCTGTTTGCAGCACGGAAAGTGCTTCTCTTAGCCTGGGAAGCAAGAAAGCCCCTTTTGGCCGTGCCTAGTGCTTTCTCGGCGTTCAGCAGCAGGCTGCTGCGAACAGCACCTAGGCGCGTTTTCCAAGCTCTCCACAAGCAGAGAAGCTGTTTGCAGCACGGAAAGTGCTTCTCTTAGCCTGGGAAGCGAGAAATCGCCTTTTGGCCGCGCCTAGAGCTCTCGCAGGCTGCACGCTGCAGGCTTGCTGCGAGCAGTGTCTAGGCGCTGTTTCCGAGCTCTCCACAAGCAGAGAAACTGTTTGCAGCACGGAAAGTGCTTCTCTTAGCCTGGGAATCCAGAAAGCGCCTTTTGGCCTCGCCTAGTGTTCTCGGAGGCTGCACGCTGCAGGCTGGCTGCAAACAGCGGCTAGGCGCGGTTTCCGAGATCTCCACAACCAGAGAAGCTGTTTAGAGCACGGAAAGTGTTTCTCTTAGCCTGGGAAGAGAGAAAGCGCCTTTTGGCCTCGCCTAGTGCTCTCGCAGGCTGCACGCTGCAGGCTGGCTGGGAACAGCGGCTAGGCGCTGTTTCCTAGCTCTCCACAAGCAGAGAAGCTGTTTGCAGCACGGAAAGTGCTTCTCTTAGCCTGGGAAGCGAGAAAGCGTTTTTTGGCCGCTCCTAGTTCTCTCGGAGGCTGCACGCTGCAGGCTGGCTGGGAACCGCGGCTAGGCGCTGTTCCTGAGCTCTCCACAAGCAGAGAAGCTGTTTGCAGCACGGAAAGTGCTTCTCTTAGCCTGGGAAGCGAGGAAGCCCCTTTTGGCCACACCTAGTTCTGTCGGAGGCTGCACTCTGCAGGCTGGCTGCGAGTAGCGGCTAGGCGCGGTTTCCGAGCTTTCCAGAAGCAGAGAAGCTGTTTGCAGCACGGAAAGTGCTTCTCTTAGCCTGGGAAGCGAGAAAGCGTTTTTTTGGCCGTGCCTAGTGCTTTGTCCGATGTTTCGCTGCAGGCTGGCTGGGAACAGCGGCTGGGCGCTGTTTCCGAGCTCTCCACAAGGATAGAAGCTGTTTGCAGCACGGAAAGTGCTTCTCTTAGCCTGAGAAGCAAGAAAGCGTTTTTTGGCCGCGCCTAGTGCTGTCGGAGGCTGCACGCTGCAGGCTGGCTGGGAACAGCGGCTAGGCGCTGTTTCCGAGCTCTCCACAAGCAGAGAAGCTGTTTGCAGCACGGAAAGTGCTTCTCTTAGCCTGGGAATCCAGAAAGCGCCTTTTGGCTGAGCCTAGTGTTCTCGGAGGCTGTACGCTGCAGGCTGGCTGGGAACAGCGGCTAGGCGCGGTACCGAGCTCTCCAGAAGCAGAGAAGCTGTTTGCAGCACGGAAAGTGCTTCTCTCAGCCTGGGAAGCGAGAAAGCGCCTTTTGGCCGCGCCTAGTGCTTTGTCCGGCTGTACGCTGCAGGCTGGCTGCGAACAGCGGCTGGGCGCTGTTTCCGAGCTCTCCACAAGCAGAGAAGCTGTTTGCAGCACGGAAAGTGCTTCTCTTAGCCTGGGAAGCGAGAAAGCGCCTTTTGGCCGCGCCTAGTGCTTTGTCCGGCGGTACGCTGCAGGCTGACTGGGAACACCAACTAGGCGCTGTTTCCGAGCTCTCCACAAGCAGAGAAGCTGTTTGCAGCACGGAAAGTGCTTCTCTTAGCCTGGGAAGCGAGAAAGCACCTTTTGGCCGCGCCTAGTCCTCACGGAGGCTGCACGCTGCAGGCTGGCTGCGAGCAGCGGCTAGGCTCTGTTCCCGAGCTCTCCACAAGCAGAGAAGCTGTTTGTAGCACGGAAAGTGCTTCTCTTAGCCTGGGAAGCGAGAAAGCGCCTTTCGGCCGTGCCTAGTGCTCTCGGAGGCTGCACGCTGCAGGCAAGCTGCGAACAGCGGCTAGGCGCTGTTTCCGAGCTCTCCACAAGCAGAGAAGCAGTTTGCAGCCCGGAAAGTGCTTCTCTTAGCCTGGGAAGCGAGAAAGCGCCTTTTGGCCGCGCCTAGTGCTCTCGGAGGCTGCACGCTGCAGGCTGGCTGGGAACAGCGGCTAGGTGCTGTTTCCGAGCTCTCCACAAGTAGAGAAGCTGTTTGCAGCACGGAAAGTGCTTCTCTTATCCTGGGAAGCGAGAAAGCGCCTTTTGGCCGCGCTTAGTGCTCTCGGAGGCTGCACGCTGCAGGCTGGCTGCGAACAGCGGCTAGGCGCTGTTTCCGAGCTCTCCACAAGCAGAGAAGCTGTTTGCAGCACGGAAAGTGCTTCTCTTAGCCTGGGAAGCAAGAAAGCGCCTTTTGGCCGTGCCTAGTTCTTTCTCGGCGTTTCGCAGTAGGCTGGCTGCGAACAGCAGCTAGGCGCGGTTTCCAATCTCTCCACAAGCAGAGAAGCTGTTTGCAGCACGGAACGTGCTTCTCTTAGCCTGGGAAGCGAGAAAGCGCCTTTTGGCGGCGCCTAGTGCTCTCGCAGGCTGCACGCTGCAGGCTGGCTGGGTACAGCGGCTAGGCGCTGTTTCCGAGCTCTCCACCAGCAGAGAAGCTGTTTGCAGCACGGAAAGATCTTCTCTTAGCCTGGGAAGCGAGAAAGCGTTTTTTTGCCGCGCCTAGTGCTGTCGGAGGCTGCACGCTGCAGGCTGGCTGGGAACAGCGGCTAGGCGCTGTTTCCGAGCTCTCCACAAGCAGAGAAGCTGTTTGCAGCACGGAAAGTGCTTCTCTTAGCCTGGGAAGCGAGAAAGCGCCTTTTGGCCGCGCCTAGTGCTTTCGGAGGCTGCACGCTGCAGGCTGGCTGCGAGCAGCGGCTAGGCTCTGTTCCCGAGCTCTCCACAAGCAGAGAAGCTGTTTGCAGCACGGAAAGTGCTTCTCTTAGCCTGGGAAGCGAGAAAACGCCTTTTGGCCGTGCCTAGTGCTTTTTCCGATGTTTCGCTGCAGGCTGGCTGGGAACAGCGGCTGGGCGCTGTTTCCGAGCTCTCCACAAGCAGAAAAGCTGTTTGCAGCACGGAAAGTGCTTCTCTTAGCCTGGGAAGCAAGAAAGCCCCTTTTGGCCGTGCCTAGTGCTTTCTCGGCGTTCAGCAGCAGGCTGCTGCGAACAGCACCTAGGCGCGTTTTCCAAGCTCTCCACAAGCAGAGAAGCTGTTTGCAGCACGGAAAGTGCTTCTCTTAGCCTGGGAAGCGAGAAATCGCCTTTTGGCCGCGCCTAGAGCTCTCGCAGGCTGCACGCTGCAGGCTGGCTGCGAGCAGTGTCTAGGCGCTGTTTCCGAGCTCTCCACAAGCAGAGAAACTGTTTGCAGCACGGAAAGTGCTTCTCTTAGCCTGGGAATCCAGAAAGCGCCTTTTGGCCTCGCCTAGTGTTCTCGGAGGCTGCACGCTGCAGGCTGGCTGCAAACAGCGGCTAGGCGCGGTTTCCGAGATCTCCACAACCAGAGAAGCTGTTTAGAGCACGGAAAGTGTTTCTCTTAGCCTGGGAAGAGAGAAAGCGCCTTTTGGCCTCGCCTAGTGCTCTCGCAGGCTGCACGCTGCAG
Organism: Chamaea fasciata; assembly: GCF_029207755.1. Classification (NCBI taxonomy): domain Eukaryota; kingdom Metazoa; phylum Chordata; class Aves; order Passeriformes; family Sylviidae; genus Chamaea; species Chamaea fasciata. The sequence goes on along the minus strand of NW_027094114.1, from coordinate 1,619,854 downwards.
GCTGGCTGGGAACAGCGGCTAGGCGCTGTTTCCTAGCTCTCCACAAGCAGAGAAGCTGTTTGCAGCACGGAAAGTGCTTCTCTTAGCCTGGGAAGCGAGAAAGCGTTTTTTGGCCGCTCCTAGTTCTCTCGGAGGCTGCACGCTGCAGGCTGGCTGGGAACCGCGGCTAGGCGCTGTTCCTGAGCTCTCCACAAGCAGAGAAGCTGTTTGCAGCACGGAAAGTGCTTCTCTTAGCCTGGGAAGCGAGGAAGCCCCTTTTGGCCACACCTAGTTCTGTCGGAGGCTGCACTCTGCAGGCTGGCTGCGAGTAGCGGCTAGGCGCGGTTTCCGAGCTTTCCAGAAGCAGAGAAGCTGTTTGCAGCACGGAAAGTGCTTCTCTTAGCCTGGGAAGCGAGAAAGCGTTTTTTTGGCCGTGCCTAGTGCTTTGTCCGATGTTTCGCTGCAGGCTGGCTGGGAACAGCGGCTGGGCGCTGTTTCCGAGCTCTCCACAAGGATAGAAGCTGTTTGCAGCACGGAAAGTGCTTCTCTTAGCCTGAGAAGCAAGAAAGCGTTTTTTGGCCGCGCCTAGTGCTGTCGGAGGCTGCACGCTGCAGGCTGGCTGGGAACAGCGGCTAGGCGCTGTTTCCGAGCTCTCCACAAGCAGAGAAGCTGTTTGCAGCACGGAAAGTGCTTCTCTTAGCCTGGAAATCCAGAAAGCGCCTTTTGGCTGAGCCTAGTGTTCTCGGAGGCTGTACGCTGCAGGCTGGCTGGGAACAGCGGCTAGGCGCGGTACCGAGCTCTCCAGAAGCAGAGAAGCTGTTTGCAGCACGGAAAGTGCTTCTCTCAACCTGGGAAGCGAGAAAGCGCCTTTTGGCCGCGCCTAGTGCTTTGTCCGGCTGTACGCTGCAGGCTGGCTGCGAACAGCGGCTAGGCGCTGTTTCCGAGCTCTCCACAAGCAGAGAAGCTGTTTGCAGCACGGAAAGTGCTTCTCTTAGCCTGGGAAGCGAGAAAGCGCCTTTTGGCCGCGCCTAGTGCTTTGTCCGGCGGTACGCTGCAGGCTGACTGGGAACAGCAACTAGGCGCTGTTTCCGAGCTCTCCACAAGCAGAGAAGCTGTTTGCAGCACGGAAAGTGCTTCTCTTAGCCTGGGAAGCGAGAAAGCACCTTTTGGCCGCGCCTAGTCTTCACGGAGGCTGCACGCTGCAGGCTGGCTGCGAGCAGCGGCTAGGCTCTGTTCCCGAGCTCTCCACAAGCAGAGAAGCTGTTTGTAGCACGGAAAGTGCTTCTCTTAGCCTGGGAAGCGAGAAAGCGCCTTTCGGCCGTGACTAGTGCTCTCGGAGGCTGCACGCTGCAGGCAAGCTGCGAACAGCGGCTAGGCGCTGTTTCCGAGCTCTCCACAAGCAGAGAAGCAGTTTGCAGCCCGGAAAGTGCTTCTCTTAGCCTGGGAAGCGAGAAAGCGCCTTTTGGCCGCGCCTAGTGCTCTCGGAGGCTGCACGCTGCAGGCTGGCTGGGAACAGCGGCTAGGTGCTGTTTCCGAGCTCTCCACAAGTAGAGAAGCTGTTTGCAGCACGGAAAGTGCTTCTCTTATCCTGGGAAGCGAGAAAGCGCCTTTTGGCCGCGCTTAGTGCTCTCGGAGGCTGCACGCTGCAGGCTGGCTGCGAACAGCGGCTAGGCGCTGTTTCCGAGCTCTCCACAAGCAGAGAAGCTGTTTGCAGCACGGAAAGTGCTTCTCTTAGCCTGGGAAGCAAGAAAGCGCCTTTTGGCCGTGCCTAGTTCTTTCTCGGCGTTTCGCAGTAGGCTGGCTGCGAACAGCAGCTAGGCGCGGTTTCCAAGCTCTCCACAAGCAGAGAAGCTGTTTGCAGCACGGAACGTGCTTCTCTTAGCCTGGGAAGCGAGAAAGCGCCTTTTGGCGGCGCCTAGTGCTCTCGCAGGCTGCACGCTGCAGGCTGGCTGGGTACAGCGGCTAGGCGCTGTTTCCGAGCTCTCCACCAGCAGAGAAGCTGTTTGCAGCACGGAAAGATCTTCTCTTAGCCTGGGAAGCGAGAAAGCGTTTTTTTGCCGCGCCTAGTGCTGTCGGAGGCTGCACGCTGCAGGCTGGCTGGGAACAGCGGCTAGGCGCTGTTTCCGAGCTCTCCACAAGCAGAGAAGCTGTTTGCAGCACGGAAAGTGCTTCTCTTAGCCTGGGAAGCGAGAAAGCGCCTTTTTGCCGTGCCTAGTGCTTTGTCCGGCGTTTCGCAGCAGGCTGGCTGGGAACAGCGGCTAGGCGCGGTTTCCGAGCTCTCCACAAGCAGAGAAGCTGTTTGCAGCACGGAAAGTGCTTCTCTTAGCCTGGGAAGCGAGAAAGCGCCTTTTGGCCGCGCCTAGTGCTCTGGGAGGCTGCGCGCTGCAGGCTGGCTGGGAACAGCGGCTAGGCGCTGTTTCCGAGCTCTCCACAAGCAGAGAAGCTGTTTGCAGCACGGAAAGTGCTTCTCTTAGCCTGGGAAGCAAGAAAGCGCCTTTTGGCCGTGCCTAGTGCTATCTCGGAGTTTCGCAGTAGGCTGGCTGCGAACAGCAGCTAGGCGCGGTTTCCAAGCTCTCCACAAGCGGAGAAGCTGTTTGCAGCACGGAAAGTGCTTCTCTTAGCCTGAGAAGCAAGAAAGCGCCTTTTGGCCGTGCCTAGTGCTCTCGGAGGCTGCACGCTGCAGGCTGGCTGCGAACAGCGGCTAGGCGCTGTTTCCGTGCTCTCCACAAGCAGAGAAGCTGTTTGCAGCACGGAAAGTGCTTCTCTTAGCCTGGGAAGCGAGAAAGCGCCTTTTGGCCGCGCCTAGTGCTTTGTCCGGCGGTACGCTGCAGGCTGACTGGGAACAGCGGCTAGGCGCTGTTTACGAGCTCTCCACAAGCAGAGAAGCTGTTTGCAGCACGGAAAGTGCTTCTCTTAGCCTGGGAAGCGAGAAAGCACCTTTTGGCCGCGCCTAGTGCTCACGGAGGCTGCACGCTGCAGGCTGGCTGCGAGCAGCGGCTAGGCTCTGTTCCCGAGCTCTCCACAAGCAGAGAAGCTGTTTGCAGCACGGAAAGTGCTTCTCTTAGCCTGGGAAGCGAGAAAGCGCCTTTTGGCCGTGCCTAGTGCTTTTTCCGATGTTTCGCTGCAGGCTGGCTGCGAGCAGTGGCTAGGCGCGGTTTCCGTGGTCTTCACAAGCAGAGAAGCTGTTTGCAGCACGGAAAGTGCTTCTCTT